>NC_087525.1:15858937-16458937 GCF_963921805.1 Phalacrocorax carbo | reverse complement strand
TACTGTGGTTTGATTTGCAAGCCTCTGTGGAGAGTCTAAGAAGACAAAGATGTTGGAAATAAGAATTTATTGCAAGCAGGAAAAGAAAGTGGAAACTGGATAAAGTTTAAAAATAAAAAAAAAAGTGCTCTGGAGTGTTCATCTCTCTCCAGCACATCCACTGGGACACGTTGAACTTTCTCTCCCACTGACTGTAAGACCTTTTTGACAGAGACTGAAAGTATCTGGTTACTGGACACTGGTTTCTAGTTGCTGAAAATAAATGAGAAAGTAAAAACAGGCAAACTGCACGCAAAGGTTGATGAAAATTTTTGCATAATGGATGTTCTGAAAAGAAATTATAATAATATACATGTGTTTTCAGGCCTGGGGCCCTGGGGGGAGAGAAGGGGGAGTGTTTTTTGAAGAGGTCAGTCAAGTACACAGAGCCAGAAATCATGCTTAGGCCCTAGCTTAGCTGCAGAAACACTACATCAAGTCCTTATGGATAGATAGTTTTTTCTGCCTTAACCAAGACTGCACAAAGTCTTTCCTGAGTAAATCTGCCTATCTTAGTTCTCATTTTGTTATGTTTGGATATTGTTTGGTTATTTGCCCCTGTTCTTCTTTCCATGTTTTCTGTCACAGCTAGAGGGGGTTTTTTGGTACATAATTCCTATTTGGAAGGCTTAGGCCTTTGTGCTAGCTTATGACACAGCCAGGCATGGTGAACTCACCTGCTGTATAAAAGAGTAAAGATCACATAGAACCATTACAGAAAACAAAGTCTAAATATTAATTCAGAGCAATTGACTTAATAAAGGTCGGTACGTGGTGGTGCAGCTGCAGTTTAAGGATAAGCACTACCTTCAGAAATGGTGTTTCTCCTTAGAAGGAAGCTATGAGACACACAAGCAACAGAGGGTAGACATGAGGTCATCTCTTTCTATATATTCTCCTTTTGGTCCCTTGATGGGAATAGTAACAGGTTTCAGTCCCCATTCTCAAAGAGAATGAGGAGGGAGGGAAGAGCCAGGATCAAAACCTGCATAATTTTATCAAATAACTCACCATCAATGCACAACTCCTTTTTTTCCGATACACTGTGGAGATTTTCTCCCTTGATTTCACTCACTCACATTTGTAGTTTAGCTATCTCATTAGGACACAATTACATGATAAATTCTCTCTGGTAGTAAATCCAGGCTAAGAAGGTGCAGGTCCCAGCCACGCAGCCTTTCCCCAGGCTCCCCAGATGTGGTTATACATGAGACAGCCAGCAAACAGCGAGCCAGGCAGCAAGCAGGCCCAGCAAAGAGCTCCAGGCAAGAAACCATGCGCTTGATCTGAGCCCAGAGCCACCCTCCTTCCACCCACGCTATGCCCTGAGCAAGATGCGTGTGGGTAAATGCCTCATGTCCCAGCTCAGCACAATTCTGAGGACACCATGGTTTTTTTCCTCTTGGAAGGAGTCAGTCTGTCCCAAGACATTTGAGTCCCTTGCGCTCATCAGTTACACTGCGTCTGCCTTCTCAGCTTAGTCTTTGAGGATAACTGTAGGACTTGGTGGTTGGGCTCTGAGTTACACGATAGCTGCCTGCCAAAGCGACCTTCACCACGAAGGGCCTCGCAGCTATCTAGGTGAGCGAGCTACGCTGTTAAACCGAGGCTCCCTCGCTGAGCCCGTCCCCTGCCCCAGCTTGTTCTCCAAAGGGGAAAAAAATTCTTTAGCCAAGTTACAGATGTGCTAAGCAGCCATTCATTTGAAAGCTACATACATTTATTTTCTATATGTTTATGTACATATAGAAAGGCTTTTATATATATGTGTGTGTGTAAAAAAAATAATGTACTGCCCTTGAGGCCAGAATGACTTGTCTTTACGCAAAAGCAGAGTACAGGTTCCAATGCCCTCTATCAAACCCTTTTGATACAAAAAAAACGCTCAGTGCTGTGAGCCCTATAATATATTACAGAAGAAGAGTGATCAAAAATGTCCTCATGATAAGGCTTAACTGCATGACTGGGGGGACCATGTTCGCTCTAGGTGATTCTAGGTGGTAAACTGCAGCTTGCAGTGCAGGTGGTGGGCTGGCTGTCACCTACTGTAATGTATATTTTATATATATTATTTATATTATTGTTGTTGTTGAAGATGATGTTATATTCTTCGTATTTAAAAACATTTTAGTGATATTATCTATACTTAGAGCTTAAGGCTGCAGGATTAAATTGATTTATGAATTTTTTTTTCAAGGAAGTTATGAAGCACATGGCTGTAGCTTGGCCGTGCAAGTCAACACTGATTAGAAGCAGGGGGTTTACGTCTGTATTACCAACCCATCCGACACATACCCATTCCTCTAACAGAGTAGCACATATCAATGATACAGCCCACTATCCTGTGCTCGACAAACATCCCACCACCAAACGCAACAAAATAAATCTACACCCCTACAAAATGCTTGGAAATCTGGATATTGGCTACTGGAATGTATATAGACACATTTCTCACCTCAAGATGCCTTTTTGTTCTTTCTGTCTTTAGTCATTTATTTATTTAAAATAATATGTGTCAATCTGTTCGGCTTGTATTGAGGGACTTGGGAAAATGAAGTGATTCAATTTAAGCCTGGCTTTCCAGTTCACGTTGTTCCCTCAGCGTGTAACGCGCAGGCCGCCTGGTGTAGCTAACTGCACGCCGGTGTAGTGCTGCTGTAGGGCCGGCTGTGAGGGCAGGCCGTGCCGGCAGCTAATCCCCGGCTTCAGGGGAGGGTAAGGGCCGTCAGCGCGTACGTACGCGGCCCACGCACGTTCAGCTGTCGTGTTCAGCGCGTACTGTACGACCACAGCCTGGCGACAAGATTCACAATTTTAATTTTCAGATGTTCACCGTGTCTAAAGATTGTTAAGGTTCGGGGGGGAGAGAGGCAGGCAAATGTTAGCCCTCATTGTTCTGCCTTAGAACTGTAAGATCTGGGCGGGAAACAGAGTTCTTGCGTGCTCTAGGTAAAAAAGTGGTGTTGGTAACATTTTGAAGGCTGTGCATCCTGCCACTAAATTTCAGTCCCCACCTCTATCATTAACCAAGTACTAGTTCACTGTTGCTAGCAAAACTTGTGAGCTTGCAAAGATGAAAGCTGGGACGTCTGTAATGCACAATAACTTAGTTGGTTAAGGACTCACTTAAAGATCTTTGACTGCCTTTCCTTTAATTCTCAGAACTAGTCCTGAACATTCTCCACCTTTGAAGTGAAAGAAAATGTACAATCTTTTCTTAAAATAGCTTTTTTTTTTTTTTTTTCTAGGGGCTGCGGATGGGGCAAAAGGTGGGATTGTGGTAAGTGAGGGAGGACCAGAAAGTGGCTCATTTTTTGCGTGTGTGTGGTTTGGTTTGGTTTTTTTTTTTTTGGATTGCAATGGAAGTTTATGGCAAATACTTGACTTTGCCTTTGGGCTGTGAGGCAAAGGATTGTTTCACAGTTCCCCTGCCCCTCAGCGGCACTCCTTCAATGCACAATGCTATGCTTATGAAATCACCTCCCTAGCTTGAACCATATTTGCAATTAAAATGAATACCAAAATTTATATTTAGCCTCATATACAGCAAAAGGCAATTGCATCCTAATTAAAGGATTGTGAAAGAGTAGCAGGACTGCCTCACAGTCCAGAGACGGTGTGAGCAGCCTGGTCATTCACTGCAACCACTTGCTGGCTAGGACTGCTCTAGCATTTCGGGGGAACTGCACAGGGTGCTGCTCAGCCTGACCTTTGTACCGATGAGTAACAGGGCTGCGGATATACAGCAACACTGCAGCTTACCTTAGGTATTCTGTGGCCAGGCTTGAGTAAGTGGTTTTTGACAGCAGGTAGGTATTGACTCACACACACATATATGTGTAATATATATATGAGTAAATATAAATATCCAAACGTACACGCATGTATTCATGGACAACTATGTATGGATAAATACCTCTTTTGTGATACGGATCCTCGTGCAGGGAGCAGACACCTGATTAAACCTGTGATGAAGGATAAGCTTCCCAGCCTAAAATGGGTGCTTGTTCATAGTCTTTCATGGCTGTCCCTCGCTTCCCTGTTATCATTCTCCTGCAGAAATTAGAAGTCACGCTTATTAGTTAGTGCCTGCCTCCATGAAGGAATGAGGTCAAGGAGTAACATCTAAACTGGACCTAGGACACATCTCCGTGAAGATTTACTAACATAGTCCTTTCACTGGACTGCTCTAGACAGCCATGGCTGTTTTTGTGGTCCATAAACTCTCTCCATCAGTGAGAGCATCTAAGGCTGGTTTTGACAGGTGTACGCACTGAGGGCCGGCCCAGTTCGCTTCACCAACGTGGTGCTGAGTGAGCTTGTTGCACAGTTCTCCGTGGTCCTGCACAAATACTGTTGTGTATGGTGGTTGTTTCCCCCACACATGAAACACTTCATTTGCTTAGAAAACACCAGTGTAGGCATTTTATACCCAGTTCTTTACATTATATATCTCCAAGTTAGGACCAAACTGACTATTTATGCTTCTTTTGGTTTTTTTTGACACTTAACTGAGCCTTTTGCAGTGCTCTGCTCGCTCCTTTCCTCTCCAGGATTCAGACTCAAACAAGGTTTATCACACTGCGGTTGATTACCAATCACTGTGGCGAAACTGCCACACAGGAGATTAATGATGTCACCTTTAATGACAAGGTTATTTTAAAGAGCACAATGCCAGCTGCGTGCGTACAACCTTAGAGTCCAAAAGGACGCTAACTTTTTCTTAAACTTAAGACGTAGAGGTGCAGGTAGGATTATGTCTAGTTCCTGCACTGCAGTAGAAGAAACATAGTCCAAATCTTACATGTAACTTCTAAATTTACTCGTCATGAGAGATTAGAAAATTTTTGGACTGCTTAGCAATGTTATCAGTCCATCATAACCTGACCTATCAGAGCTAAAGGAGTCATGAGATGCTCTGTTCAACCATGTAAAGTAGCTAAATTATGCCAGATGATAGGTGTCTTTGACTACGTAACTGGAGTTAGGATGACCGGTGTTACTGCAGAATTATTCACTTACAAGCCTCGCAGCATTCTCCACAGCAGCTGATATTAATTATTATTAGGAAGGGGTTGATTCTGGAGAGCGATCAAGAGAGACAGCTGGGTTAGACTTAGTTCAAAGTATTAATAGCATCGGTTTTGTGGAAAGGGTGTTATTCATGACTTGGTGATACACATTGCATAACTTTATGGGACACCGCCTGGCTCAAAGGGAAAACAGAAAACACAGCAATCTCGCCTTCTTTTAGAACACAAATACATAAATTTTAATCTGAGAAAAATACAAAATGAAACCATGTACAAGTTATGTACAAACCCTTTTTACAGGACAATATATTTATCACTGGATATTACATATGACAAAGTCAGGTAGATCATCTCTGAGCACCAGCATTTGTTCTCTCTCACCAACCCGTAATGGTAAAAAGTAAAATGATGAAGTCATACTCCTTTTTCTTGATGAACTTTTAAGTTAAGCAGAAAACTGGTTCTCAGTGTACCCCCCCATCCCCACCCCCAAACTGTAACTAAATAGACAGGAGTAGCCATCAAAATATGCCGTATACATGTGTTTGCATTTGTGTGTTTTTCTGAAGGAAGGAAAAACCATGAGCCTCGAACGCTACAGAAATCCAAAAGTTAAAATTATATCAACTTTACCTTGTTTTTTGGGCAGAGGCTGGATTATCTGCATTGGCTAAGTGTGTGTTTCCCAAGCTAGACCATGTCAGAAGCGGCGTTTGGTTTTCTACTGCTGCTTAAGGAAAACTTGAGCTAACTTCTGCTGGCCTTTTCATGTGGTTCCTGTTACTTATTGTCCAGTCAACAAAGTGTTCATAGGCCAGATTTTTGGTTTCTGAAAAAAAATCTGTGTTTTCTATTACATGTATTCAACTGCCTGTATGTGGTGTTGTGGGTTTGGGTTGTTTTTTTATAAAGATCTCCTCTAAAATGCAGCGACTGAAGCAGCAACAAGCTTTCTCTCAACCTCAGTGAGGTTCTAATTAGATGCAGCGTTACTGGGTTTAGCTTCTTAAGTTAGATATTGCTCTTAATTAGACCCAAAGTGATAAAAAAAGTCTTTTATATTTTCTTCCTTCCCCCTACCCCTTCTTGTTTTGATAGTTAACACCGTGATATAAAACAGCTACATTAGATCAGCAGCCCTATCTATTACCTTCAGCAGAATTTCCTTGGTTACATAGACTACTGCACATTACAGACTACACCGGTTCAACGTGGCTGTATGTGCTATAGCAGAGAATATCTGTGCGGGCTAGATACATCGCTGCTTATATAGATCTGGCTTTGATAAATGCGGGGGCAGAACTGTCGATACGATAGGCCTATGTACCCCCCCAGGCAGCGGCCACAGCTGAGCAGCTACTCCAGTCCTTTCGCTGTTTCAGGCGGGGGCTGTACCCACACCTACCGGGATTGCTCAGTACAGAAGTACTGCAAGTATTATGCCTGCTAACTGAGTACTAGGAGACCTGGTGTGCATATATAAGGAATTTAAAAAGCTGTATCCCCTAAGCCTGGGATTGCGCAAACACCGTTGAATTTAAAAATCAAGATAAAAATCAAGATAAAGATAAAAATAATTAAAAAAAAAAAAGTGCTTGTTCAGATGTTGGGGCTATTGGTGGTTCAGCTGGCAGGGAGAGGAAAACAAAAGAGAAGGATTATGAACTCGCCTGTCCCCTGAATTTTTCTATGCATTTGCCATTGACTTTGACAGCTATTCCCAGGCCAATCCACTGTCACACAGCAAAAGGACTTCTGTTTTCACTTTGTCCTGTTCATCGCCTTTCACACACTTGGTTATTTTGTTTAAGCACATTTAAAACTAGAAATGAAAGGTGAGACACACACTACTTCTGGTGTTAAAGAAATTCGCAATGCTAACAGCTTTATAACCAAAATACCACCCTCCTGCCCCTCACATACACACCACCCCCCCGACCTCAATATGTGGTCATTTAAACATCGGGATCCAGAAGCCCTTACGAACCTGCTTCTTGATAAAACCATTTAAGCGCCTGCTCTGGGTTTAACTTTGCGCCCATGTGAATCAGCTGGAACGGGGCAGTTACCAACATATTTATGGATTTGCTGGTGAGTGACCAAGCAGTGAAAACCACGCATAATTACCCATTTCTAAATTATTGCTTTTTTTTTTTTGTCAAGCGTCCGTTATTGCAGTAGTTGTTAGATGTAGTTTGCATATGCACATACCCCCCAACAAAACCAGGCCTCTCTGGGTGAGAACACGCTATTACACTTTCCCCTTCTTCTCCTACTCTATGAAGAGGTCAGAAAATGTAAAACTTCCTTACACAGGCCAAAAAAACCCCCCAACAACCACCACCAAACCGCCTACACAAAAAGGCTGTAGACACCACTTCTGTAGTGCCGCTCGTACGTTACATGCAAACTATTTTTCCCCATTTGGCTGAGGCCAGTTAAGTCTTGTCACACTCATGCTGCCTGAGCCATTGGGTGGCCTTTTTGCTTTAAAATAAAAATATGTATTATTAAAAAAAAAAAGGAGAAAAAGAAATATCTTTAGTAAGCTGCCAAAGGCTCATCAACGCTTTCAAGACGTCTGTGTGGCATAATAAGGCTTACATGGGCTCCTCATTAGCCTGAAGCTCATGGCCTGTGCCTTGTATGAGCAGCACTGGCTTTCCCGGCAAAGATAAACTGGAAGAAGCTGCATGCACACATTTGCTGGAGGACCTGGGTGTGCCGCGTCTCGCTGTCCCCCCCCCACCTTTCCCTGTCCCTGCGCTCCTGGCTTTTGGCTTGCAGGGTTTGCAGGGTCCCGCTGCGTTACGGCTGGAATAACAGCCTTGTCCGTGACCCTGCAGCGCGGAATAACCGCTCCCACGCCGGAGCAAGGGGGTCGTACTTTCCGCCACATGGATGCCTTGTTTGGTCACCGATGCTGATTTGCAAAAAAGAAGAGCTTTTAAAAGGGAGGTGACAGATTTAGAAATTTTTTTAAAAGGACGAGGAACTGTTTGTACCTTTTTTCCCCCCTCTATTAATCGACACACTGGATACTTATTACTTTACATGCAACAGTAAGTCTCATTGAGGCCTTAAAAATTGCATTTAACCGCTGACTATCTTTTCTTTACACCTTAACTTTTGCTGTGCTTGGCACTTGCCCCCTGCCCAGAGGACAGTTTTATCCTTTCATCTTAGCACTCATGGGCTTTGGGGGACAGCTACAAGCCACAGCCAGGAGGCAGAGAGACAGCAGGCTTTGTGGCAGCGTGGGAACACGCGGGTGCGAGGAGGGCCGGGGCGCGCATGCCTGCTCGAGCAGCGAGAGGCTGCTGCAGCCCTGCTGATAGACCCAACGGGACCGGCTGTTTTACTCAAACGGGGGGGAAACGGGGTACAAGTCCTCCGTGTGCTAGCCTGGCAGGCACATTATCTTCGTGTCTTTCTTCATCCCACCCTCCCAAAAAAATAATGACCACCTTACGATGACACTCTCAAGTACATCCACACCCCCATATATATAGTTGTGTGTATATATACGCACACGTGTGTGGCTATGCATACGTACACGTGCACACACACTCAATCCACTACATTAGTTACTCCCCCCCCAAAAAAAAGTTGTTTTGCCTGTATTAATTGTTCATGCAGAATGAATGAAAATGCTGAAAAAGTCCAGGATTTTGTTTGGTTTGGGGTTTTTGCGCCGTCCATCCCTGTCATCATCCGTCCGCCCCCCCCCCCCCCCCCTTTGAGAAGTGAGAATTATTAATAAAGATCAAAAACTAATTGCCACATCATCCTGTGGTCTGCCAGCTGTCACTCAGGCCACTTTCTCAGCCACTTCATATAACCAACTATTGGGGCTGGCTTTATTGTAGTCTTTAATGGCCGAATGGCAAAGCTCTGCAACAAGTTTTCGACACGAGCCGCCACCTAACTGCCAGGCGTCAGTCCTGCGTCCTCGATCAGCGAAAAGAGGCGTAAGAAAAAATTATTGATTATCCCTAGCTTTTCTATAACTGGGAAATGCAGACCTGTCCCTAGACCTTTGTCTCACTTGCTCTCGCCGGGTGGCGTCCTGGCTGGCTGGCGTTACATAGGCACCTAGCTGTGCTGGGAGGGGCGTGCGCCGACTCATATATCTGCTCAAAAAAATACACAAATAACTGGCCTTTATTTAGGTACAGTTGGCAGCATGATATTTTTGGGTGTGACAGTTAAACTGGACAGACACACATACCCCTCAGCTATGTAGGAGTGTTGTATTTGAGCCATTTTAGTATGTTTTCCCCAGTGACGGCTCACTTCTGAAGGAAGGAAGGATGCTCAGAAATGGCACTGATAAAATACAAGGTAGAGTGTTCTGTGCCCTTACATTAAATACTGGCCTTCTAAGACAAAAGTCACAGGTACTTGGTGAAGTTGAACACAAACCTCAATTTTTTTCCCTGTACTCAGGACTAGCTTTTTTTGCTCGGGTTATAATATGAATGCAGTTCATAAATGAAAAAGGAGCACTGACTTCAAAGTAAAGGATTAACATGACCCAATGCAGAAACTGGATGTAGATTATAACGCATCACCAGCTGAAGCAGCGTAGATTGGAAGCACTCACCAGAGTCATCTTCTGTTTTGAGGACTGTGAAATGGTTTGAACATGGCCTAACCAATAGTGGAAAAACTACTTAAATTATTTTGTTGCTTTGTAGGAGAGTGAAATATTTTAAGCAAGCCAATTTTACAGATACCGTATTAACAATTATTGTTATTGTCTTTAAATAGCTATTCTACAATATGTAACGACAAAGTAGTCACAGCCCAAGAAGTCACTCCAGAATAAAGCCTATTAGGTGTTAGTACGGTTATATTTGTACTGCAGCCAGTGAACAAACATTAAAGCTGCGAGAGTTTAGCTTAAATGTTGGATTATATAGTGGACATCATTGGTTTCACAATAAATTACTCTGCTTTGTAGTCGTCTGATTCACTGAGATTTCGCTAATGATCGAAGTACCACAGTACGGTTTAGTGTGGTGTTTGCAATTCCACAAGATTACAAAGCCTAACGTTAAGTCACACACTGAAGCGCTGCCTTTCCTGATGGCTGGGTCCTATGGGTTTGTTTTAATTTTTAATCCTTATTAGCACAGCCTTTGTTTGTTTTGGGTTTTTGGTTTTTTTTTTTTCCCACACAATTGTGTCAGATGTTGCTAATTTGAGCTAGCAAGAGTTACTAACTCAGACCACCAACCGCTTGGGTGGCTAGATACTGCAGCACAGGTATGAAACATCACATTTTTGGCTGATACCTATAAAGCTCGTTGGCAATGTTGTGAACCTGCTGACACAAAAGGCACCTAGCAAAGGCCTTTTGTAGGTTGCCATAATAAATACATTCATTGCTTTTATTTTGATTTTATTATTACTGTACTTTTATGTACGGTGTCCCACCAATGGGAACTATGCAACTGCACGTATGGGCATTAACCGAGACCAGCATGGTTTGAGATTATAGCGCTGAGGCTAAACCAGTTGTCATCCCGATCCAACCGCCCCAAAAGGAGTCGGGGTGGGGGGGAGGGTGCCTTTTACCGCGGTATGCGCTACCACCAAAGCGCAAAGGGCTGGCGCGACAGCTCTGTGCATGTCAGGCAGCGTCAGAAGGCAATAAGCAAGCCTGATGCAAGGCCATCAGCACTATGGCAGCACGGAACCAACAGAAGAGGGTAGATGAGAAGGCTTAAAACATGATTTCATGCACGATTTAGGCGCCGTGGGTTACAGCACTGTAATGCACGGCACCAGAAGAGGAATTGCGCCCTGGCCTTAGCGGCCGCTCGTGGCAGAAGGGAAGCGGGGTGGAATTGCTGGCTTTGCCATTTATAGCAAGTGCTGCCTACGAGCGCTGCCCCGACGCGGCCCTCGGTGTGGGGACGCGGGGGGGGGTGGGGCGTGGGGGGGCGTGGGGGGGTGGAGGTTGGGGATTGGGCCTTAACATAACTGGCAGTTATGATGACCTGTGTATGGTAATAAACCAAAGAATAGTCCAGAAGAATGTTACATGTACAAAAATATGACTTTCAACTTTGAAAATAAATAAGTTCAGTTTATTAAGAGCTGGTGTCGATGCTGAACAAAATACACATCCTCCAGTAAAGAAACATTTTGGTGAACTGTTCTTTTTTTTTTTCTTCTTTTTTTGATATACTAAAATACAAGTTGGACCTTTTTTTTTTTTCTTTTTGTAAATATATCATTTGTCTCCCTTAATTACATGTCCTTATAACTGTGACCATCATTCTCCTTTAAAAGCCAAAGACTGAGGTTTGTTTTGTTTTAAATTCTTAGGAGTCTGGCCACACATGCAGATTTTTAAGGGAAAAAATACTTGACAATGAAAAAAAAAAAGAAAAATAGATTTTTTTTTCTAATAAATAAAAATAATTTAAAACGCTAGAGGCTATACATGACTAGTTTTGATTATGTTCATTTATAAATGAAATAGTTTCCAAAATACGTGGAAGCAATATTAAAGGCAGACAAACAAAGATCTGTCTACTTTCTTTTCCCATCAAGCTTGCCCTTCTTAACTTCGCCATCAGTAGTTCAGCATGTAAGAGGAATAAATGTCACATCACCATTCATGAAGTTTGTCAGGCTTTAAAAAAATAGTTCTGGCCTCGAAGGAGTCAACATTCATCTTCAACTTCTCTGATTGGTGGTATCAAGCTGCTTGTCGATTTATATTGATTGATCTGATTGGCCATGTGAGTGCTCATGGGCTTGATTTGAATGTTTCTGGGATAGGCATTATCCGGCTCATCTGTAAACCATTTCTTTTCTGCTAAGGAGCAAAATGGGTAGAGACAGAATAAGGAGGGAAAATGAGAGTTTTAATTAGTGAAGCACATAAACACGTAAACACACGCAAAAAAAAAAAAAAGAAAAAAGGAGGGGGAGCAGTCAGTAAAGTTTACAGAGAAAAGGCAATCAATAGAAGGTGACTTTGACTAATTACCAGCAGTACAGTGCATTAGATTAATACCTCTGAAAATACTTTTCATGAAAGGAAGGTGACATGTTTGCAGATTTGATAATAGAAGCTAAAGAAAACTGTCAATATGCTAGTTTGCTGCTTGAGTGTGAGCGCTCTTTATTATTTTTCCCCATGCTCAGGTGATATAGTTGTTAAAAAAAAACAGGCTACAAATAAAAGGCTAAACTGAAAAGCCAGGGAGAGCAGATGGGATAAGGGTAATGCAGAAAAGAGCACGTGAGTCCACATACAGAAGAGCCAGAGGCTTCTCTGAGCCGTTTCAGCCTCGGGGTGGTCGCTATCGCTGGCTCAGAAATCATTCAGGGGAATGTACCGACGACCTTTCCGCAGTGGGTGCTGGCCTGGTCTGCATCCCTGCTGCCGCAGGCCTGCACAGGATGGCCGGTCTATTGCTCGTGACCTGCCGGGCTGCTCCGCTTTGGGGAAGGGGAGTGACCGCACGTGATGCTGCAGGTGACCCTAGTAGGGGCTCAAGTTAATCCTGAATGGCTTGGGGCGGGGGGGCGATACATGACAGCAGGCAAAGGAAGCAAGGACTTAAAGATTCGAGGGGAAGCAGTTCCTTTCACATCTGTGGGCAGTGTCTGGTCCCATGATCACAGGAAGGATTGTGTGGCACTGATTTAGGGTGGGCTGGGAGCCGCGTGGGAGGACGTGAGGCTGCCGAGAGGCTGCAGCATTGCAGCCATTGCCTAGCTGCTGGTGATTGTAACCACTAAATCTCATTGTTCATACGGAGACATGGACAAAAATCCTCTTAAAATGCAAAACAGAAAAAAGGCAAAAGAGTTTTCTTAAGCCCTTCAGAGAGCAATTAATGCTGGCACGTCTTCAATGCAGGTGTGCAACTTTACAAGATAGCACTATTCAAGGGTTTAGAAACTCCTGGTCTTAGTGTGGCTTACGGCCATGAGGTGCTCCTGCTTTGCCAAGCACCTGTGCACAGGGGTCCCCGTTCTCGCCCCCCTTCCCCAAGTCCAGAGGGGGCTGTACAGGGTACAACGGGTCTGGGGTTGGGATTCTGCAGCTGGGGCACATCAGAGCCGCTCGCTGACATGTGTGCGCTACCGCTCATTCCAACGGGGGAACCACAATGCTTCAGACGTTTTGGTGGCTCACTTGTGTAATACGAACGGCCACGTCGGCTCGCCACTGAAATGCTGCTGGAATCAGGGCAGGCGTGGAAGGAGTACTCATTATAAATAAATATGTACAACTAAACAAAATCCACCTCGGAAACCCAAGGATTGAGCACAAAAGCTCAGGAGGTGAAGCAGAGAATAGAAACTGGAAGACTGGAAGAATGAACCCCAAATATCTGGGCATAAGCGCATAAAAATAAGCAACTAGCTTCCAAGTTCAGGCCTCTAAAGAAGTGGATTGGCTTCCAGAATTACTGGGGTCTCAGTCACTTTCATGAACATGAAATTGAAACACTTAGCACTTCATATGGTTTTTAAGCATCTACATGCAACAACCCCACCCCACCACCAAAAAAACCCAACTCTTGAGGGTTTAATCCACCTTTTGGGTTTTTCCCCAGCTATGTGTTACTTGTGCTTTTTAAAAAAAAATTTAAATTGGGAAAAAAAGGCATCGCATCTGTGGCTGAAGGTAAACAGACCTATGTCATTGCTTTTTCGCATAAGTTTCTAAAATGTATTTTACTTCTTTTTAAAATATTCTACTCATTTGTGACCAGGGTAAATAGTTCCCTGCCCTCTTAAAGTTGCCTGAGTCTGAACAATGCTCAATCTCCCATCTCTCTCACCTATTGTAATTAAGTTCCCTTTGATTTGAACAGATTGGACGATAGGAATTCATAATGTTACATCCTGCACACTGAAGCTAACTGATTAAGTGCTTTAAATTATTCTTCCTGACAGAATGATAAAGTTACAATCTGTTCAGAGATGATCTACAGCTTGCCAGACTCCTACCGCTTCTTTCTACATTCATTTATCTTTTTGTCAAGCAGTTAAAAAAAAAAAAAAAGCCTCAATTCCATAGATCTTTTAAAGTCATCAGAACATCTGAATTATTAATGAGACTTTAAGGGAATGGGTCCTGATGGGGGCTCGTTTAAGAAAGGTTGTAGGAAAGAAAAAAAATCTGGGAATGTGTACACATCAAAATAATTTCAGCTCCATTTAAAAAACCATTTAGTTCAAGTGTGACATATGAACCATTATGCATTTGTAGAAACCAATTTTATGTGATCTACGATTAAACTAACCTTTCAGAGAGGTGTAAAGTGTGATGGTTATCATGTTTTAAAAGCCTTGCAAGATCACATAAACAATTTCAAACTAACAGTTTTCTAATGGTTTGTGTTTAAAATGATTTTGAGGCAAGTTAAGCACTGTGACCTTCTATCTCTACCTTCTTTTTTTAACATAAGGTGCACAAACTTTCCTTACAAACAGACCTTGGTGCAAGTTAATTCAACCTCATAGCAAGGAAGGGGAGAACTGCGTGGGTGCTAAGGATGAGGGATGAACTGCACCGTGGGTCTCAGCAGCCACTGTAACGCACTTCCTTCTCCCTTACTCTCCCTGGAATTTTCAAATCTAGGCAATTATTTAAATGTTAAACTTTACAATAAAAAACTCTCTTATCCAGGAACCTGATCTTTGACGACACCATCAAGGCTCTTTTTGCTTTTACCCGGCAAGTAATAAATACAGAGAATAATAAATGCAGAAACTGGTAGATTCTAGTTTCGTTTGCTATTTAAATTTCTTTTTGCCAGTGCCAAAACCTTGATCCAAGCATTATCATCTCCAGCATCAAATGCTTGGCCCCAGCTTTATACCTTTCCTGTACTTTTTCTGCTGTTAATATTGTCTTTGAACCCATAATGACGAATCTCCTGTGAAAGTCCATCGACCTCTATACTTACCTTTGAGATGTGAGCTTGACGCTCCCCACCTTTACTCTTGGCCACTAAGATACTCTGCTCCCAGTTACTAAATGTCTTTCTTGAATCCCTTACCCACTTTACAATCGTTTTTGTTATGCTTGCAGTCTGACTTTGATACATCTTCCAAAGCCTTAGCATAGATTGTTACACATCTTAAAAGCTACTTACTCTTTCCTTTAAATCAATCCAGAACCCCCTTTTTTAAGTCTCTACACCGTTATATTCACCAACCTTTTTCTTTAGTTCTCTGTCACGTTCAGGCTGTTTCTCTCCCTTTTGGCACACGCATATTGACCCTTACCATATGTGTTGCTACGTTATAGTGAGAACAGGCATAGTTTTCTATTTATGTCATTTTTTTAAGAGCTGTTCAAGAGAGGCCCTCATCATCTTCCTACACTATTTGACAGGTTTGTTTCTGACAGCATCACCTGGGCGACGTTGGAGCAGCTAAGCAACCTCACGTCTCAGAAAGCAGAAGACGCTTACTTTCCCCTCAGACACCTGGGTTTGCAATGGGCTTTCAGCATCCCAGTGCCTCTGGGAAGGCTCTACAGGCTTCACACTCTTATTACAAATTAACATCAAGATATAAATAATGAAAGTAAAATGATCAAAATACAGAGTTCTTCAACTTGTGCAAGACTCTAGCAATTCTCTCCAACAGATTTACTGTTCTGGTGCTTTAAAATTTCTGCCATTAATTCTGGACTGAGTAATCACATCTGAATGAATGTCACTGCGAAACACCCTCTCCTCTGAGCCGGGGCAGAGAAAGTACTAGCTAAACATGACACAAAGGTTTACTAAATCTAGTCTCACCATAATCCCAGGTACTTTACAATTGTTTTAAACTCTTTTTCTTGCGTGACACAGTTTCAAATGAGTCTGTATTTGTGTGCCTCCCCCCCGCCATAGGCAGCTTGTTTATAGCTAAGCTGAAAATTCTCCCATGCAATTTCTTTCTGTAGGAGAAAAAATAATGAAAGTTTCTCCACCCACCTCCTCAGCAAGCCTTAGTTTGGCAGAGGAACATGTTATACGTAGCGTGCAGTAAGTAATTTGCAGGGAGAGAGAGAAGAAACTATTCTTACTTTCTGTGACGGTCTTCATTTTGCTCCAAGGCAACTGAAGTTTTGGGATGAAACCGCTATTCTGGACTAGCTCTTGTTGGTTTATTTTTTTAAACTAGCAAAATTCTTACTTTGGGCAATGGGAATGTCACTGGAAAATGCCTGACTGCCAGTTCAGGTCCGTGGGAACCCATGACAAGAACCTGCAGGTTTGTTAGATGTGTTTGTGTAAACACGCAGATCGACAAAGCCACTAAGAAGCTAGTTTCTAGTCTCGAAACCATGCCGGGACTGATATAAGGGGCAGGACCTCCCTTCAAAGGTCTAAAATGTCATCTCTCGCCATTGGCGCTGCTTCTCCACCTTCAAAAACTAACCAGGGTAGTTACTAAGACTGACTTGGGATAGGTTTCTGAACAAACAGGAGATTTCCTGGTGCTTTTCAATATAAAAAATGTTGACAATATAACATGGCTGATTTAAACATTCCTCTGCTCCCAGTTTCATCAGTGTATATCAGAAAATCTTTGTCACTGTAATGAACTATTTGATCAATTAGATTACAGTTAGCATATGGTATAACTAGAAGTCAAAATTTTAAGACCTCCAACTTTAGGAGAGAGGATGGAGGAGAATTAGACTTCAATAGGATTTGAAGAATTCAGATTATGCATCTGTGCTAGATATTCCTCTTCTGTTGCTCACAGGGTAGACAAGCTGCTTCTCTACTGTTTATATTTTTTCTATTTGAGCTGCACAGTTATACAAACGCCTTTTTTTTTGGATAAAATCGCTACGTAGTACGTGACAAGTGGCTTCATATTAACACCCTTCCTTCCTCTGCTAAATGGAAAACAGATAAAACATTAATGGAAAAGCATTTTGGTGTCAAAGCCATTAACATTCTTCCAAAATGCATAACTGCTCTTGACTATCTTCAGTCAATATTGCCAACATAAAAAGATGCTTATGAACATACACGGGGGACAGGGAATAGGAAGGGGAAGGGAGGAAAGGAACTGGAATGAGGAATGGGAAATCAAAGTCATGTCTGCACCAGGGTAGGCATCTTCACTGAGCGGGAACCTGGGTGTTTACAGAAGGACACGTGCAATTAGAAAGGCAAGCAGATGAGAGGATCAAAAATAAAACAGGGTTGAGCAACAGCAGCAGCAGCAGCAGCCAGTTTTACTTCTGGTTTGGAGGGAAAAAATAAAAAAAAGGCAAAAGAAAACCAACAAAACAACCAACCAAACAAACAAACCAATAACTGAATAAAGTTTGTAACTATTTTTTTTTTTTAATTTCACAAGTTTTCACAAGGACAAAGTTATAGAAGGAAACCCACAGCAGTTGCTAGGTCATGCAGAACCATTAATTGTCATACCTTGGCCCATTCTATTCATCCTTGTTGCACTTTAGAAAAAGAAGTAAGCTATGTAAGTTTTACAATGCTTTTAAACTGTCATATTTCCTGTTGAGCACTTTAACTGGCACATCCTTGTAGTAATAAATATTCTTAGGGCAAACCATGATAACTTTCTTTGCGAAAAGAACCACATGAATTTGTCTTTACGGTGAAGCGCAACTGTAATGGACTCATTCGTAGGGGAACATCCGTAATTTGCAATGTGTTTCACCGACAGGACTTACGGCTGCATTTGAATGCACGCACACGTAGGTACTGTATTCCAATCGACATGCTTAGCACTGCGCGGCGGCACTCTCTGTAGCCCACTTATATGGTTCCAGGTTTTGTCAGTAAAAGTGCTTGGCTTCATTGTCAATTCACACAGCAAGCAAATCTTCAAAATTATCATGCTTGGGGAAGGGGAAGGTAGAAAACAGCACTAACCATAAAAGCACCTTGTCTGGGTTGGCAGTTGCAATGCTAATCGTGCCCACAACCGAGTATTTTATTTTCTGTCTGCACGCTTTCTTGCTGGGTCGCCAGGGAAGGTGGTATGTGCTTCTGGCCTCCCTACCCTGGGAAACGCTTCAGACCACCTAGAACTAGCTCTATATTTCAAAAATTTGGCATTTGAAATTTAAAAAAAACAACACCACCAAACTTGAAGTATCACTTCCATGGCTTTCTAGGACAGATTCCTTTCCACTCCTTCATTTCAGTCCCTGCCACAATTTTTGTCTGGCTAGGTGTGTCACTGGCAAGGATCTGCAAGAACCAAACCCCGGCAAGCGCCTAGGACGTGATGCAGCACAGTGAAAAGTTCCACCCCGGCCCTCTCGTTCCCTTCGTTAGCTGTCGAGGGCACAGCACCTTTTCTTCCCAAATGGGAGAGACCTTAAAGGCACTCAGTTGTCTCCCCCTGTATTCCTGCGTCCTGGCACGCACCCGTTGGGAAGAACCAGCTAGAACATGGAGCAGGATTTCTGGAGGATCTTCGCATCTTGTCGGAAGATTTATACCACCACTCTAACTTGGAAAAGTTAAACTACCATCTGGGGAGAGGAACAAAGTCCCCCGAGATCTGATACTTAAGCATAGAAAAATGCTTGCTCTTTTCTGAACATTATTTATTCTGTACATAAGGTGACTAATTCACCTTTTAAAGACGTAAAAGTCCCAGGAAGGCAGTTTTTAATGACTTACATCCAATATTTATGATACATATGGCTTTTTATCCCAAATGTCAAAAGTGAAAGAAAATATAGCTATTCATGTGGCAGTATAAATAGACAGAATAATAATTTAATATGCAATTAGACTCTTTCTAAACTTAAATGAAACCATTGCGGTTTTACAACTCCACGCCCAGACAATTTCAGTGTTAAAGGGAAACCACACTATCTCCAAAAGGCTAGGATTTTAGAGAAAGTCCTTAAACAAGCAGAAAAGTCCCTGATGTTGCTTTGGTATAAAGCAGGTGCGTAGCAATAACCTATACAAAGAGTGTAAGCCCTATATAATATAAGATTTGAGAGTGAAAAATTAGTAGGGATTGTTTGGGGTTTGTTTGGGTTTTTTTGTCCCCAATGGATTAGTTTTATAAGCTTCAAATAAATGTAGAAACGCCTGTAAATATGAATATAAAAAAAACCTACAGCAACATACATCAACACTTCTGCACTAAATGACTTTCTTTGTGTAACTCTGACATCAAGAGCAAGTGTACATGTTAAATATACGCTCTTTGCCGATATGTAGAGTAACTGCAGTGAGTTATTTATGCTTTCAGTGTGCCTATGGGTTTAGAGTTTTTTTTTTTCTCCCCTAGCATCATAAATAACTTTTGGTCCGTCTGCTTTGTTGCTGTTGTGCTTAAGGGTTTTATGGTGGTGAAATAAAAATGACAATCACATGCACACTGTCATACATATGCAAAATATGTGTACAAAGAGGGAGAACTCCATGGGAAAACAGGGAACGTTACTGCCGGAAACATTAACTGGGGAGAATGGGTGGTGAAGGCAAGTTTCACACACAGCGGGAGCAGGTACACATATCAAAGTCTATCCTCCTGCACATACTTCTGTTTTTCCCGAGAATCCCTGGTCTTGCTGCGGTTCAGTCGGTTTGCCGTTGATGGGATGGAGTGAACCGAGGAGCTCTTCTTGCTGGAAGAATAGGAGGAATGGGAGGAATGAGAGAGGCTGGCCCGGGACTGGCCAGCGTTGTGGTCAAATTGCATCAAACAGAAGATCAAGTCTGTCGGCACAAGCTCAAACTCATACGGTGGGTTTGTGATAACGTAACTGGAAAGGAAGAAAAAAAAGAAGAAAGAGAAAGCAGGTTTAGATTTGTAATAAAAATTTATCCTGGAATTGTTATCCATTAACATTTACCCAGCTTTTTGCAGTTCTGTCTTCTTCAGCGTGTACCTAATTTTAGCTCATATAATACCCGTCAGGATTTAGGCCCTTCCTATGTTAGGTATCACTTTTTGTATGTCTTCCGTTGCACAGACATACTGTCTGAGTAGGATGTTCTGCAAGGGAATCCCGTCATGGCTTTTCAGAGAAGACACCGTACAGATCAGCCTCCCTTCTCTAGCTGCGCCGTACGCAATGACTCGTTACTACTGTCAAACAGATTTGTGTATTGACAACAACCAATAACATACCCACCAGCAACAGTATTTAAAGAAAGAAAAGGAGGATTTTAGGTGCAGGGAGAGGAGAATTTTATGTGCAGTTATATTTAAATAGATATTTTACTATATTATATTTAAAGCAGTTAATTATATTTAAATACATTTATATTTAAATACATATTTTACTATATACTTATTAAATACATAACTACTGTCAGTAGAGCAAGGACATAATTGCTTGTTTGGATTGTGACTGCACATAAAACAAGGTAAGGAAATATATCAGCAAATGTGCAGTGAGGTTCATTTTGGTCATTCGTTCCACAAGTACGGTCATGGCCCCAAAGAGCATTTACAAAGAGAAATCGGCACATCCAAGCGTCCAGCACTGCTAAGTGTACATCCCAGGCCTGAAATAAAAGCTCCATCCATTTCAAGAAGCCCCACCTTCAAGCTAACCCCCTTTCAGGGTAGGAAGGGCTCACAGACCCCGCCGCTAAATTTTTTCATGCATGTGAAAAACATACTTGAGCAAGGCAATAGGCATTTTCTGTCCAAGCAAGAAATGAGTAAAATCTGATCACGACGCTCCCAACTTCTTTTCAAATTAATTCAGTGCTGGTAAGAAATCTGGCTTAGCTGCCTCAGGGACAGAAGTCACTTATTAATCCAACAAATAATCCCAAGTATAGCAAGTACAGTGTAAATCGAAACTGAAAATCATTTTTTCTACCCAATTTGTCCAAATCCTTACAGAAGAAACCGCTTTGGTGGGCTAGAGGGTTGTTTATTGCCCTGTTCACCCAATAATGATGCTTTTTGTAGGGAATGAACCAGTAACAGATGGTGGATTTGTGATAGTTCTGGTACGGGTCTGTGTGTGTATTTCTAGTAGGCACTTAATTAAGACACATTTCAAGTAAGCTGCTAAATGACCTTCAGTTTGCAAACATGGAAATGTGTCCGCTCTGTTTAAAGCACTGAGGCCAGCCTTGGTGCTACTGAAGCAAAAATGCAGCCTATCAAGAGAAGGGTTTCCATTTGCTGGAAAAAAATTATGATTAGATACAGCTAGTACCAATGGGAATCCCACAGGGGTCTTTTTTGAGCATTCAGAAAAAAATCGAGACTAGCTACTATAATCTAAATTATTATCCAGTAACTTACAGCTGACTGATATAAGCAAGTTGAAGTCCTTTCCTCGGATGCAAGCGGTGGATCATTATAAATCAAACGAGATAAGGACATGTTCTGAAAATTTACTTCAGAATTCTTTATTAAAATTAGCTGAAAACTTATGCTATGAAATCCAGCCTACGATTTAAACTCAGCTAAAGAGTCACCATGAAGTCCTCAAAGAGTTAGCTTTTGTGGCAAAGCCCTGTAAAAAATTGAGAAAACTCTTTTTTAGCTTTATTTCAGGCGCTGGGATCTTTCTCGCCGAGAAGACTGAAGAACAGCGAAGCAGAGACGTTCCAAAAGACCGGACTTACCGTTTAGTGCATTGGCTGGGAGTACTTAGATGTGCATCCCTTAATCGATAAATTCCAAAGCAAAGCATATTGTATGTTTTCAGTGCTTTACAAAACAGATCTCCATAACAACCTCCGTCCTAGGAGAAAGGAAGGAGAGGGGAAAAAAAAAAGAGAGAGAACAGCACATTTTTTTCCTTCCTTTTCGCTGTTAACACAATGTCAGGGAACAGGATTTCCAGTATGAGCCTGTACTAAAAGGACAATGCACAGATAGTCTGTTGCTTGTCACCAATGAGGAGCTTCTATCCAAAGAAATGAATGATCTATATGTTTTATTTCAAATAAGTAATTACGTAACGTTATTATTGCTTTAGAGAACCTTGGTCCATGAAATGATGGTGAATTGGGAAGAGTGATTTGCTTTAAGCTGGAAATATAAAATTTGGTACCAAACGATGCATATTCTACAAAGCACATTAGCTGTTGTATTAAAATTGTTAGAGTTTTGGACCCTTTTTTGGAAGTAGCCATACTATCACCCAGACAAATAAATTCACTGGTGGGCACAACAGAAATTACAGTTCTGAGGGGTTAAAAGGATAATAAAATATGTCCCACTTTAAAATAATGATGAAACGTATGCCATTTTCCATAAAGAATATAAAATGTTTTGATTGGTTAAAAAAAAAGGTTAGATTTGATAATCTATAAATGTAAAATATTGATTCTTAAGTAACGACACGCGTTAACACATTCTGACTTCACGGATATTACGTTGCACACCCAAGTGTTGTGATGAGCTGTTCGTCTCAGCTACGAATGGACTTGTATGTGAACTGAAAGGCTCTTTACTTCTAGCTGAGCACCCTCATCACCCTTAAACCGGGGTCCCCTGTCCTTTCTGTGAAGGTCGCTCCATTCTTTTTGAACAGAGCTGGTGAACACAGGGTTAATTTAAGAAATATCAAATCCTACATCGTCATCAAAGCGAAGTGGGTGCATTGGGATTCGCCTCAAGATTACAAGATTTGGTCCAGAAAACATTTCTAGACACACTGTTGTCCAAATTCACTGTTTATAAAAGATGGTTTATTTGGTTTGGGTTTTATTTACTTCACTCTTAGGCCAGCGCAATCAAAATGGCAGCAAATTTTAGAATTTAGAATTTAGATGAACTATCCAGAAACAGCAGAAAACAAACCTTACAGCTTTGTTTTCAAGCTAATAAGCATATTTTAAGCAAGAAGTGGAAGCTCCGTGGAAAGATTAAATAAGCTTATCAAAACCCAACAAAGGTATAGATATTGCCCATGTTTACACCGGATTGTTGCTGGAATGGTTATATCATCCAAGTCAGCTCATCCGTCTCTTTAGCCGACAACTAAGAGCAAACCACAGGATTTTCTACATGAAAAATCCAGCCAGGGAGCTTGGGAAGTCATAAAGCTTCTTAAAAAGGGTCAGAGCAAACCTGGCGTCCTGTGCTGTAAATTGCCAAACCACCCAAAAGCTCCATTCAATTAAATAATGGCAATCAGCCGCTAATGACCATAGCTTTTTAATTCAGTCTGAGAGAAAAGAAATAGACTGCAGACCAGCCTTGGTCCTACGTTTCCCTCATGATCTTACCCCTAGGTCTGCAAACGGCCCATCATACAAAGCCAACTGAGCAACTCGACACCTGTCCCTGTTTGCAAGTGTCTGGGGCGTGCTGTAACCTCCTCTCAACGCATTTTCCTCCGCAATCAGTGCTTCCAGCTCTGGTGTGGCTCCTCCTGTTACCAATGTCCGTATCAGTGTGAGGATATTGTCATTGAAGTATGTCTGCAGAGATAAAAGAAAGCTCTTTAAGCAAACACCATTAAAGTCACAACTGAAGACATCCAAATTACAACTTTTCTGGGTTTCTGCTGTTTAAAGTTCTTGGCTGTCTCTTCAAATAATTTTATATAGAAAGTGAAAAGACAGCAGCCTCCAATTACTCTATTTTCTTCTATCCCATTAGGCTCCTATACTAGATCCTTCCTTTTAAGCACCAATTCAGGCTGATTTTTATTAAAGTACAAAAATTTGAATGATTTATGTTTCCTATAATTGGTGTTAGTAGTGATGCAATGACTGCTTTCCTTCTCATTGCCTTCATGTCTAATAATGGGCTTTAGGACATGTAATTGTAAAATTCAGACCACATTTAAAGCTTACACAGGCTAGATTGCCTTTTTACTCTTGTCACCAATTCGTTGGGGAGCTGCCTTTGCGCTGCAAATGTCATTACTTATTACTGTGGCTGGACTCTAGCAGTCTAACCGATGTATTGTACTAAACATCTTATTACGAGACTTGACAGTGTTCAGACATAAGCGTGTATCAATTAAACATCTTGAGTTCATTCCAGATAAATGTATGATGAGTTTGGGATCCTGGTGGTCCTTTTAAAAAACTCTAGGGTATAGGGTAAGTGTGGTTTATTAGGGAAGATTTACTCCACACTGACATTTTGCCAGCATCTGTAGCGTTGCTGGTCTGTCAGGCAAACAATGAGTATTTTAAATATTAATTTAATGCCAGATGAATGACTTTCAAGTTCACTTAAAAGTATACCAGTATAGTTCAGAGATACTCCGTTAAATATCTGCGGTGTAGGGTACTGGGCAAAAAAATAACGCTGGACAAAAAAACGGACTTACAACGTCACGAATGCCTGTGTTTTCAGAAGCTTTGCAAGTGTGGGGACGTACGAGAAGGAAACGAGCTCGCGGAGGAGCACGCAAGGCTGGCGCTACTGGATTTGTGGCCTCCATTACTACGTTTGTGACTTGTGCCGAACGTAGGACTTGAAACAAATGTCTGTAACCCAACCAAGTCAAAATGAATACTGAATTCTCAACCAGTGCGTGTTGTCCAAAGAGAATCCTTTTTAAATAATACTTTTCAATGAAATTCATCGCTCTATCCATGTAACGTAATTGTATTTAATACATGGGTAAACTGAGGTACAGGTTGAAATATTTTATCCTGAGATCAAAAAGCAGAACTGGCTTCCTATCCGTGTTACTTTGATATTCTTCCTTTGTATAATGAAACTTCAGATTTATTGTTCACTTGAGATGACAGATAAAGCAGGAGAAAAATGAATTCTATGCAGCGATGTTTTTCACTATTACATTGAACTTCCATAACTTTGAGCTTCTCTGCTTATTTACATAGGCAGATATGCCATTCACCTGTTGACTAAATTAAAATGAGAGGAACGTGTTGTTATTGTTTACATGCCCTAAAGCAAATATTTGCATCTTATCAACTCCAATTATTTTACATTAGCCCAGGTAAGGCACTATCTATTTTAAACACAGAGTGCACTGTAAAGAGTTGTCCGACATTAGCAGGGGCCTGGGAAGATCCAGTTAGTCTAAACCAAAAGCGCATCTCAAATCAGCTCTTACATATGTGGACGCACCGTGTAACAATTCGAGCGTAACACTCAAACCCTTCTTAACATACAGAAAAATCAGTGTGACCCCTTGCAGGAATGTAAGTCTGGAGTGATTACGTGATGTTTAATAGGAATTGCCGTGGTGAGAGAGAGGAGATATTCAGGCATGATTGTTTATTCTTCAGTTGCTTCTTCCCTGATGTCCCTGAGGTGAGAATCAGAGTTGCCCTCTTTGGCAACTCTTCCCACCGTGCTATACTTTTCCAACATGGAAGTACTCGGATTAAAAACTAGGCATGAAGTTTAATCTCCTTTCTTAGCCTTTGCCGGTGTCTACCGTATACCACCCAGAATTAAAATAATTAGCACAATCCCTCTGCTCCTCCAGTTAGGCAGCAATGTTACTTGACACCGGTTTCACGGATATAAAGCCAAAATCTGCCAGATGTAGAGGTTGGAGGCACTGAAATTGTAGAAGCTGGAAAAGCCCTTTCAGGAAATATGTGCTTCAACATATTCTATATGCACTTTAAGCGCATATCATCTACAATAGTATCTTTTTTTCTGAAATAGTATCTTTTCTCATGCATTCCCCACTCTTTTATTCAGTATTTTCAGGGTTTTTTTCTTCCCTAGTGATACTTGTTATTATTCAAAAATGCAAGTCTCAGTTTTACATCTACAAATCAAGATATAAGAACATGAACCAAAAGTAAAGCACACCTTTACTGGTAGATTTTTCAAGTCTGGTTTACAATGAGGGAAACTGTGGTAAGAATTGTTGACCTGCTCTAAGACTGAAGGATGCTGGTTTGTGTGAAATAGCCGGTTTTTAGAGACTCCAACTTGCAGTGATTGGTAAAACACACAAAAGTCTAAAATTGTACTAATAATTTTATTACTCTTTAGGAGGTATCATTAGGCCAGCCTTCACTGGTTTCCAACTCTTTCTCTCTCTCTTTATTCTGTAACTCAAACTATAGCAACTCCAGCCAGAATCCAAGATTTAAACACACATACTCTTAGCTCATCTGAATTTTGTACTGTGCAAGTGCACAATTACCCCTTATTGTAAATTCAGCTGTAGCTCACCAGAGCGTGATCCACTATGAAATTATACTCATTTTACTACAGATCTCATATTGAGCCGAGAAATTAAAGCAGTAGTAAAATAATGGATCAAGTCAGGCACCTGTTACAAATTCATTAATACAAATAAAATACGATAAAATAAAATACCTACCCCCTTCCAGCCCCGGTGCAATTAAGACATAATGGGCCCAATTCTGACTTATGTCATGTGCCAACCAGGAGTAGCTCTGGGAGCCATACGCTACTATGAAACTGATGCAAATGAGGAAAGAATCAGGTCTATTGTTGACGAAACAGAATGCTGTCACCGGAGAAAGGCCTCCCACTGCTAGACAAATGTTAAGGCAAAGCTAAGACACTTATTAGCAAAGGAGGCAACATTTATCTTGGAACAATGGCTTAATTTGGGCTTTACACCATGACTGATGCGGATGTCACCATTTAATCGGATGGATGAGTACAGCCAAATGATGGTTTTTTGCCATCAATGAGTGAAAGGATTCCAACTTTCAGGGTGGACTGCTCTGGCATTGCAACCGACCAGAAAATGCCCAACCCTACGGTACAAAGTACGGATGAATAGGAAGCTGTAACTTGTCACCTGCAGCTAAATAGGCTTGTTTCCTCCTATACTAATATATTTAACACTCCTCTGGAAAAAAACCTGTCCGTGCATGCTTTCGATCAGCACGAAAATCAGACTGCTCTCAGTTTGCCAGTTTGGAACTAGGGGACGCCGAAAAGCTGGATTAGCTGATATCCATTTCCTTTGGAAGAATAATACACTGAAATTAATTTGAGAGTGATCTTGTACTTGCTCTGTGGGAGGGTACATGGCCTGGATATGCCAGTACCTATAAGAAACCGATCCACAGAATGTCTTTGGAAAGGTGCTGCTGTACTTAAAGTAACAAGACATTTCCCAGTGACGGCAGCGAATCCCTTTTGTTGACCACAAAAATCAGAACTGAAGAAATACTTGTTTGCAGCTGCCATTGAGTGACCCCCCCCGCTGGTCGCTGTATGGCATCGCTATAATCGGCATCCGGAATGAGAACATGAAGTAGGTGTAGTCCAAATGCAGAAAAAGGGAAATGCATCATAGATGCTGAAACTGGGTAAATAGCAAGGAAATCCTGACACAGATAGCTGAGCTAGCAGTGCCACCTAGCCTGTGCTCCGGAACTGTGGCGCAGCTCTTCCAAACGTTTCGGGGATGCTTTCCCGTTTGTTCAATCATTTTTTAAAGTATAATTACCAGAGTGCTTATGTTTTGCAGTTAATGCTGTCAGGCTTTTTAAACTAATTGGTCTTTTACAGAAAATTTAACTGAAAATTAGCACATCTTTTAATAACATTGCTTTAACTTTAATAGCACTTTGCCTTTCATTTATGATTACTCTAAAATTGTCGTTTTCCAAGTCATATCTGCCATTTTTTTGTGTTTGCTAGTGGCTTTTTACGGATTTCTTTTAAGAAGACTACTCCTCCTCCACTGCACGCTGTTTTTAACGTGGCTTTCAAACAAATATTTTAACTTTCTTTTCTTTTTCAGTTGGAGGAATTCTGTTGAATGAATAATACGTATCCAAACCTGAGGAACGACTGAGCTAACATCAGTAACTGATCCTAATAACACGAGGGCTTTTGAGACAGAATCAACATCAGAAAGTAAATAACAGCGTTTCACAGTTTGAAAATCTATTGATTCTCAAAATATTGTCCAAACTCTAAAGAAGTTTGAGACACTTTAGGTTATGAGATGCTGCTTCCTAATCCCCTGAACAGACTTGCACAAAAAATAGACTTGTGTTTCAAAATGTCCATATCAGATTGGAACAGTCTCTTTTCCGTATAAACAAGACTGTGAGGATCCCTGAGGGAGAGCTCTTGAGTAAGGGATATTCTGAAAAGTTATTTTTTTAACTGTTTTAACTATCGTCTTCCATGCTGTGCTTTTGTTTAGATGAAGAAAAAGTCAAATTTAGTATTACAGAACAAAAATCAAGGCCTAAAGTTGTAGCGCAAGGAAATAAGTTCCAGGATATGGAACGTCAGATGGCATAATCTGGGTATGCCTCTAACGGCACCACTCCGACGGCATGTCAAGTCTGTTGCCGGCGGTACGTACGGGAGGGGTGCCAACCTGCCAGAACTTCTGTGGTTCTCATCGCTTCAGCGCCAAAAGGAATAACAGAGAAACTTTGGCTCTCAGGCCAGCTGTGCAAACCTTTGAAGGTACTGGGTGTTGATAAAGCTGGTTTCCATGCACGGACAGGATTTTCTGGAATAACTACCTCAATGAGACCCAGAAGAAGTACTGCTTCTCAAGATTTTGCTTCTCTTCAGGTATCCTATGTCATTTAACTTTCTTATAACTGAAGATAATCTTTTTACAAAACATCCACGTTATCTAAAAGATGCTTTCAATCCCATGTCTTTAGTTACGTTCCATGTGGTGATGAGAATGTGCTTTACTCTTCAGGAGCGGCGCCACCTTGAGACTGACAGAGTACGTATATACTTTCCCCTGGTTTGCATACGTTTTGAGAAAACAAACATTACTATATCATTCAAGCCTCTGATGGCAGTAGATGTCTCTTCAAAGACATAATAACGATTAGCTGGCGCGACTTAACAATAGCCACTGCCACTTCTAAAACATGAACCATGCCTGAACATGACCCAGAGCACAAGAATGTGCTTTAACCGAAGCCTGGAGAGACCAACGTTACCAACTCATCAAAAAGACAATGCCTTTTTTGAGCTCGTTATTGTCTTCTGAGCAATGATCTTGGAACTACCACACTGTGAATCGTAGGCTGGTGCAATATATTGCCTTTGCTGCAGAGGACAATCTGTGCAGATAGCCTGTAGACAGCCTTCTGAAGAGTAAACTTCATTAAGCCTTTTGTCTTTGAAATAACAAAATAACGGACAATTCCAAATTTAAAATACCTAATACTGTCATCTCGCAGGAAATAACGCTACATTAGCAGAACGTAACGATCTTCAGCATTCAGGTTTGAATCAGAAACTGACAACACATTTTCTGATCTGTGATTCACAAGTAGGGTTTAGTCCACCACTTCTAGATTAATAAAATTATATAATATAAAAATATAATTTAACACTGATTAATAGTGTGGAATTATTATTATTCAACAACTGGCTACTTAAGCAAATTAAATATGTTTTGTACCTCTTTTTCTATACATCTATATATAGATGCACGTACATCTATATGTACATTTCCAATTACCTGCAGGTCAGAAAGACTACTGTATGCGTGGCTATTAGTCTACTTTCCGATCTTTCTTACACCTGTTTTACTACAAAACCCCACTACTGTGAGAAGAGATTCATTGTTAATGGAGCAGTTTGTGCATTGTACATCTGTACCGTAGACCACACAAGGAATTTGCATTCCAAAGATATCAACAGAGATCATAGACTGGATTTTTTTTTCTATAAAAATGAAGCGATAAAAAAAACCCTGACTCACTAAGTGGCTTGGATAATGAACTATAGCCTTGTCTCAAAGTGAGCTGGTACAGGCCAGCACGGTGTGAATTATTTCCTTCTTACAGAATTCCTGTGCAATTAATAGGATGTAAGCACGACTGCAGATCTCACAATTTCGTTAGGTTTTTGGGTTGAGTTTCCCAGTATTGGCTTGAAGTTAGGCAGAAGTTAGAAGCTGGTCCCTAAAAAACAAGTGTACTCTAGGAAAAAAAAAAACCCCAAAACATAATATAGAGCAAGTAGATTGGTTTGTGTGAGAAACACTCTTTTCCTTGGAGAAGAAGTGAAAGGAGAATACATCCTTCCCGTGAGAATAGGGATAGTAAAGGGAAAATATCTCACACGTCTTCCACTTTCTGAAGGGTCAGGAAGAATTGCACTTTTCCAACTCTTTACTAGGCCTTTGAGGAATAAAAGAGAAAATAACGCTGCCACCGATCAGCAAAGTGGTGAGAGAAAAGACAGGATGGTGAACAATTCTAACTGACTGAATCCTTGGCTTGTCTTCTTGATTAGTATTTTTTCTAAGTTAGAATTTTCTACTCTTGTTACCACATTTACCTCTCTGGCTTCAGGCTGCACTGTCCCTGACATATAATATGACCGCTTAGATGTGAAAATGCTTTTTAGAAAAAAGGCTCCGTTGAAGAAAGGAATTGCAGAAATGGAAGGGCATGTTGTCAAAAACCTAAAAGTTAATAAAAGCTAGCAATAACTAAAAATATTGTGAGGATGATATGATGAGTTCCAAGTAAAAATTTCCAAACAGTCAGGTTCCACATATTTCTTATTGCCTCATTATTATCGACATGCCATACCTTTGCACAAGAAAGCAATGGTGTCCACAACATTTCACCCTCTTTTCTGCGGCAACACCAGTGGCAAGCGCAAGAATTAACCCTACTTCTTCCAAGATTCTGGCAGTGCCCTACCGAACGGTTCATTCAGGGACGTTGATTTAGATAATAATGTGAGTGGATAAACAGCTCTCAGTCTAACAGTTTGGAACCTTCATGTGAAATTATTCTCATTTATAATGTAAAAATGCTAAACATTTTATTCATAGAGATTTTAATTAGAGAAGGTATGGAGTTTAAGGGTGCTTGCTTAGGCTTTCTAAATTTGTCAGGTCTGCAATATATGGCCAATAACCTTCAAAAAAAGTATTTTCTGAGTTTATTGCAGACTCCCAGGCTGCATTAGAATAAAATTGTATCAGTGTAGACTGATATTATTCATCTGTGGGTGGAACATATGAGGAACATATCAGGGAATAAAAATATGACATACAGATACATCAAGATGAAATACAAATAAAATATCATCAAATAATAAAGATCACTGTGATTTTTTCTTAAAAGTAAAAAGCTTCATTCTGAATTTAGGTGAAGGTCAGACTTGGCTTCTTTAAGGAAATCCATTTGCTCATTTCTAATATTACGTGGGGTTTACAGCAGATGATTCCCGGCACCGTGGAACTTTTTCCATGGGGAGCTCAGAAAGCCTATGCTTAGATTTTAAACAGGCTTTGTCCTTGCTACATCTAGCAGAGCTTAAGGTCCCTACGAAAGACGCGCAGCTCACGCAGAGCAAGACTGGTCTGAAAACCTAGCCAAGATGAAAAAGGGAGGACAAAAAGGAGTACGACCGAGGCGTCTGCATTAAACGGACCCTAATGGAGACGTAACCAAAGGCCACCATCTGTAGTTTCTGGCATGCACTTATGTTTTCATTCACAAGAAAACTCACGTGAAAAAGACATGATGACCTCTCTTCACACAACTGGAGTTCACTTGATGTGTACAATGGCTTTTTTACAGTTCTACCAGCGTCCCCCAGCTCATACTCAGAGCATTGTTCATGGCTACAGGAAATTAAAAGCTTAAAACACAGTTGACGCTGTCTGACATGAACGGTGAGCATGGGGACGGCCACGCTGAATTTGGGTCTGGGCTTCAGGAGGGAGATACACCATTTTTTTGGAAAATATTATCCTTAAGGCCAGGCTTGAGACTCTCTGCTTTTAAGATTGTGGACTGATGATGGCCCTAGATCTCTCAGCTGCTTCAAGGTCTCCGTGTCCAACTACAAAATAACCTACTTCAGGCTCCGAAATTCTCTTGACATCTAAAAGTGTCCTCTCCTGACTACCTGTGGAAAAGGGACTATGCTTTCATACTCTTTCACAATAAGTCTGACGGAAGAGAATGTAAAAGGTTTTGTTTGCTTACTGCGCTCATGAGCGAGTCCAGCACACTGACAGCAAACGCGGTTCCACATGCAAAGGGCTGCGTGAGATACAGTTCTGTGTCTGGATCATCATCATCATCTTGGTCCAAGAACTGAACATTTGAATCATTTACTGAAAATAATAATAATAATAAAATCATAAGGTGCTTCTGGGTCACCAGGATGTGACCTTACACATTACACAGTCAGAAAGAAAAAGAAACGGCATATGTCTGGAAACACAGACTCGTGTCTTTGACGTCACTGGAAATGAAATCAAGATGGATGTGAAAATGCGCATTAAAAAATCTGTTGATCATTATCATGCTCGTAAGAGGTGACTCTCCTGCTCTTGAAAGGTGACTATCCCTTTGCCATAAAAGTAGCTTCGTGGCACCAGCTGCCTGCACTCAAAACGAGACACGTGATGCTCTTCTATATATATTGAGACAATGTTGGTACTGGTCGGGTGCAGTGGCTAAGGCTGTATGCATGTACAGTGAAATGGTATCACAAGGCACCAAGGCAGAACCCCTTTGTAAAATAAAGGCTGTCCTTAAAACTCTGATATAGCCCACAGGCATCCGTTAGATGTGCTGCTGTGACTCTTCCTGGAGTGGTGTTAATGCACTTACGGCTCAAAAGAGGATAAACTGTCGCTTTAACATGCGTCTCTCTGAATGAATGAGCAATGCTCCAGCTATTCTATTGCAGCACTGCCTTCTGTTCAAATATTTGTCTCCATAACTTCACTTCCTTAGCCACAAACTCTATATTAGCCAGTGTGAAAAAGAATCTACATCAGGCTGTTTTAAAGAAGAAGCCCAAGTAAAGTAATATTTGTCATTCAGACTTTATTTGGCATTTCATTGTCACAGTTAAGCTCTCTGCCTCCACCTCATTCCACTAAAAATAGTTGTTTCCTTGAGACCAGAGTATCAAGTGGATCGTACTTCATGAAATACTTCATTTCCATATTAGTCCTCCTCGGGCGTGAAAGCAAAGACTGCTTAGCTATGCTATCGAAACACCCTTTAACTTACTAAATGACAAATTAATTTCAACTCCCATGCAAGGCAGGCAAATTAAAAACTTTTTCAGCATTCGAAACCGCACACATTGACTATGCGTCTATTCCCCATGTGAACGCATCTCCTGAGCCAACCCAGGGAGCTCTGAGACCAGCGTAAGAGCTGCCGTTAACTTGATCGTGTTTCAGCTCTGGACTTAGATTAGAAAGTCTTCTGCTTGCTATTCTGATCTTCCTTCCTATATAGTTTCATTTTCCATCCACTCCTTTTTCCAGCCTCTATACACTACTGTGCTTGCCATGCTTAGCTTGCACAACACGAATAGCTATGCATGAAGCCTCACAAGAACTGTCTGAAGGGGATGAGGACTGTTATCCTTTTTTGTTTTAGGGTTTTAGAGGCCTGTTGAGCCAGTATTTGGCCAGGACCAGAGCTGAAGGAGGATTTAAAATTCCTGCCTTTCCACCCTTTAATGTAACCATGAAAACGTAACACCTCAGTGCTGTAAACGGAGCAGTGCCCTGCGCTGGGAGCCAGAAGAATTTCACCCTAGCAAACACCAATATCCACATTGCTCCTTCCTTTGTACAATGGCTGCTAATTTTTTCTCCAGATTCTTGAGCAAAATAGTATTTGAAAGCCTGACATATCATTTCAAAACGTACTTTTTGAAGAGCTTGTGCCTTAGTTTAATTTGCTAGTGGGGCGTAGGCACTATTGACAGTAGGTTTCTTTTTCCACTTACATTCGGCAGTCTAATACCCGACTTTGACACCGGCTTGCTAGCTGTGCGCAGCGTCAGCTTCCAAGGTACTACAAATCTAACGTGAATTCTGCAAGTGTGTTTTTTATCCTCAATATCTTTATCTTCCTGATGTAAGTTAGCACGCTAGGGTTTCTACGAAAGGTCTCCGGGCTAGGTGAGGTAGGCTGGAACGTGCCGTGCTGCGCCATAGGAAATGCTCATCAACCACTGCTCGCCCAAGCTGGCGAGAGCTCTTTTTCTTGAGCGGGAGCAAGGCAGAAGCTTGGCTGCTTTTTTTACAGCTTCAAAACCTGAGCTTCTGAGGAAAGGCCTACTCCCGCAAATAAACAGATAGCTTAAGGGAAAGTATGATGCTGGGGTTTCTTTTCTGATATCTTTTACTTCTTCTTTGACTTCCTGTGAGAACCTAAGGCATGTCCACCAAATTGACAATAGGCTGAAATAACAAAAAGAGGAAAAAAGAGAGAGAGAAAGAGAGAAAAGGAGAGAGAAAAATTGGTGGTGGGGGTGTAGGGCCTGGGAGGTGGGGACCCAGGCCAAAGAAAATGAATTGGTGAGAAGGTGCTATGAAAACAGCCGGCAGGTCAGACGGGTGTGATCAAAGGTTTACTGATGCTGCGTGAAAAAAAAAAAAAATCATTAAGAAAGGCCAGAACGAGACAGTCAATTTCAACCAGAACCACAAATAAAACACATTCAAAGCAGTGCCATGAGGGTAGCCCCTCTGATACAGCCAGATAAATAAAGGAAAAGCTGATGACAGTAAGAACAACAACAACAGAAAATAAGATAGTGATGTGAAGGAAAAAGGCACTTCTTACCCAGTTCAGTTATCATTAGAATGTGGGTTCCACTGTTTTTTTCCTGACTGATTGAAACCAAAGGCAGAAGTTTGCCAGGCTTAGCTAATAAGTAAAGTATTTAGGGGGAAAAGAAAGTACAGAAAGAGAATAAAGTAAGGGAAAAAGACAGGTAAGGCTCTAAAAACTAAAACTGAAAAGGAAAATAAAAGGACAAAGGACCACAAATCAAGTTCGTATTTGCCATGAAAAAAACAGAACAGCTTCTGCACTTCACATCACACCACTTGACAACATAAATACCCACAGCTAGAGTGGAAATCAGAGCCCGGTTACCTACCATCATCATATTCTCAGGAGTAAAATGTCTCATACTATTATATAGAGTTTGGCTACACATGATTAAACAGTTCTGGACCATGAAGAAATAAACAAATGGCCTCTTACTATTGATTAAATGCACAGGAAATGTCTGCTTATACTTACTGTGGGTTTTTTCTTTTCTAACCCTAGCCCAAAGACCCCTGCTTATTTGCTACGCTATGTAAAAAGCATCCTATCTGATAGAGTGTTTATTTAAGAAAACGGAGAAAACCCAAAGGAAAGAGAGAAATACATTTCAGTTATTAGAATAAAGCGACACAACTGTTATGAATCTTTCTTTAGCGAGAGTAATTAAAAAAAGTTATCAGAAGAGAAAGCACTGCGGCGTAAGACACGGCGTAGGTAAGTTCCCTGAGGCTGCATAACAAGGGCCGTGGGAGCGAGATATGGCAGCGCACGTGAAGGGAGAAAGGTTAGCTCGTCGTACCTAGCTCTGTTATAATAGGGATGTTGGCTCCTGTTGTAATGGAGGGCTGACGTAACAGGCCATGGACCGGGCTGTTGTCTGGAGATGACCTATCCATCCCGGGGGGGGTAAAGCCTGAAACAAAAAAAGAAAAAGTTTACACAGGACAAACTAGATTAAAAAAATCACCACCAACCGGGAATTCCCTATCTCTAAATTTTTTTCCCCCAGAAAAGTACGGTAAAAAAATGGTTATTTAAAATTGACTCAATTTTCAACAATTATTTCTTAAAAGCATAATCCTTCACAAATACACATGGCATTTCTACTAGAAGACATTTGGTAGCTAATGGAGAAACTGAAATTAATTTTATTCGCCTCGGTAGCCTTTGCATCAAAACATGCAAAATGGAAAGAGTAACTTTTACTCAAATTTAAATTTAAAAAAATAAAGGCTTCAGGGTTAGAAAGGTTTAATTTTGTCCCATTAGTATTTTAAATAATCCTGAAACAAACCCCCTTTCCTTAAACCTCAATTAACATTTTCAAGAGTATTGTTTGTAAACTGTAGTACAACCAGGAGGCCCAAACTGCTTCCATTAGCAGGTTTCAGGTTGGACCAACACGCAGGATTTAAAATTTTCTAACTCTTTTCCAGGAGCAATACATCCCACAGTTGTGGGTTTTTTTTCTTTTCAGGTGTACCATTCGTAACATGTATTTTCACGAGTATTACAATTATAGGAATACTGGGGTGGAAGGGCCCCATTCTAACAGAAAACAAAAAAGATAGGATGGAAGGAAAAAAAGACATCGGTTTTCAAATGGTATGTAAGAGGAATGCTTGAAAAGAAACTAGAAAGAGCTTTATACCTTTGGGGAGGTAAAGGAAACAAAGGTGGGAGAGGAAACACTGGCAGCCACTCGAAGGGAAAAAAGATTCAGAGAGCAGCAAAGTTCACCGCTAAAAAAGATGGTGTTTTCAGCCTGATTCTCTGTACAGATTGAAATGGAGCTCTTGACACTGAGCACGTTTTAATTTTTTTTTTTTTTTTGTAATAAAAAAAACCACAGGCAAAGCCTTCTGGACTTATTATTATAAGTACTGAAAAATAGGCAGTTATACAAAAACCCATGCAACAGTTGGACTGGAACTTCACTGTTGAGACTAACGCATTCCGTCTCCCTTGTCCATTAAAGCTGTGGAAAGCATGGGAATGTTCATTTAATGTCATTATTGCAGAAGTGACGGTGAAGCCAGAGTTTGACTTTGGGGTTTCACGTAGACCAACGTTAAGGCAGCATTTTTAAACAAACTTCATCTGCTAGGAATAGGATCGAGCCAAGCTCACTTTAAAACACACATTTCTGAGAAAACATTCATTTTTCTGCCACCTCATGCGCGCGTTCTTTGACTTTATGCCTGACAACCAGGGACAGACTTTTGATCCTCTGTCATTACTGGTCTGAACTAGTTTTGGATTCTCCATATACTGATCCTAAATTAATCACCGCCAAATTAATGCCTGATGTAACTTCATTATGGTTTTTTTAAGTGTGGAAACTGTTTCCGAGTGTCAATACATTTATCCGCTACTGAATTCAGAAGACAATGATACGATATTATCTATTTACCTTTCTTCAGTTTGGCAACTAATTTACAAACCAGCTAATCTCTAAATTAAACTGTAGTTGCTAGCCTGTGGTACTGGTTTTATATTGCCTTTCCATGGGATTTATGGTTCTTTTCCAGTGATAATTACCACCACTCTTAAACTGTCCCTAAACAAGACAAACTATAAGGACCACTAGATCTGGGCTTCTTGATTTAATGGGATTCAAATTTTTATTTGACATCCACTTCATTTCTCCCTATGTTTTGCCTATATCACCTATAGAATATATAAGTAATAAAAGTAGAATCACTTCACAGAGAGACTTACTTAGCCCTCCAGAAGGTACCAGTGTGAATTTCCGTCTGACTATCACACGAAAGTTATGTACAACATCAGATTTGTAAGGACAGCATAAGTAAAAAGGGAGTGAAAAGTCCGTGAAGAAATTCCTTAGGAGAAAAGAAGTGGATGTGGTGTCTTCAACAGGCTTGCAAGGCAAGACCGTCGCCGTAGGCACACCTCAGGCATCAAAGCAATTCTATTTGATATTACCAGTGCATAGAAAAATCTTTAGAAAGCAGATTTCTTAAAGACAATTGGAAACGTTGGCAATGTTAATAGTTGGTCGTTTAATACTACTTGTGGTGAAACTAAGTAAGCCCGACACGGTGACAGTGAGTTGCACTCCCAGCTGGTGCCTGCTTGCAGATGATTCCTTGGGTCTGGCGCTGTGACTGAGAGCCGAACTGCTCTTTGCATGCTTGCTTCTCCAAGGCAGGGCCTAGGATTTCTCAGACTCACAAAGTGGGTCTAACGGAGGTCCTTCTGGCACCACCTCGTGAGTTAGAGGTAACCCTGATACACCCACAACAGCGGGAATATTGATGTGGGACTCCAAAGGGAGGGCACGCCATGTGAGGACAGGTGGGTGTTAGTGCGACGCTTTCTTCTGCAGCAGGCTCCAGTGCTTAAGTTATGCTACAGGAGAGGCAAGACATGGCTTTTGTCACGCTACGTTAATAAAAAGCTCAAGTAGCTGTAGACTCCTTGAGCATTTAAAGTGGCAGGTCCAGTTGGGTCCGCTGCAGAATTACGAGTCAAAATGGCAACAGCAAGACTTTACGCTCGCTTATCTGAGAACAGAGAAGACTAATCTTGTTCCTGTGCACCCTAGGGGTTGTACCGCTGGGGGCACCCCTAGAGACCCTGGTTCTCCCTTTTTCCTGACGACTTTTCTCTCCCCACCTCAGGATGCGCTCCCTAAAAACGCCTTTCAGTGAATCAGGCTCTTCAGATGGTAAGAGCACATCGGTATTTCCCTCCTGCCTAAAAGCTAATTGAAGAAACTGGGCACAACCGAGTCTAAATGTGTAAGTCCTTCCTGCCCTCCCTCTACTGCAACGTGCACGCGCGCAGGGGCACGCACACGCACGCTCTCCATCGAAGGCTATTTGCAGCCACCTCTCCAACCCTTCAGATATTTGTCTTCCTAAGACGGTGTTCAAAGATTGAAGTAAATGTGTCATTTCTGTTAGACAGGGACTGTCAGGGGCTCTGTAATTGCACCCTGCGCACATAGTGCAGTCAGTCTGAAATGCGGGAAGCATGTTAAAGGGATTTTGTTTTCTTCTTGAACGAAGAATACACTTATGCCTTAATATTTTTCATCCTATGGTCTTGGAAGCTGTGAGAAGTATCTGCTACCTTAATTTAACTTCCTTGTCTGTGCTTAATTCAGACACTTCCAAAAATCCACTTTTTAAAAAGGCAAAAACTTTGGAATATTTTCAGGAAAGGAAAATTGGAGTACTTGGGGATTTTGTGTGCCTAAGTTTGGAGTCACAAGGCATCGTACACCTTCAGGCCACATTCCTGCTCCCAGGTCACAATGTAAATTCTATAGATAGGGTCTCTATTTTTTTCCTCCAGAAAAGGACAAAAAAAAAAGTGCAGGAAAACTAACCTGCTTTATCAGAACTTTCATTTAAAGGCATGAAAAACTACAAGTGACAGCTGTGCAGATTCAGTGAATGTGACATTTCTGAATTTCTTCAACTTGACAAGTAAACACCTTAAATCGGTAATGCTATATGCATAATACATGACCTGTATTTTGACATCCATCATCAAATGCTGACTTGAGAAAATACAGGTTTGTACGTCAAGGAATAGCACCCATAAAGCAGGGAGAAATTCAGGTCATAGGGTATTAGGAAAACTCTATTTCATTACAGAAGCTGAAACAAGCTAAGGCATCAGATTTAAGATCCATTTTCAGCTGTGAAAAGATTCAATTCCTCTGCACAGAGCATTCATTTAGAAATGACATGCTTTCCTCACAGCCGCTTTTCATTTTCCTTTTCATATTCCATTTTCTCCTTCAGTCCCCAAACCTTGTTCCATTAACGCTCATAAAAATCGTAAAGCAGGGCTGATAGTTGTGGTCTTCTTATAACCACAGTGTCTCCTTGTTCAACAAACAACTGAGGCAGCCGCGGGTACGACTGCTTAACAGGATCAAAGAGTAAAATTCACAAGGCCCGTGCAAGCCTGAGCGCAGCCCCTGCGTAAGGAAACCGTGACGGGGGGAGCTTCTGGAGAAGGGAACTCTCTTTGCCAAAAATTAGGAGGTAAGGTGCAGCACAGGCATAGCAGTTCCCGCAGTCACTGCATCCGACACTGAATTGCGACTGGGTGAGCGATTACCTTTGCATCACTTGGGTTTGGGTTTTTTTTGCGTTTTGTTCTGTTTTCACTCATTACACTGTCTTTACCTCAACCCACAAGTTTGTTTTTTCTCACTTTTGCCCTTCTGCTTCTCTCTCCCAACCCGCTGCGGGGACGTGAGCACGACTGGGTAGGGGCTTAGCTGCCAACCAGGGTCAACCCACCACCGCTGGCTATAGTGACAGCCACCACACCATCAAACTGAGGAAATGGCTTGAGCTGCAACAAAAGGCAGCAAGCCCCTGTCCCCCTCTGCAACAAGATGCTGCCAAACAGTGGGTTAAATATATCACGTCTCTGAGAGGAACACAGGCTCCGAGTTCCTGACACGCTCCAAATCAGTGAGGCCGGGCAGCCGGGAGTCACCGCTTCCCTTCCTCCTTGAGGGGCAGGGCCTCCCTACCTGCTCTGAGGGAGCTTGAGCCTCCCGCCGGTCTCTGCAGAAAGCAGCTGGTTCAAAGTCTTGATTCTGTGCAAAGAAATATTCCCCAGCTTCCTCCGAGACACTAGCGCTCGCAAAGGGAGGTGAAACAACCGCACGATTGCACTAGAGGCAAGACCCCACCTCTTTGAGACGTTCTCATCTTTGTGAAAGGAGGACCTTGGGGAAACCCCCTCCCCACAAGGAGAGTCTTTTCGCCAAGACCTACCGGGGATCCCCCAGGAGTTACGGAGCTGGCCCCTCAGAGCGCGGCACCGCCAGCTGGTTATGAGCCCTCCTTGCCTCTTACAGAATCCCACCTAAAAAGTGATGAGCAGTACTGGGTTTCTGTGAGCCCTGTGCAGTACTGGGTTTCTGTGAGCCCTGTGCCTCCTGAGCCAGGAAGAATTAAGGAATGCTGGCATGGCTTAACAGTGACTTCTGCCCACTGAAAGCATGAGCAGGAATTGGAGTTTGCCCTGCGTACGTGTGGTTTGGAGCAACTGGCCCGATGGCCAAGTGATCTGATTGTGCTGGCCATAAACCACCGGGTTTTGTTCCTGTGCAGCTCACTTGACGGAGTGATGTCCCATGAAGTGCAGGAAGGTTTGCTTTACTTAGCAGTAAATACATCCTTTGAGTTTTCTGAGGGGCCAGTAAAGGTTTACTGGGATTTTAATGCAGAAACAAATTTGGCTCTTGGATGTGCACTGCTTCTGTTCCCGCTGAACTCACTGAGACCCAGATGGGCATATTCTCAAACTGAATTTTTATGTTACGTTTATAAAATATCTTCTGTTCTGAAGAATCATAATTGACCCTTTATGATCCTCTTCCCCTTTTCCCCTGCTCCTTTCCTCTTTCCCTCCCTTCCCTTTCGAAGTTTTACTAAACTGGAGCTCTCTGCGGGCAGAATGCAGTTTCTCAAACTGAAAATCCACTTGGCAGACCTAAAGGTTGTGGCCTTGTCATTAAAGTGCCATGTAAATTGATAGTGCCCTTTAAATAACGCTAGTCTAGGGAAAGGTGCCATGGGATTCACTGGGTAATGTATGCACTAAAGTCCTCAAAAAATATAATTTTAAAAGCATACATACTATTACCTAGCTCTGGCTCATCTAAGAAGCATGAAACAACAATCATATATTGAGCATATACGAATAACACACAGGTGGTGAACTGCCAAACACGCCCCTGAGAAGTTATCATGCAGGAATATGGGATAAGGATTTTCATTAAGCAGAGCCAGACAAAAAGAAATCACTCTCTTACAAAAGGACCTCACAGCTGTATCCCTTTGCTACTGTTTGCTGACAATGTCCATTAATATTCCACTGAATTCAGTTGAATGATAGACTATACCTGTTATTCTCCAAAGTACAGCCACTTGGGTATACCTGGGAAGTTCAGCAGCAGTCGTGCAGTTAAAGAGCTGCTGACATTCATGGGAATCTGTTACAGCCGTTCAATTTAGAAACAACTCTAGCTTCAACGTCCCGTGTGGTCTGAGACAGAGAGTTGTAGTTTGGCCTCAGAACCTGGAAAACCTAAATTCTGATTCCAGTTCTGACTTTTACTGTAATTTGTGCCTGAGGATCTAATAATCTCTTGGAGATTATCTCCAAAGCTCTGGAAAAGGAGAGGAATGTGGGAGAGCAGATGCGGCTGCGTAAGCCCCCAACACTCTCAGAGGCTGCAGCATCTTCAGAGATGCTCTGGGCCCCAACATAGGCCCAGCTAAAGCTACAGAGAGCGGAGCGTGAAGGGTAGCATTCTCATCTGTAACAACCCTCCAATGCTTTGGGACTGGAGCAACCTCGGGAGCACTGAAGGCCGAGAGACGCTGTTACAGCGGACAAGCTGCCATCTTCCTGCCAAGAACGGGCTCTTCTCTGACATCTGCTTGTTCCCATACCGTCAAATTACAGAAACCTATAGCGAAAACGCCCAGATCAAAACTCTAAGGACAGCACGGTGGGATCAATGAGAATTTCCGCTCCCCAGGGTGTGAGGACCATTCCCGGGCGGGTCCGACGCGCTGCAAGTGTAAAGGATTTAGAGCTCTGCTGGTTCTTGCGCTGCTCCAGCCAGGCAGGACTAAGCCGTAAAAACAAAGGTCAAGAGAAGGACTGGACTTCCATCATCTTGAGGCCTAGCATTGAATGGATCCACACTGCTTCCATCTTCAGTTGGGAACACTGAAGCACAGTATGTTAGAAATAGCACTGCACCTTAAGCACAGCACAGAATCATGCATAACTTAGAGGGGTTTATTCGCAGGTACTTATACGAGTCTTTTCCCAGTTTAATTGTCATTCTGCGTTTCATTATGAAACGCACACACGATACCAAGATGAAGTCCATCTGAAACTGCCTGTTTCTTTGTGTTCAGAAAATCTCATGCGGTAATTACCCAAACCATAGCTCTGCCGAGGCTTACCACAAGCTTATACAACCCAAAGCTACAAAACAGATGGGCTTTCTTTACTAATTCTTTGCAGAGCATAGCCTTGATGTTCTCTGCTTGCTGTTTTGCTCACTTTAAGTGAGATAATATGTACTTCCCTCATGTCTGCTAGAGTGGAAACTTTATTTTTCAATGCAGTAAATATTCCCAGCCAGTATTAGTCTGACAAGACCTTCTCGCTCTCAGTGGAATCAAGCACAATTTTACTGAATTTATTTTTATGTTTGGTAAAGGGAAACACAATTAAATTTCCCTTTTTTGAGTCTTCATCCTTATTTTTCCAGTGCTATAGCGGTGTTGTAAAGCTCTAAACAAGTTTTTGCCTAGGTTACCGATTTCTTTGGCCTGACATATACTACTGGGGTGGGGTGGGGTGTAGTTTCAACCAATAAAGCCAAGGTTGAACCAGAACTCCTGTTATGCAATGTGGCTACCTTGGTTTATACACACCTGTCTTGGGAACATAAAATGTACCCCAGGAGTACCTCAGTGACTTCTTATTCATAAGCAAATGGCTCCGAAAGCCTAAAACTTAGGAAAATAACTTCTTAGTTTTTAAAGCACTGTATGGCACAGAGAAGAGTAAATCACAGAAACCTGTGAGGGCCATGAAGACAGGCATAATGGTAACAGCCAAGCAAACGAGGATGATTGCTTGGGTCTTTTAGGCTATCAAGAAGGAAAATTAAGTATTAAACTGAGACACTCTGCAGGGTCCCCATTGTGCAACAAGAAGAAGGGACAGGCCATCCGGAGTTTATTGCCTACTAGTTAGCACCATTCTTGTAGCTGTCTTTAAGCATCTATTTTCTAAGTCATCTCCAGAAACAGAGGAGCGATTGAGCAATTCTTTAATTGAAAACACCTAGGACAACACACAGGAAAATACAAGGGACTTCTAGGATGCAGAGGATGACGGTTTGCAAACTTTGTGCTTACTCTATTGCTTGGGATGTGTTCACGTTAATTTTTTGTTCTGTTTTTACAAACTGGTCAGAGACTACTTTAACTCCTTCTAATACGCCACGTGCTTCGGATTGCTTAAATTCCTGTTTTGTAATTGTAATGTCATCTTTGGTTTTCCATCTACTTTTTTTTTGTTTGCCTTCCTCTGTTGTCCTGAACCTGCATTTCCAGAGCCTGATCCCGTTGGGAAAGAATTTAGTTCCCTCACATTGTTCTTCTAATTCTTCCAATTGAGCTCTTGGCGGCAAGTGACTCTTCATTCTTTCTGGTGGATTGCACCTCTAGGTGTAGCACCTACTCCTCATACTACTGGCCAGGTTCTAGAGAGTAGTTTGGCTACTTCACATGGATTTTTTTTTTGCTTTGCTTTCTCTTATTTTGTTCAGAACAAACCACTAGAACTACACAATATTTGGAAAGAGAAGAAATAGTAACACGTTTATTCAGCAATTACTATGGAATATGCTTTAATTCATAACAACAGCAGAAATTACGATTCCTGTGGTTTTTAGCCACTTTCATGGCAACCTTAATTTTGAATTGTCTCTACTCTCCTTTTACCCTTTCATAGTTTTCTACACTAGGTACTTCTCGGGCACAAAGTTGGGAGCGTCTAAATGTAGCACAGGTACGCAGCTGAAAGAATTTAGTATAAAATGATGCCAAATTCTTTTCAGTTTAATCTTTCATCAACCTTGCATATTTAGACCTCAGGCAAAAATAAATAAATATGCTGAATAAAACTTATCAAATAAATTAAGCTATATTACCTAGTTCAGAGAGACAGGTATTCAATAACTAGAAATAAACTGGAAAGCTCACCGTTAAAAATGATATATTGGCACGTTAGGCGAGACTCTATATTATGTCATTATAACCTACATTATATCAAATAAAGTAAATTTTTCCTTAGTGAAAAAGGAAGAGCAAAGCCAGATGTTATAGCAAGCAATCAATAAAAATATTTTTATAAATAAAAGTAACAATGCTGTCCAACACATGATTGGCAACTACTGAAACATAAATTAAACAAATTTCCCATTGCTGCTTATGGGAAAATTATGCAGATTAGAATTTGATTAGGTTTATATCATGAGACTCAATTTGGACTTTTAATCTATTAAGCTCCAATAAATGAGGCATCTGAATAGCTCCCCTGAGCAGCAACAGTAATAACCACAGCAGTCATTTTTTGCAATATGTATTCCAACAATTTCTTTAGCAGATGATTCTACGTCTTTAAGTACAATTACTTTGTAACTTCTGCAAAAATTTCAGGTGTATGCAGTGAGGAAATGGATCCGTACAAAACGCTTAAACAGACATTTTGTGATAATCAACATCTGTCACTCGGTTCTAGCAATATTGTTTTTCCATCAACCTGGGCTTACTTACGGTCAACTTCATGGTCTGTGTGGGCTAAACAGTGCCAGCAGACTTGTAAATTACTCAAGCTGGAACCGAGCTGGAAACCTACGGTAAAATGTCGTTAAGTTCTCTAAAGGCTGGGTCAAAACCTAAATCCCACATTCAAGGCTGTCTTGGGGATCAAAGATTTAACTGTGAAGGCTAAAGCCTCATTTTATCAAAGAAATCTGAACTGGATTCCCAGAGCTGAGCTCTGAGACATGCTGGATTCAGATCAAGACCACCTCTAATTTATCTGGCAGGGAGGGTCCATAGGCCTCCTGCACATTTCCTGCAGTTTAATCTATTTGCAAGCACCCAAAAGCTCTTCTCCCATCTTACTCCGTATTATTCAAAAGCAACTCTTGGCAAAGCCTGCCGACTGGAGAGCATATTGTGCCCACGTCCAATCCTGGATTTCACCAAATCTTGTCATAACGTTTTAGTGGACAGGTTGTCATAGAAGCACATAATCAAGTGACAGTGTGCAGGTGACTCCCAAAGATTAAATCTGTGGTTTAAAAACTTCGGGGATTGATTAAATGTTCGGAGAAAAGGAACATTTACAAAAACATACATATTTTGTGTTCATGTGTGAATATATTTTTTAAAGCGAGGCTTAACAGAGAATTTCCTCCTGGCATTCACGCTTTCAGCATACCACTACAAAGATTCTCCACGAGCCGAAATTTTTTTACCAGAACTCCAAATCGAACACCATAAATAGGAGGGAAAAAAAAAAATCAGTGTCATACTCTGTCACTCAAGAACTGCCTTCTGTAACACACACAACTTCGGAGTAGCACGTCTGTTAAAGACATCTTAGTAGGGATCACGCATGAAAATGAATACCAAGTTGTTTTGAACTATGCCAGTCTACACACCACTAACTCAGCCAACTTTTCCACAGAAAGCCCAGTAAGTCACTCGCGCCCATGTGCAGCTACCACCGTGGGGAAGGATGATCGCCTAAGGAGTATTTGGGTATTTCTCTGAACAAACCCCTCCTGATCCAAAGAGGTAGCTTACTACATCCCTGCTGCAGTTCAGTCTGAACCCTGCAAATAACGTACGGTGCCCAGTTTGAAATGGGAATAAGGAAATGCCATCCGACGGTTTGGAGGATATTTGCAAAACACGCGTGTCATCCCATCGGCACTTCAGAATTATCCGTATTATTGGCCAGTACGAAAACCATCCCTGCTACGCACGATAAAGTAATAGGAAGGTAAGTACCTCCAGAAAGTACTTCCATTAGAAGAAACTCTGATACCGTCTTATTCTGATATCACAGGCATGGCTAACACATCAAACCAGCCTTATACACTGTTCAGCTCGCAGTATTATCCCTGTTTTATATGCCGCATATACGCTATGCCATGCTCTATTCCAGTTTCAGTATAGGTCTACCAAATACTAAAATTGGCTAATTTATTGCAATTACTTTTGACTGGCTGGAAATATACAGAGAGTGAAGATTTCCTTTTCTTTCTACTCCTCTTTTTTCACATTAAAAAAAAAAACCAGAAATTGCAGTTACGGAATCAGGATGAATCTGAAGTAGCTCTCTAATTGCATATTCTTGACTGATGTACCAGTAGCCATATATGAGCTACTAGCAATATCTAGGGCTGTGTAGACACAATTGCCTGAAGAACAGCAGTGATACTCCTGGTTGTACCCAGGCCGTAAAGTTTGGGAACCTCTGCTTCAATCAGTCTGGGATCCAGAATCAAGAAGCCAGAAAGCAACTTATGCCTCTGATGGCCGTTCGGGGGGAAGAATATCCAAAGCACAGTCATCACTGTAAATAAACAGATAATTTGCTCAAATGTATCAAGAAAAAAGGAAAAGTATGCACAAAAACAGTGAGGTGCTGCCTGCTCTTATGAGAAAGTGAAGTTTCCATTGCTAAGTTTGCACTATTTTGGCTCACAGTTTTTCCCCTCTTCGGTCAATATTAATCTTAGAAAGAAAAGTACCTCATTATCATGATAAAATGACTCCTTTGATTAGAGTTTTTTCTAAAATCTTTAAGGCTTTTGCCTGCCTTGCATAGTTCAAATGTCTTTTTATATTTAAAGTAGTACTGGCAGAAGTGCCTCTACAGCAGCTCCATATTTATTTAATTGATATGGGATCCAAACCCCATTACACTAGCAACCAAACTGGTAATGACAATGCTAACAGTAAAATGTAATGTGGTATTCTTTAAGTAGTGAAAACGAAGTGGCAACCATCAAATATATGCCACAGTACCCATGCGCAGTACAGTCACACTGAAAACTTCCAGCAAGCAGGGCTTTTTTTTCAGTTTTCAGCATTATATTGACTATTTACTGTCATTCACGCATCTGACTACTACTGCTGGGTTTAGAAATGGCACAACCTCTATAAACACTTAAGCAAAACGTTAACTTTCCTATCCCTTATTATTTACTGGAGAGTTAAATGGGTTGATAAAAAATAAGATGCTTACTTCCGTGTTCGAATTTCATTAGTGCAAATATCAGTGGAACAGCTGTCCGTTCAACTAGGGGTTTTGAGCATTTCTGAGAGGCTTTAGTTTATTTCTTTTTATTTGATAGGATTCTAAGACTAAATATTAAAGTTGCAATGTGGATTTTTGCAGGTAATGAGGTAGTTTAAGAGGTTTGAATCTGTGGTTTTGGGCAGGGCCAATCTGAAATATCAATCTGCAGGTCAATTTTAAGGCCTATTTACATTTGATACTGCAAAGCACATTGCCATAAGAAAAAAAAAATCAAGCACTATTCCACATTATAAGAAGCCCCCTCTATCTAATATCTATCTAATATCTACCTAATTCAGTCTACAGCGGTCTGACTCCAAATGGAAGATACGTCCAGACGGGCAGAGTTTACATTGCCCCTCAAGAACTGAACTGAAGATTTAATTGAAGAGTTACTAACAAATTCACAAATGTTGAGAAACCTGGGAGACGCAGAGGTAAGGTTGCACTTCTCGAGCAGGTAAGTGGAATCACTTCCCTCTCCTGCAGGGAGAGTATTTTGAAACGTGCATCACAAGATACTTTGCACAAACACATCCCCACCTTTTTCTCCTGACAGCCCTCCCATTGCTTATCAAAGGGTAGCTCCTGCTTTGACTCACCTGAGGGACGTCCTAGGCAGAAATGAGTCAAGAGAGCACTAGTCTTGGAGGAAAGGCTCAGGAAGGGCCTGCCATCCCCTGCCTCCCTTCGCTGATCAGCAAAGGAGAGCAGAGACCTTCCGTGCCCAGCCCATCCTCTTGAGAGCCCCTGGGAGGAAACACTCCAGGTCATTTCCTCATCGCGAGCTATCAACTTGGTCTCTACTCTTTGACAAGAAAAAGATGAGGACACTTCTTCCCTTTCATGAATTTTAGGTTGATAACCCTAGGCTTATCAACACCTAATAATGAAATTTAAAAACAGAAAGAATGCAATTTTTATTAGTTTTTAGTAAAATTACTGTAGCAGCTAGACACTAAAAATAAACAAGCGGAGCTGAGAATGGAAATGTTGCACACTAAGAAAATGCTGGAAAGAAGACCTCAAGCCTGTGTTTAAAAAGTCCACGAATGTCATACTAAAATGAATCCTTTTCCATGATTTTGTGGCAAAACCCCTTTTTTATGAATTCCAAAGAATTCATGGTAGCAAGGCACAGGCAATGAAATCAGCTAGGATATAACAGAGTATCTGAGATTTCTCTGTTTGCTTAGGCACATTTATTAAACTGGAAATAGCAAGGTTGCTAAATTGGAGTTATATGGAAAAATCTTTTCCGATATTTGTCCTCTAAGTAAGAGTTCACCAAAACGTTATTGTAAGCAGCTTGTCAAACACTGATTTGAAGCCAGGGTAGATTAGATAAATCACTTCAATAGGGATTTTTTATATTTCTTATATATTTCTGAAAAGTTTGAAGTTACTGTTCTAGGCAGACATCTTCTTCACACACGAAAAGTTAGAACAGGAACAATTCACAAATTATTGAGGCTTTACAACAGATACAGTTTCTAAAAATAAACAGCTTGAAATGCTAAACAACATAGTTCAAGTAGCTTCTGGGAATTTAATTTTGGATACCGCATCAGCTGGTTTTGAGCAAGCTCACGCTTGTGACTAATGGAACATTTGTTCGTAAGAACACCTGTAACTGTAGCGTTATTAATCTTTGCCCTCATTCTACGTCACCGAACAAGCAGACGGACATGAACTTAGCAGAAGTAGGTAATCCTATGAGGACATCCAACCCCATTATAGTCCTGCCTATGCGTTTAAGCAAAACCTCTGTAAAGTCAAACTTATAGAAAATATATATGTCGTTACACTGTAGAGATGCTCTGCCTCTCACTAAGTACTAAGAGTATTTGACATTTGAAGTTAAATACAAAATTTAAACCAGCAAACAAACCTCAAATCACTACAAAAGGTCCAATCTCAATTATACTGTCACAGGATCTACTTTAAAGCTCTAAGGGAAGTTTACAAAAGATCACGTATTCCTATGACATTATAGAAATTCTATATAATCTTAATCTTGTATCCAAATAAGTCAGTAGGAGAATTCCCAGTAACCAGAATACTATTGGGGTGTGCTGAATAAAAATAAATCACAGCAATCAGTCAGGGACAAAGTTTATCCTTCTTCCGTCAATAAAAACTCCTACCATACCATTTGCAAAATGCACAGATTTACTTTTTCAGTTTTTGTTTGTTCAGATATTAAAAAGAAAAGCTGCAAAACAACATTATTAGGAGCACAGCAGTGCTGATTCTCAAATGAAGGCAGTGCCCCGCTTCAGCCTGCAGACCCAATTCTGCAGGTGCTGAAGGGTTTGGAAGGATCTTGACAACCAGAAGCAGCCCAATTTTAGAGACTGCCTATTGCGGAAAGGCTGGGCTGCCTCAAATTTAACCATGTCAAACTTAAAAATCACCAGGTCTGTCTTGATAAAAGAATGTCAACTACTTTATAAGTTTTACCCTAAAGCTGTCGAGGTTCTGCAACTCACTAGCAGGTGTGAGAGTCTGCTCTTCTACAATGGATTTCGCAGACTAGGATTTAACTGGGAAGAGCAGGGAACTAAAACCCAGCTTTCTCCTGTAGCATCATTAGACTGGCGGTATCTGCTGGATATTGACGCTTTATATCTCTTCCACGCTAAAGCAAAAACAGCGACATTGATCTCCAAATTCATGTATGTCCTTTTAAAAAAACAACCACCTTTATGCATATAAATAACCATTTATTAAACAAACAATACATTCTGAAGCAAAGAAAGATACCAGAATTACGCTCATGAGGCTGCCTGCTATGGTATATAACTTTCAAACTATCTCTAATCCTGCAATATATTATCTATATGTTCCATTTTCTTGAAGTTATCTTCATAATCAAGATGCTATCGCAAGTATCGTGGGCATTGGAACTATTTTTAATTTTCATTTAAAGAGCAATTAAAGAAAGACAATGGATACACAAGATAATAAAGTAAGTGATTAGCAGCATGCAAACGACATAGGCTTAATGATAATACCCTGTTCTATTCTCCAAAGGGCCTGTCGAGAGAAACCCTTCCTACATGTGGTTGTGCAGCTAATGTGCCTCAGCCTACAATTACAACATTGCTGACACCATTAACCACTGAAACAACATCACTTCATGAAATCCTTGTTGGCTTATTAAAATGCAAAGGGTCAGGTAATTTACCAGCGTTGTGTGTCTACTTTTGTTGTGCGCAATTAGCAAGCGCTACACAGCATGGGCTCCTACTGGGAAATAGCTAGACCCTGAAATATTAAAAAGAATTTTTTTTTATTTGATGGGAATTTGAAAGATTCAGAATTATTACCTCAATACACCTTTGTATTCAAGGGGCCATGAAATACAGACCTTTTACACATTTAATATCATGAGATTTTACGGTTGGTTATTTTAGAAACTGAAGTTCAAAATTTTACAAAACTTACTCTTGTACAATTGGATCTAGATATGGCTCCCCTTCTGCAATTAAGAACCTTTAACAAATGCACAGATAGAGAAGCAAAACACCTTAGGGTTTCCTAAAGACTTAAAAAACCCAAATAGTTTCTTCAAAAATACTTTTTTTAAAGCTAAACCACAAAGATTGGTGTAGTACATTCTCATACCCACTTTCCCTTTCTTCCTGCTAATTGAAGTCCCATCTCATCGTTTAAAGCAACCTTGATAACGTTCACTGTTGGGTCACATCTTGTCTGGGAGCAGAATGGTCTCTTATTCTTTAAATGGAAGTTTTGGAACATAAAACACATTCCAATAAAAGTGAACAGAAAATTATGAATTCATTAAACTACTTTGGTATCTTGTGCTATATATAATATTTATATTCCAACTACTGTAAAATATGCTTTAATATCTTTAGGCAACTCTAAGGACTTAAATATTTATAAAATGGCTAAAGATAAAGTATAGCTCTCTTATTCCTACATACAGATGATGTAAGGCATGCAATCAAAGACAATAACACTTTCAACCCATTTGTCATCTTAAAGGAGCCTTTCAACTTCAGATCCCCTGTGTGCAATCTACGTAAGAGTTGTTGCCTACATAGGCAACTCCAGAGGAGTTTGCTCCTTAAAAACTACCAAGAGTGCTATACTTCACATAAAACAGGGTTTTCTGAAAATGGAGACAAAACTATAAATTTGCAGGCAAAACAGCTCCAAGTGGGGCTTCAAAATACTGCTGTATTTATCTCTGGGACATCTGGGAACAGGAAGCATTTTGATTTAATATTTCATAACATAGAGGCAATTGCTTCCTTGCCTGGTGTATAATTAATGCTCATAAAAAGAGCACGTTTTTTTTTTATTCCTCAGCATCAGAAATGCACAAAATAGTACACCTTCATAATAGGGGGTTTGCTTTCAAGATGTTGAACAGCAAATAATAATAAAATAGAGTCACCGCGAATTTATAACAGTCTTGGGATGGTTAAACATATTTATAGTTTAAGTGTAAAATCACGTGCTTGATGTACTGTACTATCTACCTCCTTTGCCTGGTTTTATCTTGCTCTGGCTGAAGCAGGTGGCTCAAAAGCAGCAGAAAAAGAGGCAACTGTGAAAGCTTGAAGGTATTTGGGCTAGGACCTTGCAGCATTTCTCAAATACAGGGAAGCTGTGTCAAAGAAACGTGCCTTTCCAGCCATTCCCCGACACATTTTTAGTTTATGAGCAACAGAGTTGAAAACCTCTTTTCTTAATAGTTTCCTCTCTTCCTAGGAAACTCTGAGAGAGATGGGAAACTGTTCTCCGTGTGTGTAAGTTCCGTCAGCTAACGTAGCATCCAGCTGCAAGGAAAATACACGGCACGCGAACGGTGCTGGGCGGGCACTCTTCTGCGGAGGGTTTCTTGCGAAGGCTGGAAGGGTAGCGAGGTCCTGTGTGACAGGAGGGAAGGGCGCCTGACATAGATGCCAGCTACAGCACAGGAAACAAAGTGAACAGCCTCTCTGCCACCCAGGCTCTTTAGTTTATTTAAGTCCAAATCTTGCAAAGACTTGCACATAATCTAACTTTACACAGGTGGATAGTTTCATTGAAGTCAGCGAGATTTATTAACCCGTAGAACATTGAGCACATAACTTAAGTTTTGGAACAAGCAAGGCATCAGATTGTAAACTTGCCAGGGCAAAGGCCGTATTTTATTCTTGTATATATCAGGACTATGACAACAAGCTCTTAATCCCATCTAGAGCTCCAGTGTGCTACCACAAAATAAATAACAGCCATCAGCTGATCCATCTGCTTCAGCAGGATAAGAAATTATGGGCATGTTGCAAAAAGTTAGTACTGAGTTATTTATCACAGTGACCTAATCTTCAAAAATTGGATTTTTTTTTTTGTGTGTGAAAAAATGGTGATGTGGGACGTGTGCTGAGAAGTTAGGATACCCTTATCTCATTTTTCAGTTATTAGCTTCATTACTTACGATGGTCAGCCTTTGTTTTGAAAAATATAATGAAACTGAACTACAAGAAACATTTCAAAATTCAATTAGTTAAACTACAACCAGCCAAGTAGAAAATTTTGTTAATTGGATTATTATTTTTGTCATTTACAACAACTGATGTTAGCAAAAATACAAGGCGCGTTCAGAAACACACAGCATAAAACCACGCTTAACCATCCACTGAACCATCAATCCTGACAAACCAATAACCCTGATGTCAGTGCAAAATACTTGCTCTTTTTGCCAGCGTGACTGGTAGGACTGCTATTGTCTAGGAGATCTTTCAAAGCACCTATGTGATTTAGGAAATTATGAGCTATCTTTAAGCATAACAAGCATTCTGCGGCCTAAATGACATTGATTTGCAAAGACACACAGGAACCCAGGCGTTTATAAAGCTAGTGTCATGGCTCCCTCTGACACTTAAAAAACTTACCCCAAATCTTTCACTTTCTGCCAGCACTATTCTTTTATTTATTTTTAATATTACATCTACGTTTAATATTCTGCTTTTACTCATATGCTTTCCTAAGGAGGTTAAGTAACTCCTTAACCTCTGAAATTATTTAGCTGGCTTAAGTAGTTTGATTGTCTGTATTCGGAAGTAAGGCTTTCTCTTTCTCCATTTTCATGTACCATAACAAATTAAGCATAGGAAACAGTGCTGGAGTTGCCACAGGATACTGAATTCCATAACAGCCTAAAAAGTAACTGCATCTGTCATTACCAAACCCTGTATTTTCAAATCCTCACTTAAAAACTTTATCTTATGACTGTAAAGTAAGAGGAATAAGATTCAACATTCACCAACCCCCCCTCCTTCGGGAATAAAACTATTGTTTTGCACTTAAACCAAACACCTCTAGCAGCACTCGGACACAGTTATCTCTTAAAGTGCCACAAAACCTTTGCTAACCAAGCATTTCAGAAAGTATTTATCCTTTCCCCTTGCTTAAGAATTTTCTCACATTCCCAATCCTGATAATACTATTGTTCTCTCTCTTTTGCTAACATTTCAGCGATAGAACAACCAAGAACTATTGATTGGTAGAGGTGAAGAAGAACAGATTACCTGCAAACAAAATAGAATGTGGACCTCAAATTCATTTTAATGGGAAATTTCTTGCAGCAGATTGCGAGACTAAGCCCATCAAAAATGGCAATAATTTAAGAATTAATCAACAGATTGTGAAATAAATCTAATGAACCTCAGTGGCTAAATGTTTTTGTCCTTTCAAGTGAAATTTAAGCCAGCTCCAACATAAAATGACGATGAAGCCACAAGTGATTTTTAAAGGAACGGTATCAAATGGAACTAAACTTGTACAAGGTTATTTTAGCTTGTGTTACCCGTTACGCTCGCAGGTCAGTGTGTAAAATCCTGAGAACACTGACTTCATTTTACAGGATTTTCCCCAGAAGAATCCTGCTATGATATGTGAGACGTATTACCCAGGAGTTCATCCCCTCTTTATTTTTTCCTCTTTATTCTTTCTTATTGGAGGATCTATTACAAGAACTGTAAATGGAGGCCTTAAAAAGATCTCTCATGTGTTGAAATAGTGTTCCTAGGGAAAATTCTCATAAGTTGAAGTCATTCAGAAAACAGCTGCAATTGTTACTATACTGAAATACATCTACCCTGCTGTACTGTGATCTGTCTTGTAATGCCCATAGAAAAAATGTCACTATACAGCCTCCCCTTTCTGTACTTTAGACCTGCTTGGAGCCATAAGATCACTTTTCTTTATTGTTCAGTAAGTGTTTTTTAATGAAATGTACTGCTCTTATTATATAGGACTCAAAATAAGATCTAAATCACTATCCAATAAAAGAAAATTATTGAGTTGGATTTCTAAAGTTACTACCCAGAGGCTAGTCTGGTACATTATTTATAAATCTCTAAACAGTTAAGTATAATTGTCTTTCTGGGTTTTGGGAAGAAAGCCAAATAACAGTTTTAGTTACAACTGAAGAAAAATATTTTGTGTTGGGCCCTGGTCATCTGGTGGGTAAAAAACCAAGTAAAACTCCCACAGTGTAAGGCTCTGAAAGAAAATACAAGAAACATGAAAAACTACGTGGGAGCAGTCAACAGATGCTACTTGAAGAAAAAAGCATGGAAAGGTCAACAGAATGAGGGAAAGGAGAATTATTGGTGCTTTCCCAACATAACTGCCAAGGCAGAGCCCATCCCAGACTCTACCTTCCTGGGTGCTTTGGAAAATTGTTGCGGCTACGGAGCACAAATGCTTAACATCCTTTTGTCTTCTCTGCAAAATACTTCTGGATAAAATAATCTCACTTTGTATTTGAGGGGACAGAATGAGAATCGGGACGGATCAAGGGACGATAAAAACAGATGTCCAGTAACTGAGGGCGACTTTTTTTCTCCACCACAAACATATCTCTTTACAAACCTTTCCAGGAAGACAATCGGTCAACATCTATAAGAGGAACTGCAAGATAAAAACAGGACTTGCCTTGTCACAAATAAGACATCTGAGTTTATGAGTCATTTTGTGGAGAGGTGGGCCAAGATCCGACTTTACAGCATTTTCTATCTCGGGAGCTGAGATATCTTAATGAAAGCACCAGTTTGCTGCAGCTTCGGTGGGACACACTTTGGCCTTTCTGTTCTTGGGAATCCAGGTCTCCCAAACGCAACAAACTGCCCTGGCGATTCCCAAAAGCTCGTTTTCAGGACACCAGAGTCTGCACCCCTAACCTCTTGTGAGCCGAAGGAGCCGCCCAGTCAGCTTTGAAACGTTCAATGCAGACAGCCACGGGAATGCTTTCAACACGAGAGCTTTCAACGACACAGTTCCAATTTGAAAGTGTTTCTTGTTCTTTTTGAGTAGAATTACACATTTTATGGACAGGAAAAAGCAAACCCTTCCAGAACAGTTAGTAAGCTTTTCCTTCCAAGGAAGGCACCTTCACAGTTCTGTGTAGTCATGCGTTTGGTCATATGTTGCTAGACAGCTGATGATGAACATGGGTTTGACAACTTAGACAGTTTACTGTCATCTGCTCTGGGTACTCCAGGGCCCTTTGTAGCTCTGGTCCAGAATTTTTTTTCTTTTTCCTGTGCCTTGGAACTCTGAGCTATTTTTTTCTTCTTCAGGAGGTCAAGGCAGAGCACTGCGGTTGGTTAAGATGCCGTTCTGGCAGGATCAGTAAGGACTCCAGGCAGGCAGACCAGAGGACAAAGGTGTTGTCGCACTACTTATAGAAGGCCCAGATAAATAATGTTACCCTGTCCGAAGGCCTGGGGGGAATATTTTAACAGTATAAGGAGACACTGGCAAGTCTCTGTTTCCTGCACAAAAACTGCCATGTGCGTATTGAGTTCATCTTGAACAAGTAATGGGAAAATCTTTTGTTGACATAAACCACATTAATTCAGTAGACTTTCTTTCAGCAGTTAACTTAATCCATTTGGAATTGGTAGCCCTATTGTTATGGAACTTCCCCTATCAGCAAGCCTTGCTGTCGTATGTCCACCCTCCTGCTCCTTCTACAAGGTCTTTCCTTTCAGACTGCATCTGGGCTCAGTTGTTGGTGCAATGCTACCTCCCTGGCTGGAAAGGGCGTGTCTGGATGGGTACAGAAGGTTGGCTAGGGATGAGTGTTTATGTGCCTAGGACTGGAAGTGACTTTGGTGTTAAAGTAGGTGACGAGGGTGACGCTCTGGGGAAAAGGGAATGAAATCCCCAAATTTGTGGTTCTTTTCCTGCTACCAACTTAGAACAAAGAAGTCATAATTATGGCTCCATACTTCAGCACTGGCCAATGATTATGGCTTATCTGATGGTTAAATAAATTTGCATCCTGCTTTTTACAGCGCATTCTTGTACTGGTGTCATCTTTCATCTGATGCTAGAGTGAAATAATCACAGATAAAAACTGGAAGGATCCTTGTGCATTCAATACCTATCAATTAAATGACTGTACTTTTTTTTTTCTTTTTCAGAGACATAAACATAGATCATATATCAGGGTTTCATATGCGATTCCTCTGCTTAGTGACTACAGACTCATACTAGCTTATTACTTAGAATAGCAAGGGTAAGATTACACTGTTAATTCCCTCACCAAAGATCTCACAGCTTAGCCCATATGTTTCTCATGCTGATCACATATTTTGTTTTGTTTCTTCTCTTTTCAACACCCTGTCACAGGTCAACTAACATTCTTCCACACACTCAGATTTTCTAATGTCAGTGTTTCCTGCGATCAGTAATCAGAGTCACATAAAAGAACAGCGCAGAACAGTCTTTGAAGGGATGGTGTTGGTGAGGAATGTCTTAGTTCAAAATGATACATTCAAATCTAGAAAAATTCAGACTGGCAATACTCAAAGTTTGTACCAGCTAATGTGTTATGGATAAACAAGTATATCAAATAAGACATAAACGTTTAAGCAAAAGTAACATGACAACTCTCTCTGTAAATAAAGGTACTTAATTGCCAGTGAGAAGCTGTGAGGTGGTTCTAGTGTGCTGCTTGTTGACCAGAAAAAGTTGAACCACCTGGTTTATATAATTGTCATGATAGTTGCATCCCCCATACGTTAAAGCTGCATTTCATACACAAAAATGTCACACTGGATATAACTTCCAGTAAAGTTTGTGCTATCTCTTGATCTAATTGCTTCTGACAGTCTAACCGTTGTATTCAAGGTCTTTCAAGAAAATTTACCGTACTGGAAGCAATGCAACCAATTCAGGAGTTGCAGATACCATAAGCAGAGAATTTACTTGAAAGATAATTATTTTCTGAAGCAACTGGTTTTAGAAGAACCCCTCCCTAGTCAGTGCTCCCAACTAAAATAGGCCGCTGGTTACCTGCCGTACGTTATGTCCTGTTTCCCCAGAAAAGCTACAGAAAGCGTCACCTTTTTTTTTTTCATGAGCAGACTGATCTTTACCTGGAGAAATGTCCAAAATTTCTAAGTATGTGCTAACCTTTCGTGCCTCTGCTTCTCTGCATCAGTAACATTGAATAGGACTGAAGGGATTTGGACCGTGGCCCCCATCTACACTTCCTGACCTGCAGGGGCTACGCTGTAGCAGCAACCTGCATATTGTAGAATCGTAAGACAATTCAGGCTGGAAAGGACATGAGAGGGTCTCTAGTCCAAGTTCCTGCTCAAAGCAGGGTCAGCTATGAGGTCAGAGCAGGTTCTTCAGGGCTTTATGCAGTCAGGTCTTGAACACCTCCAAGGACGGAGTGTAAAAAATTAACCAGTGTTCACGTGGTGCACATGACTGTGACATTGCTAGGTTTTTCCATCCTCATTTGGGGATGGTCTAAGGTCCAGTGTACTCCCAGAGGTAAAACACCACATCCAAGTGCTGGAAATATCACTAACCTCTGAGCAGAGGCAGAAGAAGGAAATTCTCTCAGACCGCCCATGCTCAAGAACAGCAAGGGAGGGAGGGAAGGGGTGAGACAAACAGATTCTATTTTTTCATTATTTTAATTACGTCTGTGATTATGTGATTTAATTATGTGAGACTGAGAGAGACCCACCAAAGAACAGCCAATAGCCTGGTACTGAAAGTACACATGCGGTTTTGAGATACAAGATTTCAAATCCCAGGTCTCAGTTGGCAAAACAAGGAATCTCCACACCTGCAATGAGCTTCCTAATCATGACTATAATCACAGAATCACAAATTTCTAATGGAAGAACTCTAAGATATTTGGGATTGTATTGCTTCCAGGCCACAAATTTGAAAGGTCAACCACCGATGGGATTGAAAACACGTTTCCTTCCTCTTCTCCTCTAAATCTACTTGTTATCCAGAGAACTATCCAAACCGACTTCGAAAATTTCAACCTTTTAGTTTCCTGGTACAATTTAATTCCAGTATTAAATTCCACAGTCTTATCGCTGAGTCTAACAAAGAATTTTCTACTTTAGAGAAGTTTCCATATTCAAGAAGTTACACCACTGCCTCTGATTTCTGGCTCATAATTCCTATTTCTTGATTAGAGTCTAAAGAAGAAAAACTGAACTTAATCTTAGTTCTCACAGTCCTTGAGGGAAAACTATTTCTAGGTCAGGCTCATGGGGAAATTGCAGACCAAAGCACTATCCCTTCTACACCCACATTTATAGCAGGGCTAGATTCAGAGGGAATATTTACTGCAGCACTTAATAGGTTTATCAAAGGTAGGACTTCAGCTGCATAAGCTGCAAGACCCTTCAGGGATGGGAAGATGATTGTTTTTACACTGACCGTCTTTGCCAGGGTGCTTAGGACTGCTTTGCAGCTGCTTTGCACAGGCACAGCTGGTGTAAAATAGCCTTTGGCTACCTATGAATCCATCCCCTACTCTCAGAAAAGACTGAAGGATTTTGTTCAGTGTCCTTAAATGGGATGAGCACATGTCAAACCACGGGAAGAGATCAGCTTTGAGTTAATTCTAAGTGGGTTTTCTTGAGCAAGAAGGTACAGGAACTGTAAAGGATTTAAAATTCTTGTTCTTTTATTTTACTTTTTGGATTGTATTACTCAGCTCTTTTTCTCTGTGGTTGCAATGTGCTTTACAGAAAAAAGAAATCTTGTTAGACAGAGGCTTCAGGTATTCCAAAGTAAGCAGGAGTTAGCTTTGGATATATCACAGCTGCTGCCCTGGTAAGAAAGCCAGAGAGCAGAGCAGGGCAGGGGGAGAAAGCAATGATTTTATACACTTTTTAGGAAAATTTTAGAATGAGAAAAAGATGCCAGTTTCACGTTCATTCATTGTTCCTCTGCAAGATGCGCTTTGTGATGTAGCAGAGAAACTACGTGACTGTCCCTTTAAAAGCCATCATACCAATCAGCAGGTTTAACTGTCAAGCAAGCTGATGTAGGGCTCTTTGAATTACTGAGTGAGGGATATTCTTCCTGCCAGGTCCTGTCCCCTGTAGGCACTGCAGAGAAGTATTATAGGGCAGTCCTTACCTTGGGAATTAGCCTGCAAGACCCCGATGCTGTCATCAAACTGCATAGATTTGATGTTGAGTGACGCCAAGATGCATTCCTTGTCCTGCAGCGAAGCATCATCAATATTATTCTGATTGGCTGACAGGATAACGCACATGTCGCAGAGGTTGATGTTGACAGCCCTTAAATCAGCCCGACTTAATGGCGTACCCTTCGGCACAGAGGAAAAAAAGAGGGGGGGTGGGGGTGGGGCAGGGGAGGAAAAAAAGAAAAACAAATTAAAGATTGAGAAGGAGCTTTGGGAAATTATTTAACAAGTATCTTTTTTATGCTCTGACATTAAGCTGGTCTAACTATGTGCCAGGGAATAGGAGATGTGTGCTAATCTAAAGGGTAGTTGGTGCTGATGGCAGCATTTTAGGTTCAGTCTCAATACTCAGTCAAGCTATTACTAACAAACAAGAAACAGGAATAATGCCAGCATTCTACATCTCTTCGGTGACTTGAAATCGTCTTGATTTAAGTTGCTATAACGTGGCAACCTCTGGCTCTCTGAATATAACAAGGGGTGTGTTTTAAACATCTATTTATCTACTACCAAGTCACAACGGTCTTGGGCAAAAGAATAGCAATTTAAACAGGAAAGCATTCTGTGTCCTACGCTTTTGAAATGCAATCAGGACAAAGCTATTTTTTTTTTCTACCTGAAGCAATACACAAAAAAAGGTTAAACCTTTTCAATGCACGTTTTTGGTGCTTCTAGAAGCAAAACACACTGATCTTCAAAGTCGTGTGATTAAACCCTTTGAAACAGAAACAAGACTTTATCTTAAAGGGCACAACTCATGCAACATTCCCTGCTTCCACAATTCTCAATCAGAGAATGCAATAATTAAAATGAAATGTTGTGGTAGTCCGTGGGGTTTTTTCCATAGTTAACACAAATGAGACGTGACACTTAACCCATTACGTTTTGTTTAAAGACAACACTTGCCTTTCACATCCAACAGTCCATCTCTCTAGTTACAGAATATTAAGTCTATGACACAGGGGCTGCAAGGTCCAGGAAAAAAGGGACTTTTTTAATGGAAACTAGATTCTGCTCTGCTGCCTCACATGGTTTGGTACCCAAAGACCCTAATGATGATGAGGAGACTAAGCTGTCCCCTTGTCACACAGCGACTTTCATAAAACCGAGTCAAGACCCTACTCTTCCATCTCCTGATCACTCATGGTGAACGTCTCCTGAACTCCACTGAGAATATTCAATGCAAAAGTGAATTTAAAATGCACAAAGTGAAGGCAGAGCTCAATTCTTATTCAGTGGTTGCCATCTAGTTTCAGATACCGGCCTCACTATTCCACATTACTTTCAATAATTTGAGGCATGAAACCTTGTGGGAAGCAGTATATATCGAACAGATATGTTTTAGTTACAAAGTACTCAAAAGTTAGGATATGATTATTCCTGCCACCTTAATTCTGCCCTTTGTGTCTGCACTGTGCACCAAGTGAAGCAGGGTTCCTGTGGGGAAAAATAATATGCAATCATGTAATTAATTAAAGGCTTACTCCTAATGATTTTATGCAAAGGGACAGAATTAAGGCTGCCTGAGGATATTTAAAATTGGCATTTGCCTACTTTTTAGGAGTTTACTCAGCAGCTTAAATGCCTCTTTTAATACAGACTTTAAATGAAATTTCCACTTTTTTTTTTGTTAACTAGATGTTTTTATAGTCAGCTCTAAGTACATCCCCAACAGATACCAGCAGCAAGCTTTACCTCGTGAACCAAAGCACAGAGAAGTAGGAAATGCGTTTGAGCGGCCTCCCTTTAACAAATGATTCCTACCAGTACGATCTCACAGACTTCAGTAGACGTTTGAATTAGTATCATTAGATCAGAATAACGCTGGTATTTCTAACTTTATATCCCCATTTTAAACCACATAGGCTGGAAAAAAAAGCAGTAATGAAGTCTGTGTGGTCTCCAGCACCCATCATTAACGTGTAAGATAAAATTCCTTTACATATTCTGTATTTTTAAATGTGCATTAACTATTTAAGTTGTTTAACTTGAAATTAGTCCAAAACTACTCTAAACTTGGGTGCAAACTGATTGGGGAATGTAAAGGTGGCGTGTATTTCCTTAATGCCTCTTCAGAGTTCAGAATCGAAACTTTACAAATAAATACGCATTATAATAATCGATACACATTATATCGTGGATAGTTTGGAAGCAGTAGCTGGATTCTATCCTGCTCCACAGTTCACCGGTATTATTAATTTAATTCTGATTCCTTAGTCTTTAGCCTTCACAGTGACTGGAATTAAAAGGGAATGGCAGGAAGAGGAGGATATTAACTGACCAAATCTGATATTGACACCATTTTTGTGACAGCAGAGAATCTTGTGACACCATCTGTTGGATCAGTTTACAGAAAAAAGCCAAGGGCTAACACTAAAACTGCATTTACAGTAACAAAGACCTACAGCCTGAATTAATGAGAAGTGAAGGCAGTCTTTCCATTCTATAGCTATTTTCCGAATTATTCCGTTTAGGTTACATCCATCTTGGATTTATTTATTTTAACAGCTGAAATGTAATTATTAAGAACTGGTAGAATCATAATTTTTCATTCTGATAAAAACATACAAACTAACTTTGCTCTGTAACATACAGAGCGCTCTCTTCCGTACTTGCACCGAGGGCTTGTTTCCCTCCCGCCTACATCTTTGTGGGACGTTTATAGATGTGACCACCCAAGACCACTTGGAGGCTTGGAGGCCTTTATTTGTTTCTCCTGGAGCTCATGTTTCTACGTATTGGGCACAAGTGAATGATAATGATATATAGGGGGAAAAGGACCTCTGAACTGTGGTTTCAGTGGTTGTCCCTAGCAAAATCAGTAGGAGCTTTGCGCTGATTTCAAAAGCGTCAGCATTTTGCTGACTTCCATGCACGAGTATGGCAGGACTCTGAATGGAAATGCTATGGCAATGTTCCTGATAAAGTAAGGCCAGCCTACAGGAAGTTTTTTATGAAAACAGCTAGATATTATGTAGATAGAGTAATGGTATTTTTTTTCAGAGGTTTTTGGGGTATAAATACATAAATAATGTCATAAAGAACTACTGTCATTCAGTCAGGGAAGTCACAACATCGGAACTGGCTACATACAGTGCACTACAGTGAATGTTCGATTTATAACACAGCTAATACATTTGATGGCAGCTGAAATTCATCCGATGAGGATGACGAGGAACCGAACGCTGCAGCAAATATCTTCTAATAAGGTCTCACAGGGCTCTGTTTTCATAGACACAGTAAAGGGAAAATCTAAGTCCTCAGGCCTACAAGTAGACAAAAGTGAAAAAGCCTAAGATCAAAGTCAATACACATCTGTCCAGCTGGTGTCCTAAATAACAAAAGTATCAATAATATGGCTTTGGACTTACAGGCAAGATTGAAACCTTGGGGAAGTTATGCAGTGTCTCCCATTCCCTTCTCAGGTATTCAAGTGAACCCACAAACACAATGTGCTTGAGTTCATGGTAGTGAAAGTTGCTGGCTCGTAATGGCATCACTAAATTTCTTAATCCAATCAAAGCAGATTTAACATCCCCAAATATGCAAACGACTACATGCCCACTTAAAACTGTCATCGCTGCTTCACTTCGAGTCTAAAAAAAAAAAAACAAAAAACAAAACAAAACAAAAAGACAAGGGAGAAATGAAACAAAGGGAAGCTTAAATCATATCTTGAGTTTTAAACCAGGAAAAACACAACTGTCAATATTGTTCATGCACAAAGAAGCGGTTGGATAATAGCTGTTCATTTTACCCTTAGTTATCCTTCATTAAACGTGCTCAGCAGAAGACAATTTCGTTCTTGTTTGCAAATCCTTCAGTGTTTGGGAAGACGTCGTACTGGACCGCGTTCTGGTCCTGTCTATGTTTCTACGCATGTGGATTAAGACTCCAGTTACAATCAAAGTACTCCCAGTTTAGCTAAGAACAGACTTTGACCTACTATGCATTGAGCCATTAGAAGGATTATAGAAAAGAGAACAAAACCATGCCTTAGCTGACAAATCACTAGTAGTTTGTTGGGGGCTTTTTTAGGGCCAATTTGAAAAGGAAATGGCTAATGGTCTTAGTAGGGCTTTGTGGTATTACACGTGTCTTGTGAATTGAGGACCATATTCTCTCAGAGTCAAAGTTCTTACTTTAGGACAAGCTGCTACTACCCTGAGAAGCAATCAAAGGACGCCCCACACCGCTCTGCTTTACAATGCATGCCTACCACACTCCACAGAACTTCTCTCAGTAAGAAAAAACTAGTGTGCAATATTGTGATTAATACTAACTTTCCAGGCCCACTGGACTTCCTGACTTGTTGAATAGATGGAAGGAAAAAAGTCTCATGGAGAACATTTGAATGATGTTCAGAATTATCTTCTTGTCTCAGTGACAAGAATAAATTTTTGCACTAATTTAATCAGTGGTAATGTCAGTTGAGCAGGCAACTCAAACACCAAGATGATTAAATAAAGTCATTAGGAAAAAATGACCTTCATTTCTGGAGCCAGTCTTAGCATTACTGCACTCCATCAAGTGGCTGCAGATCCACTGATATCACATTGCCAAGAAGTTGTACAGTCAGTACCATCACACAGAAGTTTTGCTGATGAATGAAACTAAGATAATGGTGGACTGCAGATTTTTCCCCTCGCTTATCCATAGTATACGTCCTTTTTCTAAATTATGGAAGCATAAGAATGTGCAGTACAGATCAGAATATGCAGCAGAGGTGTTTGCTATGTAAGAAGAACGGGAGCTCTGATTAGAAGTTTTTTCATCAGTTAAATACATGAGCTTTGAATTTCTCTGGGGCAGTTACACTGATTTTCATAAAACTCTACCGAGAGAGTGGTCTTGGCCGCTTGAGCGAATGCTCAAGTGAAGCACATAAGTCGTCCCACGCCTCTCCCTGTGGGTCTGGAATACTCAGATGTGACAAGGCAGAGACAAAGTCTTGAAAGGAGCGATATAAAAAGTGTCTCTCTATGGTCATTGATCTGTATGTAGCCACGTACATTTGACTGTGTGTCAAAAAAAGTTGTTATTATCTGATACTGCTGGAATCTCACAGAGCCAACACGGACCTCGGGCAGAGAAATGAATTCTTTTCTGATTGAGGCATCATCAAGTATCAATTAGACGACAACCTGGGAAATCCCATCATCTTCAAATTATGTACTAATTTGTAGTTGCGTGGTCTCTAAGGACAGCGTTAAATTTGCATGGATATGAATGTAGACATAAATTGTGGACTGGAAAAGGTGTAGGGAAGCATTTTTCCAGCAGTGCCTTTATTGGTGATGACGCATGAAGCAGAAAGAAGCTGGCCAGACTTACAGATTCACAGGCTAGAAGGGGATAAAGCCGACATGGCATCACCATGAGATGACAAACGAGGTACTCCACAGCGCCATTTTTGGAGAAACACGTTTCAAAGTGGGACAACAAGTAAAGGCTGCCTGCTAAAACGTGTTTAGAGCACGAAGGCGGATTCCTAGCTCTATTACAAAGTATGGCACGGCAGGGCTGCCGCTCCGTGCCTGCTGAATGCGTAGAAATGCATACTACCCAAAGTGTTCAGCCAAACTCCGTCTCACAGCTCAGAATTTGGAATTTACTTGCTTGACTGTTTAAACACCGATGCTGCAATTCCAGACAAAGACACAGTTATTACAGAAACCCCCTGAGGAAAAGTGGAGACAAGCTTTTAACCCCTGATTGCTCAGATAAAGCGGGGCTGTCACCATCGTCGGCTACGCCACGCCACAGCGCAGGAAAATCGAATTGAGCAGGCTCAGGAAAAGCTTTATGAAGTGCGACAAAGTGAAGATCCACCAGGGAGCTCATTTCAAATATCATCAGTTTTGCGTATGAGAGCTGGAGTTAGTTACTTGTTACTCTTAGGTACGAGTACATGAACACAAGTGGCACAAACTTTCACCGAGCAAAATAGACTGTGATAGGCCTTCTAATTATTTTTAATGACTTGAGTCAGCTTGATGGTTTCCCCCGTTAAACAAACGAAACAAACATAGACTAGGCTCACTGCAACATGCTAGAAAGGCAGAGTAGTAGTACTACTTACTCTGGCCTATTTGGGCATCTTGAAATGTTGGAAATTGAGAGAGAAGTTCTAAGAGAGCAAAATTCACATAAATAAATAAGAGATAATGCAAAGCAACATGTGCCTGTATTAGAATCACTACTGCCTTGTATAAAAAGATAAATGGGGTGTGTCAACATTTAAATATTTCCAACCTTAATTCTCTAAAGATTTAAATTCAATATGCAAATTTCAGCTTATGAAAAATAAATTCTCTATTTCGGACCAATTTTTATTGTTGCACTCGGCATACAGATTTATATGATCGTAATTCTTTAACCACAATGCTAGCTCTGATTTCACCACGCTGTGTTTCTGATTTCGATACACCGGATTTAATGACAGTAGAGATTAATTTATTAATCCATTAGGCATCAGTTCTACGGTTCAGATAACACCTTTTCAAACACAACTTATCATCAATACCTACCAAAATGACCTTTTCGATGTCCTTGGCTGGACACCAATGAAACATCCCAGTAGAATCATATTTTTTCACATTGGCATCCATATTGTCAATCTGCTCATTGCCAGGAATTAACAAGGGGTCATGCCTGGGGAAAAACAAGTTGAGGACAACGTAAGTGGAAAATATTATGCATTATGGATGGCAAGATATCCCAAGAGCTGTGTACAAAGGGGGATAAAAGTAAAAAAAAATGAAATGTATTTACACTTTACCACGCTTTCAGTGCAGGCACATCTAAACAAAAGCTGAGGAGGAAAAAATTTTTAAATTTTGGGGGCAGTTTTGAAGATTTTCCATACTCTTTCTACACCAATAACCGTTTCATTTAAAACAGGGCTTTCTGACACCATCACGTCCATAGAAGTTGTTTTTCCTTCCAGTCCCACCCCTCCAAAATAAATATGGGAGCTGCTATTAGCATCTGCAATGAAGTAGAAGGGATGGGCACAGAGCCCCATGCTGACTGACTGGCATAAGTATGGAAAGCCAATTACCTGCTTTCACCACATACAACTTCTGACGTGATGCTCTTCGCAGTAAAAGCTTTAACAGGCTGCACTTTAAATATTTTAGCAATTTGCCCAATCTTATTTTGCTTTCCCAAACTGAGGCCCTTTAAAGATTCAACAGCATGTCATTTTAGAGCAGACTGACTAACAAATGCCCACATCTGGAATACATGATTTTAATACCAAACAACAATGTCCATTTTCCCGGACAACTCTACCTGTGATAACCTCCTAAGTGGTTTTGCAGCAAGATTTTAAAGCACAAGGCTTCTCAAAGGAGAAGCAAATAAAAGACATGTTTATAAACTTGCTCTCCAGCAATAGTTACATCTAAGCCCAGACACATGCAGTTCTTTAATTCATATGCTAAAATCAAGAATTAAGCTAAGTACTAAGTGACTCCAATGCTCCCAGAGGCTAGTGCGGACCCCTAAGTGCTTGCATTATACAATAGTACTATAAGGAGGACCGTGTTTACAAGGCACAGGGTAAACTGACTCTAAAATCTTAAATTCAAGGAGGGAACAGAGTTTTGGCTGGCAAAACTACAGTCTTTACTTAAGGTTTTTGTGATGAACGCTTCCAATATCCTGATACAGAATTGTAACACTTCAAAAAAGAAAATACTTGCAGTGTAGGAATATGCTAAATACCCTGAGACAGATGGCCAAACTTTAAAGCACTTTGTCTTTGAAGCCTATTAAGGAAATGCCCATATTGGCTGAACTCTCAAAACTGGAAAGTTTACTACTCTTAAAGCCTATGGGCCAGCAGACAGTGGTAAGAACCCCTCTTCTGCATTGTCTGCTAAAGCAGACACTGACACTGTGCATGATATAGGTTAATTTACCATGAATACAGGATGATGCTATATCATGCTTAAAACAGTTATGCTTGCAGGCCCAGAAAGGTATAATCTCTAATTCCGTCAGGGTGATTAATTTGCATAATTTTATTGCCACTGATTATATATCCATTGAAACCAGTGGAAAATTCTCATTCATTTCACTCAAACAGGGTCAACTCCATAGAAAGTGGCTTCCGAGAACTTGGAGAAACTCTTAATACAATGTTCCATTTAAACCAGAATCTTCTGATGCTTTAGGAAAAAGCACCGCACTGGATGGCAAAGGCATCAGACTCATCTGGAAAAAGAAACACCATGTTTTCAAAGTTTTTTCCATTCCCTCAACAGAGATACAGTTCAGTGCATCTCACTATCAGCCCACTAGCAGCAGAGGAGTCTCTGGGGGACTGCGGCAGCCTCTGACCCTACTCCAGGTTTAGTAATGAAAGGCCTGGCATAAGCGTACTCCTTCTGTGGGAAGCAGAGGTGGCTTCTTGGGGCAAAAGCTGTACCAAAAGGTTTTGTGCTGGGGTTTTTTTTTTGTCTTTTTTTTTTTTTTTTTTAAATTTCTGGAAATACACCTAGGCTTTGCCTTCTGTTGCTCCATTCATCAGCCAGCTGCAGCCGCGGTGGTTTCAGCTGAGAGCCAACTGTGCTGCTGTCCGTCGGGCATTCCTTGCTGCTCAAAGTGGCATGTAGTTCAGACCACATTTAGTGGTACTCTGTCCTAGCTATTTTTATTGATGGAATGCCTTAGCTATGCGTTTCAAAGTAAGAAATCTTGCCAAAAGGTTAGGAATCTTCAGGAGCTTCCACTGAGACAAGTTTTTCTTTCTGTTTTGGATTTTTTCTCCCCCTCTAAACTTTCACAAGACATTTCTCCACCAGCCTGGGGTAGCACAGCACTGAAACGAAAGCGAAGTTCGCTGATCAAATCGCCTCCTTTTTATGTCAGAAATTAGATGCATATAGGAAGGAATTTTCCTTTTCCCTTCATCAGCGAAACGACAATAAATCAACTTGTAAAAAATGCCACATTCTAATTTTCTAATCAGCGTTTCTTTTCTGCTCTGAGATTTAAAACTAAATAGATCATCTGAAGCTTTCATACAAATGAGTATTTAGCAATACTCTAATCCCAGTCACAGAAATGATACAAATTGAAAGTAATCTTATAACAAAGCAGATGATAACAGATATCTGACATCAAATTACCGTCAACCGCCTTGAAGTCTGAGGCAATTTGTGTGTGTGTGTGTGTGTGTGTGTGTGTGTGTGCTTAAAGCCTAGCGTAGTTCTCTTTCGGGTGAGGGCCTTGCATCCTAAAAGGGAATGTTCAAAGTAGCTTGTGCCAAAAATTTGTTAGAATTTTACCCGAATGCTCTATTTTCTAGTTATCTTAGGTTTAAACAGAGGCGTGCTATGGAAGGGGCAAAGTACGTGAATCATCAGATATAACGCCCTATTGAAGTTTTAGGTAACAAATTGTGATATTTTTTTTTTTTTTAGTTTAAAATGTTTTTTTTTTTTAATCAATACATGCCCTTATTTGCAATATGACAAACTGTGTGGCTCCTCCACTTCGCTGCTTGGAGTAGAGCAAGTGGGAGCCTTAAAAGCAGCAAACAGGACGGGTCACACAACAGGAAAGTATGCTAACAGGTACTATTGTACAACTTTTACTCTAGAAGAATGGATTACTGCCTGAGAAGGAAACCGTGGTAAGACTGGCCAAGCTTTGTGTTTCAGAATCCGTGGCTTTTTACATATAAGTGTGCTTGTTAAATTTAAATCTTTGGGCTAAGCTATTATTTTAATCTCTCTTTAATCAGCGATTTTTTTTATTCCTAGTAAAGCTAACAATGAAGATGTCTATGGAGGTTGAAAACTGTTTACGTCTGAAGCCCAACTTTGTCCTTAGATGGTAGAAGATACGCTGGTTTATGTTCTTAAAAACTGAATTGAGCTTTGGAATTTTTAAAATCAAAAAAACACGGTCATTTTATCAAGTAACACAGTAATAAAATAGTACTGTGACTTTGGACATATACACTCTTGTTAATCTGATGAACTGAACCGAACCTGTTTTGCAAATACTAAAAATTAATTAAGACAGACACACAGAGGCCAAGGCTGTCAAATCTGCCTAAGGGGGTTGGACACCCTCTCCCATTAAAATGCATTTTACACAAAGCATTGCAGTTGTTGCCCTTACAGCCAAATCACGGACTGAATGTTTCTAGAGCCCCTCTGCCCCCCTCACCCTTGAAGATGGCCCTGTCAAGCCATGCTTGAGTCACACTGGCAGGTTACTGTGGAAATGTTTGTATTTGTGCTGCAGCTATTATGTTCTCCAGGGCTGTAAAGTCATCTGCTTGAAAAATGCAAACGATAGGAAGAAAACCACTTCCTACCAATTAAAATCCACGGTATTTGTTTTAGTTGAGGTGTTGGCTTTTGTGGCTTGCAACGACCAGAGCATTTGGGCCTTCCAACCAGGAAAAGACAGGCACGCATAGCATGCACGGGAGAAGGGGACACAAGGTAATATTCCCTCGTCCATAACCCCAGTTTAAAAATAGCTCCTCTGGTTCTTATGGCAGGTATTACATACGCATGACTTCAAATGAAGAGCAAAACACCATCTTTTCAAGGTTTCGAAAAGCATATAATGCCACTTATGATCAATTAAACCTGAAAACGGCGCTAAATGCCATGCTACAGCTGCACTCCCAACAAGGCTGCCTGGAAGACAACAGCCTAAAGCAAAACCGTAGATCCCGCTTCCAGCAAACCTATTGCGAGGAAGTCAACACCACGTTTTAAAGAGCACTGCTTTCCCAGCACATATTTATCACTACTGCAAACCTATTTCCTTGCATCTTTTGAGTCTGGAACTTCTGAGTAATGACCGGGGATGGACAGAACTGAACAGACCGTTCGGGGCCAAATGGCTGCCTCGTTAACTGACTGTGGTTTAGCATCGCCTCGGATCCTCTCACCTTGTCTTAACCCTCTTGCTAGCGTTCACGTGCGATTCTGAGCAGTGAAGCGATATACCCCCACTGAGCTGCAGCGGACTTTGCACACCAGTAAAACCATATCCCGGCTACTGCTTATTCTGCCCTACGAGAAAATTCCCGTTATATAAAATCGATGGCAGAACACCCCAGGGAACAACACAACTCCTCTTTAACCTGCGTTTGTTAGAGTCTGCAACGATGCCTTTCTCGGGTAGATACGCTACACCTGGATTTTGCCCACAGAAGGATGTTGGGCAGGTTACTGCTGAGGTTTGGGGTCTTGAAACTCACCTTGTGTGTGCGGGCCAGGAAATTTTGAGCGTTCCGACCTGCCTTTGGGTGCGGAGGTGCGTTTGCGAGTGTATGCCCACACGCACTTAATTTTCGGAGGAAGGAGTGGGTTTGCTGAAGGTGAGCTAGGAACTGGAGACACACTAGAGAACGTCTCACGCCTTTGAAATTTTTCCTACAACGACCTTAACAAATTGTGGCAATTAACATGCTGCTAGTGTTAGATGTATGCAGCCAGTGCAGGTGCTAATAATTGAAAAAGCATTTAGAGCTTTTACACCCTGGCTGAATATTTCATGATGTGCTGCATGTTCCACTATTTACTCAGTGGGCCTCTGTCACTTCAATCTTCTCTGACTGCTTTGACTGGTGCTATAAAGCTCAGCCGAGGGAGAGTGACGGCTTGTCACAGGCGAACTCCACCGGCTCCGGCAGCTCGCTGGGACAAGCCGCGAAGGTTGTCACGACATTCTGATGGAATTCAGCAAATGTTTTGTGACTAATACACCCAACATTTGTCGGCTACCATTAGCCATTCCCTGTGACCCTCTGCAGTCCGTGTGGACGGCATTAGGTTGTAAGGAGAATTTGTTGCCACTAATGACGCTCTCCCACTGATCTTTCCTCTCCCAGGTTAATCAGCAACGGAATTTGTAAGGATCCAGCGCCCAGGTGCACGGGGCTTTAGAGGAGAAAAGCCAGTGCGACAAGGGAAAGAAAAATTGTCATATTCAGAAGCTATCCTAATATTGGCTACAATCTCAGAGTGCCTGACTTTTTCCCTACATCTACAAAGAATATATCTAATACAGTGGTCGGTACCTAGTGCCCTACGCAAGCTTATGGACTGAATTACAGTGCTAAGAATACTAACGATTCTCCTTCCTTCTCTCTCTCAGCCCAGATGTTGCTGACGGGTTTTTTTTTATCCTCAGAAGTCTTACTGAAGAGTTCGCATTAATTTGTCAAGACTACTAGGGCCACTGATGTAGAGCTGCTTGCTCTAAGAATCTTGCTCATTAAAGTAGCTGGATACCTCAGGACATGCTGAGAATACGCTTCTGAAGCGTGCATCCCCTCACATAGAAAAGTAACAAAATCGTTAACTTTTAGGCTTTTATATGAGCAATTTAATGAGGGGGAGACCAGGCACATGGCCAATGTATCTTCTGGTTTTAATATCTCCCATTTATATCTACGCAAGCTGCAGAACTAGCAAACTTTGAGGGGTAGGAGAATGTACCTGAAGAAATCACTTTTCATTTGTAAAAAAACATAAACCCATAGTTAAGCGGCATCATAAAATACAGGAGTGTTTTTGCCACTTAAATGAAGTGTGTAGCCTTTATACCTGATGATAAAAGCTACCACTTCTGCAAGTCAAAGTTTATAAGAATACATTATTTTCTTTAAACCCAGTTTAAACCTAAAGAATTTTTTCTTTCCATTGCCTTGATCTGACTGGATCTTCTGTTACCCTGAACTTTATAAAAAAACTTGTTGATTTTTTTCTGCTGGAAAATTCTCCTTTTCTTTCCTGACACTTCTTTCTCATCGCAAAAACACTTGTGCAAGATTTCACAGCACTCCAAAAAACCAAAAAATCTGATACTGCCACTGATCTGATCCCAATCTGTTCTTATTCCCATGGTTTATAGCACAACTACCAACGGTGGCAAGTCAGAGGGCTAACGTATACTAGCCCCCATCACTCAAACCTTGTTAAAACCAGGTCTAAGATAATATAGTGATTACTGAGCTACTCCTGTTGCTCACGTTGGTCATAGCGAACTTGTAAAACAGAATCAGGAAGTGAAACGTGCTATTAAATACCTGCTGCGTTGCAGCTTGGTTATCGTTGCGTATTAGCACTGCGTAAAGTTAGCCTTGTAAAGCCTTAACAAAGGTAGTAAATTTTAGAGTACATGATGGAAACCTCCAAGGCTGAGGAACATTATTATGGTTAATCAGTGAGCTTTCACCTCTTCAAACCTTACCTTCCTGCCTGGTTTCGGGGAGTCATGGGAAGTGACTGGACTGAACTTATTTTACCAGTTTTTGCAATGAGAAATGTTCCCCTCTGGACCTTCCACCGCTTGTTTGGTCCCTATGAGAAAGCCCACAGCTGCAGCTCACGGAAGGGCAGCACTACAACGGCCGGGGCAATACAAATTCGTCCTGAGCGGCACTAGCAGAAACGCGCGCGTACGTCTGAGTGTACGTAGCTGGGTGGGCGGATGAGGGGACGAATGCGCCCAGCCATTGTTCATATACTTAGAATGTTGCATCTAACTTCAGGGAAAAAGGCAGGTGGTTTCCCCCTCAACTAAATAATCTCGTTAGGTTTCCAGAAACGGATGCCAAAAAGCTCACTTTTTTCCCCGTGTCACTTAGCTGGGTTCTTGACAGTCTCTGAGCAAGTTTTATGGTTTGGTTGGGAATTATTTTAGATCCTCGATCAAGAAAAATCCTCGGGCTTATGAAATTCTCCTTGGCAACGCACTGAAAACCCAGCGTCCTCTGATGCCTCTGATTCTTATGTGATCAGGGACACTAATGATAATGACCCTTTGCTGAGTATGCTACTTGTCTAGAGGCCTATGTCAACTACACCGCTACAGTCAGAGTGGACAGGGACAAACTATTTGTTTGCTCCTCAGGCCCCTTGGGCCCTGTCATATGCTATTTGTTCTTGCATTAAGAGGGAGTTTGACTCAGCTGGGCTGACATTTCCTTCAAGTCAGTGTATTCCACTCATGCAGTAGCAGCTACCAAAGCATTAAGTGAGGACTTGAGCCCCAGCAACAATCCTTTTAAGTGGCTTTTTTGATTCATATCCAGGGCTTTTCACATTTTTACTGGTCATTCTAGAATTCAAAATGACACTTTTTTTTTTTTTTTAACTAGCTTTGCTATTTGATATTCGGGTGACACAGCCTCCTCATATTTAACATGGCCGTTCATCAATAACATGCATCAAAACCTGTGGCTGCGAGATGATGAACAGGTGACTTGGTATCACTGCATGACACCAGAGGCATCAAATGCTTCTACTTTTCTTCTCTGTCTCATGAAGGAGGAGACCTCATATGTGATCACTCTGCTACTCACAGCTTTCCTTCCTTTTCCTTCTGCTTCCTATTTTCACTTTACTTTTTATTGCAACAGGATTTCCTTGTGTTCCCATCTCCACAGGAGACGCATCCGTTTTTTCCTGTTGGAGTTTAAGTTATTTTTAAATAGCCATGTTCTTGCGGGTTTAATGGGAGAGACTTCTGTTGATGTACAAGAGGCAGAAATAACCATGACAATGCAGAGTATTTTTCTAGTTAATTTGCATTTGTAGCTTTAGTCGGAGTTTGAAGGATTTGTTTCTGATTGATTAGATTCTTCCAGTATTGCATCAGTGTGATTGTGCTCGTGGCATCTGATGCGATGCAGAATTCCGTTAGGACAGTGGCTTTCTAAACGTGAATCTAGACCATTTGTGATGTACACAATATACGGCCGCATGCCCACCATCTATCTAATTCAGTTAGTAATTTATTGGCATTTAGGGACAATAATGTCAAAAAGATGACACTGAAAAGATGTCTTCAATCTGTCTACCTGGATCATATTTGGTAATTCAGCTTTCTCCTTACGTGTGAGTAAATCTCAAAAATGTCCACTTTCTGACCAGGTCTAAATAAGCACCTGTCAGACCTCTTGTCACAGTGTCCCAGGGAACCCCTGTGATAGAGCTTCTGTCCTCTCTTCTCCTCCAGTGACAGCAGAAGTCATGAAGTTTTATCTCATGGCATAACACCCTCTTCCCCGATTCGCCCCAGCCACTGCGGAGATCTAAAACCTACGTGGCACCTTCAACATTACCTTAACTGTAGGGCTGCCCAGAAAGTGAGTCTAAAGTCAAAACTCTGATTACAGTTTATAAATTAAATTTTCACATATCCCTCCTTTACACGCTCCAGACTCCTTGTCCTCCAGGCCCCTCTAGGTCTGGGACTATAGCTGAGGAAAGGTCTGCAGAGTAGCCAGCCATTTCTGTGGGAGGGACAGGGGCGAAGGTGGCTTTGAAAAGGAGCTTTTAAAGTAAATTTAGGAAAAAATATTGCAAAAGATGAATATCAGCTACAGACATGACAGTGCGTTACCTGATTTACCTGTTGTGTACTTTTAGCTGACGCACACTAAAGATTTCTGGGCAGGAAAGCAAGTACCTGTCACTTTAGGTAATTTATGAGGTTACAAACCAGCAGATAATACAGCCCACCTTTGTTTATTGGAAAGGAGAAAAGCATTTGGCCATTACCCACAAAGCTTCACCGAGTTCTCTTCTGATTCAACCCACTTTCTCTTATTTAGCACCTCGAATCAAAGCTAAGTCCGTGTCGATAACGGGTAAGACAAAGAGACGGCCGGGTCTGGGGAGAGGCTGAGGGTGCCAACACAGGGCCGGCGAATAAATTTAGCAGCAAGGGAGAAGAGGAAGAAAACAATGTCTGGGTTTGGAAGCCTGGCAAGTTCTCCGCTCGCTGCTCGACCTGTATTTAGCAATTCTGATGTGCTACCGAGCAGACAGCTCAGGCTCAGGATGACTACTCTCCCTCAGTCCCTCTTCAGCAGGCAATGAAAGCAGGCTCCACTTTGAAAATCTTCCCCCATCATGCAAACTGACACAGGCATGCTTTTCAAAAACCCACAGCCAATCTGTTGATCATTACTTATTTACAAAGGCCTTCGGGCAGAAAGTCCTGTAAAAACCATACTTGATACGGTATACACTAGCTTTTTCTGCTTGTGGAAAAAAGTACCCCTAAGGCTACCTCAAACCATCACTTTCTATTGCACATAAAATGTACCGTGTAACACTAAAGTATTTAATATATATGGTATAATATATCTACAGGAAAGGCATTTGTGTAGAAGTATGTTACCCTGTATTTGGTAATTTGATGTTTTGCTGAAGGCTATGACTTGAAAAAGCCTGCACCTAGTACAGAGGACCTGTCATCTCAGTACCCAAGAGCCAATAGAATAAAGAAGTACCCTTAAGCAGCAAAACTTTGACACAGCTTTGAAGCATATGAAAACAGTATAACTCCCCAGAATTATTATTACTCAAGATCAAAGAAATGAGGCATACTTTACATAGCAAACAGGGACAGTGTGCTCAGCTCCAAATGGTGCAGCTCTTTCTATCTCTCTCGCTCCCTCTCTTTCTTTTTATTTCTGCTTCCCCAAAATTAGGATTTGGGGATGGGGCTGGTGGGAAGGTGGGGGAATCTCCCACATTTTTAAAACTTTAAGTGGTTTAAACTACTAGTACCAGGTAAGAAGACTGTCCGTAGGGAAGTAAATTGAAAATGATGCTGGCATGACAACTGGCACCATAAAAATGAGAAGCTTGCCAGTATGTTCATATTATTCTTCCTCATAAACTGTAAACAAGCATGTAAATCAGTGTCATATGGGCAAGGCTGAGCTAGCAGGAAGGCAGAGAACTTTTAATGATACATTTAACAGAAATAGATGGTCAATAGGAAAAAAAAAAGCCCCAGCTGGGTGCATTTTCCTCTGTGAATCAATCTCACTTTTGGTTCTGTAGCCTAAACAGACGAAACCTACTTGTAGAAGTTACGTCCTTGAATATGCCCTATATTACAGTAACAATAAACAAATATGGGTGCTTCTGTAACCGGCCAAAGAAAATTTCCAGTCAACTGACCGAGATACAGAAAGGAATGTTACCCAGCTGTATCCAGAAGTATTAAAGGAACAAAATAATTGTCAACAACAAAAGTCATGAATGATTTTATATAGAGAGAAAACTGTACATTCGTATTGTTTTCACTTAACCTATGTGACTGCAGAGCAGTTGCTGTTCCACATACACCCAAACTGGATGAATGTGCCTGTTTATAGATGCAAACAGGTTTACACTGTTCTGTATATATGCAGTGGAGAAAACCTCGGCTATGATACGGAGCTCTGGCCCCAATGAGGGACTGAGGTTCTACCCTGGCGACTTTTGTTATGCAAAACCAGAGCAGAAACGGTCTCCTTGTAGAAAACTCTGCATCTCCTATCTGATCCTGTCCTGACCGACTTGAGCAAGCAAAAGGTGAAGCACAGGGAGACAGAAAGCAGATGCCATATTACTTTAATAGATTCCAATCCCGTGTTGCTGTTCTAGTTTCAACAAACCTCTTAGAGGTAGTTTGTCCTATGGAAGGAAACCACGTAGTTATACAGAGGCGTACTGGTGTAAAATAACGTACACATAGCAACGGGGGAAAAATACCGCTAACAAGATGATGTTTTCATCACCCACTTTTAGAGTATATAATACCCTCTTAAAAAAAAAAAAATCCCTGTATTTCATAATTGATGTGCTTTTAGCCTGAGTAAAACCGCATTAGTTTTGAACTTTGCTTTGGCAAGTACATAGATTATTAGACTTTTTTATCAGTCTAAATCAATTAACAGAAATTTTATTTCAATCGACAGGATAAAAGGAAGGTAATATTCAGGTTCATTTTTGATTGTGATGATACATCTCACATATGGCCTTAAGTACAGAAAACAGTACTCAGAGGGAATCCAACAAAAAGAGAATTGCCTGAGGCAAACTAACCACACAAGTTCCCCTGATTGGTTAGTGCTATCATTAGTGCCACTGCTGTTTAAGAACTACACATGGACAGGACAGGGTGACAGCTAAGACTTTAAAGCCTATGTATTTTTCAAACAGCTTTTCAAACTGTTTTTCATGACAGAATTTTTTTCAGCTCTATCATTAACTGCTGACAAGCTGACAGAATAAATACTTCAGCCTTTCAGAAACCATCTAACAATCTTTTTTTTTTCCACCCCCCTCCCCTTATTTTTGATGTGGGGGGAGGAGAAGAGGAAGGAAGGAAGAAAGGAGATGAAGATGTGAGCTTCTTACAGCCTTACCTCATCAGTTTGGGTGAGGAGTTGGGTGAATTTCGCATGCCTCCGTTTCGCTGCTTTTTTTTTGGTGATAGTGTCGACGGCTGCTCATCTTCAACTGGAAATAATAGGAACTCATGAGATTAAGTACTGCTCTAAGCGCGATCTGAAATACAAGTGAAGTAGCAAAGAACACACACTCTATGTCCATTCACGCACTGATACTTCATTGCTAACATAGGCCCAACAGTAATAAAAATCAAATACATGTTAGTCGAAGAGATTGGTTTGAAGGAGAAGCAGGGAAGAATACCAGGGTTTTGAACACAGGCGTTCAAATTGATTAATACTTCAAAAACAAAGGGCTGGGGGAACCACATTCGGGTTATTCTTAGAGTTATTTTCAGTTAATCTGCGCTACAGAAAAGTAGAATTAGTGCTCGGCTATATTCCCCGAAAGATGAAGTACTATTTGCAATACCAACACAACAGCTGCCAGCCTGCTTTTGCTAATGAACTAGACACCAGTTGGTTCTTGCTCCTCACATGCCAAACAACAGAGTCTTCACGAAGAGATGTAAAATATTCAATGCCTTGATGTTCAATGATTCAGTTAGTCGGGAACGAGAACGCAGCCTGCCACTGTGCACAGATCTCCAGCACAAGTCAGACCTCATCGCTCTACCCTTCTCACAAAAGGGAGTTTTAACAGGAGTAAACAGAATGAGGTTGAATGGAAGTGGGGAGACAATACCTGCGTAACAGAGGATGCGTGTGTTATGCAATCTTTTAATGAGGATGAGGTGCGTTTTCAATGACAGATCAATTTCCAGATGTAAAAATCACTTAGGGTTTTGCCAATCGTAAACTACTCTTGGATAACCTATGTCACAGGACGAGCTGCTCGAACAAGGGCAGCTTCCTCGTAACTCATCTCTAAGAATTAACCACCATCTTTACTGTTTCGAGATTGTTACTGCACTTGATAAGCTGCACATAAGGTTTACATGTGCTAGAATTATGCCTGCTTTCTCAAATTCACACTAATGCTGAATTATTCTAATATAAAGAAGGAAAAATACACTTTTTTTTTTCCATCTTATTGTTAACTGAAAAATGAACTAGAATATTATATAACTGATGCCTAGGAAGCTGTGCTGTTACTTTAAAGCTAAAAGGAAAGAGATTAGTAGTAGTAGTAGCTATATTAAAAGAGCTTAATACACATTAGCAGTGCTCAAGCAGAGGCTGGAAAAAAAGAATTCTATTTGCAACAAGCTACGTAGGAGCAACAACAAAACCTGGACACACGTCACGTGCCCTAGACTTATCCGGGAAGAAATTAAGCAAACTGCTTCTGCTGTAACCCTCCTGTGATGCTGTTTTATCACAGACTGCGATCTAGCCTGCCACGTCTGTCTGTCTGCCCAACTCTGCCATGGAACTTCAATTTGCCTTGGTCAAGACCGAAGGACCGGGCCCTGGAAACACAGATGTGCTGCCTTTTTAAATGACCTGGCACCACCTACCACACCAAGTGAATCGAGAAAAAAGCAAGCACTGCCAAAGAAAAACAAAACAACAAAACAAAAAAGCTACCCCCAAAATAAATGCCCCAAAGGGTCGTGTAAAAGGTAATACTTAGATCAGAGAAATGACTGTTTAATAATGATTTATGTCACTAACTTATCTTTCTTTTCTTCTCGGGCAGCATCCCCAAAGACAAGGGCATTTCCTTAGCATTTGACTTTTCTCTTTTTCCACGTCAGAGTCCTACAGTGGCAACGCCTATTGATGATGAGTCAAGTACCATTCTGGTTTTTGGCTGAGAGAGAAATAAGCCCATAGAAAATTCCCAAAAATATACAAATTGAAATTTTCTTTCTGTGACAGTCTGTCTGGATTAAACTAGATCACTCCAGTATTTAGCTATTTGTAACATGAAGTGAATACTCACAGAATAGTGATGTCTATTTCTGATTATAACGAAGTGCAAGTATTTGTGCATTTCAGAACACCCTCTGCAAACCAGTTTATTGGAAATGGCCTGGTCTTGTTTTAAACTTGTCTCTCAAAAAGTTATTCTCATGCTATTCCACACAGACAATAGGTTGCTTTCAAGATATACACTGTGCTCTTTTGTTCTTTATAGGATATAAATATTCACTTCCAATCTGACTAATTCACCACTTAAAAGATCAAAGGAACAAGAACCATGCAAAATGTTCCTTCCTGAAGCCAGCCACAACTGATGTGCTTTGCTCTCTTGGTAGTCAAAATTCTCAATTTCCCTTAATTTAATTTGCTACCATGGGGTTACAGAATGTTTGTCAAGATATTCAGTATTGCACCCCAAGTGTGTCGTTAGACTATTTTAAGAGTTTAAGGAAGATATACAGCCATCAGGACCGCGTGCAAAACCTTACACTAACACAAGTCAACTGCAGATCACATTACAGCCGAAAATATTGCTATGAACAATAGAAAACTACTAAAAAAGAGTACTTCTCCAAGTTTTCAGGTGGCTAATAAGACTCCTGTCTGATCCTTTCAAATGCTGAAAGTTAATAAAATAAGGATCTTTTGTACTATATGGTCCAACATTTGTGTTCTCCAGTGCTGTTCTCCAGGAGATGCTACCCCGCCGTCCAATTGAAAAACAAGGTCTTACTCGTAATCATCCAGAAGAACCATTTCTAGAACTAGATGTCTGGCAGTCTGCAGTTACTTTTGGTGCTGCATCTACCACAGATAAGCTCCCTCTTCCAACATGTGCTTGTCGTGTTTAAGCTGTGTTACAGCCACCAACTGCCCGGGCAGGCCAAGGTTAACGTGGCTCACTAGTTAATCCCCGGTAGCAAAGCCTTCCGAGGGGGCTCAGTTTGTTGCTAAAGCAATGCCTTGCTGAAGCAAGGAAGCCATTTATTCCAATTGCCGCAACGCAAGGTGATCCATCGTACCACATCATATCCAAACAAGATTTTGTTTTTCAATGAAATCCGCGTGCAGAATTTACAGGGCAGCTGCAGTTCAGAAACGCAGCTCCGCAGGAACGGCGGAAGGGAATCCGTGAAGCTGAAATATGTGAGTGGTGTGTAACGGCCTCCATTACCTACGGCTTGGATCCCAAAAATGTTGCAACGATAACTCACAAGTGGCTCCTTGGTAGTAGGTAGGGTATAAAACGTATTGAATTACTAGCCTTTGGATACTCCTACTTAAAGAAATTTAAATTCTATTCTTATTTAAAGAAATAGATCTAGCAAAATTTTTAGCAAAGCCATAAAATATCAATTTTAGTTTTGTGGTTCCTGTGTGTGCATTAATTTAAAAGAGAGTCTTAAATTTGCTTGTTCTTATGAAAGACAACCATACTTGAATAACGGGCTGTGATATAGGACAACTCAACTCTGATGTATGCTTGACCTAGTGCTTTTGTTAATGAGAATCTGTCCCCACTGTTAGTATTTCTGATGTCTTTACGCTACAGGATTTTGTATTAAAATACAGTCATATTATATTATGCGGACTTTCTTTACCAGCTTTCATGAAAATCGCAAATAAGTTCAAGAATTGGACAGGGAGTTTCATAGAACCGGAACTGAATCCAGCCTCTGAGTTCTAACAGAATTCAAGAGCTTGTTTGCACATCTCTACGTATAACACTTAATGTACTGTTGTAACAACCCCGAGCTCACGTGTCTAATAGGCAGAGAATCTAACAGCTTTGCAGGAAGACTCAGTGCTAGAAAAATGTCAGGCAAGTCTAATGAGGCTTCAGATGCTCTGGTTTATGCTGGAGTTTAATTTAAAGTTACACTGCTGTTTTAAGATGTTTGCTTATTCTTGAGTAAAGAGGATTCATTATTTCAATGACATAACCTCCAGACAATGTTCCATGAATTGATTTAAGATGTGCTGGTAATTTTAACAGCCGTAATGTGGAGCTGAACATCTGTAACAACATATTACTTGACTTTTATCCTCATTTCATTTTTTAAGGAAAACAAAGGGAATGTCTTTCAGAAACAGTGGGCAAGTTCATAACTTTTTTCTCTGTTATTTCGTTACTATTTTTTTAATAAATCTGTCTCCTTCACAGCCTCCCCCAGGTCACTAGCAGAACTTTTTACAGACACTGTTTTTTAGACCCCCAAAAAAGAGCTGGAATTTGAAATCTATGTTACCGAAGGCCAAATGAAATGGCATACCTGGCAAACTCATCCTGCCTAGCATGTAAATGCTTCAGAGCAAATAAACCATATGAAAGGTAAAGCACAAACCACCCAGAAACATTAGTTAACTAGCTCTCGATTAACTTATTAATCACCACATCTGGAGAAACCCACATCTGTAAGCGCTTAACAGAGCATTAGTAATGTCATAGTCACGTTGAAAACAGACTGCAAAACCATGCACAAACCGATCTGTATTGCCTTATGCATCCATCTACGGGGCTACCTACGGAGATCTTGGTTCAACCCAGGCTTTTGGGAGTGGTAGCGGTATTTTACGGGCAAGCTGAGTGCCCTTTGCAATCTACAGTACGTAGATTTTCCTTGTTCAACAAAACTCAATAAGTTAAGGTGCAGCAGCGAGGGGTTGTTGGGTAGGAGGAGGCTCCCTTTACGGTTATTAACAAGTGGAACAGGTTCCGGGATTCCTTCAGTGGACTCGGCACCAACCAATGCATTAGTAGTTGCACTCTTGAATTGATAGGAACATTTTGGGTAACTTGATCTAGCTGCATTCTTTACTTCTAAATAATAAGAAAAAATTTAAATTAATGTCTTTGTATTAAAAATTATTTCAAACCACAGGCATGAATCAATTTTGATATTACGTGGAATTACAGACTTTAAAGCTTAAAGTATCAGTTTCTACAGCTGAAATAAAGGTTTATACCTGCAGCTTTCTTAACTTTTTTTTTTTCCTCAAAATGGCTTTTTAAAAAAGGAATACTTATAAAAGGATTATTCCACAATATTATCATCTTTAAGCAATAATCCCATCCTAGGGTAAGAGTGTCTGAGGCAATGCTTATTTCCCACATGTTGATAAAGGCTCTGAGATTTACTAGCTGTGGAAGATGTTTATTCCTTTGAATCTACTGAAAATGACAGGGGAGGTAGAGCACTCTGCTGCTATTAAAATAAATAAGGAATAATAGAAAAAAGTAAGGTCAACACTTCAAAATTGTGCAAGCACACTCATGGAATTAAACTGATGTTTAGGAACCTACATAAAAGTTGTTGGGTGTTCAGAAGTGCTGAATAATGTGAATTTCAGGAGGTCATACATAGCACCTCTGAAAAGAAAGCTAATAAATGTAATATCTTAAATATGGATTGAGCTTGAAACTGTGATTTTTAGCCTTCCATTTCTAATATATCAAAGCTAATTAAACAAAACCCCCATATTAATACCTCTAACAAATGCCATCCTCTGTAAAAGACGATAATAAAATGTGTTTTTTTTTCTGGTAAAAATATGCAGTAATGATCTTCTCCTAATGCTTATTTCATTCTGAATGCGTACATTATAGAGAAGAAGGTATATTACCAAGCCACTAAGAGCTTATATTCTGTAATGTATTGTGAGGTGAAGAGGTTGGGTAGGGAGTAGTTTACGGACTGATAATCTTACAGCATTATTTCCATGTTTCAATTGCTTTAAAGTTTCCAAGGCGAACTTCAAGCAGACAGTAGCTCAAAATTGTTTGAGGAGATTGGCCTGTTTTTTGGCATCTGGTTTACGATCAGCTAGAAGCACTATCTGGTAAGGGGAGAGATACATAAATAGCATCCACACACTTGCCGTTTGTGCTCCAGCACAAAACGTGTCTCTCTCACGAGACGATACGTGAATTACAGGAGGCATTTGAAGGTACTTTTTAACAAGGTTCAACTATTTGGTGACAAAGTACCCATCCCCATTCAATGAGCTCTGAACTGATGGCTTGGCCCTACTCTGACTGAGGTGGATAGAAAAACCAGTGAGAACAGAAGTAGAGCCTAATTCACGGTGTTATTCTGCCCTTTGCTAACAGTAGGAACGTGTAAAGTATAACGACAATAATGCATGTTCATGAGAGTTCACACAGATTTTAAATCATTGGAGGACAGTGAATATCTTTGATTAGCAAAACTGCCACAAGAAATGCTGTGCATCGTACTGGATACGCTATCTGAAAATTATCAATCTTACCTCAGAGTTACCGGGGTTTTGTCAAATCCTGTACTTCTAGCTTTTCTATTTCCCCAGTGAAACAATTTTCAGATGATAAAATGTAACTGCAGAGACCTGTCTCCCTAACTCAAGTCACCGGTCAAGCATGTATTTGAACACTCTGAAATGCATCAATCCGCTTCTATTTTTAAACTACAGACAGTAATATTGGAAGTAATCTTTATAAATCTACATGCCCGCATCAAAGTCTCTTCACGTACAATGGAAGAAGACCAAAACCTATTAATAATGCTTATCCTCCCTCCAATCAAGTTGTTTAAGAAACATAGTCATCTTTTTACAGGCTCCTCTAGAGTTCAGTAAGGGACGGATTCAGATACCAGACCGGACTATTAAGCACTATGTATGCCTTGTGGCATATTCCATGCAGACATAAGCAAGCTTTCCCAAGATTTTGTGCTTGCGGTAGCACAGCATGAGCCACAACTAAAATACGGTACGGCTTAACAGCTTGAGCTTGGCACCCTATTTAACGGCATCACATGATCTCGTTCAGCACGAAGGCAGGCTGAGCTGCGTGAAACGTACCCTACTTCCCCTCAACTCCAACAGGGTGGATATGGTACTAACACTGAGAAGCAAAACATTAAACAATGGGGATAACAGAGTTGCCTTTTTTTTGTCCATTTATTCCGGATTTAAAAGTTCTAACTGCCTGTTTCATCTCATGACCTCTAACCTCCTGCCTCTGACAAGAGCTCGGCTGCCTCAGATGAAAACGGAAGAAGCCCCACAGTGGATGACGATGAAATACCTTGTTCATAGCACAAGTTTCTTTCTGACTCCAACAGTTTATGGCTCACGTCTTCTTACTCAGTCTTGAAAAGCAAAGATCACAGCATAATAGCTGAATAACCTATCTTTGGTAGAGATCGTTATCTTTCTCTCCACTCCCCTAATACAATTACATATTTTTTACCCTAGGAGAGTAAAACTGGTCATTTCTAGTCTATGGAGCCTGTCAAGTTGTACACGCGCACTGTGCCACAGACACGCGCGTGCCAGGACACCCGTGGAGCTACACGTGCAAGCACAGAGGTGCAATTTTGAACACAAGGTATTCCTGCGCTTTCGGAGGAAGCAGCATTGTACAACTGGGCGAGAAACAGAGGCCAACGCCGTCGCTTCTGCAGACACACGCTATAATGTGCATCACCACCTAACACACTTATGTCTTTTATAGCATCCTGCTGTTCAGCAAAAGCAGTTTCTTTTTATTAATACTTTCCTAAAAATCTGGTCGGGTGCTTGCACCACTATGTGGGCTGATTTCCATAGAAAACATATTTGGGAAAAAAAAAATTGCCGTTAACTAGATGGACCTAAATACATCCTTACATCCTGCCACTGCCCTGCTAGGTTTGGCAACCAAACTGCCCGGATTGGGGTAATTTGTTGCACCACTGTGCAATGCTAAGCCGTAACCTCCGAATGCGCAAGGGCTCTCTTCCAAGTGTGGGATGAGTTTAGCACCAGCGAGTCTACTAAGAGAGAACAATTTTCTAGTCCTAGTTAGTTTCTCTTTACCTAATATGACATATGCCCTTCTTTTCAACGCAAACGATCACAGGATGAGTGTGCTGCCTGCATTTTTTTATTCTGCCAAAGTTCGTTAGAACTATTCAGGACGCTTGTCATGCACCCATAGGGCGTTATTATTTTTAACTAAGAATAGAGAGGCTTGCTGGTCATTTTGAGAGTAAATTTTGAATAGCTTTTGGACAATGGCAAACAATAAGGAAGTAGATAAGAGTAGAGTAAGAAATTCCACGTTTTCTGTAGTATTTCCTAATTGCACTCTGGGTGAACACTACCTGCTTTTGGTAAATGCCGTACAGAACCTGCCCAAGAAACCTGCCAACATGGGACAGATAAAAAATAATGTCTGTAAAACGTGAGATATTAATGCGATTTATGTAAAGGTATTTGGAAGCTGCGTACATTCCTGTTCCTTCCCCCACCCTCAAGAACTCCCTTTCAAGCTCAATGGATATACACTTGCCTACAGACTGCATTAGGAAATCATGCCTGTTTCTATTTCTATACATTATATTTATTATAATGAAGATAATTTGAAATGCAATCTGCAACTCCCTGAACATTTTTAAAACAACCAATGCAGTTAATCTAATGCCTATGGCAATCTTTATTTATTCTCTGTAAGCATACACTTGCCATAACTTAAAACCGGGCTGAGCTTTAATTTAAATGTAACAAGGCAGAATACCAGTACAGTGCTTTCAACAAAATGGCTGAAACTGGCTTCAGCATGATTTGCCTGGAAGGGAAGACGAAAATGTGTTCTAAAGGAGAAAAAATATCCTGACCAAAAGCAGACATTCTAAACAACCACCACCGATACCCACTGCTCCCTTCCTCCCCCGTCTCTATCAGCTGCTGGGCTTTCAGCACCGTTTTTCGCCAGACACTAGCACAGTGTTTTCCTTCATAGTCAGCCATCAGCCAGAGCTGTCACTTGCAGATACTTCATTTTTGTTTCAGTCTAATTCATACCGCACCCCCTTAATCTCTGCAGTGAGCAATGCCACGTCGCTGCGCGGAGATGCCAGACCCAGCGCCAGAAGTAGAGAGAGCGGTTTTAACAGTTAAACTATCTTGGTTTGGAAAAATATTTCGTTTCTCCCCGCAACGTAACCGTTCTCTTTCTCCCAAGCACCTTCCCAGCTGACTCCACAGGAGCAACCCCCGTTCCGCAAGCGGGCACGTCCTCCATAAAGCTCAGCGTTCACCTGGCGGGTGAAGACAAGCTGCAGCTCTGTATTACTAAACACAAATAATCAATACGTTGATTGAGCTTTCGGCTACCCGAGTTCTTTTGGTGGGAGCGACAGCGAGCATGACTTCCCTCTTTCAATGACAAGCCCGTTTAGACTTTGCTACCTACTACTTTGTGAATCAGGCAACTGAAAAGACCCACAGCAATTCCTCCAAACTGTCAGCTATTGCTGTGATTCCACCCAGCACCCCCTGTACAAGACAACAGATTAACCATTAGGCTAGATATGTTGAAAATATACAGCTTCAACCTTTCCCCAGCTAGCTCAGAGCGATGTATAGATGATTATTTCAACCGTCAGCTGCCGCATAGACTTAAACCCCTGCACAATAACTCCTGGATTCATCTGCCCCTTGTCAAACTTGCGCAGCTTTAGTTTGAGCATACATAGTGTGGCAGTTTCACTGCGGATCTAGAATAATCCAGACGGCTGCTGTCTCTTTGTTAACAGGAAGCTAAACTGATGAGTTTGTAATGCATTTCTTATCAAAGGTAGTTTCAGAAAAGAAAACGCGCCCAATCAATTGCGGTTGGAATTTAGCACAGTATCGAAATAAGGTTTAACCAGAACATTTGTTATTTGTTGTGGGAAAAATATTATTCACCCCCTTGAATAATCACTTTATGCCAATGAACCGTTTCTTTTACAAACTTCTAATTATCACTCGATTTTTTGGTGGTAAGACGTGCAGTGAAATCATCGACTAGAAGCTCCAATGCAACGGTGCTTGGTGAGATGCGAGAGTGTTCATTTTAGAAACTGCAGAGCAGTGTTTGCTCGGTGTCTGAAATGGTAATTCAAATGAAACAGGATCGCTGTTTGGGCTCTGTGCGCGTTACAAACTCAGGGAGGTGCATTTCATTGCTTGTTTTTTATTCAAAGAGAAGCAGATATGCCGCGCTTCTCTACAGACTGGCACCACCAGAAAAGCAGGTGAGGCTCCCTGGCTTTTAGCTGCAGCACGTGCCATCTGAAGCAGATAAGAAAACATCAAGATCCGAGAATGTCATGAATGCAGCATCCCAGAGCATTTTACAAATACTGAACGGTGCTTACCTGAGACATTCCCTTTGAAACAGTGCAGCCCAAGAAACATATTTTTTTCTTCCTTCCCCCCCCCCCCGGCCACCTTTTTGTCCCAGGCTTGCACCTTTTGGCTAAAGGTGCATAAAATTGAACAATAAATGCATTGCTCCGCTTTTTTTCCTCTCTATTGGCATCCAATACTTAAATTTTATATTAATAATACACCGTCTTTCAACCTTAATTCTCCTCACACATAAAGTTTTGAAACTCAGCTACAGGTACATTCCTCACCTTTGTTTTTCCCTGAATGCTATAAAAAGAGGGTTAATAGCAAACGCGGGAAGTTCCGTTACGTATTCTGGAGAGCTGCTCTGATATTCTGTGAAACCATGATAAACTTTAGGTTCCTGAGCCTTTAGGGTTGCACATGTATATAGAATGAAAGCTGGACTGCTAAGGTGTTTGGAAACACGGCAGACTTTTAACTGGAATCTTGTGCTGAACAAGGTCCAGGGGATGGTTTTACACTGATTTATTATTAGGGGTAGAGCAAGCCCAAGCTTACTGCAGAACTTGGATTTTCTTTCTTTCCTCCTCGAGTTTACTTCAAGAGCATAATTATTAGGGATGCTTTCCAGCCATACCAGTTGGTATCACTTCTCGATGACTACAGCTTCAGCAAGCAAAGAAGCGGTTTAAGGCTGTTTGAATTGGGGTTGATCGAAACTGCACTGAAGTCAGAGAAAGCACGTACATTGACTTCGGTGGACTTTAGGTCAGGAGCTGTTCGTATCTCCTGCTTCAGGGTGCAAGCTGATAAAATGGGGCAGGAAGAAAGAATTTCTCATCTATACAGCATTTCACAATCGGTGTGGGCAATTTAGAGAAGGCAGGCTTCAGATTTCACGGACCTGGTTTCTGGCTCCTATACAGAAGTACAGACACACTGTGACACTATTTGTACGTAACAACCATCACCCCTTTACCCTGACAAACGTGCACAGCAGAAAAAACCTATTTTATACATCTAAAAATATATCTTTTAAATATATAATATAAAATATAATATAAAATATATATTTATACATACATATTTCAAATATATTTTAATACCTATTGAAATATCTATTTAAAACATATAAATATATTTTTATTATATCCATAATTTATTTAATTCCAATTCAAACCCTAATTTACCTTTAGAGTAAGTCATAGGTCCATTGAACCTTGAACATCTTTTCTGGTTCAGATTTTTAGTATTCCCTCATACGTTTTTCTTCATTTTTAGTCTCCCCTCTCCATCGCCTTCTCAATTTACGATTCACCCTCTAATTGTTTATTCAAGTCATTATATTGTTATTGGAAAACTGTCAAATGAAAAGTGTTTGTTTTTTTTTAAAAAAAAATCAGTGGACTTTTTTCCCCCTGCCCATTTAATTGTCCAACTGACCTCCCCACGCGTTGCACAGAATACCATTTGGGTAAAGTTTATTCTGGGAAAGGGTGACAAAAGGGATGTGTGTCTAAACGGTCTGTGCTCACAGGGGTCTGTTCTCCAGCCAAACATCGAAGTGAGGGCAACTGACTTTGTCTTTTGAGGGCGCACTTTGGAGAATGAGGAAACTCCAAGTCTCTCCTCGGGTATGGTGGGCGTAAATATCCTCCGAGTTACATTTTCCATTCTGTTATTTCAGCCCGACAAGCTGTTCTGCTGCCTGAACACTGAGGAGCAGCAAAACGTCCCACCTCTGTGTCAGAAAAGAGCTGCCAAGACCCCGCGTCCCCCCCGTGTCCCAAGCAGCTACGAGCTCCAGTTTTGGAGCTCCGGCTCCTGCGTCTGGCAGAAGCAAAGCACGAAAGGATGGCTCAAAGCCACACCTTAACTTTATAATAGGCTGCCTGACGGCCCCATGGCTACAAACAGAAAACCGGGAATCTCTTGACTGGGAATTTAGTTCTACCACCGATCTGTTACACGGCCTTGGGTTGCTCACTTGCAGTCAACTCCCTTTCAATGGAGTTCCTTGCTTATAGCTCTTGCTGAGACTCAAGTGACCAAATTATCTGAAAACGTGGCTGATAATCACTGATTTTCTCAGATCTACCAGGTATAAGATGGTGACGTTGCTGTTGCTGGTTGGAAAGTAAATTGGGAATATGCTCCATAAAAACATACCACATGGGCATGTGATAAGAGTAAATTGTTATTACAGTGGTTTAGGCTTTTTTTTTCCTTAGTTAGGCGTGAAAGTCTCTCTCTTTAACATCAATAACATCTTTTTTATAGCGTCACAGAATGTCCTGCGTTGGAAGGGACCCAAAACGATTATTTCTATGTTTCCTTTTTTTTTTTTTTTTTTCCCTTAAAAGAATACAGCGCGGATTAAAGGACACCCATTTCCTTACAAGCAGTCCTTTGAGAGTCCCCCAAGGCACGGCATGTAAAGCCAAAAGGCACGTCTTTGGGGAGTTTTTCAAGAGTAGCATCACACAGCAAATCGTAGCATTGCCACACCCGCAGTTCTAAATTCAGTGCATTGTCAGACTATCCGTGTCTCAACCCGCAGCAATCCAAAGCGTATCGTCCTTGGTCCTACTGCCTCAGAGAGAGTTTTGACACCGACTCTAAGGGACGCAGGGGGAGAAGTTGCAGCACGAGCGAGAGAGACCGTAGTTACATGGTCCTGTCAAACCGCAGGAGGAATCTGTCCCGTTTTCCCAAAGGAAAGGCAGTTTCCCCTTTGTGACTGAATGCGCTCACGATCTGATCGGTCACTGCTACAACCAGAGAAGTTCTCTATATGGACAAAAAATAAGCTCCTATTAAAAAAACAATTGCAATAAAAATTTGAAAGGCCGCTCACCAGTTTGCCGTTTACGCTCCCTCAGCTCCATTAAATTCAGTGGGGAAAATGTACAATGCCTAGAAGTAACTAAGGGTTAAAGTAAGCACGGGAGTCCGTGGTGATTGCTCTGCTCCTTGGGATTAGAAATCTCGTATTTACTGTGCAGATCATGTTCCGCAGGAAGAGCAAATATTTCAGCGCATAGGAAAGGGATCGTTATATGCCGACTTTGGAGCAGGACTCTGCAAATCTCAGCTAGGTCTTGCTGCAACTGTTTCCTTCCTGAGAACACTGGGAAGTGCAGATTTCATCCTGCAGAAATCTAATTAGAATTATTGCTTTGTTTTCCACTTCAAAAGGCCAATTTATCTCAACATCTTAAAAGTACGCTTTTCCACTGTAATGCCAACCTGCACATCCTGAAGTTTTAAACGGAAATAACCTTTTCTCTACCCCGCTCAAGACAAGTTTAAAAATAATTTTGTGATGGAGGTGTTTTCATTCACACATTTCCTGCAGAAGACCTGCTAGGTCCCCAAGCCCTTTTCCCTGCCAGTATGGCACTGTTGACTAAAGAAGAGATTTTCAGAAGCTTCTTATAGGTCTACGGGACAGTATTCTTAACTCTGAAGTTCTCTTTTTCTTTTTTAAAATAATTCTTCCTCTGCTTCCCAGTGAGTTGTCTTACTTCTGAAACACACGATTTAGAGGACATTGCTCAGTTTGGTTAATACGCCACCAATAAATTGGACTTTTTTTTTTTTTTAACTTTTTAAACTTCACTATCATTGCATTTCTTCTCCCTTCTGGCTGTTGTTTACCCTTGTACGAAAGGGCGTAGAAGTGACTGTGTCTCTGAACAAGAAGAATTGAAATCTTGACATTTAACTCTGCCTTTCTTATCGTCAGCCTTATCCGGCTTTCATCCACATCAGTGGAAAAACTTCCATTTATTAAATGTTAATAGGATCAGGCTCAGTGATCCCAAATACTCTTTCAGGTTCAGCTGTAATATTCCTCTGGGATGGAGGTCTTCACACGACTGTTACCTGCGAGGTCATAATATCATTTTCATATGTAAACTAAGTATAGAATGCTGTGCATCTTTGCATACACGATGGTTTTATATACAAGTGCTTAAGCTGTATACACCTATTCGGAAACACTTCTATACAGTTAATATGAACCATCTGAAATATTAGTAATTTTTTTTTTTTTTGTAAATAAAATTGTTCCCTCACAAAAGCAATACATAAAAAAGTTGCTGGGAGGCTTTTCAGTCGCTCCTTATTTCTAAGCCAGCACCACCACCTGCTGGTTACACGGAGTTTCAAGCCCTGGTGCTCTTTTTCTGTCTTCAGAGCCATGCAGAAGTATAGAATACCATTTCTCAGCTGCTCTTATACATGGAAACGTTATTGCCAGAAGACAGATTTCCAGCACTCTGGTTGCAGTTTAACAGTACTCTATTGCCTGAAGTAGTGCTTTCATAAAAGCGGGGAATGTTAATTGATGACAAACCAATTCTCTAATGCAAAGTACTGTTAAGTCACAGGGTAAACATCCAAATTAATCAAATAGATTGAAGCTGTTGTATTAAAAAAGACTATTGTAGCATATGCTGGGTTTATCACATATAGATACACAGTTAAATTCACTTCACGACACTAAGAAATCAGTACATCTTTTTTCCTAAGTGCTCCGTACTTTAATGAGTTCCACAATGTACTCCATTCTTGTAAAGCTCTGTTTTTCTCTGAAGAAATATATCAAAAAACCAATATCACCTGGTAAATATATTAATATAGAAAGCAGCCAGGATATAAATAACTAAGATTAAATCTATAAAATAATAGAAAAAATAGCGATAGCAAAAATAGAGATGGAATATAATTCATTACTATGGAAAATTAGGCAAGAATAGCATATCATTTCTAGGTAAACAATAGCAAAACAGAGGAAGTAAAACAATACAATAATAATAAAAGAAATGGAAAAGTGATGTCTACCTGTGACCGTATCTGCAAATGAACCTGCAAAAGAATTAATATTCACGCCTCTGCCAAAGCATAGAGTAGCTTGGCTGAAATCGATTGCTGTGGTGGGAAGCGAGGGCTGGCAACTTCATAAGGGTGGGAAATAGAGCAAAAGCTAAGAAATCCAGTGGCGATAACTAGTAACAATGGTACTTAGAGCAGGGTTTTGATCTCTGGCAGAAAGAGTACTTAAAAGGATGGATGTATTTAGCAAGGATCATATTTTTCAAATAAAACCTAAATAGGATCAAAATACCCCCATACAATATAAGAAAATTACTGTTATAAATTCCCTCTGATTATTTCTCTAATACTCAGAAATACTGCACTGGTAACACTGAATTCAGGCAGAAGTTAGGGTTGAAGTATTCAGAGTTATTGCGAGAGGGAAACGCGTGCCATCTCACATTCCCTTCAAGTAAGACAAACTATAAGGATATAAAAGTGTGCAGACCTACAACTGAGAAAGAAAGCAGGCCATAATCTACCAAACTAAACTGATAACCAGCTTTAAAAAAATATATATAATTCAATGCGTTTTGTCCTTTTATTTTTCACTCTATTACTGAAGCTACACAGAAGACGCCAAGCCTGCTCGGTTCACGACGCGGATCAGGCCGATCACGGGAAGAGATCGCAAACCGTGATGCGGAGCGGCTTTAGGAACGAAACTCCCTCAAAGGTAAATGCGTGCGTAGGTCTGGTTTCATCGGCCAAACCCTGACGAGAATATGGAGGCTAGCCGCGGAAGGGGGGACGCCTGGCGGCAGCGCCCTCCGTCAGCATGGGGTGCCCTGAAATGAGGGGGGAGGGAAGGCGGCGGTGCAGAAGTGCTGCGAGAGGATGCCAAAGCGACGCGTTAGCCGCTCGGGTTGCTTGGCTACATCCTGCAGAGCGCTCGGTGCGCTCAGCGCTGTACCAGGGAAATCACTTACGCTCCGGGAGTATAAAACTAAATACAGATGATGATCACTTTCAAAGCAGGGAGCGTGATAAGGAGGAAAGACGACTGCTCAAAAAACCCACAAACCACCAAACGCCCAAACCTGCCAGTATTTCTGTTATAATTATCACATCAACTTCGGAATAAAGTCCACGATCACCCGGAGGAGGAGGAGGAACTCTCTCCAACAAAGAGCAAATTGATATATAAGATTTCATAAGATTTACACGTCAGTTACTACCCTGAAAGTAACTATATCATCCCCAAATGCCACAGGACGTCAATATATTTGGAAATAGTGTTGCTGCCAGATGTTTTGAGAGTCAGATACCAAAAGCATCCAGAAATCCAGCGCTCAGGGGACACTGACAGCTGTCAAGAAAGTCATCTTCCAAAAGCAAACTGCTTGGAGCTCTACATCTGAGGATTTTATTTTGTCCTGCTTGAGGAGAAAGAGGAGGGCAGACAAAAGACTCATATGCTAAAGTCAGATTAAAAACAAATGCATATTTTGACATATTTTATATTTCTCATGGGCAGAACTTAGGGATACTGCAGAGGAAGTCTGTGGGACCCGAAGGACAACTGCAGAATATTTCTTGAGGAGTATGTGGAGCTTGAGTATTGAGGCTGAATATACGAGCCTAAAGACACAATTCTTGCATTCCCTCAAGCCACAATTTGAGATGCAAAACAAGAGCTCGTCTATCTGTTATAGCAGGAGAAATCCCAGTAAAACTGTGGATGAATGAGCTGCAGCGTTCAAAGACTCAATCAGCCAATCAAAAAGACCATTAAAGAGTGATCAGCTGTTAGACTTGATAACACTAGAAAATCCAGAATCCGCAAACAGAGCCTGCATTTTCATTCAAGTAGGAGATCATATTTTGGGGAATTGTTCAGAAAAGAAAGAACAAAAATAGTTCCACAGACCATTCTATAAGACAAAACATGTGGTCGTGATCACAGGGAACATCTGAAACATATAATAATAAATAATAAATAATTCCATGCATGAAAAGAGGCAAATCTGGGTGTAGAGGGTGCTAAGAACGGCAGAATTCTAAAATACCGGCGTATTGAAGTGCACAGACCAGGCACAGAATTCACACGACACAAATCAACACGTGGAAGGATCTAGTGCCAATGGCTTAAAAGAATGCCAGTTCCTGCTCTTGCAGACTTCCAGACCGATGTAATATCAGACTAACCTAGACTAGTCTAGATAAGTCTCCCCTGCCACTGCAAACTGCGTGCTCATCTACTTCTCTTCCAAACACAACCAAAGGCTTTTGCCGAGTCACTTAACCCTCCAAAGCGTACGATGCCTCTAAGTTGGACTCCTTGTGTGGAAGGATCCTCTCAAAGAGCTGGGCTCACATGCCTGATTCCAGTCCCTGCAGATCTTTGCGTTATGATTCTCACCACAGAATCTGTGCCAAGACCGATACCTGTCCCAAGTCTACTGTCCTCTTCTCTTTTCTCCTTTGAGTGAACGAAGAAATCAATGTTTTATCTTGTTACCCTGGGCACTGTGACTCTTGACAAGAAACCAGCAAAATATATAAAATTAAATGCTTTATATATAATATACACCCACATTCATTTTTTCCTCGGACAATTGTTCCACGGAACATAAGCTCTTGGTGCAAAAAAACCAGCTTCTAAGAACTACGGAAAAATTTATATCTTTAGCAAATGAAAACTGACTTAATTTTCAGCAGATTTTTTTTGTACAGAAAATGAAACAAAAACTACATTTTCATGTCTTGGTTTACACAAAATATAATTTAGCAACAATTAAAATTTAATTTGAATAGTACTCTGGAAATGTGCAACCTCACGTAATAGAATAAATATTTTTCTGTGGAATACGAAAAGCCATTCTCTGCATCCAAGAGTTAGTAAAATTTATTTTGGCTATTTTGCTGCTTGCCTTGATATTTGAAAGTTTTGCTTAAAACCATGTAAAAAAAGAGTATTTCATGTCAAAACCAAGACAAGATGCATGAAAAGCTGAGTCCAATTCCATAATTACTGAGAAATATTAGCACGTCACCTGAAAACGTGGGAGATGTTTCCCATATGTTGTAAAGGACATCACATGTTGTAAAGGACATGACAGGGGAAGCCAGAAAAGTACATCCTGTCCTATTCAGTGGTGCACCTCGCTTCTTTTCACTCTTCTGCTGCCTCCTTATGTAAATTATATTAATTTTCACACCCTGTGATTCTGAATAAATACTGCATCACTATTTTGCTGCCATGCATCTCATAATGAACTGATCACAGAGAACCTTGCATGTTTTGGTAGGTCAGGAATAATTTTAATAAAAAATGAATTTAAAAAATCACCAGACAAATGCCTGTTAATGAAACACGCTCTCAGTTTGCAGTTGTGGATTTTACCTCCTGTTACTCAGTATCACAGAACAGTCTGGGTTGGAAGGGGCCTTCAGAGGCCATCTAGTCCAACACCCCTGCTGTGAGCAGGGACATCTTCAACCAGATCAGGTTGCTCAGAGCCCCGTCCAGCCTGGCCTGGATGTTCCCAGGGATGGGGCGTCGACCACCTCTCCGGGCAACCTGGGACAGGGCTTCACCACTATCACTGTAAAAAATTTCTTCCTTCTATCTCATCTAAATCTCCCCTCTTTCCATTTAAAACCATCCCCCCTTGTCCTAACACAACAGGCCCTGCTAAAAAGTTTGTCCCCATCTTTCCTATAGCCCTCCTTTAAGTACCGGAAGGCTGCAAAAAGGTCTCCCCAGAGCCTTCTCTTCTCCAGGCTGAACAACCCCAACGCTCAGTCTTTCTTCACAGCAGAGGTGTTCTGGCCCTCGGACCACTTCTGTGGCCTCCTCATGGAACAGGAATAAGCATCGTCTCTACATTAGGCTCAACACTTGCAACGGTTTTATTCTTTGCTAGAAGAATCTTAGTTCTATTAGCTGATGAAACTTTATCAGCTAGGCAAATGCCTATCTTGACTTCTAGGTTACGGTCCATATGTCACAACTTCTACTAAAAGTCTAAGCGATATGTCCCATATGGGATCACGTAAGTACTACAGAGGAGGGGACAGCTGTAGAATAACCACCTGCATTGCTAGATGGCACCCCTGCTAGTCCATTCCGGCAAGAGTTTGCTCAAGAACAGAACCTCTCTCTTGTTGCCAGTCCTCCTCCATAGCCTAGCTACGGTGATGTAAAATCTCTCTCCATATTGTAGTGCCGTGTCAGACAACACATAACACCACGGAGTAAGAGAGCGAAGATAAAAATGTCAGGAACATAGCAATGGAGAAAGCAACACGCCTAGTGCAAGCAAAATCTTTTGTGCAAGAACGAACAAAGGAAATTGCATGACAAAGATCAAAGATGCTATAATGATTTTTTGGATTTCCTTCAGCAGTTCTTCACAGTAAACAAGGATTGCATTCCAATTAAAGTTCAGAAGCAGCTAAAAACTGCAGATGATTTTTAAATTATATATATTTTTCCAGAAGTCTAAGAAGAGGTTCTTCCCTGCTGATACAGATAAACAGAAGGCATCCACGCCCTCTTAGATAGCATCCCCATTCAAAACCTCCCTAAATTAGACAGCAGTAAGGCAGTTGGGGTAATTTCCCCATTCCTTCTTTCTGTCATGTACCCCATTTCACTTTCCTCTCCTCCTTGCCACGTACCCGTGACCTCCTTCAGCAAAGATCAGGAGACATGAAAACTGGCCTCCGCAGGGGATCGCTATGTCAGGAGGACACCCAGGCTAACAGTCAGTATAAGGATCTCAAAGCGCTTCTTAGCACAAAATGTAACGTAATATATTGAGAATAAAATATTCTCAGTGTCTGGGTGGAAAAGGAACTATAGTCACGTAGTCAGTCAGCGGCGCAGTCAAGGCTGGAATCTGCCTCGTGCCGTTTCCCTGGGTAGAATTTCCAGTCAAACTAAAACGTCCCCATGAATTTTTAACCAGGTGACACCGGCCACTTCTTACACAGTGATAACTCTTTTCCACCCTTCCTTTTCAGAATAATTGTACTGTACTAACAAGATCTGATCAGTATCAGCGAAGCATGCGTGTGTGAGGTAGCACACAGCCTGTTTCCTAAAGTCATTGATAAAAAGTGAATCACAGCATTACAGCATTCAGTAATATATAAAATATCACAAGGAAAGCTGTACCATCGTATTATAAGAAGGTGTGCTAACAGAAGCTGGTAAAAGTACAACAACTGAACTTTAACCTATTTTAAAGTATACTGTCAACGGATTAATTACATACTAAAAAAAAAATAGCTGTAATTTCTTAAAAATAAATGTAAAATTTTCCTCTTCTGCTCAACTTCTTCCTGCCTACCATAACCTCGATCAACGCAATGATACCGGACGGGTGCTTGCTTTGTGGCACTTCAAGAACCACACAGAGTTATGTGACAACAATCTCCTCTTTTCGCGTAGCACATTAAAAATTCATGAGGTTACGTATCCTGGCACATACAAATACCTGGAAAGGTTCTAGGTACTCAGTAGAAAATACGATGACCCAGAAAAAATTGTCTTGCAAGTTGCTTCTGGCTTGCAGGCCGAGGGCTGGACCACTCTGCTGGACCTACGCTGACCTTGGTAAAATCTGAAGATCTCTGGTTCTGATGCAACGGACTCTCCTAGCTTAGGCAAGCATTAGGTTGGTTCCCTCTTGCTCCAGTTCTAGACGTAAGAATCCCAGAGTACGTGCCTTAGTGGTCGCATGACAGTTAATGTGACTACTTACCTGATTAAAGCTACGCCTAAGTTAAATATGGTGGGGGTCTTAATGGAACAATCAGATGGTGGAAACACCGTACTTGATTTTTTCATTCTTTCTCTTGCTTTTACATCAAAGAACATCAAAAGCACTAACAGTCCCATACCTAATGCAAGCCAAGCACATCTTAACTTGGTTCGGAGGGCTTTAATTCTAGTTGTTTTTTATAATAAACTGCATTCCACTTTACGTATTGATACTATATTGTGGTCTGTTGCATATTTCAATATGCACCTCCTTCCGTACATTACCATAACTTCAAACCACATGAGGTGAGAGGACACTTCTTTTGCTATGAATCTGAGGGACAATATTCCCAGTCAGTGAACTTATTTCTCCCTGAATTATAAAAGGAGCCAAGTGATACAGATATCAAATGAAAAATATATGATGATACAGGAGGAGTACAAGAAGTACAGGCTTTATGAACCAACCGTTCATTTTAGTTCGGAAGGAATTTGAAAAGAACACAAATTACACATCAAAGTGTATCTGTGATTAGCATGAGCTGATAGCTTTCTGCTGTGATTGGTTCAACGTTAATTTGAGACCTTGCCCAATAACATCAACACAAATTAGCGGAGACTCAAAATGGCAATCAACTTGGGGGACCTATCCTGGAAAGTGGTGCTAACAACTTCCCAGCTTCAATGAGCTTCTCAATCCTGCAGCTGTTTTTAAAAGCTTCCTCCCAAAGGCACATTTAGAACTAAATTAAACGCAACTTTGACTTAATTAACGTTTTAAATGATAATGAATACAATGTAGATTCATAGAAGGCATTTACGCTGTGTTATAAAACTGATAAAAATTTAATAACTCTTTGTTAATAAGTTATGTCTCTCCAGACCCATAAAGCCTAAGGCAGCCAGTAGTGTAGTCTAGGGTCTAATCTAGGTTCCTAATGCAGGTGGAATAAGGAGGCAGGAGACTGACTTGACACTTGACATTTGCTCTAAGCCTGCTCTGGATCAAGCCGCTGCTTGTTCATAAGTAGTTTATTTCATATAGTAAAGGTCAGAATTTGGGCTCAAGGCAGGGCTATGACAGAAATGCTCAAGCTGAAACCGAGCCAGCTCTGGCATCTGTCGCTTGAAATAGCTCGGAAACAGTAGAGAAGGAGAGCTAACCGGCTAGCATCTGTCCCACACCAAGGAGGTAACGGGAAGAATCTGCTGCCTGGTGGTAAGGAACTGTCATGGTGAGTTTCATGACAACCAGCCACACTCTGGAACTAAAAATGCAAACATAATTTCCATGTCACCTTGCATAAGACCTTCTGCTAAATTCTCTCCACAGGATGCAGACAGCATCTTTTCTAGCTTGTCCCCATCAAAGCAAGCCCCTCACTAGTCTCTTCCCTGTGACCCTGGCAAGGATAGCTACTCAAAGTAAAGGCCTAAAGGAACTGCAGGCAGACTTCTTGATCTCTCCCTCCCCCACCTCCCCAATTCTTCAAATGATTTGCTGCTAAACTTAGCAGTGCCTCCATCTCATGGCGATGCGAGAGTCCATCTCCTTGTTACAGACATCACAAACTGGGCAGAGCATCCCCTCATCAGCCTAGTGGTACACACTGCATCACGAAACTCATCTGAAAAGGCAAGTCCTTCATTATTTATATTTCCTGGTCATGAGTAACAAGTGAGATTGTCTCACTTCTGCCATTCTACCGTCTGGAAAGGAACAGCTTGGTCGGGGAGGGTTGTTTTGGTTTTCTTCTCCTCTTGCATTTCTGCATCTCAGTGTTCCCCTCTATTCTCGTATTCTAGCCTAAAGAAAGTTTAATACTTTAGCAGCACTCAGGTTCCATTAAAATACAGAACAATAAAAGGAATTAATTTTTGAATGTTCGAGTCAAACCACATACTCGAAGCCACCTATTGTAAAATGCCTATTGTTTCATGTTACTCCCACCCCCCGCGTAATTAATGTCATCTATTCAGTGTTTGAAAAGGAAATATAAAAGTCCCAGTGCATTCATTCACATAAAAAAATGATGGAATAGATACTTAGAGTCCCAGGAGGGCGTACACTAGGCCATTGTGATCAGAGCTTCTATCTCTGTGTTAGCAATGCAGAAAAAGATACAGTCGCATCAAGGAGAGGATGACCCGAGGCTCTGCACATCAAGAGTGAACGGCAGACAAATCAAAGGGTTGGTTCAGTGAAACCACGGTTCCAGCAAGCACTTCTACAGCGCTGGTTAAGACTGTGACTGCGTACATCGAGTCAATCCATCCTGCCTTCTTTAGCGGGAACGCCTGCATGCATCTTTGTACGACTGCCACGAGGAGAAGACGACAGAAAGAAATTAGGTTAGGCAGAATTGCAAATATAAACTACGCATGAAAGCGGGAGAGTAATTAGGAGATTTTCGTTCTCAGAAAAGCAGATCCCACGGTGCCTGGCTTCCGATTTGCCAGCACCGCAGGCCATTGAGCTGGCTGCAAAGAGGGCAGATCCCTCGCATCTACAAGCACTGACCTCACGTCAGCGGCTGCACCAGAAGAACCTGCACAGAGCAGCACAGGGATCTCCCCCATTGGTATCTTCTTTTATACGCTTCAGACCCCATCGGCCAGTGCTGCTAACAGCAGCTTTCTTGACAGTAGTTCATTCTGAGAAGGTGGCTGAGGGAGGTACGTCGGTTTTCTTCATTACCCAGCAGCAGCACAGACTACATTGATGTAGATGTCTGATGTTTTGCCAGCTGTAGGGGGCTTGTATCTTAACTCAGTTATCCAAAATACTATTTCCTCTATAAAACTGAACATTCTGAAATATACACAGGTGTCCATTTTTACCTTATTTTCAGTATTTTGAAAGGGGACACGTGCACTCTTGTAGAGGTATTTAGAGGAAACATCATAGCCATGCCAACTCTCAAAAACACAACCCTGAATACATGGGAACTGATGTAACTGAAGCCAAAACCTGCCACCCTAAAAGAAAGAACAATATTTGGAAAAAGGTTTAAGTAAATCAATTTACTACCCACACCGTGGTATGCAGGCTTATGATTTATATCCTCCGTGGCTTTGAATTGACAGGAATTTATTTGGCAGTATATCTCATTCTAATGTCCCATTTTCATTAGTCTCATTAAAAAAAACCCAAACAAACCAGGCTACACAAGATAATGCCCTATCGTTCTCCAGTATACAGAGGTGGGGTCATTTGATAGAAGTGAGCTGTAAAAATATAGCAATCTGATTATAATCACTTGCTTATGATGTTATGATGCCATCCCTGAGGGGCAACATCTGTCTTCCCTTTCCAAGCAGACACGATCGCTTATTCACTCCTTGAATTTCTTCCTCAAAACATTAAAGGTGTGCTAGTGGCTTTTTGCGCCGGACAAAGACGAGACTGCGTGACCACGCAGGGATCAGCGGGTTGTATTAAAGAGAAAGGTGTTTATGCAGCAGATGTAAAAGTAAGAAATTCAGAGCAAACGAGTCTCTGTCCCTCCTGTGGCCACAACTGAATTCTCGCAGCTCAGAAAAGGTGTGTAGCGGCAGTGAGCAGTGCTAGTACCCCACCTTTTCTTCTTCAGAGTATTATAAATATGATGTAAATGGGATAATATTTGTAGCTGGTTTGAGAATCTCAGCGTCTCTAACCACCACAAGGTGGTATATGTATCCTGTAAAAGCGAAACCATTGCTGCTAAAAGGTGAAAAGAGAATTCTAGCACGGAAAGTTGTCCTTTGGCAGGGCACACAGTTCCTTCCTGCACCTTAGCTCATCCGTAAAAAAGCAAGTATTTCTGGTTGTCTTGGCTACTTCAGCAGGACTTGAAAAGTAGTAGGTTAGTTTTGCTCTGTAGAAAGCAGAGGATACAGTTCTTGCATTCTAGGAGAAATAAGGACTACACTATCTTTTCAGCCAGGAATTTAGGAACCCAGGACTTAACAGTCACCTCATTTAGAAAAGCCCAAGCATAGTTATACAAATGAGGCATCTTAGATACACTGACCAACGTGTGCGTTGTGCATTCTTCCCTGGCTAAATCAGCAGGGACACGTCATTTCAACTCTCATTATAGAATTTGGGTTTCTGAGTCGTGTAGACGCACGGGCAGGATCTACGCTGCCCTACGTAGCACAGGTCAGTGAAGCAGCTAGAGTGGTTCCTTGACCTAACTTGCTTAACCGCACTGCCAGCCAGCTTCAGCACAGCCTACCACCCTCGGCTCAACAGCCACCCTTACTCAAGTTACCCAAAATGTTCATCTGATCTTGCAGAATGCAATTTTAGGCCCTTTGAGAAAGACTCAGCACCTATCTTGTCTGTTCAGCATAAACCGCATGATGGCACTAGGGGACCAGACATAATATATGGTTCTAAACTGGGCTTGGCACACAGGTAGGTACAGGCTTTGGCTACATTCGAAAGTTAAGCTTTCTCCAGCTTGCCTTAGCACGGTCTTTCTTTCTAAAATAGGATGGCTAGGATTTTGGGCTGAACCCCGAATTCAAAATATAGTGATAATTAGTCTTGTCTTTTGTCTCCAGAGATCCCTGATATTCACCAAAGTCAAAGTCTTCACATAAAGCTTTTCAGAACCACCAGAGCATGCCAACGTATGTTTTCTCACAAGCCGAATTAGATATGCCTGGGCCTGGTATCAAGAATGTCCTTAGAAGTTTAGATTCCCGTGGAAGTGGGCACAGTGACAAGTTTACAAAAGGTTTCCTTTTGGAACATGAACTTTTGATGTTCCTGAGAAACAGCAGCCATATGGTGATACAGAAACACAGAAATTAAATGGTTCAGGTTAAGATTCCGCCTGTATCAATTAATCACTTGAACGGCACTCCCCAAGATTTGGCACAGACCTAAGCAGAAACATCACACTTATTAGTAACATAATTTCATTGTATAAACCACCCCAAGTTTTTCAGTGGCTAAGTGCCTCTCCACTCTAATTCACTTGAGTCTCCAGTACAAAAGAATGCTTGGACTATTTGACTGCTGTTCAGGTAGCAATCTACCAAAACCAGCTAAACCTGAAAAAATGGACACGCAAAAAAATTTTAAAATTCTAATTCCTCACATTTCAAAAGATGATATCCATTTTTTTTTCCCCAGACAACTGCCTATAAACTCAAAAGCTATGTTAATGTAATTGTGTTCAATCAAATTATGATTTTTTAATTTGCTGGAAATACAGGCAACAGTATAATAACAGGGAAACTGATTCATGGTGGAAAATACACTGCAAGTGTCACCTTCTCCACATATTACACAATTAGTACGCTAAATCCTGTGAACATCATTGACTATGTAAATCGATATCTTCTACTTGACATCAGATTCCTACAAACAGCATTAATTCTTACGAAAGCTACTCATTGTTTCAAGAAGTTTCACACAATGGCCTGTGATTTTATCTACCTTGGAAAAAAAAGCCCACTTTTATAACTAAAGTTAAAAAAATAAAAAATATATATATAAAGGAAAGAAAGAAAGAAATGCATTAAGCAATTGTAGAAGCAAACCAACCCAACTGGGGCACCACGACCAAAGCAAGCCCTGTAATAGTATAATGACCTTTAATGAGTGTCTAGGGAAACAATACAGTCCTAGCATAAAAGACAAAGGGCAAAACCCATCATGGCTCCACTGACACTAATTCAAAATGATTTTCAGAACAACCAAAGAATGTAAGAGAGGTAATCTGATCCACCAATCTGACCTCACTTTGATTCTGGGGCCCTGCTGCTGCCATTTCTAATTGTCAAACACTCTACATTTCACATCTGCTCATATTTAATGAAAAGCTGACTCTCACCGCCATCCTTTGAGTTAACTAGCTCTGTCGAGATGGGCATCACACGACCCCTGCGCACTGCAAAGAAAACACGCTGATTTCTGTTGAAGCCTTGCCAGTGAAACATTGCATGTGTGTATATATTTTTTAATCGGAAAAGAAAAGCTTATGCTGCTTTGCAAAGAGCGCGAATCAGTATGGATTTTCGTACTTCTTATTAACAGTCAAAGGTGACCAGTCTCACTAGGGGAAGAGTGAGATCTCTGGATTCGATGGAGTGGTGAAGGGGGGAACAGGCCCTTGAAAGACAGGATGCTAAAAACCCTCAAAGCTGTCGATATCACTTATCTTTCAAAATATAACATAGATCTAACACGTTTCCCAACAGCATTGTTTTTGGTGGCAGTAATACCATTATTGTAGAGGCTTTTGGCTCAGATGGCAACACAATCAAAAATGTTTACTTTATCTGCCCCTGTAGCGCATTAAGTGAACTTGAAAGCTACGGTAAACCTACAAATTACGCTTTTTGTTTCCTTGCCAAACAGCGCTAATGGCGGAAACCTTACCCATTTGTAGGGGACATATGCATTTAGCCTGGGCTGGTTGCTGTTAACACCAGCGCCGGGACTCAACCACAGACCCTCTGTACTAGTCTGTTAATGCAAACTGTACCAGGCACCGTATTACTGAGGCTGTTCGGCTGTGTAAGGAACACCACCTGCAGTGATTCTCAATCCAGGAAGGTTCACTGTTCACTTTTCTTAATAAAATACATTTTGCAATGTTACACCCTGATAAAGGTCTCTTTAAATGATTAAAAACTCCTGTAACTTAGAATGGGACTTAAAACTGGGAACCATCTCCCCTGAGGCGATGCACGAGTTGCAACCAGGTAGATACAAAGAACATTCGGAGTTCTTATACGCGTATACAGAGAGAAGATTCCTGGTAAAATCTCTGCGAAATCCTACTAGAATCAGTTTAACTGACACAGTCTTCAGCCAAAAAACGCTAACAGAAATCATAGGATTGTTCCATGCTCCACATTTGTGACTGGAAAAATCGTTCAAATGTCAAAAGAGTTAAAGCAAAGTCATCCACCACTCGGACTACGTGCTGCAACGCACAGCGGGTGTCAGAAGGCAACCGGGTGCACAATCTACTAACTACATTACATATTATATATAGTGGAAGGCATTTTTATCTGCGATGACTTAAAGCGGACATGCCTCCCGACCAAAACCCCTAGCACTCCTTAGAGATGTCTCTGAATAATTGTATAGCTTTTCTTTGCCATTTGGGTAGGGAAGGCAAAACAGTCCCTGCCCCAAGACATAGTTTTGCCTGTTATGAGCATCTGAAGAGGATAAGAAAATAAAATAAAATAAAAAAAATCACCATTTTATTTAACAATCTTCCTCAGTTGTTGACATCACGCTGATAAAGGAAGCTTTGGAAACCCGACCACTTGCCCAAAGAAGTCATGGCTACGCAGCATTGCTCTAACTTTTCTAACTTTTCTGTCTTCTAGGGAGAAGACAGAGAATCAACTCTGATTTTTCCAAAGGGCTTTTGGGGCATATTCCAGAATGGTACTGCCCTACGGGACAGATTCTATGGTTAATTTCAAAAAGTTTGCATCAGGAAGCTGGCATCAGGCTAACCCTTCTGAAAAGGCACTACGAAAAGCACAGCCCTTTTTACTGAGATTTCTATGGTTTCAGTGTTAGATGCAAGGTCCTGCCTCACTGAGGATGACGGGTTACAAACCAAGGATAATGCTAGCAGGATAGAACGGAACTCCAGCTGCTACAGCTCAGCTACTAAGTTGTATCCCATTTATTTAAGCACTGCCTGTTGCATGCTGCTCTAGTGCCAGCACTACTAAAGCTGTCCACTCAGCACCAGCCACAGATGTAGACACAGGCCTGTTCCTCCACTGAAGCACTTATTGTTTCATTAATGACAATTTATATTGTATGAATTAAATAAAAAAAAGATGCCACCAAACTGCACTACTAAGGTCCTGCATGCTATTTGCAAGAGCATGCTTTATAAAGAGCACACAAAGCAAAATAATGAATTACATTTTTGGTATTAAAAATAAATTAAAACAGAAATATAAATACAGAGCTGTACTGAAAGTTGGGTTTGACCTTTTGAAAAAGCATCAGCCCAGTAAAACTCACAGAACTACAATGTACGACACAAGACGGGGATGATACCACAGACACCACAGACATGGAACAGCATGTGTTGGTGTTCAAACTTACAGGCACGTAAACTGGTGGAGTAATCATTAACAGAGACAGAAGAAAGTGGGAAGGCTCTCTCAAGGGTGTCCATGTTACTATGTACACTGCCTGACATGCAAGAGCAGTCACGCTCAGAGCGTCCGCAATCAAAACAACATGCCAGTCTCATTCTCTTGTAGATGGACATCTTGGCTATAACCATGTGTTGGATGGGAGGAGAGGAAGAGCAGCAGGTTAATGGCAAGGTTATATATATAACAAGGCAGCTGGAAGGTAATTTAAGGGATTTAATACAGGCCTTAGTTTACGTTAACAGTCTTGACCCAGGAAAAAAAAAAATGCAATGAGATTATTGATAACACTTTGGCTGTACATTAAAAGTAGGGCAAAAGATAAATCGCTCTTTATTTCTGTTCAGTCTTATAGGGTGACCGCAGACGTGGGGAAGAATTGCTGTTTACACTCAAGTGTTTGGATCAAAAAAGAACATAGCAAAAGCAGAGAATCCTAAGATATATTTTTCCCTTGGCACAATTAATACTGCTGGGCTAAAATGAAAAGAAAAAAAAAATCTAAAGTTGCTGATCCATTAGAAATTTTTGGCCCATCCTGCTTCCTGTAAAAATTGAAGACTTTTCCATGTCTATATATATATGTATGTATACACACACAAAAACACACATACACGTATATTCTTACATACACACACTCACACACATACACTATACACATACATACATATATATACAAATATAATTTTTTTTCTTAAACATATGCTAATAATTTCTCTGTATTAAACTGTGCCAGGGAACTCCTTTATTGCAATAAATTACACATTACTAAAGAGTTACAAGATGTTCATAAAAATTTCTGAAAAATTTACTTTGTTTACATTGTATCTTCAGGAATTCAAATTAACTCTTGACAGAATACCAAAATTTGCCCATAGAAAAGACACAAGTAATAATGGTAAATATGCTCGACATTAAAATCAGTTCACAAATAAGGCATCACCAAAAGCACACAGAGCATTGGTCCACTGAAACATGCTGAACCAATCATTGGCATGTTTTCTGCTCTGGATTCAAAGGGAGGGCAAGAACCAGATAACTGAATGTAGAAGTAGGGGCTAATTCCAAAAGGAGTGCCAGGTTAGGACGGAACGCGTCTATCCTTCAGCCACGGGAACGTCCTCGTTGTATATTGCTGGAAATACACAGCCCCCTACTTTATAAACGCCTGCGCAATTACCGCCGTGCGATTTTGTAGGTTACCCGACTGGCAGGCACGTTTAAGTCTGAAGAAATGCAAAGGCCGCTGAGATTGTTTCACATGTTGCACTGAACCAACACTTTTGGTAATGGTTTAGATTGAACTGACTCAATTATACTAAAAACAAAACAGAACACTGACGGGCAAAAACAAAACCTTAAAAGCAAATGCAGAAAGAAGGTAATGTTTCTCTGGCCTGTACCTTTGGTTTAGGATGTCTTTTTTGCATTAGGGTAATGACATTAAATTTCAAATAATTTCTCTCTTTTCTGTTTTTTTCTTTTTTTCCCAGTTTCTTAATGCCACAGTCACCAGAGAAGAGGGATTGAAATCGCTCAAATGGGTCAAGTCCTGTTCTAAGGCCTTGATGACTTGCCATACAGTATACTTGTCAAGCAAGGGTAACATTATGATTGTGGAAAACAGGCATTGAGGGAGATGAATGAGTGATCTCTTCAGCAGCGACTCCATTCCTCTAAAACTTTGCTCACATGACTAATGCCATGTTCTTTTAGCATCCTAGTAGAGTTATCTTACAGCTGTTCAGAAAGTCATCATGCAGCATCAGGCTTGTTCAGTGCATGGTACATCATTCCTCAGAGTTTGGCTTTTAGTAAGATGGTTTCCACTGCAGCTTTTGATGCATACACATTCAAACTACACAGAAAATTCAAAACAGCGTTTGTTTTCCCATGGTTTCCCCTCCGTCTAACTCTTCCCAACACGTTCTTTACAATCGAAAAGTTGGGCCGAAAAAGAAACGTGGAGTATGTTACCAAAATGTGGAAGTCTTTCCACTACACCTATTTTATTATTTTCACTTTGAGAAAATGAAAGAAAAATCAAGGGCATTTGTGAGACACACTAACAGTAGGTGAGGTAAAAGGCAGGCCCATTTTGTTTTAATTATAGCTGTTTTGAAGGACTTTTTCTAATCAAATGCTGTAGCAAAACACACTGCTCAGAAATTCTCAACTGCTGTGTCATTGGTTAGTAACAGTCCCTGGGTTTCACTTACTTGTAGCCATATCTTGTCAACAGTCAATGATAGGATAGGACACATTTATGAAAATTAAAAGAAATCATCCTTAAGGGCAAAGAGGGCTGAGAAGGAAAACTTTTTGTACCATTTTCATAGACTGAAACCAATAAAGTGGGAAATTTAAGCCCTTCTGTTCAAAAGGGGAAGGACTTCATGGCGCTTCTCGAAAGCAATGCCCTTTCAGGGACTGTTTTTAACTATTATTATCAGTTGTTCTGGAGATCATGCATCATTTTAACATTTCACATCATTAACATGCAGGAAACAGGCTTGGACCTGGAAATATAAGTAGCAGAAAGGACTCGCTATAAGGATTTCAACCAGTATATAAGCAACTGCATATCAGAGCAATACATTTTGGAAAGAAAACATGCTGTTACTCGTCATTCCTTTTATACAGTCATTGTTACATTCATACCAAATACAATACTTATTTTCTTTTAAATAAAACAAAACATGGATTATTAGCAGGGATGACTAGTGACGAGATCAAAGACAAGACAGAAATGATTGTAAATGGTTCAGCCACACACGTACCATTTCCTACAGAACTTCCATAAACATTAACAAAAAATGGGAATCATCAGAGAGACAGGGGGACCTCAAGAACAGCCTCTGGGTGGGTGTTAAGTTCATTTGACACCTGCTGCACCTGCATAAGAATCAACTAGTTTCTCTTCATAGAAACGTTGTGGATGTTGAATAGAACTTTTATTTGCAACTAGTGAAAATATAAGTTGGGACGTAAAGGGAAATTACTTCCCTATTTTCAATTGAATCATAAATGGACAAAAAGGAAGAACAGATCCTTCTACTTAGTACGATGACAGTCCCACAGCATTTGTAAAATGAATTAGTAAAAAAATATCAGGGGAAGTTCTCATGGACATGGAAATCAGATTGCTTAAGTAATTTACTGACAAAACAAGGCGTATATGAACTAGTCATTTTGTGATTTCTTAAGAGCAAAAGGAAAGCAAAATTGCTGTCAATGATTTATAAAGTAAATCAATACTTTTAAAAACTTCCTTTTTTGCAAGTTTCCTTAGGAGGCAATAGCCTTCCATTCTAATAAGGAAGGAACGTGCCTTAGGTGTCTCAGCTTCTAGCAGTGCCTTGCTTTCTGATCTCAAAAAAACTCAAAAAGTCCAGTCAAAATCTCTAGATTGTCTGGATCTGAGGTGTTACTCAGAGTTCACAATCAGTAATGAGAAATATTCCCAGCTGCAAAAATAAGCAAAGGAAACTGCAGATTATTCTCTACCTAAAATGTCAAGGAACAGTTCCTTGGTGGTTGTTTTTGTTTTGTTTTGTTTTTTTTTTTTAAAGCAAGCAGAACAAAGTATCCCTTCATCTTTGCTGATTTTTGACATCGCAGTCTCCCCCATCCTCGCACTCCACCCATCACTACAGCAGTTTTCCTTGTGACCTCAACGGTAGCAAAAGGTAGATCTACGAGGACATCTAGTGGATCTCTGCGAGATCGCAGCTGGTTAAGAAGATGATGAACTGGAGGTTTCTTGACCAGCAAAATGGTGAAAAAAGGTCCCCCTACACTTAAGAATTGAAATGCATACAGGGCCATTTCAATTCCTCGAGTCCTCATGACCCACGCTGTGAGTAAAATACCAGCAGCGTTAAAGGACGACCAGACCGCTCCGATCGCCTTTTAGCAATGCTGGTTAGCGTCATGAGACCGGAATATCGAAAGGACTTCCCCCAGCACAATTTCAGTTTCCTGAAAAATACAGCAGCGTATCTTCAACTGTTTGTGAGAATTTATTTTCTCTTAACGCAACAGGCAAAGCTATCTCTCCGTTATTTAATTTTTACGGGACAACTTCGAGACCGCCAAGTCGGCTTGTTCGCTCCCTTGCAATTTTTGCAATCAAAGGCAATTGGTTCGTTGTTTGCCAGAATTCATACGGTGCTGTTCGTTGTCAAAGCTGCAGAAACAGCAGGTGACCTGAACGGACATCTTGCCCTATTTTAGCAGCTAGAAGAATGGCTCACAGGTTTGGAAGTAATGGCACATTTATAGACCATTTCATTTGAGTTTTCAAATCTGGTCGTGACCTCGAAGAAGACTCTCAGCCAGCGTACTCTCCAAGCTAACTGCATTTCTGAACAAACTGAAGCTATTGGGGAAATGGAAAAAAAAACCAAGTCAAAGCTACGTGACTTTTTCTTTTTAAATACCCTCTTAGCGTGAAGAGCTCTTTTATTTATTTACTACTATTTAAACTAATTTCTCTGGTCCTGAAAGACCTCAACATAGAAACATATTTAAAATAAATATATTGCTTCACATAAATCCAAATTACTTCCAGCATTTTGCCTCAAAGTCAATAGGGTTCATCATTTTATCCATAGAAATTAGTTTCTTTCTGGTTTATTATCGAGTATTGATTCTTCTCATGCTGACCTGTTTCACAGTCTGCTTTTCTGTGCCTCCCCACCTTTCTGCTGTGTCACTCTACCGGCTGGAAACAGACCTTTGGAGAAATTTACGTTCACTGTTTGAATGCTAGATTCTACCACAACAGGATCGCAACCCTGCAGCGCAGTTTGCAGGCACCACGACAAGATAAACAGGAAATAATGCTAATCACCACGGAGGCCAGCACAGTTCTGAGATGGGTAGCACTTTATCGTGCAACTCCGGGAGTGTCTCCTTGATTCTTTGCAAGATGCTGTGTGGCGTACAGCAGAGAGGGGAAAAAAATATCTCAGTCCTGATTAAGACCTGAAGTGTTATCAGAGAAGAAATTCAGAGTATCTGGTGAGGTGCTGAAAAGTCTCAGCCTCACTTACTTAAAATAGCTGCAGGTACACGGTACGGTTAGCAGCCTCGGTCTGGACCGTAACGCCTCGCTATGAAATGCTTGACCCCTCTTGCTGTTGGAAAGAACAAGCTCACCTAATGCCAACAGCGCCCTATAACCAGTACGTTTCTTTGCAGTGCTCGTATTTCGAAGCAGCAAATCCTTTCCATGTCCCAAATGCTGCGTTCATTTCAATTATCCTAACCGTACACGCTGAAAGGGGCTGATGAGAGCCTTCAGAGATCCTGCACGCTTTGAAGTGGTATGACTTAGGTTGACATGAAGTGGTCTATAAAGTTCCTATTCTGTATCTAAGAATAAAATAAAACTTTACAGCTTAGGTCCTGAAAAGTCAATGTGGCTCTACTCATGTAATTAATTTCAAAACAAGCAAGCTGGGGGAAATAATCACTGTAGCTTGTTTCCTGTTGAAAGTATCTGCAGGTTTATACGTTAAAAGTTAGCCACGCATTGAATTAATTGTCTGGCTTTACCCCCATCTCTTTTTTTTTTTTTTTTTGCCGATGGGGAGAAAGGCGCTCGCTAAGGACAGGAAGACTGCTGCGACTTTGCGCCAGCTACGCAACGGAAAGGCCAAAGTATAAAAAAATTGAACGCGGGTCTGACAACGAATCGCGCTTAATCAGGCAAACAGCGCTATAGTGGTAATTACCCCAGCCTAACCGATATCCCTGAAAATTCATGAGATATCTCTAGGATCATCTCAAGGAAATGCCACTGCCAAGATCTCGTTTTCAAATAGGGATAAAAAAAATAAAGTTTGTGGAAAAAAAGGGGGCAAAAAGGTGGAAGAGGGGAAAACTGCTGTATTTTCTTCAACGTCACCCTAATCTCCGTGGGTGTAAACGATGAGAAACTTGTGGGTATGACGTCACTGCTACATGCAACATAAATAAAGAAAAGAACCAAAATACTGAACAAAAATACTCTCTGCTAGAGAAAGACAGGTTGGACCGCACTCTGGGCTACGGGGAACCCATTTTTACTCACAATAGATCACTATCAGTGTGCAGTTAAAATATAGTAGGGGCCGTGTTCCAAGGCAGCAAGAGGAAAAATAAATCAAAAGTTTGTCAATTGTCATAGATTAAAAGAAATTCCTTCAAACACATCAATGTACACATGATATGTCCCCTCTGGGGTTCAACCCCCAACCGTTCACAGCAAACACTGTCACTGGAAAAAATATATTGAGAATTAGACCATAGCTGTTGCAACAAAATGAAAGAAACAGGAGGAGTAGGTCATCCAGTTTAGAGATTTCATCCCAACGTGGCCGCATTTTATGTAAATATATACAGGTCTTTGGCCCCTTGCTGCAAAAACTACAGTTAAATGGAATAGGAAAGAGACTGAAAACATTAAGAAAAAAAATATTAACAATCTGTGAATAAAATTTCCACACAAGCATTTCTCTGGACAATGCGACATCAGCATTCATATGTTTTTCAGGGAGTGGGGTGGGTAAAGGGAAAGGGATGGCAAAGAAACTGCAAAAGGAAAGCGAGGTTACTTCAGTTATCCCTGCCCTTGTGGAAACGTACTGATCTGCCCTGAATTATTAATATTAGGCCTAACAGGTTTGGACAACTGGCTATGTAGGTCAGACTCCCGTTTAGACCCCAGCAGTACCACAAGCTAACGTTCAGACAGTATCTAAACTGATGTGCAACCTCGGATGCATTATTTCAAGAATGTGGTTTTCAAGTGTCACAGGAAGCTGCATTAATTAATGCCACCATAATTAAGTTTTCCATGTAAAGATACTCTTTCACATTTAATTCACCTGGAAGTGTCAATATTTTTACATACAAACTTTCATCTTACATATTTTCTGCATTCAGCTGCCTCTAACTGCTATGTTACTCGCTAATTAAAATAGATATTTATCATATAGGACTACATATATGCACGTGTGACTATTTGCAGTGCCTTTGAAAAATCAAATTGACATATTAGCTGCTGACAGATCAGTTGACAGTTTCCTAATTCAATAGGGAAAGAATTGCCTTAATTTATGCTTTGTTTTGGTTAGACTGCATTTTTAAGACCAATGATTTGTGTGGCTTACAGATGGATAACACAGTTAAGATTTTCAAAAGTGATTAGTGATTTGAAAGCTAAAGCTAAGACGTTTTATGGGAATAATAGACTGCACTAAAGACTTACCTTTAAAAAAACATCAGGTCCCATAAAAGGGATCTCAAGATTGTCATTAAAATTTGAGAGACCAAAAAAAATCACTAATTACTGTTGAAAATTTTCCTTTCAGTTCTTTTGCTGATTGACAGAACTTTAAAAGCAAAGCAGTTGTATCGCTCCTCATAGCGGTGAGCCCGCTCCTCGGGGGAAGCTCTCCTCAGCTGCACGGGGAGCTGCCAGCCACCGTGGCACCCGTGACCACGCGTGCGCGCAGGTGGGAACGGAGCGGGCAAGCGGAGGGAGAGGGCAGGCAATGACAGGGAAGTTTAACATTTCACTTGCACTGAGCGTTTTTATTTTCCCTTTTTCACCTGGCTCAGAGGACTCCCTCCTCAGCGGTCAGTGCTCACGGCAGCAGCTCCTACGGCTGCCTCCTTCGGCCTCACTAAGCCCATCATTTTATTTCTTCATCTGCCCAACACCCTTTCGTTCACTGGACTGACACGTGCGACCGTGCCATTTGGGACATTTCCTAGTGCTACGCGCAGAAGTCGTCACGCTCACCTCTCCGCGGCCCTACTGCCGGTAATATATCCCTCGTGTTGGCTGGGTCGCGGGGTACCCTCTCTGCACCCCGGTTTCCTGGTACTGAGGAGGTCACGCTGGTTTTCAGTAATGGATAATAAAGGGCTCTTGCCCTTTATACTGTGAATTCCTGACTCCTCGCTTCTAACAGATTTCAATGAAAAGTGTAGATCCCCCATTAAAATGACAAATATTCGGGATTTTTTTTTTCTTTTGTAATCAGCACATGTGTGAAAAGCATACACTATGGGAAGGAGGAGAAGAGAAGAAAACCCAAATTTTCTTTTTTTGACAGAATCAGACACAATTAAAGAGTTAACACATTTCTCTCTAACTGCTGGGTAATTTGGAAAAAAGATTGGGTTTGAGAGTTACAGGCACCCCGAGGCATCCGCAACTGGCTTTACCAGAACTTACTCAGCAGCCTCTTTGGCTTTGGCAGCAGTTCAAAGGTCACATTCTCACATGGATAAACTGTTCTTGAACAATTTTTTTCCAATATGTTAGGCAATGCATACATTCCTTCCGCATCACGCATGCTTTCCATGTGCTTTGCTCTCCTTGTGTCTACAAGGAGGATAAATACCGGTTTTTAATCAGGGTTTCAGCTGCTTTCTCTCAATTTTACTACTTTGTTCCACACTCCTGTTTTGTTTTTTGTTTTTTTTTTTGCAGGGAGAGGAGTTTATTTAAAAACTCCAGTGCTGTATTTTTTCTTTTAAAAATCATCTTCAAGAATTCATCAGTTCTAGGCACCCCTTAAAGGCAGAGAAGGTCCAGTTTAGATTTTCTTCCACCCTCTCAGACAGTGCAGTGATAACACTATGACTAGATCTATAGATAAGAGAGTTTTTCCCCTTTTAAAAGTAATGGTAAAATAGACATGATCAAGCTCTTCAGCCAAACAATCTTTCAATTTTCCTAATCAGCACTTCTGAATCGTATGATCTTTTCCACAGCAGAATACCCTGGAAGGCACATAAATGTTCAGATATCCATTGAGAAATGGATCCCTAAATCCTTTTGATATCAGTATTAAAAATACACGAGCCAAACACATCTTTGGCCCAAATGTGGTTGTGATATTTCTTGCAAAAGGTCCTTTCAAAGTAATACAGATAAAGTACTAATTTCTGTATATTTATAAAAAATACAGATGCAAAATCTGATCTTGATTCCAAAACTCAATTATTTCTTTACGCAGAATTTTCCAAACAATTTAAAGAGCAGACCTAAGAACTTAACTAAACCGAATATTAGCATTGTAGCTATGGAACCTTCTGAAAGGATGTATGTAAGAGGCACTATTATTAATTTCTTCCAGACAATCCCTTCCTCCAGTAAAACTGATGGTTTATTTCAATAACAAGTTATTTCAGTTGTTAGACGATAGAATATTCTTCCCTAGTATCTTCTTTTACAGAGTCATGTTCAGCAAGACAGACAGAAGTTCCTTACTTTACAGAAAACTATTGAAATTACTGGATTTCTGCATGGCGTGAGTGAGAGCAGAACTTCACTGTTAGCTCATTCTTTACACAGAAACCTCCACAATTAGATCTAGCTTGATTTAATCCTTCAGGTTTTGTTAGCTTTGGACCCTAATGGACTTTTTAATGAAGAAAGAGATGCGAGTGGTGTGAAGTGTAATAAAAATACATGGACTACAGAAATGCAAATGGAACTTACTATGTTGCTGTGCTTTGATTCCTTAGCTTTTCTGTACCACTGCATAAAACAAGTAAACTCTTCTACAGATATTCCTCAAGGCTGAACAGTTCATATAAAGGAGAGGAAGGGAGCGATAGAAATATTACTTACGCCGTTTGCAGCCACATTTTTTTATCCTTTTGGGATCCGTGATGTCGTCATGACAGGCCTTGCAGTAAAAAAATGCCCTAGAGAGACAGAATGGAAAAACTGACACATTTCTTAATCCATACAAATGAAATTAGGCCCACATTTCCTCTTGTTGCAGTGCCAAATTAATGAAACATGCCAGCACTAATTTCTTTTAATCTTTGAAAAGGTTTAGACATTTAAAGTAGGAAATATTTGCTGCAAGACCATTAATTTCAAACAGGAGACCCCAAATTAGTGCTTCTTTTAATATACTTTTATTTGAAAAGTAATTGGGACAAGGAATGATAATTATGACACAGTATCAGTTCATTTGTCGTTCATCTCAGAAAAAAGAGCATCCAATGAATTTTGTCACAAATATATATATATATATATAATGAATTCTCTGTTCTTATTGGATATACCAGCTGCTTGGGTTTTTTGGTGTTGGAAAGACTGTCTAGCATTCTGGGCCAATTTTTCAGCCTGGTCACAAGCAGGACTTCATTTTGGATGCAATGAGAGATCGCAATGAGATTGATGTGACAATAACATCAGATATGATATTTAAAAAGAAATCCCAACTGAAATCAGAAGGGGAAAATCCCATCCAAATAAGTTCCTGAAGGAAAATATAAATGAAAGAACTGAATCTTTATTCAGACTGGGGTTTTTTTTGTCTTTTCTATCAGAATACAGCAGAACCATTTTGGTTTTGAACAGACAAAAAGCCAAAATTTCAAACAAAAATATGCCATTAACCATCTAGGTTTCCATTTACTGGTTTTGGTTATGAACTTCTACTCATCTATCAAATGGCTCACCCCTAGGTGAGGCACAAGGAGAACTAAGGAAGTGAGAAAGGGTAAACATTTGACTTTAGATAGGATATTCAATAAATATGCGCCAGACTGCCCACAGGAGGGTTTAATCATGCCTGCCAAGGCAACATGTCACCTAAGGCTGCCGTGACACGTTTCACGAGGATCACACAGCTGGCCTCTGGCCGGACAGTTACAGTTTCCCAGGATTCTTGCTGGCATAACAAATTAAACATACTTTTGTAACCTGCTGAAATTCCCCTGTACTTCTCCATAATTCAGGGCCCAGCCGCTCCACGCCTATCCTCCCAACCCTCTCTGACTGATTACTTCTCAACACAAATTGGCAGTAAGAACCAAAGATGCCACTTTGCAACCACCCATGCATTTTGCCGCCAGTGCTGTTCACAGATTTAGGATGGATGGATTGCTACAACAGTGTGGAGGTCACTGGAACAGAACAATCTACAGCCCAAAATATACAAAGAAGAATGAACGATATTAATACAAGCCTCGGGCAGTTCAGCCAGGGTGATCGCTGCTAATTCTTTTTAGATTAGTTAGACAGCGTCCACCACAGGTGGTACTACATTCAAGGAAATGTTCAGAAATCTAAACTAGATAAATCTCTAACTATTTGAATTCGGTATCTAAGTTATTTTACACCTCTGAGTAACAGCCCAGGTAAAGTGGCCCATCAAGAGAAAGGCAGCAGGTCTAGCGTATGAGATATGGACCAGAGAAAACAAATTTAGATTTGTAGTAGGACCTCACTGAATGATATTAGCATATCTAAAATCAAGATAGAATGCAAGCTATTGATGGAAGATAGAAGTCCTAAATGTAGCAGACAATTTCAGCAAGCAACTTCCAGGCAGATTCGTGTTTCAGACTGTGAAATTGCCTGTTTCCAGGAAGGAAAATGTAAAATGAAAAAGCTTTCTCTGAGCACTTGTATACTTTGCTGCAGAGAGTTTCTGGTCTTCAAAATATTCACCTTCCAACAAAAAGAAAACAAACTGCCTTCAAGGAAATCAGAATAAAATCTTTTTTCAAACTATGAGTCGATGTCAAGACATAAGCAGGGAGGAGGAAACTGCCTCCCATTTTTACAGTTTCTCCCCAATCCAGCTGTAAGCCCCTGTACTGAAGAGCAACCCACTACCACAAATACCCCCCCACAGAACTTCGGGACACCAACTGGGCACGGGTCACTTCTACAGATCAGGCTTCTGAAGTCCACTGCAGGACAAATGTCCTAGAGCGCACCTTCAACCCTATGTGCAAAGTCAAGAGTGAACACCTCAAGTGGCTGCTGTAATAAAATTATCCTTCAGTATAATTGGGTTGAATTAAGTGGATTGGAAGCACGTGGATTTCTGATGGAAGTACTAACATGTAAATGGATAAAGAAGAATAATGATGTAATTCATATTGTTTGTATTATATTTAAACACTCGACATTTTACATGGAGCTATTTACCTAGGCAAAATTGTTTCTAGGTGTAGTTGTTTCTAATGTGAAAGTATTGTTCTAAAAATGCAAAAGTACTTCTAGCAAGAAGAGGAATTGAACATTGCCGGTTACGTTTCATTGTGAAATGTATATTTGATAAACAGGAATAGCTTTGGCTTAAAGGAGCTGAAAATTCTCCATTAGCACATAACACAAAACCAGACCAATTTAATGTTAATTTCAGGTATATAACATGTTTACTTTTGCCTTTTTAAAAAAAAATCCCCTTTTTTCCTATCCAAAAGATGACAAGTTTAGAACATTTTGCTGACTCTGATTCATAGCTCAAAAGGGTGAAATCAACACTTTACATAATTGGCTTTGTTAGTTGAAACACATCTGATAATCATTTGCTCTGCACAGAACAGCTAAGAAACGTGGTAAGGGAGGCCGCAAGTTTCTAAACAAAGCCTTCTGCAAAAAGCAAGGCAGAATTAGGAATTGTGTTTCAGCTCGCTATTAGATAAAACGTGCTAAAGGAACGATGTGTGAATTTTCTCTAAATGTTAATAATGATCAACCTCTCCCCATTAAAAGTGCTACGCCAGGTAATTTTTCCTTACAGTCTGGAATATTTTCATAGGAGAGCATAAAATGCCTTAGGAATGAAACAAAAAGCTAGCCTCTCAGCATAGGAACGTGAAGACAGTTCTGCATATTCAAATGGAGAAAAGCGCCAGAGAGGAAAAGAACTGTACGCTGAAAGGCAGCGTTCCTGAGGCAGCGCTGGATGCAGACCCCAGGGACGGTGCCAGAAATACGAGGGGACAGGAGCACTGCTGCGCTGTCCTGCACGCTCCGCCTAGCCAAAGACTACCGTAGCTACTGCAACGAACATTCAAGTCCTCGGCGATTTCGCTGTTATGTTTTGACTTACTTTAAATATCTGTGGAAAACATGTGTTGCTTGAACATTATTTTCACTGTAATTTAATCATGAAGAGTTTAGGACTTGATACAGGGTTATCACTTGAATGTTTCATCATTCCAAGTCTAGGATTTAGTTAAAATATCTACCTCGAAGAGAACACCAAGCAAAAATCAGATTCTTGATAGCATGACTTGCACCAAAAGTAAAAATTATGAGGAAGCACTCAGCTGCAAATATTCTTTTTTTCTTTTTGAAACCTTACAGAGATTGAATAATTATTCCTTTTAAAAATCCTTTTCTCACATTGCTCTTTTATTCCTTTCAAGCACGTTATAAATCCTAACAAACAACTACACACATTTGGTCCTAAACACGACACCCTAAACCCCCTTTTCATTCAACCCAAGTCTAATACAGCCAAGCACAACGAACCAGCGAAGTTGCCTGCAATGGTTGGGATATGCTACACTCTGGTGGTTTGATTTATTATTATGAGGCCATGGAGTTTGTAGCTCCAGTAAAGAAAAATGACAAGAACATAAATATTATCCTGCTAATGCAATTAGTGAATGAATATAGTAGCCTGCTTATATCAAATATTTGCTAGAGTCTATGTAAATAACAGCTACTCTAGACCTCAAACTTGGACTGTGATCCCCGTCCTCTCTTGAAGTAGTTCCACTGAAATGAATTAATTATAGGAAATCAGATAAAAATATTTGACATTTGCTAGTAGCACTCGGGGGTGGGGGGGGAAGCGTCTTAATTTCTTTTCACGTCTGCTGTAAAATTATTTCATTTCCTTGATATTTAGGACTACAGTTAACAAAATGGCATGCACACGTGGTTGGTTCACTAGCGTACCAACTCAATTCCCCTGAGAATCTTTAAACACATAACAACAAAAACCAGGTGAGGTGTTTACATGTAAAGAAAAAAACAGAAATTAAATACACCATGTTTAAATTTAAAAATAAAAATATATTAATTACCTTTTTACTTCTTTGGCATCACTTGCAATGAAGAATCCTAAAGTACCTTCTTGAATCTTGACATGGTTTCCAGGATTGATTAATATACTGCTCAGTGAAACAAGAACAAAAACAACAAAACCGTAAGTTTAAATTACTTTTAACTGAATGTTCCAAAATAGCTTTATTTGGCTCTGTTATAGGGGACCCACTAGTTAGGAAAGGCCGCAAGGAAATTTTAAGCCGTTCTTCCTTGAAATTTCCAATCAAATAACAGTTTCACATGCTTTACACAAAAACTTACGTTTGAGACAGCCATATGCCTCCACCTATAATCGCATCATTTAAGTGTTTACGTCTGTCGTCTTATGTTTTTGCGTTAAATATAGACTATAGGGAATAACAAAGCCTCTCAGAAACACGATGTGTGAAGCTGAGCATTGCGACTTTCTTGCTCTGGCATGCAAAGTGGCAAAAAATTCACAATATGGTGAAAAGGGAAGAACCAGCCACCACCACTCACTAACGACACAAAAATATCATTTATGAAGCTAAACCCTTCGATGTAAATTTTTGCCAATTTCTAGTGAAATAGAATGTTAATGGGACCCCTATCTGGACATATATTATTACTGTTTAAAATAATAAATACACACATACACTCAAGGGGAATGGTACAAGACAACCAGTCACGATAGCTGAAAAAACCATAAAATGAATAGAAGATTTTTAAAACACTGCTATGCAGCATGGAAGAACAAAAATAACCCAACCACACTGACAGAATACCCTCAGCTAAGTTTGACGAAGGAAATGATAAACTGCTATCAAGAAGTGAGGTACTCCATGTCGCTCTATGAATTATCTTTATTTTCATGGTAATTTAACACTGGATTTTAGGTAAGGCAATTTGCAAAGTACCAAGCTAAATATGCACATACAGAGATAGATGTAAATATATTCTCTGGTAAGTTTAATTAATGTGTAATAAAGCTACGCTTTTGACCTCCTAATACTTAATAAAGCTTGTCAAAAGTTCTCCCTTTTTTTGTCTTTTATTAAAGCTTAGCCTTTGTAAATCAAAATGTAGTAATGACACACAGAGGGAATTTACGGTAAATAAAGGCTACCAGCAATTTAAACGCTTTTGGATTTTGCAAAAAGTTATTTTGGGGAAGTGTGTGTGTGCGTATATACATATATGTATAAAAAAATAAAGCACATCTCTGAACAGACATGTATTACTAAAATTTGAAGGCCAAAAATCTTCCATGTTATAGTTAGGAGGGAAAATAAGCCTCAGCAGATCTCTTATTCAAGATGTTATTTATTATCTATACATTAGTAATAAATCAATGTGACGAAAAATATACCTGAAAGCGTTATAATGAGCACATTGTTTTGTGTGATTACGCTTGCCCACAAGGCCTTACGGAAAGCATATGCGGGCTGCAAAACAAAGCGCTCATGAGTTAAGAATTAAAAGGTTGGTCACGCAGCCATAATTCAGCTCCCGTTATGAAGAGGTTATGATACAATTCTTAAATTAATAGCCACAAACTACTTTTCTCTCACAACCTGCAACTTCCTGCAGTGGTGTTTTACTGCCATTACTCCAGGCATGGCTTCATGTAGTTTATCTTCCTTTAAAATCAGCATCGTATTTTTTCTTATGTGTTTTTCTACAGCGTTCATCACTGCAGCATGCAAAAGATTCACAAATACATAATTTATTTTACAAGAAGAATGAAGATATAGTATTACCCCATTTTACAGATGAGAGATTAAGTCACTATGAGATATAGTAGCTATTAATTTGGGATGCCTACAGGCCATTTTTTTGTAAGTATTTAGCATTGCACGGCTCCATATACACCTGCTAGGGACTTCTGCTGTAAGAATGCCCAGTATTTCCAAAAGCCCAGCCTCTGGTCCCAAAATAATAAACACTTAACCAGAAGTCATCTGTAAGAGGTTTCGTTTAAATTATTAGCTCACTCTCTCACAGATGTTCTCTGGCAGAGGCTGGAACAGAGATTAAATCTCAAAGAAAACATTTACCCAGGTATCCTTCCTTTTCCTTCGTTCCCAGTTTCAAGCTTTGCAACAAAAGGGAGAGGAGAACTACAGAAAGCGGGAGCCGCCACCAGAGGAAGCAGGCTCGCCTCCACAGCGCGCTTCAGCAGCATTGCAAAGAGTGAAGCGCGATGGCGTAAATTACGCCTACGTTACGCGGGCGGATAAATGGGGCGAATTCCAGCTGCACAGCTAAACCTCACACCCGGTATTTCTTGCGTTAGCGTATTGGGCTTAAAGGTTGCACTTGCAGCCAAAGCATTTACCTAATGAAGTTTCAAAATACAATTTCACATGTTTTAAAATGGAATAAAACAGACAAGAAAAAAAAATACTTCAAACAAGCCCACAAGACTTTCTTCATATGAAACCAGTCACTCAAGTCACAAACCAGTTGGAAAATTTGGATTCCCTGCACAAACTTTTGCCACTTGAGCAGTTCCTGACTGGTCCAGAGATGCCCTGACAGGCCACTACTAAGGGCGCTGAGACACACGCTCTACCAGAACCTGCACAGAAAAAAGTTGAGAAGGGCCTATTTTAATCCTCCGAGCCTATGTAAGCCTGGGTAAGGCACTTCTCAAGAACCAGGAGAGAACCCTTCCCGCACCAATCCTCCAAAGTCTTTCTGCCAAAACTCTCTATCATGTCCAGAACTGCATCCGTGTTTCAGTCTCCATCTCTCCTCTTCCCTGTCTGCTAGTCTTTAATCTGCCATTGTGCTGAGAATTTAGCTGTTAAACTCAAAATCTTCTAAAGGTGCTAATCTCATTTATTTCTACTCTACCGTTCCTTCTAAAATATGCAAAAACTTGGAATATGGTTACAGTTGCCTATTTTTCTTAGGCACAGATGAGTACTGCTCTGTCAGAAAAATACCCTTTTTTGCCCTTATTTTGTCCTTTGCCCTTAATCACAGCAGTATTACAGCTTTCCAGTGAAACCAGATGAACAGACATCTTCACATAGACCCACCTGTTGGGTTTTTTTTTCCCCTCATCCCATTCTTGGAGATAGATAAACCACACCCAAACAGTAAAAAGTCCTACCAAAAGCTCAACCACCTGAACTCCACAAGCCAGGGTAACCACTAGATGCCTAAACGTTCACTCCCCCAAACAAAACTTAAACTTTGACAAAGGAATAAGCAAATGAAGCAGTTCTTTTACGAGGCAGTGAACACAATGTTACGTCAGAAGTATCTGGCTTCATTTAGGGCGTAATGAATTGTGAGCATGATTTTGTATCTCAAGGTTTTCTGAGACACATGAAATCAATTCAGATGGGTCAGTGTCTAGACTTTGTCTTTGTCAGATCTTACACTTCCTTCACATATACTTATTTTCACAAATACGATGTATTTATATCCACAAAATATAGACGTGGTCGCAGTTACTGCAGTATGACCCCAGCAGCAAAACATTCTGTTGGGAATAAAAATTAATTTCCCCCATCACTGTTATTGGCAAAGAGTTACAGCACAGGCTCATAAAGCTGTGGGTCTATATTCACACTGATATTCAACCGGAGCAAAATCATTAATGATTTCTACTGAATCTATATGGATTTATTAAATATGCTGCTTATTAAAGCAACGATTGAATTATTTATTATGAGACCTGTGGTGTCATTAGCTAAAGTTATGCTTTGTTAAGTGCTCCCTCTAATATGTACAGCAAGGGAAATGTTTTTAATTAAAAGAATAGAATATAGGGAACAAAGAAGACAGAGAAAAATAAAACAGGCTTATGAGCATACCAAGAACAACACATCCATCAGTTATTTACAGATGTGTGTATCTGTTTAAGCAGCTCATATAAAAATATATATCCCCACAGTTGAAAAGATAAGGACATGGCAAAGTAAATCGGAATTTTAAGAGAGAATGCTTCAGCTAATGTCTCATTTTTATGTATCTCCGAGGCTGGGGAGTTTTGCAGATATAGGAAAACGTAGGAAAAGGGAAAAAAGGATAAAATGTTTAACAGGAATATGTGTAGCTAAGCTATACATGTTCTGTGCCACACATTGGAAAAAATGGTGTTGAAAATGACATCCCTGTTTTTTCCAAGTATATGTTCTTATTATTAAATATAATTTTATTTGTTTTTAATCTCCTAAATCACCTCAGGAAATCAAGCAAGGAATGCCAAATACTTCAAAAGCTTCTAAGATCTTGATCAAATTTTATAATTTTATAACTTTTCTAGTTTAGGTTCCCTCAGAAACTGATCAAGTAATAGCAAGCTCAAAATACTTTTAGTCTTAATTTCCTTAACAGTTCCAGTTCCAGAAATACATTCCTCAGTACAAAACTTTTCATGACAGAGGTCACATATCACTGAAAAAAACCCACAAAACCTTTTGATGTGCTCGCCTCTTCACACACGAGCATTTAGAACACACGGCAATTACAGCCGTGTCAACTGAATATATGTAAATTAAATATAATTTAATGTGTTTAAAGGGAATTTTATGTACTTCACCAGCATGAACTTAGCCAGTTCCATTATTCTGTGACAATACAATGATTTGTGAGCCACTTGTGGAACAGAATATGCAGTTTGGAAACCTCTGCTTTATGCTTATCTGACGCCTAGCAACAGTTAGTCCATTTGCTAAAGGAGATCCACCTGGTGACTAGATGCAAGATCATGCATCTCAGAGCAATGACAATGTCACACATCGAAAACACAGAAATCGCCCCTGAGTTCAGACGCACTCTCAGGAATCACAGAACGAATCACACAATGGTTCGGGGTGGAAGCGACCTTTAAAGACCATCTAGTTCCAGCCCCTCCAGCATAGAGCAGACTATTCTAGAGCACTGCTCAGAGCCCCATCCAACCTGACCCTGAACACTTCAAGCTCAGGGAAGAAGCAGGAACAACAGGAACAATTGCACCTAACATAGCTGAAACCGAGCTCCCAGACTGACTGAAACATAAGCAGGTGAAGCACAAATGGGAATTAGTGCGCATTTGAGGCGCACGGTTAAAAAAATCCCCACAAATTCAAATGTGGTCAGAAAAATTGCAGGTGAATGCTTATGGACCTCTTTACATAGATAGTTTAATGAGAAGTTAGGGCATGATGACTTTTTCATATGTCAGTGAAGAATAGATATATGTTAGTAACTCTGACAGTGTTAATTTTGATCTATTTACTCACTTGCTGGATTAAAACTTTCTGATGTTTAAGTAGACACGCTACCTTCTGTAAAACACAGACACATGTAAATATCTGCTCATCCATTCTTATTTACCTGGAACTACCCAGAACATGAGCACTGCTCAATACCTTTTAGGTAGTGCATGGATGATTGGCTGCACAACACAACAATATTGTGGCCTAGATAAAGAACACCACATTATGTCTTCTCTTAAAGCATTAAAAGCGAGCTAAGGTTTTGGTTACTAACTGCAGGTCTTCCATGTTTTACTGGACTTAAAGATATTTGATGGAGAACCCGACAGTTGGAGGTTTGAACTGCAGGACCATTTGTTAACTGACACTTTGGGGCGGGACTAATTCCCTCCAACTATTTATTTTTCACTCATTTCTGCTGTTGGGTGAGTTTATTTGTCTCCTGCTCTCATATATCATACGTGTTAGACTCAAATGATATTTCTTGGGTTGAAACAGCATTAGTAAGTTTGACGGCTGATATCTTTTCATGTTATTAAGACTATACAAAACATTATTTCTAATAAATTTTCAGTATACTCAAATTTCAGTAGAAGATGAAAAATATTTCCTGTAGCTTTCTATAATATTCAGCTATCTTCTGTGTGAACCACATGGAAAACACAACCAATCAGCTTTAGAGTCCAAACCATCGCTATACTGTCTGTACCTATTGGCGGGCCACCTGCCAAGTGGGATGGCTCCACACTTCGCCTAGCACAGCTTGAAACTGAGTAGGGCTCCATTGCTGCTGGAGCTGTCAATGGACATAACTCTGAACTCTTAATCTAGACATAGCGTTTACACAGTAGATGACTCTCAGGCTTGTATAACTGTCAGTCCTCTCTGAGAAAATAGGAGGGATCTTATTAAGATGGAAGAGGTGCAGTAAAGGTCTTGAAGCCGAGCTGACAAAGGCACGTGGAGATGCCCAGCAAGTACCGCACAGAAAACAGGCAAGGTTAACAACATTTTAGCAACACTATATGAAGAGTAAAAACTGGAAGACATAGATAAGGTCAATCAGTAGCGACGGACACTGGAAGAGCTCTTTGAAGACGTTTCCTTGTCAGCAGACCCAGTTATATACTACTATGGTCTGTTCTTACTTTTGAGATTACATTCTAGACAGCACTGAAGGTGGGGTTCATCTCATCTGTCTTAGAATGGAAGCTGCTTTCAAGAACTGTCCCTCTCTTCCCTTGCAATCATGGACTAAGACTGGATAACTAAAAGGACATTAGACGTCTAATGTTTAGACTGATAAAGTTAGGTGTGATGAATCCCATTATCAGTGACCACTTCAACAGTTCATCCCTGCATCGAGGAAACTTGGGTGATTCAGTAACATCCCTTTTTTTTTTTGACCCCGATTTATGGCTACCCTTGTAACTGCCATCATCCTTGTCTAAAAAAAAAAAAAATCAATTGTTGAATTAAATGAAACACAACGTCAAAATTTTGCCTGAACGAATGACAAAAGCTGTAACAACTCTGCTTTGGACCTTGTGGTAGATGTACTGTACCATTCCCCATGCAACTAAAACGGTAGCACTATCATCTAGTAATTAGGAAGATAGAATATTAAGTACTACTAACACATTATCTAAAACAAGACTATGTGGTATTACCTACTATAGCTACCACATTTTTAAATAAAACCAGCTATTATTCGTGATTGTTTCGTGCCATGCCCAGATGAAATGCACAACTAGTAGCATAACAGCCTTTTAAAATGTGCCGTGTCATTCACACAACTGTAGGATTAGAATTACAAAATTAGTTTGAGACAGTCTTTTTTGTTTCAGGGTACGTTTTGGAGCGGAGTGTGAGGGTAGGCGCACAAATCCCGCAGCGGGAGTTGCGTGCGTACCAGCTTCACACTCACTGTAACTCCTGAGTATTGCTTCTTTCTTCTGGGCTCTATCATTGACATTAATTCAGATCCATATTGCTCTACACAGAAAAATCCAGTAAGACACTAAAAAAAGTACAAGGCAAAAGACACAGTGCACATTACATGCTACCGTATATTAAAGCTTAATTACTACAAGCATATAAAAGGTTGCTCCCAGGAGTTAAGTTCTTTACAACAGCAACTACTAAGTCATGGTCTACAGGATGTGCATAAGGTGTTTTATTGGGGCACAGTCCAAACTAGTTCAACAGTGCTGGTGAAGTCAATACACTTTGAAACAATCAAATTATTCCTTCTGGTTCCAGAAGCGATTGGTTATCAGTACAATGAAGCAGCACAATATATTTTATTCTGGGAGCAAGCAACTTCACTTGGTACAACACTTCTTCATATTGCTCATCATGCCAGCGTCAACATGCCTTCACCACAAGATAATATATACTTAAAAGCAAGAAGCGAGTAGAGGTGCAACAACTGCAGATCCTTGAAGATGCTAAGTGTTGCAGTAACTTCTCTGCAGTTGGATCATATCAATAATGCCAAACTGACAGGAAGCCACCTCTCTTTTCACACATCTACTCAGAAACCACAGAGGAATAAGACTAAAAATTAAATAAATATAACACAGACAACACACGCAACAGAACAGACGTGGAAAGTAAAGGTTGGAGAGTATGATGAAGGAGGAAATTGAAATGTCTGGACAATGAGAATGGGTCTCCGAAGAGCACCACTGACAGTCAGACAGACTGCTATAAGCCATTAGAAAAACAAAGCTGGGAGGGGGAAGAGAGATCAGGCGAGGAGAGGATATGGAAGGGCATGCCTTGTTTACTTCATCCAAACCAAGAGCAGCAAGACAGAATGTAGACTAGAGGAGGGCTCACAGCATGGTATGCCAAAAGAAAATGCAAAACATGCCATCTCAAAGTAAAACCAAAACTGAGAAACGAATTCATTTGGTAACATCTTCATAAATGAGTTTAATAAATGTCATTAAAATGAATGTGACAGAGTACGAACTATCCATGGCACTTTCACTGGAGCAGCACAAGAGCTTTAATGAGTACTGTATTATGAACAACTGGGCTCAAAACAGGACCAGCAATGCAAAGAATCAGGTATTTGGTTGTTGTCAATGGAAGGTGAGACTACAAGAGAACATGAACTACACTATTGGAAGACGTGTTTTGAAGGAAGACTCTGGGGGAAGAAGGACATCGATGAAGGTGTGAATATGGAGACAATATGGCAGCACAAGGGCTGGTAAAGACAAAATATACATTGTCACGATACAGTACAAATGAAAAAAAGAGGAGGGGAGATGTTAACAGTAAAGCCTGCTTTTCAGATGCAACAATCTGATACACAAATGACTCCACAAGGCGGGGGGGGGGGAATTCTAAAAAACTTATAAAAGTTATACTCTTTTATTTTGTACTTCCTGCAAAGAAGTTAGTGCGTGAGTCACAAGAACCGATGGAGAGGCAAACTGCTAGTTTCTCTCCTCTTTGAGATTGGGGGCTCATATATAAATATACACACAGATATATATATATACACACACATAGACAGATGAATATATATATGTATATATGTGTGTGTATATACAGAGAAAGATAGACAAAGATGTTATCTTCCTGTGTTCTTGGCAAGGAATTAGTCCTGAAGTTAGGAGGAGTGGAGGTAGGATTGAGGTTGGAAGGAAAGGTAACGAAGAGGGCATACCGCTTTCGGCTTCTGCAAACGACAAGAAAAAAATTGCAAATCAAACACTTTGATAAGAAATCAACTGACACCAAAGCAAAAGCAAAAAAACCCTTTATTTAAAAGTCTTCAAGGCTCAAAGGTTTTTCTGCTGAGAATGAGAACAAATATATGGACAGACAAAGAGAAAATTTAACAAGAGGCATAAACATGGGGTGCGGGAGGGAAGAATCCTGGTTAGGCTTTCCTTCTTGCTTACTCTTGTGGAAAAAAGAAAAAAAGGAGGGGGGGGAAGGAAGGCAAAAATATCTCTAGAAGGGATTTTAGATGAGGAGTTTGAATGTCTGCATTTTGAACTGATATTGTTTGCTCTCTATTCAGCAAGCTCTGCTGGGACATTTTTGGGTTGATGTTCTCCATGTTCCGTGAGCATTTTTTCTGAGAAGAAAAAAAAACCTCTACACAAATGAAGTAAGAAAGACCATTTTCTAAGCTGAAACATTTGGTTTACACCACAGACACAAAAACTTATTTAAGAGATTCCTGCTCTTAAAAACTGATTATAATATCCCCAGATGCTACTAGAGATGAAGGAATGGCCAACTCATATTATGACCTGGAACTAGTAGAGCACAGACCTTAGTAGCTCGTCAGAAACCCACTATAGTCGTTCACATTTTATAAACTCAGAGGTTTCTTTGATAACTGAGCAGTAATTTAAACATTATTAAATATATAAATGTAAAGCTAAAAAAAAATTCTAACAATGGCTATTTTAATTAATCTTTAAGATACGTTGATGAGAAACAGTTGCCTAAAAAGGTAAACGTACGATAGACACTTTACCCATTATCTGAAAATGAGTCTGTATTTATCATATCTATGACTTATTACCTATACTTAGGCCTGAAAAAATTTAAATTCTGCCTTTAATGAAATGTTGTAAAAACAAAAATTGTTTGTAATTAACAGTCTGATACTGTCAAAACTTTTTATCAAGGTGTGCTTACTGTTTTGTGCAGCCTTATTAGGAGTCAGGAAAAAGAGAAAAAAATGCCATTGCAAGCAGGAAGCTCAGCTGCTGCTAACTGGTGCATTAATATTAGCTTGGATAGAGTTCTGATGATTTATAATTACTATTGATCTCAAATTCCCCGTGGCAGAGTTAACAGAATTTGGCTGTAAATCAGAAAGCTTTAGAAAAGTGGCATCTAGGAGACTGCCTGGGAAAAAACAAGTGGGTAGGTAAGTGAGTATTTATGCCGGTCTCCATGTAACGAAGATATTAACAAAGCCAATGGAAATTCTGCCATTGACTTACAATGGTGCTAGGATTTATCCTTAACACTGAGGTGAAAATTTAGAGGGGGGATTAGGAAATCTGGAATGCCCTCACATGACCACTTGTGAGAGCTGCACACACTGCTGAAGTCACTTTGCCTTGCTTTCGCTCCGAGTGCAAAGTGATGAAGGCAGAGGAAACTAAAAAAAGGAAGCTCCCTGTGTAAGTAAAAAAATCAGATCTCTAATTTACTTATATAGCTATTCTGTTACGAATAGTAACAAAATGAAAATGGTGGGATAAGATCTTCTCATCTCTTCGGCAGAAAGAAGCCTTTGAAAATTTCCTCTGCTCCTGAAAATCCTGGTCCTAGACCTGTCTCAGCTCTGGCAGGAAACGCTAGCTCTTAATAACAAGGTGCCACCTCCATGATATTCTAAATTGTTATTTATATTTATCATTGTTGCTGTAAATTGTAAGTGATGTAAAACCTCTCAATAGTTTTACGAAATAGAATCTAAATTAAAATCATAAAAATAAATTGGCACCTATCTACTGTTGGTCACTCTCAGAAAGAGGGGAAGCTGAAAGGGTACCATAACCAGCTCCCCCTTCAGCTTTATGAAGAATTACCAATGAAGAACTTAAATATGAAGTAGAATAAAATATTTCCAAAGGCAACATCAACCAACATAACTGGTTGATAATTGGATCCATAATCCATATGGATCCACAATTGGATAAACAAAAAATTTATCTTATTCAAAGGCAGCTTGCACTTGTAAGCCATGTTATTCTAATTTTTATCTTCATTCCCTGTCATTTCATTTGATTAGATGCAAGGAAATAATGCAAGTATAGCTAAGAAGTGAGAAACTGAAGCTTTGTTCCATTACCTTTCCGGTTAGACTAAAAGGCTCCAGCTCAGAAACCCACAAATATGTACTTATAGTATTTGGGTTGAAGAGCACAGGAAGGGGTAGAACAGTAAAGATACGCTGTAGGTAGCTCTGTGTTTCACCAAACAGTGACTATAAAATTATCACTGATTAATAAAGTCAGCAGATATTCCTGTGATCCGGGTTGTAAGAAAATGTGAATATCTAGCTTACATGCTCTCCTCGTTACATATGTATTCACAAAAACCAGCTGTTAACATCCCTGTGTTAGTACTGTTTCCTGCAATTTTTAGGCTCTTTTTTTTCCTACCACATTAATTAATTGTCAGCTGTTACCTGCAAGGCTTTAAGTAAGCAGGAATATGTGATTGCATGACAGTGTGCTACTTTTTGTGGGATCCTCTGCACCACCTTGTGATTAAGAACTCAATCCAACTCCCACTGAAGTTAGTGCAAAGAATGATATGGAAGCCATGAATTATCTGTTATTACTGAAAAATACTTTAATATTAGCACTCATGTCAGTAAATGACAACTGGAGTAATGACAACCTAAAGTTGGGCAATAATTCTTAGGAGAATCAACGGAAACCAAATGTTTTCTAATACTAGAAATACAAAATCTGGTAAATCACTCCATTACTGTTACTGTCATTTTTTTTTTTCTAGATTAAAAAGATTAAACTGTTTAGAAACAAAAGAATAATAAATCATTTGCTTTATATTAGCTAACACAGAATGAGATCATTCAATGGAAAATTATTTTTAGAGCCCCTGGGAGCTAGAAACATTTTTTTTTAAAATCTGATATTAAAAAAAATAAAAAGGATTTCTTAATCAGCATAGCGTGGACAAAAATGATACCCAATAGCACATACACCACTTCACATATCACTTTATAACACAGGAAAGAATCAAGCAAAACCAACCACAGGGCCTGGAAATACTCTTACGATCAGTTGTAACACTGCGTTTTCCATGTCAGATGCCCCACATAAGTTTTCGAGATATTTTTCACAAAGAAAAAATTACAACATGTAATAATAAACACTAAAATAAACTTTCAAAACCTCACAAATTGTGGCATGAGCTCGAATGACGGAAATGGTTCTCCTGTGAGGAGAAACAACTGCCCTCACAAGTTTTGGGTAATGAGTGGCCAAAAATAAGATGAACTAATATGTATCATTCCAGCTTTACTACAGTAGTACAGAATATAACTTTTGACAGAGGAAAATAAAGCTCAGCTCAGAGTCCGCATTGTCATACTTGCACTGCAGGTGCCTCCCCTTGCTGCAGAGCACATTGATAACGTTTCTGTGATACAAAACCGGACGTTGGTAAAGCCCTGCAGGACAAGCTGATAGCCTGACTCCTGTGTTCACTTGGAATTTTATGAATTTTTGTAGAAAAAAAATAATGGCAAGAAACACTTTTTTTCCTGTCTGTGAATCTGTATTAATAATAATGATTTTTTTTTTTTCTTTTTGGCTGAGGAAGGGAGTCAGCCAGTTGGTAACTTCAAGGCTAAATTAACGTTTTCCAGTTTCATGATGTTACTCAGATATGCAAGTTTTGCCAAAACAGATGCCATATAAATACTAGGTTTATCCTAATATTTCTGTTCATCCTGTATCCTAAGTTGGTTCTCCCCAATTCATTTAGATGAAATTATTATTTTGACAATACACATAGCCATAATGAGACTTGATATCACACCTGCTTTCCACTTTTCTACTTTCAGTATAAGCGGGACCTTCAAACAAAACCGACAGACTATAAAAAAAAGCATTGTATGTTTTTGTTTAAGTAAATAAAGAAGCACTTAAGTAAAGAAAGAACTTCTGGAGCTGGGACATACGTGTCACTGTCCCCCCACCTCCTACTAAACGTTCTGCCTTGAGCTAATTTTAGGGAAGAAGAATAGGGCGGAAATAAAGGCCTGTCAGCGCTATGTGAAATGGTGTAATGTGATGGCATGCTAATTATACTCTGAAATGTTTCAAAAATATAAGAATAGCTATATTCATTCTGGGAAAAAAAACAGCGGGCAAAATCCTTGACGGTGCATTCCAGAACTTCAACATTTGTAGGCGTTGGACATACCTGCTTTCTCGCTTTTCCGACTTGTATTCTATGGCTATCATTAAGAGCTTTAGTTTCGCAAACACCAGTCTGCAGGAAGAGAAGAGGGCGAGAGTCAGTCCTTACTCACAACCAACACCGCGTACGGGGAGACGGCTGCAGGGTACGTATTTTCTTTGAGAATTTACGCTAAGACCAGTTAGGTATACACAGAACATATTACAGTCATTTTATTTTGAAGATAATGAACACACATTCTCTGAAAAATATAAACTGCCAAGTTGAGAACAGTAATGTAAGCACCAACACCTCGTTACTAAGTCTACTTAAGCAATAACAACAAAGGTCACGATACGCAACATCAAATTGCATTTGGCTATAGTTGGGGACGTCTTGAGGAAATTTTTCAAATCTTTGCTGGAATTCAGCCGTATGTTGATGGTAGTTTGCATTCCTTAGGAAATATGACTGTACCGAACTAAAATGAAAGTATGCTATTATTAAGTCAGGATTTGCCAACCGCTGTCACAGAGGAACTGCATGACTGGAAGCAATTTGTACAAGTCAGTAAAAGCAGCTATTTATTAAAACAACTCAAGGCTGATATTCGTAGACTTGCAGAACTGAGAGTTAGCAAAACACCATTTGCTTCAAGCTAATAGGCTAGCTGGGAATAAACAAACCAAGCATTTTTTTGTAAAGTAACTAGAAACCATTTTCTAACTTTGCCATTGAAATGTATGCAAAATCAACTCCTGCCTCCCGTTCTACGAATCTGTCACAAATTCCTCTAGGGCTCACCTTTCAGCTAGATGGCTGCCATCTTCTGTATCATATGCTAACTTTTCCAGTGCTCAGTGCTTCTCTACAAACTTCCTTACTTCAGTGTTCTTAATATTTTTGCATATATTTTAAGGATGTTTACTTTCTTTTAAGCAAATCTAAGCAATACTCCCTATAGTTTGCATCAGTCACATACTGAGCAGAAAGCAAGGAATTGACTGCTGAACTGGCAATGTTCCATTTCTCTAATAAGTTTCAGAAATTACCGTGAACAGTTAATTCCCGCTATTTCTTCAGGATAAGGGAATAATTACCGATAAGCACGCATGTAGTTCTGACAAAGCTGCAGCAACGTGCTGCATATCGCATACGGATGTATACACTAGCATTTACATCGCATTAAGTTCTGCAATGTAATACTTGAGTATATTTTTTTCTTCAAAAATTTTCCTTTTAAAGGATTTTACAAGTACCCCTGTAGCCTCCTTGTCTAGGGAACGTGCTGGTTTTGGCTGGGATAGAGTTAATTTTCTTCACAGTAGCCAGTACGGGGCTGTGGTTTGGATTTGTGCTGAAATCAGTGTGGATAACCCAGGGATGTGTTAGTTCCTGCCGAGCAGGGCTTGCACAGAGCCAAGGCCTTTCCTGCCCCTCACCCCACCCCACCAGCGAGGGGCTGGGGGGGCACAAGGGGCTGGGAGGGGACACGGCCGGGACAGTGACCCCAGCTGACCCCAGGGATGTCCCACACCACACGGCGCCATGCTCAGCACATACAGCTGGGGGAAGGAAGGGGGAAGGGGGACGCTGGGAGGGATGGCGTTTGCCATCCCCAGCCACCGTTAGGCGTGACGGAGCCCTGCTCTCCTGGGGATGGCTGAGCCCCCCCTGCCCGTGGGGAGGGGGAAGGGATTCCTCGGTTTGCTGTGCTCGTGTGCGCGGCTTCTGCTTTACCTGTTAGACTGGCTTTATCTCAGCCCAGGAGCTTTCTCACTTGTACCCTTCCGATTCCCTCCCCCCTCCCACCGGGGGGCCGTGAGCGAGCGGCTGCGCGGGGCCTGGCTCCCAACTGGGGCTAAACCATGATGGGGAGCCGGGTGATCTCTCAGTATTGGGAAGTTAACACAGAAAGACGGATAGGGGCAAGCTTCATTTAAGGTTTTCTCAAAACTGATTGAAACTCTTATCCTACCCCCAGAACTCCAGCCAAGGTCAGAAATGGGCAAACAAAATCCTGATAGTTACTGAATTCTTGATTAGCCTATCACCTCCCACAATATTAACAGGTTAATAAAGCCTGACTATCAGCTTCGGTAAAAAAAAAAGAATAAAATAAAATAATCGATTTGCAAACACGTTAACACTAGAGTACCCTGTATGTTGTATTAAGACTTTTACGTATCTGTTTTAAAAAGATGACATCATAAAATAAAAGTTCATGAGCAGTGAATGTCAAGAGTTCTAAATCTTATTTTTTCATTTTGACTGCCTACATTCCTTAGGAAACACACTTAACTTCTCTTCCTTGGTTTTCTAGTATTTGATAATCTATCTCTCTATCTATCTTCCTAAAAAGAAAATAAAACAATAAACGCAACATAAAGAGATGAGCGCAATGCTACCCTAATATCTGGCATCAGTATCTCATTCTTACCTACAGATTTACTAAAAATATTTAAGTGGTAAAATAAACAGGTTTAGATGCACTCGGGCCATGCAATTAAACATTCGGATTAGTAAGCCTCGCCATTTAACTGTGCTGTGCAAATGCAGTTTGACGTGGTTAAAACAAGAAGCAAAGCTCTTATACCTGCTTTTTCCCCCAGATACATAAAGAACCTTGTAATAAGAAGTTAGAACGCTTTTTATCTCAAATTATTATGTAGAAGTCCACAAAAAGTGTCAATGACAGTACATGAGGCATTAATTTCTATTTTATTTTCAACTGTCAGCATCGTCTGCTAACTACTGATGAACACAGATGGCCACGAACAAAAGCTCTTAAGAATTTGAATCTGACTGTTTCTATCTACCTGGGGAGAAATAAATTGTTTTCGACATTAAATCTTCCTTCTTTACTGGTAAGACTATCATTGGCATAAATTAACCATAGATACCAGCTGTACTATTTCCATGTGAAAGTACCGGGATATTTAGAATTTAAAGAAATTATTGTTCTCCTTCATGAGCAGCAAAACATGAATAGAAAACCTTGCTTAGTTCTAAATCATTCAATTTTGTACCAAGCATTAAAAAAAAAGGATTTTAATTAGAAAATCTACTGGAAGGAAGTTTTTTCTCTTCAAACAGATTTTTGATTGAAATCTTGTACACCGTAAATCATTCAGGCTTTTTCCTCAGGGTCAGTTATAACATTTTTTGCTGAATTAGTTTGACAAAGGAATAGGTACTTTCCTCAGGAAGGGAAAAGTACTTTCAATCTACTTCCATATCTTGGTTCAGCTGCAGTTAACAAAAGTATTTTGATATAGGATAAATCACATTCCTGTTCACCTAATGAAAAATAGATGGAAAAATACGAACCCTGATAAAAAAGCAGAATCTTACAGTAGCATCTTCAGCTGAGCAAATTAGTTGTGGTATCAGAATTCTTTCATAAATATATTATTTGTGCATAAGAAATAGCTTGAAAAGATGACAAATTGGCAACTGGCACTTTCTTTGGTACTTGCTGGCACGCTGTGTTCCTTAGGAGTGGAAAGTATCGGAATATCAAATACTTTAATGGAGCAGCAGCATCTAAAATGCGTGCAGTCGATGATGTTTGTATCATAATATATATTTAATAACCCAAATATCCCTTTCAAAGGCTCGTTAATGTCAGGCTCAACTAATTTCCAATCACATGAAACTGGCAAAAGCATGGGCGCCTTCTGCTTTCACCCTACAGCTAGGTTCTTCCAGATGCTGAGCACTTGTGTGTTGCTCAGGCAAGGGAAAAATATAAGGAAATACTCCAGTAGTAGAATTTCACAGAATTATTAAAAAAGTTTAAAAGTGAGAAAAAGAAATTAAAAAGCTATCAGCCCTGTCACATGAAGCTGCCGAGCATTTGGTATGGGTCTTTTAACCACTTATACTATGGTCCTAACAAAGTTTTTAGCAAGAATTTTGCTGAATATCACTCATGTGTGACTGTGGACAACGCCTTTTGTGTTTTCCATAGGAGACCAAGATCCTATGAGGTCATCCAAAGACCAAAAGGAAAACCCATCTATTAAATTCTGTGAGATTGGGTTGTAAACAATTACCGTAAGTTAAAATAATTTTAAGAACACTGAAGTGAGCCAGGGTTTGCATAAATCAATCAAAAAAGGCAAAAGTACTCTTTAAATCTAGCACAGTGGAAAAAGACCTCCAAGACAAGAACTCTGCTAGGATAATGGTAGTGGGAAAAGTAGACATCCAGAGGCAAGAGAGAATACCAAATATATATTAAGATATATAATATCTTAATATATAAAAACATATCTTAATATACAAAAACATATAGCGAATACGGGTGAATCTCGACAAAGACCAGGCTCTTCTAGTGAGTTCATGAGTCATTATACAAACAATATAAGTGTGTAGAGTGTGACTTAGGGCAACTCACGACATAATATGACATACATCACTCAGTGACATGCATTACTCTCTCTATATACACACATACACACGCAGAAGCATTTCATACCAATTAATTATTTGTACCAGTTGCAGTCAGTGGCTGCTGATAAGACCAAGAGCAGGTGAGCAGATAGATTGGCTGCTCACGGTAGCGGATACCGCCACCATCACTCGGACGGTAGCGAGAATGTGAGCTGAATATTTAACAGTTTGTGGTTGATGACCTGTCAGTCTGTTATGAAAACACCGAATGTAAGAAATGCCAATACACTGTACAATGTAGAACACTACATTGATTTTTCTCCGTATTTCCCACATCAAATATTACGTTGGTTTACGAGATGGTTCCTGGTTTGAAATGCAATGGAATTGCTGTGGAGTGTGGTGGAATACATCCCACTGCAAAACAGGGCTGAAAAACTCGGCTGAAGGGTTTAAAAAATATTTATCCTTCATTACTTTTGTCCACTCTTATCCTGCTAAACAAAACTCCCAGTCCACTGTCCTTCCTGGCTCCCACTAAAGCTGATCGTGCTGGAATAAGAAAACTAAGTAAGGATATTGTTCCTCTAAGAGCTCTACCGAAGGGTCTTAGGGTAACGGCAATACCTGTGCACCTAGCTCATTAATATGTAACACCACATTTTAATTTTCAATGTGCTTTAATTAACCTGAATTTAATAGAGTTATTAAACTGCTGGAGAATTTGAGATAAGTCTTTTTCTTTAATTGAAACTAGGAAATACAGTTAATTAAGCCTCCAGATAATCAAATGCTTGAGGAGAGCTCTAAAGTTTACATGTTTCTAAATCTCAATAAACGCCCTTTCTTTATTGATTATTTTATCTCAGCTCTACCAGCACAGTTAAATGAATGTCAGCTTCATGTCAAACAGCCTCAGTCACACGTTTTTAAGAACTCGTACAGACCCTCACCTATGTGTGACAACAGTTTGGTGTGGAGATCGAGTTTTCATGGTTGGAGTTAGTGTAAGCAGCACAAATTACCATTCATTCTGAATATAACACAGATTTCTAGAGCACGTTATGAGACTTTCCACATCAAGATATCCAGGCAAAGTTTTGCGCTTACAGTAATAAACGTTTTCCCTCAATAATCTAGTAACAGTCTGGTTATCGCAGCGGAGGGTTGGATTGTGAGCGCCTTCGTTTTATTAGCAAGTTGAAGACTGGGCTCTGTCACGGCTACATCCCAGAAAAAACACAGATTTTTAGATGGATAACATTTGTTTAACAGTTGTTTTGCCCTCGTTCTTATGCCTTAACCTACGTTTACACTACTGTAAAAATTTGAAAAGGTGGGATAAGTGACAGGATTTGAAGCAAAATCATTCTCCTTTACATAAGAGACGAAATCTTACGTCTTCCACTCTTTCCTCCTCTAAGAATGGAGTCTGCAGAAGCTTTTCTATGTTATCTAATCAGACATCAAACTCTTCTGAGTAGGGTCTGTTTCTGTTTAGGCATTTGAGCAGTGCCTAGCAAAAGCTCTCCACAGTCTGTTGTGACCTTCTGGTACGGCTGTAACGAAGAACGATGCCAACACAAGGCGGAATATGGCTCTGCTAAACTATCCTGACCACGTCTCTTCTCCCACGTCACTAGCGATAGAACGAGCGGAAACGGCCTCAAGCTGCGCCAGGGGAGGCTTAGACTGGGTATGAGGGAAAACGTCTTTATTCAAAGAGCGGTCAGGCCCTGGCACAGGCTGCCCAGAGAGGTGGGGGAGTCACCGTCCCTGGGGGTGCCCAAACAACGTGTAGCCGTGGCACTTCAAGGCATGGTTTAGGAGGCCTGGGGGTGTGGCGTAGATGGTTGGATGTGATGTTCCTAGAGGTCTTTTCCAACCTTAATGATTCTGTGATTCTATGTTTGTGGCAACACTATTTATCACAGAAACCTTGTGCATACAAATCTCTCATTCATAGAGTCATTCTAGGACAAATATAGGGCTTTTCAGTCTCTAGAAATAAAGTTGTAGCATGGCTTATGCTATGGTTATATACTATATGTTTCAAATCCTCCTTTCTCATTAGAGAACAAACATATTTTTTCTGACATATTTCACTTGTTAAAAGTGGTTTGCAACCAGTTCCACAGGGCTCTGGGTGCCACACTGATTGTACGCCTCTGTGACATCTGTTTCAGTTAATGACTAGTTTCCCTGGAATGGGACATAAGCCAGGACGGTGACACCAACAACCACTATTCAAAGAATGGGAATCATTAGAAGAAACAATAGGGCAGCACTTAGGAGTAAAAGAACTCAATTTAAATGGATTGCTGATGAATTTGTTCAACCCTGAAAACATCTATGCTTTTATTTACCATCACTTAATTTCCAAATCTCTTCTGAAAACAGGCATTACAGTGTTTGGAATACTTCCATGCAGTGATTGCTTTAATGTTTATTTTATTGGATCCCATCTGATGTAGCAACATTAGGACTGCAGCAGAGTGAAAAGGTCTCCTGCAGAAACCTCAGATTTCACTGGAGAGAAGGCAAATACTTTTGTATATTCATATGTATTTCTACTTACTCACAAACTGCAGGGAAGGACAAACCCACAAAGGCACTGGACAGATATTCTGTATACATTTCATTTGCAACTCCTTCCAGGTAGTATTTCTGCCACGTATCCTCCTCAATCTAAAACAAAGAAACACAGATGCAGAGCTCTGAGTAAACGAAAAAAAACTTTCTTTAAAATTCACAAACAAGTGCTTAAACATGAATCAGATTTTAACAAATAAGTCAGTAGCCAGTTATGGCAGTTAATATTGCTATTTTTTACAGGATTTCCTGGAATGCAAAAAAAACCCCCACCAGTCCATGTAGTCAGTAAATCAAGCAGCCTGTGTAAAAACAGTGCACTCCATTCTTGGCAAGCACATTCAGCTTGAGGTGAAATAAGGTTGTAGAGAGCTTGAGGGAAAAAAAAAAAAATCTCTATTTTCTCTTTCTGAAAATTCTCTAGTGAAATGGTCGCGTTATATTGTTATCTGGGTCTCTCTGACAACGTTTCAATGTTCACCTTGCTTAGAAGTTGATCAGCACTCAAAACTCAGCATTTAGAATTACAATTTTTTTTTTTTCTTCTCTGCATCTATAACTAACAAGGAAATATGAGAAACAGATATTGAAACAATTTCTTCAATGGTCCATCAGTGCTTTAGGACAACAACTGAAGGAAACTCTCACTGCTAAATTCAGAGGTCTTTCACTGTTGAAGGTAACGAAGGAAAGCAAGTCAGAGATGCTACAGAACTACCACCAAAGGCTCAATATATTTGCCTAAGCGGATGTTTCCAGTGATATTTGAGAGGCACGTGCAATCCCGCCTAGCCTCCGGCTGCTGCCCTGGCATCCGAGGGTGCCGCGTCACATCTATAACGCTTACACCTCAGACACTCTATAAGGTGTTTCAATTAGCATCAAACACCCATATTCAGGTAACTGCATTGAGTACTTAGCATCCAGCCGCGGGAATGGCACTGTAAGTCAGAAGAGCAAACACAAACCTAGCTGATATGACTGGAAATACAGCGTACGCTGAAGCTGGTCACTGGTGAAATCCCAGTTCTCTACGCCGTAATTTGTGCCCTCATCCAAAGCCTGAGATGTGACCGTCGCTCCCAGCGGGACCTTCCTAGGCAAACTAGGGAAACCACCACAAACACGGAGCCCGAAGTATCTGAGGCTTCACATCAGCCAGTTGCCTCCCTGTTTATTACACCACACTAAAACAACCATTCATGGGGGACATTCCCAGGTGTAATTATCTCTTTGGCTTTATTCACTAATCGTGTATACAAATTGTGTGACCAGAGGAATTCATATTAGCAAGAATTATACACAGCACCAAAAATATATGTATGATAATATATCTAATATCAGCCAGAAATACACCATTTACATCAGACAAGCAAAAATAATTTTATGTATTTCTTCTTTTACATTTTACGTTAACGCTTTTTATTAACCAGAGTCTATCTGACTAGATAGTAAATAGGAAACAAGTAAAAAAAGAGAGATTGAGAGATCAGAGATTTTTATTTTCTTAAGGCACACGAGATCATGGAAATATTAATCTTGTAATGTGGTTCATGTCTAAGGGCCATATATTATTGTTTGTAAAAAAATAAACTCCGAGTACCACTGTTTAGGTAGCGCCATTATGGTCTTCATCTTACAGAGCAGAAGGTGAGACAGGATTGAGTTTAGATGTGAAGGCCGTAATAAGAAAATATTTTTTTTTCAGAAATTATTGCTAGAGGTTTGCAAAGCTACCTGAGAGGTCGAAGTACCAAATCCCCACTGATTTGAGGAGGACTTGGATAACTATATATCTCCTAAACATTCCACAATATGCCTTTCTCTGATATCCCCAGCTTCTCCCGAAGCTCCATCTGCACCGTGTGAAGAGACGACGATACCAACCCTGCAGGAAACAGAGCTGCAGCCAGGCGCAACCAAGCGGCACACGGGACGCTTCAGCAACACCCACCCTCATAAATTACGGCAGGTAAAGCTCAAGTGCTTTAATCTACACTGCAGATCTTGCTTGCCTAAAGTCACAACAGGTCCCAGAGCCAGTGCAACGGCCACCACCTAAGCAAGAGCCAGGTTTTCTTCTCCCCATTACATACAGAACTCTCAGCATTTCAGAAATTCTTATCAAAGAATTCAGTCCAGTAAGATTAAGAACTTATTGCTGCTTTAAAAGTTTGTGCAGCAACATTATTACCCGCTACGTCAAATGCCTTGGATAACATCCAGTCAATTATTTTAATGGTTTGAAATGCCTTAGGGCAGCAAAACACACCCTGTATATTCTTTATGGTAAAAGCACTATGGTATGTTAGGAGGAGTGTGGGGTTTGTTTCCAAACAGCAATATAAGTGTACATGTCTGTCAGTATTCAAGAAAAGATATTAAGGATGTAAGTGACTTGGGTAAAGGCGTCCAAATTAATTTTTCAGCTGTAGAGCAATACATCACATTGAGAAAAGCATCTTTAAGCATCAATTTATCTCTGTCTGTTGTGTCAAACTACAGCTGTTTTGAAACAGCATTAAAGCAAGAGGTTCTTGCATAACACATGGGGCTTAAAGGAAACCTCACCATGTAAATTCAAAAAAGGATAACAATTTAAGATAGGAAAAATTAAAGCACATACTGTAATCACCAGACAGTTCAGGTCTGTGACCAACAACATCCTCTATATATTTATAATGTATCCAGCAACTGGCTTTCTGCCTCTTAAATTTAGAGATGAACTCATGCCTACAGAGATACCGTTCAAGACTTTCTTCTGGATATTAATTCTACTTTTCCTTGAACCGGTTTGTTTATATTGTTGTTTCATTAGTTGCACTTATTATTATTCTACTCTAAATTATGCTTCTAATCAAGGTATAATCAGATTAAAACGTTAAGTGTTTAACAAAAATTTTCAGCTAAGTAATTGACATTTTTTTATTTCAAATTAAATCTTTAGGAACTTTTAAAATCTTATATGCTTTAGGAAATAAAATTATACGAGCCCAAGCTGTAAAAGTAAACTACATTATAAAAACAAAAGCTATAATGGGTACGGAGTTCCATTCATTCCCCAAGAGTCTAGAAGAGGTTTTTCTTCTTCCTTCATATACATTTTTATTAAACACTTAATATTTTCTAAAAGTTTTAAATTATAGTTCTGTACTCCACATTCTCACTCCAGTTCCAAACCATGAAGCTCACAAAACCTCATTAAATAAGAATCCTACAGAAACGCAGTGATGTGCCTCCTCCTGCTCCTTTTTTTTTTCCATCTCTTCACCCCCGCCTCCCCCGCCTGCGGTTCCCCAGGTCTCAGCCCTCGACTCTACCTCTTCCCCAGGTTTTGCAAGAGAGAAAATCAAATCTGATTCTCTGAAAGAAACAAGCAGGAGACAAATTAACTGATGTTAAATTGATGGTAAAGAGATAAAAAACTCTTTGCATTCAAAGACTATATGCATTCGCAATCCCCTGAAAGACAGAGAACAGCCTGTAACACCTGGTGGGGCAAAAAGGAGGTAACAGCTTAGAGAATAATCTAGCTATGCAAAGAAGAAAGTTAACCTGAGAGCAAGAACCCCTGGGAGAGTCCCTACAAGCTATAAAACAGCTAACAGTCTGAGAGAGATATTTTGTCCTAGTGATTTATTTATCAGATTGAGAGTTTAAGGCAGGCATTATTCTTAGCTATAACTTGGTTTCTCTGCTCTACCACATCATTACCTAACATCACCCACGCCACCAGCAGAACAGGTTCTCTAGGCTAACGTCCTCTGTATCTTGTTTTCTACTTCCCTCTTAACTCCTTTACCCAGAAGGAAGCTCAGCCGACCTGCCTGCCAGGTACTAGAGGATGTACAGCCTCCAGCTGGCAGCGCTTTCGCTGACAGTTCCTTATCTCACTTCCCCATCAGCGGTGTTACCACCTCCTCTCTCAAACTCCTCTTTTAGGCTCCTAATGTGGTTAATCTTCTTTGCCTGCTTCAACTCAGTCACTTATTCTACGCTTAAATCATACAGACATCTTGTCTTCCCACTAATCAGGATAACCTGTGAAAAAAAGGTCTAAATCACGTTCGAAAAAATTTTACCTTTAAAAGCTTTCAGAGACAGCAAGGCCAGTTCTGTGTCATACCAGCATTTTATGGATAGACAGTACCAAAGCCGCGAGTACTGTCATCCATAGTAAGCTCAGTGGGCAAAGCTCAGTGGCTCAGAAAGGGAACCGCAGCTGAGCCCCTACGCCTGCAGCAGCACATGTCAGGAGGGCAGTGGCCAAGCAGCGTAACGAAGAGCTGCGGCTCTGCTAATTGCCTGACTTAAACGAGAATTGCCACACCGTGCCCACACATGGCTTGCACTGACATACTGTAATCACAGGAATGCTGGGCTTTTCCAGCTCTTTTCCGACTTAAAAGCACCTCTTCCCTGGAAGAGCGTGATCCGCAGTTTGTTTAAACCACTGCAACCGCCTCTACTGATTCTGACGGGCTCAAGTTCATTGTCTGAAGAGCACAAAGCAGAAAGAAACAACATGTGCTGACACAATGATTTCAGTTCGAAGAAATAAACCAAAGCAATTTTCAGATTATATCATTATTATCATACAATGTTATTAAAGTTTTTTCTATTGTTATATTACATTATTAAATACTACTATTGCTTTTACATTCTATTATTCTATGTTATTTTGTAGTACAATATAACTTTCACTGGAAATCAGTGCGACACAATCTCTCTTGTACAATTTTCCAATATTAAAAAAATCTGAACTCCACAGCTATTTTGACGGGACTCGCATGGTGTTTTATACAAGTTTGTGTAAGTTATATCCTACATGCTGAGTACTAATTTCACCAATCTTTTCCCCAGGTTAAACTAGTCAAAAGGCTCTCTTTCAAAAGAATGGTCTAAAGAAAAGAAGGATTGGAAACTTTTTAAGAAACCAGTGAAACATGAATTGCTACGAATTTATTTCTTTTTCATTTTCTTCCCCCGTTGATAGGCTGGCAGGTAACCAGTTACTTTAGTTCTGGAGAAATAAACAACTGCAAGAATAAATTGCAACGTGGAGATGTTCCAAATCATACCCTCCCTGACAAGTGGGCTGCAAACAATCAAGAGAAACTTCTTCCGCAGAAATCGTTTCACCACTCAGAGACCACGTGGGATGCTGAAAGGGATTTGCACTGTGCTGTTCTCCCGCCACACACAGAGAAGTCATATCACGTTTTTTTAAAACCCTTTCATTTATGGGAAGCTTGCAAATGTTGCTGATCAGCAACTCTTTATATACAGAGAACAGATAAAGTGCAGGCTTGGTAAAAATATAGGAGTAACGATAGCAAGGGCTTGTTTGTAACTACAGACTGTTTTGTGGCTTTTTCGTAGATTGACACCACCTGGGTCAGGAAAAAATATACAAATGCATGATGTGTTTCTCCTTTCTACTTCCTTCCCTTGCTTTCCCTTCTCTAGGCAGATGGTTTTGCTTTGGAGGATGGAACCGCAGATCAGACCCTTGGTGAAGTGCTCACCCTTAGGAACCAGTGGAGGACTGGAAAAAGCCAAGCTCATTCACGAAGCGGTGATCAAGCTTCATAGATACTGGCTAGTGTTAAATCAACCTTCATGAAGTGACTGCAACATTGAAGATATGTTCTCTTAGGATACCATGAAACGTTGATTAATGAATTTAAAGAATTGCTGGTATTTGGGATGCTATAAAATGTTATTATAAGATAATAATGGACCAACGATGATTTTTGCATTTTTTCCTCTGCCTGAACCATGATGTTTTCCCTGTGATTTCAGAGGGAGATGGTCACCCCCCTGCTGATTCTGAATTGGTATTTTTTGAAAGGCAGTACTTGCTGGTCTCATAGGAATGAAACCATTATTAAGAACCTCCAGTGTTCAATATTGCTTTCCTAATTCCTTGAGTCTTGCAGTTCTGATTCCTTGAGCCTTGAGTTTTAATAAAGGTTCCACAGATAAACATAATCACTTTCTCCCCTAATCCATGTCAGTAAGGTACTAATTTCAAAAACCTTAAAGTCAGTAAAAATACTTTAAGACTTACTGTGTTCTTGACTAATTTAAGCCTCTGTGATGACATTTGAAAGCCTGCTGCTGCGGTTAACCTCAAAAACTGAATCCCTAAACAAATCTGATTCTTCATAATGTGTGTTTATTTTCCTTTAAACGACTTAACTGTGACTGGAGTGATTGCCACCCAGTCCACCTCTGGACTCACTGCTACTCATCTACTGCTCACCCATACTTATCTATATATTAAAAGTCAGTTGCCAAAACTTAATGTAGAGATGAAAAAAATCTGTCCCATATGCATTTACAAAATGTCAGTTGCCTGAAAACAACGGGGAATAGTTAAATGTTATGCAAACCTTATAGAAGCAAAAAGAGCCGAATTTGGGGTGAGTTTGGGTCAAGATGCCACTAATCAAGGCCACCACAAATGTCATTCAGTAAAACTGTGAAAGGTATTTATTTGGTTAGTGAAATTTGAATCTTGATTCTAACCTACCTGAAAATATTGCTGTGCTTACAAAGACAAAAACAGTCCTGACTTTAACTCAAAAAACAAGGAAAAACCTACAGTGGTTTAAATTCTACGGTTATAAAAGTAATTTTGTTACAGCAAATAATTACTGGTCTATCCTATTTCAGCTCCTGACAGCAGAATCAGGATACCTGTATTTTCCACCTTTGTACAGTACAGACTCATACAGCTGAGACGAAGAGAACATTTCATTTCAGTGAAAAGTTTTCTGTGGTAAAGCTTTGCTTGTTGGCTGAACAAACACTTTCCAGCAGAAAGCATAAATCCATCTTTCTTAAGTATTGTGGGTTCCAGGAAGTCGAATGTGCTAGTTTAGTTCTGAGATCAGAGGGACACCAGGCTTCATCTCCTGCTACCTCTGCAGATAACTGCCAGCTTGAGAAATTAGACACTTAGGTCACAGAATCACAGAATGGTTTGGGTCGGAAGAAACCTTCAAGGAACATCTAGTTCCAACCCTCCTGCCATGGGCAGGGACATCTTTGACTAGATCAGGTTGCTCAAAGCTCCAGCCAACCTGACCTTGAACACTTCTAGGGATGGGGCATGCCATCACCAGATAAAACCTTTGCTATCTACTGGAAAATACCGTCTTGGTAACAAAAACTGTGAAGAATCAAGCAGTCAAATAATGAACAAGGGGACGTTTCTTTGATGGCAGAGTAATTAAAGCAGAGTTTAGTGCTGCCCAATATTTACACTAGAATAAAATGTAGCAGAAAAGGTGCAGCGAGGAACAACACGAGAACACCACAAGGCATGAAGTTCACCAACACAATAGCAGTGAACAGCTTCAGTGCAGGAGAAATAGCCAACAAAAACCCTTGATATGATTGGGCCCTGCTATTATTTCTTCTTTTCCCTTTTACCTCTCCTCATTTCTCGCATGTTATTTCCATTTTCATTTAGCCTCATACACAGGCCTCTACAGGTCTTTATATAAGGTATAACTGTTGAATGAAGACACAATCATTGAACAAGGGCAACTCTAGTCCCCTTTTTTTAATTTGGACCTCCTCCTTTACTCATCAAATATTGTACATCTCAAGCATATCACCAAGCAACGACAAAAGGCACTTCTACATGCCTTTCCTTACGGAAAATGAGCTTTATGAAAGACCTTCCCCTCCCTGCACGATCGTAAGGAGGAAGCTTTGCAGATCATTCTGCTATTTTCCTCCTGAAGTTAAATAACTAACATACTTCAAGCATGAGTAAATGCAGCATTCTAGAAAGACAACAAGACAGTACAATTAGTAGTTGATGCAGCAACAAGGAATCATTCACTACCTTCTACTGGTGACCACACCATCAATTATTAGGAAGAAGCATGTAGCATTTTCTTTTGACTTTGGTGTTAAATCATAGCAAAACATTACCACAGGATGCTGTGTTGGTACAACTAGTAAGTATTTTTTCTTTCTTCAGAGACCTTACAAACTCAAGAGGAAATTTTAACAAATAGCAACAAAAATGTAAGTTATTCTAATCTCAGCTAGGTAGAAAGGTAAGGAGAGTTTAGGTCACTGTTGGACCTGACACAGAATGTGCCATGCCACCCCAGTGACTTGCATCTATGTCTCCCAAGTTCCTCTTCAGTACTGTAAGCACACGATTACCTTCCCCTGACTATGTTACACCGCAATACTGTCTCCTAGAGAGTCATAAAACAAATTACCCACTGATTCAATAGCCTATATGAAGAATAGCTGGGAAATGACATAGCGCATCCCAAGAGAAGAAATCTAATTTTCATCTGTATCTTTTTGTAAGTCACAATGCTCCTCTGCTCTCCTCTGTTGGTACATAGGTACAATGTTGTTATCAGCAAATATATTTACATAATACAATCATTTCCTAGTGAGACATGGTGGCAGGGAGATGAAGAAACAGCATTCATCTTGCAAGCACAACCATTAGTATTGTCAGGAAAAAACCTAAACCCTGAACTCACCCCCAGTCCTACCCCCGGCAGTGTAATTATCAGCACCTCTGTAGCCCCAGCTGATCTATCTTGTTCATAGCATTTGCTTCTCAGTGTAATGACGTACAGAGTTACATGAAAGAGATCGAGCGCATCTGAACCTGAAGATGCTATATAATCTCCTGTCAAAATCTAAGTCTCGCTATCAAGACAGAGAACTGATGCTAGAGTTGTAGCGTGACCTACGGTCTTTCGTTGTATTTTGCAAGGAGAAACAGGGAGAGGATGGCGGGGCATCTTGATAAATATTAAGGAAGGGACACAATGAAAATTCCTTTATAGCACAATGAAAGCAGCTGCAAAGTCTGCTCCCCAGCACTGAACAAGCTCAGCTTATCACCACCAAGGACAGAGCGCAAAACAATACAAAGCCTTTGAGAATAATTTCAGATGTTTGGATGAAGATCGTCCATTTCATATTTTCGACATGTATTTACTTTGATGAAGAACCCTAACTAACCAAATGACAAAAAAAAAAACACAAAAAGTACAATAAATGAGCTCATTCTATTCATCACCTCTCTAGGATAGCACTTGAATATTTTAGTTGTGCTACGAAAGCGGTCCTGCTTTATTCTAATGGCCTAACATTTTTGCTCAGCATACATGTCCCAGTATGCGGTACTTTGTCTAAATGCACACATTTCAGAAATTCTGAAGGGTCTTCCCAAAGTTATAAGGTTTATACAAAAAAAAAAATAATTAAGTGCTGTGTAAACAACGTGAAAGTTGTTACCTATTTCCTTTCTAAAATACATATAAAATTTTCTCTTAAAAGATGCCCAGAGGGCCATGTAGAGAAATATTTTACAAAAAATGACTAGAAATAACACCTTCACTGAGGCAGTTCTCTAGAGCCCTTGCCAAGCTGTTTTCATCTACTTCCATCTAACACAGGGACTCCTGCCTCCCCACCCTCCCCCGGCTCAGAATGCTTCCAGGGGTCCCCAGTGTTTAATTTTGCAATTCTCTTCTACACAGCATTGTAGTGGTGGTTTTTTTTTTTCCTAACAACCTAGATGAGAATTTAAAAAAAAGTACACACAGAATATTCTGGATTGGTAGTTGAAAAGAAGTTGTACTTTGACGGCAATGTATTTTAAACATTTCCTCATGTCCACCTATAACGCCCTTTCAGTCCACCCAAATTGCTTGTGTAAATGTCTGGTTTTATTATGCCTTTAGATAAGGGTATCAAAACCTGACAGATAAGTACTTGGCCGAAAGCAGTTCATACATTCCTAGCAAAGAGTGAAGCTTCTTAGATTTACAGTCTTATAATTGAATTTCCTTAAGTATTATAAATTATCAACTATCTCTTTACTCAATTCCATTCTCCACTTAAATCAAAGCTAACAAGAATCCTTAGTGGCATAAAAATTTTACAACCTCAGCCAACTGCTCCCATTGTTCTTTCTCTATACAAGCAAGATTTTTAAAATTCGCAGGAAAAGAGTATGTTTTATAAAACATCAATTATGCTAATCGAGATTAGCTCTAATTTCAGATGAGAGACACGCACTTTTCCATTGCTCACACTAACGTAGGGTCTTGTGGAAGGTCAAAGCAGAGAGTGTGTTCTTGAAATATTATGACACCTAATTCTTTAGGTGCTGGCCTTGACAGGTTTGAACTTGAAGGCAGACAGGCTCTGCTCTCAATACTTCCAAATTTACAGCCCAGGGCAGTGTTTCTATCCAATCAAAGTGCAAAAGATAGATTGGTGTCGATCTATTCAAACGATTGACTGAAAAACGTGCTCCGCAGCAGACTTCAGCCCAAGACAAATATACCGCGCTTATCACAAGGACTGACGCGATCGCTAAATAGCAAACAGTTTTCAACCACAACAGTTTTTAATTCCTAGACTCAGTGATTAAAAATATTGTATTCCGCCAGACTTTTTAGTGAATAAATGTCTTTGGGAGCACGCTACATTAAGATTTGTTCTGTGAGGAGGACCAGGTAATCAGTTTACCACACAGCCCCCCAGAGAAGTTCACAATAAGTTGAGAAGTCGCGTTCCCTCCCCACCCCCCTTTAAAGTTCTCCTTCACTTGAAGAAATTCACTGTGCATACCGTAGTCTCATACTTCAAAACAGTCCCAGGCTTCCTCAGTTGCCAAAAATAAATAGCAAAGCAGTTGATGTGTTCCATCGGTGTAGGTAAGCACCTGACGGATGTAAACCTGCGTGACTTTGTTATGTCTCTCTCAGCCTGGACCAGAAAGGCACGTAGCGGGAGAAGTGGGCACTGCATATGCGTGGTGTGAGCAACGGCTGCCAGAAGAGTCCACAGAGCCCATTCCTGCTCTCGAAATAGCTTAGAGGAGAATTGAGACCGCTCGAGATCATTTTTTAGATCTGGAATGAGGTGTACCGTCTTACCAGCAGAGCAAAGACAAAATTAATTCATTTGAGGATTTGCGTTACACTCAAGAACCACATTCCACATTCTATTAATTTACACAACCACACTAACTCATATTGGCTTGCGTGGCCATACAAAGGGACAAGATTTGACCACCTCTGCCTTTCATTCTATTTACTTACTTTTTGCAATGTTTTTCTTATGAGTAGGCTTCTGGTATACAATTGCTAGTCCAAACAATACAAAAATTGCAGTACAGGATAGTATTTCCATCTTCTTCTGACACTGTGCGAGTAATAGAGTGTCCCAATTCCTTTATTAATACACAATGATAACATTCTGTGCTATAAACAGGATGGATTATTGAAAGAGAGTTTACAGGTGTAAAGTTGGGGTGGTTTTTTTGCATAAGGTATCACTTGTTGTGCAATCTATCCTTCTTCCTTTCAGTGTTTACAGAACCTTAAACTTTTTGAGCTGATTTTCTTTTTTGTTCGGTTTGGTGCCAAAGAGCACATAAAAGGTTCCATATGAGATTACATAGCTAAAACCAAAAGGAAAATATTAGTAACAAATATAATATTTTGAGGTTTCTTAGTTAGTTTTACCTCTAATACCGGGCAGACTGTTTACACAAATCATTTTGCTGTAAAGTAACACATAATGAGTTAAATGTGTGCAATGTCACCATCAATCATGTTCATTTGTGTTTGACGGACCAAACATTTATGGCACATTAAATCACTTTCTAATCACGTTGTGAAGGAGGAGGAACGAACACACATTTCAAGCTTGTTTTAAAAAATACAGAAGTCTCAGTACATTTTCCTGGCAACCTCCTAACTTGTGGGAGACTCCGCTAATAACGTTTGCCCAAGGAATTTATGAAGGTCTGACAGTACTTAAATTCAGTGGTCTAAATGAAAGGGGGTGGAAGTTCTTTTAGGGAATTGACATTGTTCTTTTCCAGAGAGTCCTGTCTAACAATTCCAATCAAAGGAGCTGCTCTCCTACAACACACTGTTGATTCACAGCCACCACTGATAGTTTTCTCTTTCAAATAGAATTTTAAGAGTGAGACAGCTTGAAGAACATCCTTTCAGCTAAATAAAGAACCAAACCTTTTGCTGTCGGCAACTGATTTGGATTCTCATGAAAAAATGTGTCTCAGTTCTCGAACGTTTATTTTGCTTTAGATTTTAATATACTCCGAGATCTTTGGAAATGCGATAGGCATTTTGCTTGCCTGGACAATTCATCCTTAGTTAAGTAGCAAACAGCTTTTAAAGCAGTACGAACAGTGTCTTGCGTTCTCCCAATGCACGATTTGATGGCATTTTTCTTCTCTCAGTGCCACCTGAAGTAACCCAAGTTAAGGAACGTCTGCACCCTGTTCTGTTTCTAACTGCACACAATCAGAGATACAAGAGCAACACTGACACCGATAGCTTCCTCCAAATCAAAATCATTGCTATTTTTATGCTTGTTCTGTGTATATAGAAACACTCAGGCGTAATCTGAGTAGTGCCTTGCAAAGCTGAGCCTTCAGCTTATAACTGTTGATCAGTGAGATAGTCCAATCCGTGGCTGTACTGGAACTACTCTAAGAATATCTGATAAAATAAGAAAATACAGGACAGGAGGTGGGTAAGATAACGGCATAAGTGGTTAGACAGATCTTCTGGAAAGACGATACCTTTATATTTAGAGTTTCTGACTTTTCTAAATGGTTTAACTACAAATCCAGGCCATAAACGTGTCTCTCTAGTACAGTTCCCCCACAGTCAGATATCTGTACACATTACCACTTTCTGAATCTCTCCATTTTCTCACTGCACGTTTAAATTCAGGATTCAAATAACCTGCATGAAGACGAGTGCTTCGGAAGCTACCTATGTATTTGGATCTCTTTGAGAAAAAACTGATCCCTTCTGATTTTGGAAAGACAGAAGCTGAGCAAAAGTTTCAGGCCAACTTCTGATTTCAAGGGCAAGTTCATAGAACAGGTTGCCTCGGTAATGTGGACACGTTAGTGTGACCGTAACAAATGTTTGAGACTCCCAAGGGTCTTGGGTTACCACCAGACGAGAGCGAGGCAGACCGAAACGACCCGCAGGAAGAATGAAGTTCGTAAGAGATACAGTTTTCTTTTCGGATATATGTGGAAAGGATTAATATCAAAGCGACCATATGCTGATGAGTCATATACAGTTCCCAAGTTTGGCTTTACTGAAGTAAACCTGCTTTTTGTGAATAATGATGCCAACATCATAACAGCAGACAGTAAAGTGCAGAGCCCAGGCTTGTTTCCATATTGAGAACTGGCAATTTTTTGACTATTTGTAATAGTCTGGAATATTTTTGACATGCAGGAGCCTGCCATCTCCAATTTTTTTGGTGGTATCCAAAGGATACCTTAGTAAGCATTTCAGGACTTCATAAGAAGTAAATAAAGACTCACTACACTGATACATGCACCTCCATGAGAACAGTCCTGCCTTTCTCACCTGAGAGCATTAGGCTTTTTTTTTTTTTTTGCTTACTGGAACTATGGTCTTGAAGTGGAGCATGGCCAACCTCGTACTCCAGTGCTTCCCATCCCATTAACAACACTCATGGGATTGGAAACCAACCATCCTTTATGCTTGGAATCCGCGTCCCAGAAAGGCCCGAGGAAGGAAGCACTGATGGCTGCAATCAAGGCCTTGGTCCAGTGAACTAGTAGAGCTGCCATGGAAGTCTAGGAATAACTGGGTTAAAATTCTACCATGTTAAGTCCAAAAGAGCATTTTGACTAAGGAGAAACAAATACACAGATGATGTTGTAGGAAGTTCAGGCTTCGGTTCCAACACATGTTCCCTATTTACTCTCGCAGTCAGAGGTCCACTAGCCACTTGATGTGCAAGACCAAAATGATCAGTCCTCTTTTCTGGATGCTTTGTTGCTATATGGGAAATATATAAATCACATTTTTGTTTTAGCAGCAGGGGCTTTTCTCATAGATTAACCTGTTTTGTCTAAGACAAAGCAAAACACAAAACACCAGAAATAGCTCCCTAGAAATGGATGATGCTCTGAACAATCATTTAAAACCCAAACACTTGCTGAATAAAAATAAAACTGTAACTTGACAGAGCCTGGCTCACTGCCCAGTTTGCAGCAGAGTGCTTTTCTATGTAAGTGGGCGCTGGGTTTTTTTGTCTTACAAAATCCATTAATGTGTTCCTATCTGTTTCATATTTGAGCCATGTTCTCTGCTCAGCTCTCTGACAAACTGAATTGCGGACTAATACGTTCTAATGAGACAAGACATTACCTTTATGAATGACCTCATGGAGAAGAGGTTGGCTAACATTGTTGAAAGGCCTGGTGCCAGGCAGCTCTGGGCTATGAAACCCAGCTTGAGCTCAGCAAGACAGATTGCATCATCCCCTTCTTTCCAGTTCCAGCTTGGGATATTTAGCAGATGAGCCTGGAAAACAAACAAACCCACTGGTGAATGACCAGAAATACTTCCTCAAATACAGTACAGTGCTGTAGGAGACAGCAGTGAATGTTTTTCTGCGTCACTGGCTCTACTTTTTCTGAGCAGACAGAAGCACTCCAAGTATTTTAGCGTTGCTAAGTCTATGCTAAGAAATGTTACCCATCATACCTATTAGAGATGAAACCTTACGTTTCTCAAGCCATCCTCACACCGGAACAAACCACAGAACGTTGTCAAGTTTTCCTTCCCTTCTATGTACTCCTTTCTTTGCACTCTGAGCTACTCTCTGACTGATAAGGCACACACATAACATACAGGAATCTAACATAACTTAGATTACGACCTGTGTGAAGCTGCAACCTTTGTAAGACGTTTATAAGACATTGCTGTTTAATAAGGTATACAATGTCTTCTGTCTTTCCTATTTCGTTCCTTCCACCCTGAAGGATAGCACTTGATTTAGTGAAAATCCAAACTTTTTCCTAAGACTGCTAATCGTAAGGATAAAGAAAATAGCTGATCAAGGCAGACCTCCAGTACTGACACTGGTCAGTTAGATAGGTATTAATATTGTTCAGTTACTGGCACTACTCTATCAGATTCTCTCTTTCACCTGCCTTATAGGAACAGCCGTAGGGAAACACAGAGGCCTTCATGCTTGTTTCCCTTCGTAAGTTAATATTACAGTTCAGCGCTTCGATAAAAGCTATTCTTGAAGATACATTCATTGGAAATACAAAGGAAAAATGCAGTATTTAAAAGATCTTCCCCTCTGAACCTGTTTAAAGCAGAGAAGCACCTTGCTTTTCTTCTTTAAAAAGACAGGGTCCTTCCGTTTATGTACAGGAAGGGGACATCACACGCAACAGTAAGGGCTCTTGTTCTAGCCAAAGTAACAGGTATGAGGAATTGGCAGCAGTCAAACCTCCCCAGTACCAGGATTATTGCATTTCATTGAATGAAGGTCTACCCAGCCAAGCTTCTTCTCAGAACTAGGCAGTGGTTGATGCTTTGAGAAATAATAAAAGAAGAAGGTCACATCTGAGTCCTCCATCCTCTGATATATTCTCCCTAGCTGTTAATCAGCAGTTTATGGGCTCTGTCATCTCAGGACTGACTGAATCGACTTAATTGTTTAAAGTCCACAGATTTACCATCAAAAATTTGCCAAATTCCTTTCCAAAGTGGATTTAGAATTTTGATCTCCACAATATTTTTAGGAACAAATTCCACAGCTGAATTATATTTCATATGAAAAAACAATTAGTTTTATTTATTTTGTACCTGCTACTTGGCAATTTCAGGTCTACATTGTCTCGCAAGAAGCACAAAATCACAGTAAACCTCCCGTAAGACAATAATTTTACCCATTTTTCAGTATCCACAAAGAACCGTCTTCAGATGACTTGCCTAGAGGCCACCAATTCATCTTGGGTAGCTCTACTGTCATAAGGTGAGCAAAACTTGTAGAAGCTGCGTGGTTAAAAGCTCATCTGGAATCAATAGCAACTCTGGACACTGCAGCTTTCAGAATTAAACCCTAGGCAATTAATAAATGTCCGAGGATTTTGATAAGGTCCCTTGCATATATAAATTAAACTGAATCACCTTGTAACTGGAGTACATGACAAGGCTTATTAGGATGGTTTTGTTTGGAAAGAAAAATAGCGACTATTAGTGGAGACAGAACAATTCTTTATGAGCGGATGCACTGTAGCAAAAAATCTCTGGGCAGAGACACTGTTGATTGCTGCGTTACCTTATTGTGATACTGCAACATCTGAGTGATAATTCTTATCTTCGGATGATAATTCTTTATTGAAATAACTCTAAAAAATGAAAGAAAATAAAGAACTTTTAGCCGATGGGATATTTGGATAACATCTCCTAACACCTTTACTCTACTGTGTTGTCAAGCCCCACAACTAAAACTCTATCCTCTTTTCCACCTGGCTGTAAAGCATACCGACTGAAGGCAGACCCGTGCAGTATTTACATCGAGTCAAATTTAGTTAATAACCATCAGCCAATACTAGAGAACACCAAGCTTCAGGAACTATTCAGTTGAATGGTTTACTGTTATGGAATGTGCAGAAAGAGAAACTTGGTTTAGCAGCTCTGTTCAGATTCTGTACTCATTCTGTTAAGCAAGGAATACACTTGCAATTATGATGTCATCTTCACCGATTTACCTTCATGTCTTTGAATCAACATAATTGATCAAGTTGTCCAATAATACATGTCTGAAAAGAAGCCCACTCTTTCTGCCCCACCACATATTATTTATTTATAGTTGCTAGACATTCATCACATTTTAATACCTTGAGTAATGATTTTGTTTGACATAAATCCACATGCAAACTCATCTTAATTTTTATGGATTATTCCAAAGCTCAATATTGAAACGGAGATTTCAACTCTAAATGTATAAAATATGGGCTACTTCCATAATCTGCAGCTTGACTGCATTCTTAATTATTTAACGAGCCCAAGATACACAACTGCGTACAGATTAAAAGTGGCTGGAAAGAAAAATGTCTGAGAAATGAGTGGATTGATAACGTGTTAGGAAGAGAGAAACATACAATTTAAAAACTAAAAAAGCACCGTGCAGCATTAAAGAGAGAAACAGGCCAATAAAAGTAGTTCTGTATACACAAACTAAAGGTAGAAAAGAAGATAAAACAATCAAAATGAAAAATAATCTGAATTATTATGGAATCACCAGTCTCATAAGACTCTGAAAGCCATAACTGTTTACACTGGTGTTTTGCAGGAATTATCTTGCAAACTGCGGGTCTGGCTTGTGCTTTGAAGCATAACAAAGCTAGAGCATGAAACAGATCAAAAAAGTTGCATGCATGACAAATTTACGTTATTTTTTTGGGAAGGAGAAAACAAGTCTTCCTTCTAATTTTCCATTTCCTACTGAATGATTTAATTAAACATTCAATTGTGTTGAATTAAATTCATTTAAACGTGAGAAAACACAAGAGAGTTCCACTCTCAAAATAACTCTTTTGTATTTTATTACTTTCAATGCATTAAATCTATTAAGAACGCACTAATCTGCAACCTGAATATTTTTAATGTATTTATGCCATCAATGTCAAAATAAAGTCTGTTGGATTGAAACTCAAAAGTATGTTTGGAAAATGAAATCAGGCATATTTAAGCCCTGCACCTTCCTCAGCCAGCCAGCTCTCTTGGACCCAGTGACCTTCTGCCAGAGGAGTCATTTTTTTAAAATTTTATTTTTATTATTATTTCTCCCCTTCCTTCAATTCACAGCATGCAAACATCTGACAGGCCAGTAAAATTGCTTCGTAACAATGGCCAACTCTATGTTAGAGAATTTTTAACACATCATTGACATTTTAATTTTAAAAAGGAGAGACTGGTCTCATTAAAACTACGGTTGTACGAACAAAGCAAAAAACGGAATGGCTTAGCTTCGTTGTAGCTCTAGCTGCCATCTACTGGCTGACTCTCTCATCTCCTTCCATCAGAGGACTCAAGGAGGAAAGCAGGGTCTGGTGATCCCTAACGTGTAAGTCCCTCACCAATCAAAATAAGCAATATTTGGTCTTCAGCGTAAAAAAGGAGGATGGAGCTAGGAGGCCACTGTAGCGCTGCCATCACGAGGTGTACCCCTCGCTTCCCCCCAGGCAGCGCCGTTACGTGTTGTAGCAGGTACACCAAGGAGCACCTGCCCCGCCCGGGCAGCACATGCATCACGTAACACATTGCTCCCTCTCCTCTCGTTTCTACTGGCACCGCGTTCAGCGATGAATACTTAAACCCCAGGTCCTGCGGAACGACAGAGCACCAAAGCTTGTGCTCCAGGTGTCTCTTCTGACACGCTCTTTGTAAAGCTGCCAAATTAAAACAGTTTAGGCAGGAATGGAGGGTATCCTCACCTCTCGACTTTTGAGACAATTTGTAATTTGCCCCCTAAAAAAACACATTAAAAAATCCTGCAACATTCTTCAAGTGCAACAGATCAGCAATAAAGCTGTGCGTGGCTGTAGCCTATCTGGACTCCAGAAGTTGGCTAATCGGAGTTATGAACCAAAAACCTATTAAAAACTAATGCGTTTACCTCATAATATTGGAGGCATCTTCAGCATCTGGGTCAGCGCAGTATTTATTGGCAAGGATTAGGCACGCATCTGCTGACTCTATCTGAGACACCAAAGAGAAAGCAAACATAAATAGCAACCTCTCTCTCCCGCTCTTCTTTCACCGTAAAGCGTCGGGAATCCAGCACTGACACCACGAGTGCCAGTGTCGGTTGTTAACGTTACACAGCTATCGTGAGTTCATGTGACGATGACACAGAGCAGTTTCTTGAAACTTGCTTATGATGCTCAGACCAGGTCAGCAGCTCAGTCATTGACTCTTACGTTGTATCACCTGAGGCATGAAGGTGTTAACGGACAGATCTTTTGTAACCAGATACTGGAATGCAGAGCCCTGCATCCATAGGAAGCTCCTGTTCCGTCAGTGGAGCACTCCCACAAGTCCCGCAGCTTCGTTTGGGAATTTCAGTACCTTCCTATTAGGGCCGGGAAGAGGCGGCTGAACTGGTGATTTAGAATCTGAGCACCAGTTTTCGAGAGCACGAGGAGAACTGATGTGTTCACAGGACCTCTATGGTCACACAAACCTTACCTCTACTTAACTCAAAGCACACGACCCAAGTATTTCTCAGTGTACACAACCAAAGACCGACACAAGGAAGGGTGGAATACAGAACACAAAACACCAATGCACAATTTTATGGTCATAATTAGAACATTTTGTTCCAATGAACTGAAACAGCGCGCGTTGGATTACAAAAGGTTAAGCGATTTCTGCAGCCAAAACGGACAAAAGGTATGATTAATACTCCAGAAAGTGTTAACATTGCACTAAAATATCCTTGGCTTAAGTAGCCGGTTTACATACCTTTAAAAAACAAAAATGGAAAAAGAAACATAAAAGTTAATGCTGTATCTGACAGCTTGCCATCTTTTTTTTTTTCCATTTAAGCTTCATGCTTTGCTTTAAGAGTACAAAATAATTTACCATAGAGAATTCTAGACAATAAAACCATCTGATTTTAGCTACCAAAAATCTTAAATTATGTTTTTTTCCAGGATTCCAGACAATAGAAAAAGGGTTTGACAGGTGAAAAATTGTTTTCTAATCGGTCCGATGAAGGTAAGACAATAGCATTTTAAGCAATTACTGTAAGGCAATGTTCTATTATATCAAACATTAATGTAAAATAGACTCTTGAACTAAACCCCAATGAAAAATTCATAGAGTTCAGCGGAATGGCAGACAATGTATCTTAAGTCACAGTGTTCCTGTAGCTTTGAAGGTCTAAAGATAGAGGGAAAACAAGGTTTTTAAGGATAGATATTATAATTTATTAGGCAAGCTAATAGAGACAGAAAAACAATCTTTTGGGGTTATACAAAGAAGAGATTTACTGTCTTTTTCGAAACGATGCAATGAGTGCTTTAAAAACCAAGCAGTTAGCAGGAGAACAGAACAACAGAGCTGTTACCTTCACTCTCGCCAGGTCGTGGGGATTAAGGACTGAACCCTGATAAAATTCCACCTGAGTGAAGTGTCGTTTAAAAAGAGCTTCCAGCTCAAGGTTAGGGGAGATACTGCATTGGGAAGAGGAAGAAAACACAAGAGCAAATGAGAAGTCAGTTCCCGTAACTGCCCCCTCTCCTTCATTTATAAACCAACCCATTTTAGGTATTCAGACTTCGGCTGATGCTTTTCCGCTGGCGCGGAAATAGCGTGCAGTACCTAAAGGATAAATGCATCGCTGCTTTTGCTGCCTTTCTTCTGGCTACGGAGCTCCCGGCCCACTTCACTGCACCTTCACCACCCGCCAGCTCCTCGCAGGCGGGAACCCCGAAGAACTGGAGCAAACGGCTGGGAACACGCTCGCACAGCACCTTCCTCAGGAGCGGCCTAGTACGACCATCACCCTCTCGCTGCCCCCACCATTCTCAAAAGAGCCAACTGCACCAAACAACAGAGTTTGGTGCCAAACTGCTAAAAGCCACCAAAGGAACCCTGTAGGGACCCTGTGGCCTGTACGAGCTCCAATCAACCCAAATATAATTATGCTGTGACCCACCATCTCACTTCACTTTGCCATAAACAAAGATTAAATGGATCACAATCTACCCCATAACGTGGCACCGACCTTGTAAATACCTTTTCTGATGCCACTTATTAAGCCAGAAGGGATTTAATGGCTACACAGTAAGGGCGTGAGAGCGTGAGATCTTTGTCGTGCCAGATGCTAGATTTAATAAGAAAATAAAACAGATACATGCAAACATTTGCCTGCGAAGGTATTGAAGAAAGCAGGCACTAGCGAGTAGCCAGGTGCTAAACTCCCTTCGCGTGCATACGCAGTTCCTGATTCCCATCACCATCTATTTCCACTGTGGAAATCTGGGTCTCCGCTTTCCTCTGACAGCCAATTCTTGTTATTAGAGAGGGGAAACAAGCAAACAAACAATGTAGTTACTTGCGATTATCGTCTTCAGTTCAGTTTGAAAGGACTAGATAAAAAAATTTTGCAGGTGCTGCTGGTTCTTACTTTCTCAGCGTCTTTTGTTGAATCAGCATAAATGATTCTTTAACTTTTTAATTGTTTTCTTTGATAAGAAGAAAAACACAGAACTTGATGCTAAATGCAAAAAAATACTACTCGCTGCTAGCGTGGAGCACTTCTAAACGGCTGCCATTCCAGAGCAGAAAAGAGCCTTCAGACTGTCGCCCTCCCTCTGGCACGTGGCTATTTCCAGCAGCTTCTCCCACAGGCACGCCTCTTCCCTGCTGCATTACGGGTAACGCCGAGCCTGCAGCAAACCCCAACCGCCTCAGGACGCCTCGCCAAATCCCACGTCAGAAAAATGCAAGAGACCACGTGTGTGTAGGTATGGATATTTGGGTAAAAGAGCAGCACTAATTATTACCGTGGCAAGAAGTTAATTTGTCTTCACTGCATCTGTCATATACCTCCTCTAATTAAAACTACATCTGCACCTACATTTTTCTTTTTATACGTAGTTTGCAATATGAAATAAGCATTTTTTCCTAGTAAAATCAAGGGTGAAACTGTGTTTTCAGATAGCACAAGTTCACGAGATACACTATTTTTCACTAATTTCACTAACCTTGTAGTTTCACTAGAAATATTTGCCACTAAAGAAAATTCTCACATCCCTTCATCAGTATTTCAACATTTTTTTTATTTTGTAATTCCATTCCCACTTCAAGTCTGTGTTTAGCTGTCTGCCTCACAATTGACGTGACTGGGTCTCAAGTCCGTCTGCTGGACACACCTATACTTAGCAATGGGTTATGAAACAACTGCGGAAAACAACCCCTTTTTCAAAATACATTGTTAAGGAAAGTAATTGCAAAGGTTAATTTTATGGTTATTTGGAGCTTGAAAGATCAAAAAAAGATATGGCTTAATTTAAAGAGTTTTAGTAACAGGTGATAAGGCTAATTGTGAAAAATTACTCACTTATGCAGAAAGACGATTTCTACGTTGACATCATCCCTATCCTTGTGCAGGAAGTCCTTCAGGAAGTTGGACACACTTTCAAGTGTTATGTGACCACAGACAACTATGTGCCTGGTACAGAAAAACCAGAGTTAATCTTGCAAAGAAGATAAAACCAACAAGCAAGAAAGCAAAGAAGGAAATGATAATTTATTGGCCAAAACTGAGTATTAGTCTCTTCTTGACGTTTCTCTAGATCCTATTCCATGAAGTCAGAGAAGGAAAACACCAGTTCCAAACAGCGCTTTGGAATTGCAGATACGCTCTCCCTTGCAAAGACCACTACTAACAAACCGTTTGGCCAAGTTGCTCTACACATTTCACAACAAGTGGCATCATTTATATATATGTTTATACGCTGTATTAACCAGTCCCTTCCAAACTCGTATTTCTTTATTTCACGCAGCTTTCTCCACATCTTTACCTCCTCTACTGAGATTTACTTTCTAAATTTTTGGCTTATGACATAATGAGAGAGCAAACCTCCCTAAAATGATTGGATATTTTTCCATGGTTGAAAGCAGATACTTATGCCAAATGAAGGCAATGCAAAGCTTGCCAATTATAGGCCGTAAGCAGTAAAAATGAAACCTTTTTCCTACCGGAACTTCTACAAGGAGAGTACTTTACAATAAGAAATCATTATTTATTCCACTGTTGCAACAGATAGCTTAGAAAATTGACGTTTGCACAGACTGTGATGTCGCAAAGGTTCTACCGCTCCATGTTTCCATTAATGGACGTATCTGACCACGTAAGATGGAAGCACAATATATAACCTACACACACATTCTTGAATTCTACCTCTTAAATTCTGCAAGGCTGGAGAAAAGGCCTAGGAAATGGCCCTCTTCCCGACTCTGGGGATCTGTGCTCCGTTCTTATTGTAAAGCAGAGTCCAATCACTTGTGATTAGACTATCTGACACCGTCTCACAATTCCTTCATGTAATAAACTCAACCCCAGCTTCCATTTCTGTCACGGGATTAAGACAGATGGTGATTGATAGGCCTATACGCTTCCCATTACCGCGTCGCTTGCAGAAGTCGGGAAGAGGGACACGGCGGTATAAACACAATTCCTGATCTAACAGAGGGTCAGCTTCAGGACAGCCATATAGTAACGGCACAGCCGCTCCAAACACACAATTTCACAAACTTCTTTGGCACTTGAACTGCCAAATGCGAAGCAAAGTAATTCCAGGGGTAAGAAGCAGACCATCCAACTCTCACCTACTTCATAATTGCTCTGCGGAAACCTCAGTAACGCAGAAACCTCACTGGCTGGAAACAACAAACAACGGGTGGCAGCAACGATTACTGTAATAGGAGTCTGTTCGTGCTTCGTAACTTGATACTTGATGAAATGTGTGTGAAAAGTGCACAGAGCTCAGTGCAAAAGGGGTAACAACGCCGAACGGAAAAATAAAGCAGTAATGCGCATCACACAGTGAATAATGTCACCATCATGTCCTGGGACTTTTGCAGAGGTTCAGATGGTCACTAGAAAAGCAACACACAATAAACTATTATACCGGTCCGGCACACCTTATGGTATTGTGCTACTATTACCGCTTTCATAACTAGCGTAGCACAGTTTTAAAGCTTTATTTAGGAGTATGAGAACCACTCCTTCTGCATGAGTTTTTAGGGACGTCACCAGGACTCAGACATAATTTTAGAAATAGCAGCAATAGTAGCAACTTTAATGGTTTCATTCATTGTAACAGGCAAGGAATATATGTTTATATGAGACTCTGATCGTGCTGGTTTGTATTTAACATAGGGGTCAATACTCTGACCTTTTATTGCTAAACTAGCTAACCAGAGGGTCTGCTCTGGCTTCAGTAAGATTTTGCTCGATTTTAACCTAACTTTTTGGTGCAGTAGGTGTACAGAGAACCGAGTTCTCAGACTGTAAACACTTAAAATCACAAAAAAATCCCCAAATTAAACCGTTCCTGTTTCATGAGGTAGTAAGCACAATATCAGAAGACAAGACACAAAATGTATTAGTTCATCCTATTAAGAGGTTTCCTCTGGGATCTCTGCAGCTTGGCAGAGTCCACAGCAGCCTCTGTACCGCATAAAACCCTGCCTACATTCCCCCTGCCAGAAGCACTGTGTGTGCCTGCGGCACTGCCCGCACAGTTAGGGCAGGACCACTACCTTCAACACAGAAGGGTAAAATATAATTTCAGGCACAAACATTCAATCGCCACCAAATGCGTGAATCTCTGTCCAATACATCAATCGAAGTGGAAAACCTCAAGAAAGTGCATATTCTGAGGAGATGTTTAAAACCTACGTCGTTTACTAGACCTAAATTCTGAACAGACTGTGTTTGGTACGCTACATACTTACACTAAGATACTGGGAAGTTCTAGCTGTCTAGTGGTATTCGGCACTTCTCCTGAGTGTAAACCAGTCTAGCATGAAAAAAACACAAATGCCCAAGAAAAGGGTAAACAGCAGGAAAAATATTCATTTGCATTCCTGATAATGTCTGTACCCATTTTCTAAGATGACTGATATTAAACTATGGGTATTATTTTCTTCAATTTCAGTGAGGACAGTCACCACCGGAATAATCTCCCCAGGGAAGGGGTTGACTCGGCCGCGTTGGACACCTTCAAGAGTCAGCTGGACAGGGTGCTGGGCCGTCTTGTTTAGACTGTGCTCTGCCTAGAAAGGTTGGACTAGATGATCCCCGAGGTCCCTCCCAGCCTGGGATTCTGGGATCTATTACTAATTAAGGAATTGAACTTTGAATTATCATAGCTGATGCATTATTTTTAGTAACAGAAATAGTTTCTTCTTGTAGGCATCTGCTTTGTTTGGATCCTGCGCTGTCAGCTTTAGCAGGGTCTCTTCCTGAATGCTCTCGTGCTACACCGCATTCCTGTGCAGAAGGTTTACTTCCTTCCTGGGAGATTTCACTTCATATGCGTTCTTTTCTGTCATTAATTAGAGCGCACATTTTAAAAATATTGGTAAAGTGAAGAGGAAAACTGCAAGCCAGATACAGTGTGCAACCCAAATTACTCTATTACAGAAGAAATTTTCATAGGATCATAACGTTACACGATGATGTAGGTTGGAAAAGACCTCCAGAGGTTATCAACTCCAAAAACCTCCCACTAAAATCAGATGCATTTGGTACAATAATTCAATCCTGTTATGATTCTCATTCAGTAGGGTTTCACAACAATCTGCTCCAGGGAAAATAAATCATTTGGCTGTCAAATACTCTTGAGTTTGAGCATCAGGACTGATTCTTCTGGAAGTGTCAGAAGGCATCTGCACCATGCTTTCATTTTAGCACTCTAATTTGGGGCTGGACATGATCTATTCTTTGCTTCTTTGCTGTTCTTATATAGTGCAAGTCAGTGTCCTGAGCAGTGATGGCCACAAAACCTCCTGTTTTTCACGCAATATTTTCTGATGAGATACTGGCGTTAATTTTTGGTTGAAAACTCCCAGAAAAGAAACCCCCTCCTTTTAACATAAATTATAGTTTTGCTTAGAAGTAGAAGAAATTGAAAACAGATTTCCTACTTGCCCAGAGAGAGTTATTAGGTACATTATTTAAGAAAACTTGGACAGCTTATATTGTTCCAATCTGTCCTGTATATGACTCGAAGATTTATAACTTCCTCTGTTTGTTCCAATAACCGTTCCCTTCTCGTGTGCCACCCTTTTTTTTCCCTGCACCAAGAGTTTAAGTAAAGCCAAAGTACTGGATATCTCTGCTCTCAGCTAGAGTTGGTTGGTAGGAAAATATTGTAGTAATAATTTGGGGTTAACAGAAACGACTAACCTCTGTGTTAAGCTTTTGTTTATGAAAAACCTCAAAAGTGAGATGGTATCCAGCTAAACTATGATGATTTTAATTTTTTTTGTTGTTTTTTTTTAAAAATGAAATCTAGAAATGCCCTGACAATACTGAGAATCACAATTCAGGTGTTTAGACATTTTCATTGCTGATAAATATGCAGGATGACCATGGTTTCTGTTAAGCAATAACTGTCATTGGTGCCATGTATCAGAGGTAAAACTGGTTTACTGGTTTAATACTCCAATGGGAATCCATATTACACGATTGTGGTGCTGCAAAAAGTGTCTCTTACAGAAAATCCAAAGCTTACCAGCTTTTATAGCCTGTCACCCAATAAAGCCAGACTAATCCACTCTCTCCCATAGGCACTTATCGTTCTCACAATTAACCAGAGTGACCAAATATGAAAAATTGGTACAGCTCTACCCAGCTGATTTCAGCTCTGATTCTACACCCTTGAAATTCTCTACAGTACCTGATTTCTTTCCACTCAAGTATTGACATAATGATACATTTGCTAAAAATACACTAGCTTCTTATAAATGGTGTTAAAAGGTCCAAAGCTACCACAGATAGAGTTTCAGGAAGAAGAAAAAAAAAACACGAAGTAAGCAAACGCTAAATCATCTAGAATTGTGACATGCGGTAATTGAGAACACACACTTAACCCATGTAAATAACACTGTAAATGAAAACAGATCCACTGGGAATAGGATTCTTCAGAAAGGATCTCTGCATGGTTCTTCCTTAAGAGGACACACTATGAAAAGCAAATCTTTTGCCTGTTTATTTTGAAAGAAATTATATCCATTTTATTGGAACAAGTATAAAGAACTTGAAAAAACTCACTCTAACTCGTCTGTCATAATAAATCAAAGATAATAAATGCAAAATTCTCTTCAGTATTCAGTTGAATACATGGTGTTCACTTGTCAAGTAACTAAATGAAGCGTGGTGCACATTGCTCTGGAGGTCTCTATAAAACTATAATATTTATATCAAATACATATGCTCAAATCTCTTTATGGTCTTCCTGCTTAGCGTTCCCATCATGCCTTCATCTATCGACCACCTAAATTCTTTTTTTGTATACCAGTAGCAGGCTGCTGTGGTTGAAGTAAACAGGTTCTTGTAAAGTCTAACTGGTTTTCCTCAACAAAGGATGGGTCTCAGTCACTTTTTCTTATTAAGAAAAGTCAATAAATGTCAACAGAGACTATATACGGTCTCCTTGCTTATCTATTAGTGGCATGCATTCTTTAAACATAGAAGTTGACGATACACTTCCAGCTGCGTGTGCTCTTTGTGATTCACCCAACATTACTCAAGATTCTACTAATTCAGTTCAATTAAGTGAAAACTTTATGCATGTGCTTATCTGTCTCTCCCTTATTCGGTTAAAGACGCACCTTATGTTAATACAAACTCCTCTCTCAGATTAATACAGATAGAGTAATAGGTGCGGCACAGTCATGATTGCACGTTCTTCTCTTTTTTCACAGAATTGAACCCAAGGAGGGTCCTCTGAGGACCGCTTATTTAGCCGACGTGTACAGCAAGCCAGAAAAATATGTTACAACGTTTTAACGGTTAGAAAAGCCTTGCCTCTGACAAGTAGTCGAACTCGCATGTATAACAAAAGCAAAGACTGAGAACGGCTCATCTAGACCAGGCACTTCTGGACCAAAAAAAGACACACCGAGTTGGTTTCTAACAAATAACTCTTGCAGGTATGAAACTAAAAAGCATTACTCCCAAACGTTCCTTTTTGCATTAGGCATTCGTATCTCTGAAGACAGAGCATAAAGTAGTCTGAACGCAAGACGTGATTTATTGTTAAAAAATCAACTGTAGGCTATTTTCTCACTCTGATTCTCAAATCAGGCTCTAGAAATCTTCTAGTACAAAGGAGACAAGTCAAATATACTCAAGAGGATAGCGAATCGTCTGTCAAGCCTCTAACATCCCAGCAACTTTATTTTAACGTTTGTTCACCCTTAAACTCTTTGTAAGAAAGCAGATTTTCAGTGTTCTCTCTACTCCTGAAGGATTTAAAATTTCAAAAGTGTTGAAGTTACCGCGAAGCCAAAAGCACCGACTTTCAAATATGCATCAACATTAAAAGTATAAAAGAACGTGACTCCGGTGTGACTGGAGATGTGATTGCGGTACGTGAGAACACGTCCGAGGTACCTTTAATTTCTGTAAATTGGACCTGATAGCTTCAGCTGCCAACTATTTAGGGACCAGAGTGAACTCGTGCAGCCTGCACTGAACCTGCTGTGATTAATTCTGACAGAAACTATCTGTTCCTTCCAACAGGTTCCACGCTCTTCGGAATGTCTCTTATATTGTGAGTAAAGAAAAAGGAATTATTTCATACCAGAAGGCACTCAAAGAGCGCGGTAATACAGTACTGATCATTGGAACAGCACTGGATCAGATTAACATAAATCGAAAATCATTAACGTCAGGCATTTGCAAGTTACCCCTGGTGCAGACATTAATTTAATCTGTGATCAATATAAGTATGTAAAACTAAGACTCAAGAAAGAATCATTTCAAATTCTCTTAAACACAAAATTGGCAGTGCGTGACAAACATAGAGCCGCACACAAGACCCTAATTAGTTGTGAATTATTACCCCTATGAAACTGTATCGAGTGCACTTATACAAATCCAGGTTTCAGCCTTGCTCGGCGAATATTGGTGCATCACGGGCAGCCTTTAAATATTAGCAATTGTTTCTGAAGCGCATGGAAATAGTCCAGAGGCATTAACTTACACAGGTCCTCAAATTTTTATGCCCACCTAAGTGAGATTTCTACTAGAGGACCAGCCGACAGAACGCATTTCAGATACTTTAATCCTGGATAAATAGTACACTCCTCTGTTTAAACTGCATATTAGAGCTTGCATCTAAGTCTGTTTGCGGTAGCATGCTCTCATCAGTGATTCACTGTGAGCTGCTTTATCTCAACTCCCTTGCTCAGTTACAGCTAAATGAGTTTCTCTTACATTTTTATGATCTAAGGAATTGTGCAATGCTTGCCTATAATGCAAGTTAGGAAATAAAAGTTCATATTCTTCACTGGATGCATACCTCTGAAACTGCAATAAGAGGAAGAAAGCACAGTGATTTGTTTTTTCCAGGGTCCGGATTAGTTAAGAGGCTTCCACTGTACATTTAAGTAAAGGATGAATATTAATCCTTCCATTCACTATTGATGGCGGTAATATCGAGAGTATTTCTGCCTTCATTAAAAAATACCACCTTTAGACACAACACAGCTATAACCCCGTAAGAAATAAGTGAATGATTCGGTATAAATAGAAGTAAAAACTATTGAACGCTACGGCATGCACAAGGGAAGCTTACAGCAGACCGCAGGAGTAAACCACGTCTCCAGCATTAGCATCTCAGTCGCAGACCATAATCTGTTCTAACCCCTCCAAACCCTGGGCTTCCTTCTGGTACTATTTTGTGCAGCAGGTATCACGCACACGAGACACACTTATTACTTGGGAAATCAATTGAAAATATTTTCCCTTAAATAAATTGCTTTCTATGCTCCCACCATGACTCATTTTCAAATTGCCTCATGCATTTTTCAAATGATCAATGATGAGTCAAAAATTAAATCCTCTATAAGCAATGCAGGCGTTTGCAAAGGCTTTAAGATTTTTGAGCCCTTCCTTCATGACCAGAGCCAATGCATTTCTTTCCACAGAAATCACCCCACAAAACCAAAAAGATCATCGTTCACTAACACTTGCTGACCACTCCACCTCTTCCGCCACCTCACACTGCACGCCCTGGAATGCCCACACTTACATTCACGGCCTGTGTATTTTGTAGAATATGGTAGACCAGCAGATTTATAAACCAGATTCAGTCTGCCTCGATCAAAATTTGGACAGCAAACAATGGCTATTTTTATGGCAAACCCAAAAGTTTTTTTCAACTTTTAATTTTTTTTTTTTAAATTTAGGCAGAGAGAAGGAAAATTGGAAATGTTTACAATTTTAACTAGAAATATAAAATCAGTGCTGTTCTTGTAGGAATGGAACATGATTTGAGACCTGGAATACAAATTTTTTTAAGGCGTACTATTGTATATGTCACTTCCCACATCTCCTTTCTTGCTTTCATAAGAATGGATGTACTTTAATAAGCACGCAGAATTGGAAGAAGAAGTTTGTCCTGCTAGTTCTACCCGTCAGTCTATTTAACACTCATCAGATTTTCTTTATCACTAAGTGAGACTTCATTTGAAGCAGTGGGGTTAGAAGAATGGCTAGCAGATGGGAAATAGAGACACCCCTGGGGATCATAATGCAATCCGTGTCACATTCTCTTATTACATTCTCATCCCACCGGAAAATAATATCTTACATATTGTACCAAATTATTTAATATAATAATCTAATGTCACTTTCTTTGGAGCGATGCCTCTCATTACTGTGGCAAATGGACCTTTGCCAAAGTATCTGAGCAAGCCTTAAAATCTTTTTTTCTAATTTTTAATCAAATTCAAACATCTAATGAGTCCAAGATGGCCTGTCAACTTAAATTATCTGTTTGTCTTTCTGTTTACCATATCTATCTGTCTACAGTTTTTATTTTCCTTTGTGAAGTTTAGTTATTGAATCCCATGTTTCCTTCTGGAAGGAATCTCTAACAGATGATTCCTCCCCTTGATATGTTGATGATTTGCTGATTTATGGCTTGCAAATTTAAGAAATCTAAAGGAATCTCTGGGAAGCAGAGCAGATCATGAGAGAAGAGAAACAAGAGATTTTAATAGTTTATACAGTAAAGAACTGTGATTTCATTAAAATACAATTTTTAATCTTATACATTAACTACAGTGATGCCTCTAGATTTTTTTTTTTAAATCTTCAAACGATTTCACAAAGTTTAGCATAAATATTTACTATTGGGACAAGATCAGCAGTTTATATATACACATACATGTATATAAAATAGTAATAATCCCACTCTGCCAATATCTACCCATGGGAAGCTGGGCTCTGCTCGCTGCCCTCAGAAAGAGTTTCCATTGGATTTGCTAGCAGCTTCACATGAAAAAGGCAAAAAGAATTTAGTCCACGGAATTAAAAGTCAATAATTCAATGTAGAGGAGAGACTGTAAAAAAATCATGACGTTATCCAGTCTCTCTTTCAGCCCATCAGTTTACAAATGTTCTTTCCATATGCTTTCTGGAGCTTTGTGCAGGCTGATTTACAATAAGCTAATGCCTTCAACTGGAAAATATTTCACAGAATTAAAATCCAGTCTGATCATATGAACACATGAATACAGAAATGAAACAAGTGAGTAAGAACAACCTTGATTCTCAAGTACATTAGTAAATGCAGAATAAAAGGTTTATCATAAATTAGTAGAGAGAAAACTAATCTGGATCTTTAACCAAATCTCAGACCAGACTTGAGTAATATGAATGTTACAGACAAATAAACCTTGATTTATTGGGGGGGGCCTTAAAAGAAATAGCACAGATGACCCTGTAGGACTGAATGTGTAAATTCCAAATATCACAAAAGAGGGCAGCGGCAGAATTCTACCTATCCAAACCCAAGAATTTCTTGAAAAAAACCCCGGTCTCGCAAGACTTAAAGCCTGACCTTTACAGTTAAGAGGTTAGTGGGAGCACTTCAGAAGATCATCCAAAGCCAAAGCAACCGCTGCCTCTTCCAGCCTTGCAGAGGTAAGCACGCACAAACCAACCTGTAGGCTCACTGCTGCTCTCTAAAAACAACAGGCTATCAGCTATGGCAATAGAGTGGCAGATACCTTTTCATCCATTTATGGTACTTCACTTTAAAAAATAGCACTTTAAAATGATCCCGGGAATACTAACTCATGAGTTCTACATAGAGGTTACAGAAAGAGCCTAAACAAAGTCAAATCGAAAGCCTTGAAAGAGGTAAATGTAGCTAGGGTGTAAGGAACCAGCTGCTGGTCTCAAAATTATTAAGAAAAAAGGCTAAGAGGAAATATTTTTAGTACTCAAGCTATATACCATTTCCGTTTGTAGCTGATGAAAAAAAGGTCAATCAAAAAAGCATAAAATTTCCCCTGCTTATATATATATAAAATTATGTATTATTTTCCAATCTACAGTCTCATCTATAGACTTTTTATAATACTGTAATAAAAGGTCAGATTTTTTCCTCATCCAGCCAACGACATGTTACATCTAGCTTTTACCTCCAGTATTTGTGTCCAGTATTTTGCCATTACAAACTACTTTATCTGTTCCTGATACTAGTTTGTCACTAATTTACTTTATGAAATTATCTGAATATAGCGTCTTTCAAGTAGATGCTTTCATTAGTTACTTCTTAGCGATCTAGGAAGTTTCACAATATTTTAGCAAGACACGTCCCCTACAACGCCGCAGATATTTTTCAGTGTGACAACGTGATGCTCGGCGATGAGGCAATTGAGAAGAGTTAACCTTCACTGTAAATGTGTCTACTTTGCATTTTAAAAGCATTTCTCATCTTCAGAAAGCATAAACTTTACTCCACTAAATCTCACAAAAACTCCGTCAGGGAGTTACTAGTCTATTAGTAATAAAAATATGACAACTGCTCAATGGAGAAATTAAGTTGCGTTGGTCCCTACTTCTACAGAAATCAGCAGAGCATTGGCCAATACGTAAATAACATTACGTAATTACACATAAAGAATATTATGTATAATAATATATACCTGCTCTGCAAGAAGCGTTTCCCAAAACGTAAAACCATGTACTACAGAATTCATCCAGGGAAGCGCACAGGAAGGACAACCAGTGGTGACCGAACTGCTCGTGTGAAAGACCAGAGAAACTACGTAGGACTCACGGCGGAAAATACTGGAAGCCACCTCACCATTATCCGAAGGTACCTCTTAGCGGTATTAGAAAATAATATTTTTTTACAGTCTGATTGCTTTTCATGCCTGATTTTTATTGCCCAGTTACATCTTAGTTATATAGATATGTATTTAATATCAACTATTTTCTGTCTTTGTAACGAGTCTGGTTTTCCCCGTATCATTTGTAGTTAGCGGTGAGTACAGCAAGGTACAATTGTTTGTTTGTTCCAACTAAATTAAGGTGGCCCTTTTCTCCTTGTCTACTGACCACATAGTAAAAACAAATCTGCAAACAGCAGCAAAAGAGCTGGCCAGCAGTAACGTCGTTACCTGCAGAGCGGACCTCATTGCTTACAAGCCTGAAAGTCAAGATAAGGATCGTTACCTTTTTTCAGCAACTTCGTGATTTTTTTTGCACTATGTTGTGATTGTGCCAAAGCAATTTCCCTGCCTGTTACTAAATGAGCATGTTTGGTCACATTCAGTATAGATTCATCAGTGTGCATTTTGGTACATATGCAACAGTGAGTACTGTCGTTTATTTAACAGGTGAAACTTCAATCAAAAAGTATAATAAAATTCCTGCTTTGTATTCTCTGAGACTTTAGAAGACTCATTGCAGGAATATATTACAAAGCAGAGATTACAAATTAAATCTAAAATTTAAAATTCCCCATGGACTTAGGTAACAAAACTACCTAGTGTCTAGTAAATTTAACCAGTGATAATCGCATACTGCCTGCAAACTAATTCTGTTTCCAAACTCTGTGTGTATGTGTCTCATCTAACAGAGGAGTAAGCTTCTTTACTGTGCAAAATTATCCCTGTATAGTTTATGAGTCCTTTGGGGCCTTTTTTGGCTAAAAAGCAAAATGAAACGTGAGATCAAACTTGCTGGTGTGTTGGTTGTTTCTCTTCTTTAGCAAGTGTTTAGAAATAATTTTTATGCGTACGCTGTAGCTGCTTCGATAGATACAATTCTATGGCGAGGCTCTCAGTGTTAAAGCGATGTGGTGCAACCCTCAAAGCATACATAATCATATGTTAACTTCCCACCTAAATGTTTAATCATCACACAGAAGCGTGTTATTCCACAGCCACAGTTCAGGAGGCGACATGTATAAACATATATATAAATGCTACAAAGCAGATTCCAAGTACTTCTCTATCTTGGAGAAAGTTAGAAGTTTACACATTTGCTATTTTAGGAGTTGAAACTACATCTTTCAACAATATTTAGCTGCTTTCAGTTTGTACATGCATTTAATTTTATCTAGAAACTTTCTGACATTAGGCATAGAACAACTGTAGTTTCTCATTACGTTTGCTGCCAGAATCTACGCTTGGTTGCTCAACTAAAGACCGTATATTGCTAATTACTACCACATGCCCATATCCCAAGCAAAGGAAAACTTATTGGTTCTGACAATCCTTTCTCTCAACACTGAATTCCAAATGAAAACTTAAATTTGGGCCAAACATAACATTTCATCAATCTTGTTCTACTGACTGCACAAGCAACATCAAACAAGGGGTGCTAATGGCTTTTTACTGTGCAGTTCCCAAGCTGAGATTCTCTGATGAAAGACCCACATGAGCAAAGGACATCTTTAAACTACTTAGTAATTAATAATTGAACCAGAAAACAATGCATGAAGTAAATCAAACAGTTTGTACGCTGATGACAGAGCTGAGTTTCAAGTGACAAGCTATACGGGCAGTAGAGACCAGCAGAGAAAAGCACTGGCGACAGAGCGAGCTAAAACCCAAACAGACAGTGCATATTAAAAAAGACAAAAAGAAAAGGTAAAAACACCAAAATTAAGCACGCCCCAAAGCTAGCAGAAGCCTTTAATCTGGAGTTGCGCTTTTCAGGATGCGGGGTTCTGACTGAAGATCAGGTCCAAGTTCAGAGACATCTGAGCGATGCTGGGTACTAGTGACAATGTAGAGGGGGAGAGACTACCACGCCCGATGTAAAACTGCTTTTAACCGTATTCCCCTCTGCTCTAACTGCTTTGGAGCCTCAAAAACAGAGGGGTAAGCTCTGTGTTTGAAAAACTTCTCTCTTTGAGAAACTGATTATGAATAAAAATATGAAACTGAGTAGACCTCTGTCACAAAGAAACATTTTGGGAAATTAATGATACTACTCTACCTCAGAAATAAATGAAGGCATTCTGGTAATCTGGATAAGTGAATAATGATCCATGTTTCCAACACTAGTGTTTACAGTAAAAAGCCAAACCAAAACAAACTTCAGACATTTGAGAGTATCTCAAAAAATGAAAGTATTAAAGTTTTCAACTGTGTTGTCTAATTGCTTGAGTATTATTGAACATCCAGTAGCATAAGCTATAACAAAGGTAAAAACTTTGATTTCACTACCCAGTGATGTAAAACGGTACTCTAGAATTAGCTCTGTGGGATGTTTACAGCCTTTGTGCTCCACAGAGAGGAGAAACAACTTGATAAAACCATAATCCACATTTATAAAATGATGCACGAGTGATGATTTGAAAGGAATAAAGTAAAAAAACCATCTTATTAAAGTAAGGAGAGGGACAATTAATCAGGTGCGTTGCTTGCAGTACCTTCTTTGAGTTGTATAGGAGGGATTCTATGTGACTAGTCTTTTAGGGCAAATATATCTCTACCGGTGAATACCGCAATGATATGTAATGAAATAAAAGGTGGCAACACTAAAGGTGATATAGAGGAGAAAATACTGTATTGCCAAGTACATCTAGTTCATTAAAGGCTATATCCCAGCAGGTCTAGGTGCTGAGAACGCCAGAAACAGCTGGTTTTAACTCGGTCAAAAAACCAAGCCAGCTTTCAATAGAAATGTAACGAGCTAATGAGATCCAATAAAATTTAACTTTTGCTAGTAGGTGAAAATAGTATTTTTTACGGGTTTGGTTCTTCTCCGCACTCTATCCATCCTAAGGTTACTGCATGCTCTTCTTAGAATAGGTTTTATACGGTGTGTGGAAGAGAATCACTTTAAAATCACCGGTCACAGATCCTAAAATCACAAGCGTTTGCAGCATTCATATGAAGGCACCAGGAGCTGCGTGAGATCCGAATGTGCTGTTCGAGCACTGCGGAACAGCACCGCCAGACCTGTGACATCGTCAGCCGAAGGGAATAACCCGACCAACATAAAGCTCGTGTTTCTAAAGAACAGAGTTGTTTGAAAATCATGCGAATCATCGTCGTCACTTAGTTATGAGATGCCGTGATAATCTGATGCCCAAAGCTGTGAAGTGACAGGTCAGCCTTGTTCCAGAAGCCACCTGCGTGTGCAACAGCAGCAGTTCTTACAAGATATGTCAGTGTAGTCTTAGTGGTTTCCAGGTTCTCTTGAAGTAGGGACGAAATGTTGTGACTTGTACCATAGCATAGCCCAGGTCTCTGATTTTAGTGTGACAACTCTCCAGTGGTAACAGCTGATGTCAAGGAATGCAGCCTTATAAAGCCGTGAGTCAGCTCTTACCACCTTCAGGGGCTCTTTAAAGTCACACAACCACACCTGGTCTTTTTTGACTTACTTTCTGCCTCGGGTTGAGTTAAAAGTCCCGCCGTATTTCTTCCGATTAAGGATGAGAGCAGCAATTTCTGGCACGTAGCGAGCAAACATTGCCTACATGCATGAAACAAAAACACAAAAAAAAAAAAAAAAAAGAAAATGGCATGCAGAGAGTGTTCTACTGCAGCAGAGGCAGCAGAGCCTCTTGGGATACTTACTTTCTTCCACTAACCGCACTATAGGAACCACCATATTTCTTGCGGTTTCCTATTAACTCTATGATTTCAGGGACGTAGCTGGCAAACATGGCCTAAGAAGAAGACAGGAGACAGAAGAAAAGACTAAAAAGAGAGGCCAAAGAAAGGGGGATGATGAATATTTTCAGAAGATATATATCTTTAAGATCTGAAAATGCAAAAGAATTAGATCTATGAAGTTGTTTAAAAAGAAAATTTTTTTAAAAAATGTAAAAGGTCTTATCAAAGAAAACAAGAGGGCTCCTCCGTGTAAAAGTTGGTCTGGGAGAAGGTGCACGCCTTATACATTAAGAAAATGGTCAAAAGAGGAAAAATAGGCACACGAAACAAAACAAGAACAAAATTAATTCAAACTGTTCTCTAGTCATAAAATACAGTTATGTCTAATTCTTCCTGAAGAGGGGAGGGGGAAAAAAAACCTATCCAAGCTCCACTGCAAAAACCAAACTTAAGTATTATCATTCTGGTTACATTTCTATTTTAAGAGACAGACTTTTTTCCCCCATGATTAAGATTCAAATGAAGACAAAAACAAGAGGCAATCGGGGGTTATTCCCCCTCTCAAGAAACAAAAAGGTCACACCCCGCCCCCGCAAAAAACCCCAACTTTTCCAAAAGTTTATGTTTTTAAAAGGATTGGAATAACACGTGATAGAAAAAAAGGTTTTGAGGAGAAAATAAAAATTATTCTGCCATGTTTTGTCCAACAAACATCTTCATTGTGGCTGGATACTTCGAAGAGCTACTGCCAGAGACATGGTCTTTGTCTTTGTATGTCAATAAACAGAGACGGGAATGCATATATTTATGCTCATATATATGCATCCGTGTGTGTCTCGTATATGGCATTCATAACGTTGGTTATATACATATCACCTCTGTAAGAGGTATGTATATGTGAAATCGATATATGAGAGTAAAGTAATATACATACGTATGTATGTGCACAATAGATATTGAGAGTCATCCATAAAGCACTTACCTTGCACAGAGAGTAAGTATTAAAATAAACCTTGCTGGTTTAGAGACTAACATTGAAACCAGTCCTGTAATGTTACTAATGCTGATGAGTAGCAGAAAAGTTGACGTAAGACAATTAGTAACTTCGGTGCTACGCACATACAGGACAAAGAACGCAAGAATTTGCCAATGTAAAAGGATGCTGGTTATGCACATGTGATAAATTGTGAGTTAAAATCGTGCTACATGACATGAAAGGATGTTTGAAATTAAAGAGAGTGTGGTTTGCCATCATCTGGATCAGGCAAGCTGCTCTTTAAGGCAGTCCAAAGCCACAGTGTTTGTTGGAATTCTGGGGAGGAACACAGAAGGGTGGGAAGAACTTCTGAAACCGCAAAGTGCCTTTAAGTATCAATATCAGCCTCAAAAAAACGCACTACAGTCAGTCACTAAAGAGTCAAGTACTACCAATAACGTTGTAAGTTGGAATACGAAGCACTTCATGTATTCACATGCATTACTCATTTAAATGGATCAGAAAAACTCTGATTCTACTAAACTGGACTAATTTGACAAGCTCTTACAAAACATTTGTCTATAGAAAAAAGGTGTATTACATATATATTTAAAAGTATTATGATTAATTTTAATTTATTACACCAGATATTATTACTTTAATTACAGAATTGAGATATACAGGATCAAGTATTAAGGTAGCTGGAATACTACTACTACTACTACTACTAATAATAATAATAATAATAATAATTAAAAAAGGGTTTTTACCAATCCCCCAAGGATGAAGAAGACCATGAAAAGGCGACCAAGGGTTGTTTTTGCATAAACATCTCCATAGCCAACAGTGGACATTGTAACCATCAGTAAATAAACACATTCCCAATATGTTAGCGGTTGATTATTTTGGAAATTTTCCCATGGATCCCCTGAGTTCTCCACCTAAAATGCACAAGCAAACACACCGCGAATTAACAGAGCTGTGACGCCAATTCACTCTACTGACACACGTGCGTGCGGCCCGTGTGTGTGCGTGTATATATAATGTGGCATACAACATCAGCTCTGGATCCTTTCCTGTGATTTATTTTGAAGAAATACAGAATCTAACCCTGTCCTAATTACAGCATTACAGGTTTTTTGCCAATAGGCATAGCCTTGCCACTCGTACGATCTATGGAACGTATCTTTGCCATTCACCTCTAAATAACACAATTAATTGCATTCCATAGCGATTTGTTCAGAACTTTGTCAGACTGAATCTTATTTGTAATGCAATTAAACTTCTTGGTTTTGTTTTAAAGCATTATGTAGCTATTAAAGGCATTAGTTTAGCGATACACTATTACTTTTCCAAGAGGCCAGCTACTGTACATGGCAAAGTTATAAATTTATATCACTGGAAAACGCTCGTGCCCGCTATTCCACAGTAAAAATGTTTGAAGGTTGAGGTTTCCTACAGTAGAACAGAGACACTTATGCTGAAAAGCAAGAAAAAAAATATCCAAGCCCTAGAAAATAGCATTTCTCCCTCCTGCTGTAATTTTAAAAGCTTTTTTTTTAAAATTTTTTTAATTCAGAAGTAGAAAGAGCTAATGTTTATGTCATAAAGATGCTATATTTGCTCACAGGAGCGTAAAAACATGGTCATCCCTGAATGAGTGGTGTATCAAACAACAACATCCAAAATTTCAGTCCATCTTTAAGAGTGAAAACAAAATGACTATCTGGTATAAGAAGATGATAAACATTCTGAATTTAATCTTACATAGCTGGATGCTGCTCAAGGCAATTCAAGAGAAGTCAATTTAATTGCTCTGGACTAACATCAATATAATCAAATTATAATATTATTCCAAAACCATTCCTGAATAACTTATTACTACTACGATGACTATTACCTTGAAATTTTCCTGATTCTAAGATGACCAGGAAAGGTACTTAAAGGACAAATATTCAACCATATTTAATTATATTTAATGAGCAAATCAGTAAAAGCTATTAGCTTAAAACATTTAAAACACACAATTGGCATACACCTATCATACATATGCCTGTTCACGTTTATGACCTCGTACGTACTCCTATACTAACTACCCTAGGTTTTTCAGGTATTGCAAAGTGCAGAATAGAAATCTATTGCAAAAATCTACGTTATCCATGACTGAAAAGCTGCACCGAAAATTTCGAAATTTTCAAACAAAAGCGAAGGAAATACCCTCCACAAAATTGCTACCCGCAACATTGGCAGTCCCGTTACTTCTCGTGGAAACAGAGAACTGCTTTCTCCGACACAGCCATTGATTTCCCAGGACCTCAGCACCATTTCGGCTCCACCAACCCCTCCAGAAAGCGCCCGGGTGGTTCTTTAGGAAACATTGCCACCTACTGGTAAATTGCAATCGCTCAAGGAGTTGCATCACCCCAAGACACATTTTATTGCTGAGGTTAATGATGTATTACTTACTATTCAGAATTAGTTTTGAGTAGGAGCCTAAAATTCGGGAAGCTGTGATGTCTTTTTTTATTACACTCTATAGATGTGTTAAGGGATTACCCAGAGCAAGGCAATTTCAGGTAATAAAGTAGCTCAGAGAGCAGATGATCCACGAGAACAAGGCAATGAAGTATTTTCAAATACACTTACCAAATGTATGAACCCAGCTGCTGTCAGCCACGTGCTGATAAATATGGAGCACAGATTCACTAGCTTGATGGAATTACTGAAAATAAACAAAACCCAGAAACAAATAGGAACTTAGTCTGGAATTTATCACACGGTTTTAATAGGTACCTGCGTATGACTGCATACTTTCGACTGAAACAGTCTGATGATGATTTCTGAAGAGATGCAGGCTCCCTAAAAAACTTAATCAAAAGCCTATGCAACATATGCATTAATTTGTCTTTGCAGAGTTCACATTGGCATAATTTAGGTAGCTTGAAAGAAAAATGCCAATGCATTTGAAAGCAGAAAGACGAATGGAAACCTCAGCTAGGTCTGCACTCATAACCAACCCAACAGCAATAAATAATGCGTTTTCACAAATAATCTGGTTGCCTCAGTAAACTCACCTGCTCATTTTTCATCGCTATACACCTCAGCAATTATTTACACGTAACTATTCTGCTGCCCAGGAACACACCCATGCAGGTCGGATGAATCAAACCGAGCCACGCCAGCGCATGTCAGCTGCTGAACACTGCACTTGCACATACAGTTGACTGATGGCCTTTCAATTATTTCATTTTTCGTTAGCGTGTGTGCTGCTTCTATATTCATTGTGCTTTTGACCCCAGACCTGTGGCAGCTTTAAATATTACCAGCGAGAGGATGGTCTTGTCGCACGTTAGCACTTGCCTACGCGACCACGGGGCAAGGCTACCTCCCTACAGTGACAGCAAACGATTAACGAACTATTGCAGCCAGCCTGCACGTGCCGTGCTGCTTTCGTGAAAAAATTACAATTCCCAAATTAAATCACTTGAGGGTTTCACCCTTCCTGTGTAAAGTCCTAAGTAATTTTCATATTATTCTGCTTACATGAACTCCTATGGAGTTGTTTGTGGAAATTCATACAGAGCTGGAGTATTTCACACTTCTCATTTTTAATTAAAAAAGAAAAAAAATCCCCAAGGAACCAACCAAAGGAAAAAAAAAACCCAAACACTCCCGCCCCAAAAGCCCTCACTCAGTTCAGCAGGAAAATACAATACCTAAATTTGTGGAAGAAATGTAAGTAAAGCTCGCTCCCTCTCTTCTTACAAAAATCGCGATGATTTCAAAAGCTAAAGAAGGATATTCAACAAATACACAAGGAACTGAAGTCCACGTGGCACCATGTCTAAATAACCTCACCCAGTCATGGAACTCTATCAGAAATAGCTCTCCTTTGTTTTTGAAACCGTTTCAAAGAAAGAATAATGCCTCAGAAAAACCACTATTAGTCCTAAAGCAATACATTCCAAAAGAATAAAAATTGGGGAAAATTCACTATCAGTGCTAGTAGTAGTAGTTTTGCAGTCGAGTTTAATTAATATCTCCGTTTACAACTACGTTAAGGACAACAAAAATGGGTTATTTTCTAAACAAAGTTGAGAAATTAACCTGGAAATTTATGCAGATTTAATTTCACTTAATTTAACTGGTTCCATTAAAAATATTTTTATGAGTTACAGTTACTGAAGCGGGCGACTGGGGGTACCAGGAAAGAAATACAAAAAATACTCAAAAGTACATTAATATACCAGTAGTTTTGTGATTAATTCCCATTCACCTACATCACGACATATTCCCTATTTCTCTCTTTCTAAAGGTATGGTTGATTAAGGTGCATATTTTGTTGGTGATAAAAATGAGTCTCAGCACTGGACCCTAAACAACAGCTTCCTAGATTAAACAAAATGATAGAAATCGTGCTGATGCCAAGCTCTTCTGGAAGCCTAAATATCATCCTTCACCTGAACTTAGGAGTGACTCCTGATACAACAACGTGCCCGTTGGTCTCCACATATTACTGTAACACAAGTAAATGACAGCAGCCATTAAAAATAACTATTTACGGGACTTGTTTGGTATGTTTTATTTTTGCAGATTTATTAAACATTGTACCTCATCTCTCCTCTATGAAATAGTCCCGTGTTTCCGCCAGGGTCTAAATATAGATGAAGGATTAGTCACAAACATTTTTGTGCTCTTTAAGCTCTTTCCAACATCTGTGCAAAATCCCTTCCTGCGAGCCCTGCCTAAGCCTCTGTAGTTTTGTTGAAAAAAATATTACAAAACAGTGGAGGAGAGACATTTTCAGCTGAACACCACACTATTCAATTTCATACCACACGGGAACAAAAAATATTGAGTAAAATAAAATTTCTCAATTTAGGGAAATGCATACATCCTTGGCAGAGCAGCTTTTTAATACGCCACAGGAAAATTCTGCTTTGCCTTAATGGTTCTTTTCAAATACAATATTTTTTTCAGATATTCTAATAATTATCTAACACTCCCAACACTATTTTGCTAGTCTCTCAGTGCCTCTTTTTTGTTTTTTGCATTTTTTAGTGTCTTCCTTTGGATTCCGGTGTTTGGAATGGCTCTCCTGCCCACTGTGTAAATAATATACGCTTCTTTAACCCTCATTTCTCAGCGACTAATTCCAGGAGTAATTTTAATTTGTAGGTTAGGGTAAACCTTTTTTCTTTACTGGGGGAAAGAGGAAAAGGAGGACAGAATTTCATTTCTAATTGCACCAAATATTAAACACACAGCAGTGCCCTTTATACCCTACCGGTTTCTCACCTTGTCAGTAGCTACTTGCTACTAACGCCACGCACGCTGAAATGCCTCTAGTCAAAACCAGTCACGTAAGGAAGCTCTGCTTTACAGGCTTTCTAATAATCAACATTTGGGTTTTACAGATATTTGGAAATTCATATAAATAATCACAGAGATGGTGATATCTAATCTAAGAGTAAATTTTGCACCACAGAAATGCTATTTAAACGAACATGCCAATCCTGAATGAGCCAGCTCTAAACACACTGCACGGGATTAACACAGTAGCCCTTCATTTACGGATCTGGAAGTTTACAAATCCCCCACTCCTGAAGGGGTTTTAGCCTTTAGCCAAAATCCTTTCAGTTTATGGGGCTCTTCCACTGCCTGCCAGGCCCTTTGGTGAGGTTGCTCTATGTGTTAAATGCGAACTCTCTGGATACTCTGAGCACAAATGACCATACTGGCAGCATTCTAAGCTACTGGACTAAATCTTCACTGCACAGTCTTTCAGTTCTTCACTTGAAAAGACCTGGATTCCTTACAGCCACACAGCTAAAGACAGATAGCGTGACAGTTTTACAGCAAAGGGAATAGCTTCAAGGCTAAGGGCTGATGAAGCAGCCGTTTACCACGAGTGTGCACAAATCTCAAGGATCTACTTCCCCGTCACTGCTCATTAACAGAGCAAGTAAATGGAGTTACACAGAAAACCTTCACACGTGCATCATCAACTGGTGCAGAGAGCACGGGATTTCGGAATGGAACCGAGTTTACAGCAATTATTGGTAGCTGGGTTCAATACTTCAGCTGGGGCATTCTAAGGAATGATGAAAGGCAATGAGTCTTCGACTGCGGGGCCTGGGAAGGTCCCTCTTTTTTTTTTCCTTCAAAGAGATCTTTTGTTCAAAGTTGTGCTTCTCCTGCACAACTTTCGTGTATTAATAGCCTGAAGAATCAGGCAAAGCCAGAAGGTTACTTGGAATATATTAAATATTCTTTGAAAGAAATGCTAATGACAATGAACACAATCTAAAAATAGCTGAGTGTAAAATTAATTTTTAATATGTTTTTGATGTGAAGGAGGATGCTCAGTTCAAAAAAAACTGAAAGACAGCCACAATGATTATTTCTCAAAATACTTTTTAGTATTCTGTAGTCTGTTGAATGAATTGTGATTTCTGTTTTTCCAAGGCAGCAGAATATGGACTGATTACGTGGAAAGAAGCAATACCTCATCCGTGCAGAGCTCTGTAATTCACTCCGCTTTTAATTTATCAGCACTTAGTCTTGCTCAGATATTTCAAATGTAACACGACATCAAGAAAATCTTCTACTGATCACGTGGCGAAAGATACTGACAGTGATAACTCATTCATCAGCAGAAAAGTTTAAAGTATGTTTTTACCAGAAGAGAAAAACATATATTACTAGGACCACTAAGTCTGTCACCAATGCAACTAACTCAGTATGTAAGAAAAGGTCTTACCTTGTTTTAAGAATATTCAGAAACTGCAAAATTTCTGAAAACTGTATCAGTCTAAGGGCTCTTAAAAATCTTAAACCTGTAGTAAAGAAAAAGAAAAAAAACCAGCTCTAGTAAAGCAAAGAATAATTCAAATTATAACATTTCACTTACAATGACAGCGCTCAATGAAACCAACACAAGTTGCATACAAAACGTTGAATACCTTTGAAATGTTCTTCCATATTGAATGGTTCCAAGATCCTTACCAGGTCCTTTTCAAATTGTTTTAAAACTTATTTCCTTAAGAGCTGAAATATCCTACCAGAAAGCCTTAGTTTATGTAGGAAGCCACGGGAGGAGACACACAGGCTGAAAGCTAAGGGGAAAAAAACCTCACTGAGGTTCTGCTGGTAGTTCTAGTGCACATGTCCTCCTCTTCTGGGCTGTCAAAGACACACAGAGATCTGAAACTCCTCAGTCTCCAAGCTCCCACATTGCTCAGTGAAAGACAAGAGATTATGGGCAAGAGATCTGATAACCTGGATAAAGTAGTCTGTTTATATGCCTGATTAAATTGGTAAATCTTAATGACGTAAAATCATTTATTGCAATAATGCTCCCTATCTCCACCCTAATTTCCAAAAACTCACGCAGAACAAAAGAGGGACGACACATTCTCTCTTAAAAATGACAGATCTACTCTAATTCTTTCCATCAGACTATAACTATAGGAATACATTACACTTTGACTATTAAAGTAACAACTCTTTCTACAAAGAAATAGCGTTTTTGTGTTGAAATCGGGCTGCATGAACAGCAGTTCCCAGACAACCGCAAAGCCAGGGAGGCACACACAGAGAGCGTGCGCAAAATACCATAAAAGATTAAGGGCTTAAATTATAAAAGAGACTTATACTGATAGTAAATAATTTGGCGGGAGGTCTCTGGCATATGAATAAAAGTACATTGTGTATTATACACATGCACAGCTTATAAAATTAAAATAAGGCTTTGAGGATAATTTTTGTTAGACAGTATGGCCAAGAGTTATGTAAAAGTTGTGTAACACAGTATTGTGGCTGTTACAGTTAGGTCCAGGGCAGCTTCTGCTCATACTGCCTCTTTACTGACATTTATTTTACCCATTACTACTTTTCATTTCTAGAAACTTAAGGGAAGCCTGGTCCGGGCAAACACGTAAACCTGGTCACAACCTTCAGCACCTCAGTGGAGTCGAGAGGCTCCCCTAGGGACAAAGACATGTTTAAATCATGGCTTTATTTCTGCAATATTTTTGGAGAGTTGTTAAGTACAACTTTTCCTCATGTTAAGGCTCATAAGTAGCCTTATTAAATAGCCTTGTTAAGGCTCATAAGCGGCCTTAACAAAGTAGAAAATCACTCCTGTCTGTGTAGTACATGGATAAAAAGTTTCTTTTTAATCACTGGCTGTGGGGAGCTCTGAAGATTAATGACAACTTGAACACTGGATTTGGGGATCTAGACAACAAGCAATAAAATGATGCTTCATCATTATAAACTTCAGATCCATTTGCAATTAGAGGATGACCATTTTGGATCACAGTGCTGAAACCGAGAGACATCTCCCCCTGCTCCACTTGCAGGAGTTCCCACAGCTACTTCAATCCGAAGAGATGCAGCTGGACAGGACCTTTATTAGCAATCCTAAATATCCTTGGCTCTGTTCTATCCAGCTATCTCCCTCGCTTCGCTCCCTACGAACTTTTTGATAAACGGCTGGTTGGTGAAAGACCCTTCCTTTCAAACACTCTGCATCGCACCTGAACTTAATAAGGCAGCCAAGCTTCCCATTGCAGGGTTTCAAAAGGAAGGCTGAGAAACATCACAGTTAGCAGTAAACCCTGTATCTCCAAACTCTTACAAAGCTTAAGGTATATTTTAGTTCCTGAGACTCAAACGGTAGAACAAAAAGACTATGGCTTCAACGTCTTTCTTGTGGAAGAAATCATAATGGATTAAATTCTGCATTTGCTTCAGCCTACACTATTTTAAAGAATTCCCTTCAGAGAATAAAAGAGGAAGTGGAGAGTTTGCTGGAACAGTTTACTTGAACTAGAAACCGAACTGGCTTTGTAATTGTAAAACGTTACAATCACCTTGTAACCTCTCTATCTTGTCCAGGGCGTTATTTGCAGGGCTGTGTTTTACAGCTAAAGGAATTACTACCCAGAAAGGATCCAGTTTTGATATTGAGAAACCTCAGTGTATTACCTGCTTTGTGTGGTTCAAATATGAAGAACAAAAATGAAATGAAAATAAGTTTTCCTCATCATGATGGCAAATAAATTCCTTACAGTATTCCACTCGTTTAAAGACAAACAGTTCTGTTGTTAGACTCTTACACACATGCCATTTTATGTGATATTCTCTGCTTCCTGACTTGCAAATAATCTCTGAGTTCCATCATCCTAGCAAGGAAGTGGGATTTAATAAGAATCTCTTCCTATGTTCATAGCATCAGGACGTAACAAGGCATAAGCCCTACGAAAAGGCACTAAGAAAAGGCAGATTCTCTAGATGAGATACTGAGAACTTCAGAGACAAACTACCGTGGTCTTGTATGATGCCACCTCTTCAGTGTTATAGAGGCAACGTGTTTGTAATTAATTAGCTTTTGTAGAAACATCAGTCCTGTTAGAAATATTGAATTTTTGTATTTATTATAAAATATATTCTATACTAGTCAAAAAAAGTCCTCTGGAAAAATCAATACATATAGGAAATAGAGATTAGGAAAACCCACCATGACAATACACCTTTCAAGCCTACAAAAGTGATGCATTTCGAGTGTTTGCAGTACCCATTAAAATTATGTCCTCACTTTTGCTTCAAAGGACCACTAAAGGTCTTTTTTTCATGAAAACCTAATTGGAATATAATATTCTTTCCAGCTATGTAGAGACACCACCTCATACAAATTTCAGCAGCAGAATGAATATTGCAAGAAAACAGGTTTGTTTGCCCTAAGAGTGAGTGCTGACTGTTAGCAGCGGCCCGACCAGGTGCTGAACAAGGAGCACAGTCTGCCTCAGTGGATAGAGCGCCGGGGTACTGGGTTTGGTAATGAATCTACGGGCTCACTTCTGAGCCCTATAATCCCATTGAGTCGAAAATCTCGCCAACCGAGGGCTTTCAAATCTGTCTGACATTGACTGATGTCAGAGTCAAGGAGAGCCTGGCTCTGGAGGAAAAAAGCAGAGACTGGGACTAGCATTCTTAGTATAAACCATGGTGAGAATCAGGGCCTGGAGCAGCTCCCTTGTGAGGAAAGGCTGAGAGACCTCGGTTTGTTCAGCCTGGAGAAGGGAAGGCTGAGGGGGGATCTCATCAGTGCTTATAAATACCTGAAGGGTGAGTGTCAGGGGGATGGGGCCGGGCTCTTTTCAGCGGTGCCCAACGCCAGGCCAAGGGGCCACGGGCACAAGCTGGGACACGGGAAGTTCCCCCTGAACATGAGGACAAACCCCTTCCCTGTGCGGGTGCCAGAGCAGGGGCACAGGCTGCCCAGGGAGGCTGTGGGGTCCCTTCCCTGGAGACATTCACCCCCCGCCTGGACGTGGCCCTGTGCCCCTGCTCTGGGGGTGCCTGCTCACGCAGGGGTGGGACGGGGTGAGCTCCAGAGGGCCCTTCCAGCCCCTGTCGGTCTGGGATTCTGTGATTCTGAGAAAGGCAGGTGGTTTGCAAATAGGACTGAAAAGCTTAGAGCTGAGCAGGGAAGAAGCCTGTTTGAAGTAGAAAAATCAGGAATATTCATAAGAGACGGGTATTATAGAAGAGTGTGAAAAAAGAACTTTGAAAAACGATCTGAACATTAATGCATAACAGGACTGGACAACGGTAGGGCTGCAGCTGGTAGGTTTAAGTAACCTTGTTTCCCGGTACTCGCAGTATCTTGCTTTCAGGGGCTGAGCGTACAAGCATCAGTTGGTTCAGCGTTTGCAGGTGAAACCCCTGTGCCTGCCATGTTTATTGCCCATAACGCTACTAATGCAGAGAGTCAGTCAGCCAAAACAACCATACATCGCAGGGACAAATCACGCTGCACACCTCCCCAGCAGGGGACACCACTTTGTGTGGTCTGTTGGCAACGGCCACTAATACCAGGCTGAACTGAAACAAGGGAGAAAGGGGAATTCCCATTCTTGAACAGTTATTTCTAAAGCTTGACTGTGAAAGAGGTAAGAGGTGCTGGTTTTGAGTGAATGTTTGGCAACCTAAGACATTTAATAGCATTAACTGCTTGACCTTCTAGTAAATGATGTTCATTTTGAAAGACTGCAGCTAATTCAGAGGTTTCAGCCTTGTTCTTCCATTAGACCACAAAAAGCTGCTGCTGAGAATAAACTGTAAGCATAAAACTCAGATGAAATGAGTTTGCCCCTAAATATATGATTCTTTATATCACCTTGAACTTAGCAAGAGGAGGAATCAACTGAATAACTCCCAGAGGAAAAAGTTCACGCAGCACTTCATTCTGGTGCCGGTATTAATGACGTACAGAAGCGGGCTGGCGATCATACGTGCATCCGTGAACTGAAGACACTATAATCCTCACAGCAATAACCTTGTTGCAATAAGACTGTTGTCAAACTGAAAATGGCCTAAATTATTCAGTAGGCAGCTTGCTATGAATCCTCACGAGATCAAAACTAAAACAAGTTAAATAGAAAAGATTTTGACGGGTCTAACTCAAGAGTAAGTATTGACAAAGCGTCCGTAAAATATAGCCTCTCTCTGAAAACTAATCACATGTAATCAGCAACAAAAGGCTCCATGCTATGCTCTCTCACTGTTTTCAAAACAAATTGGACTCACAACTAAGATGGGTTTATTTCTTTCAAGCCCACCAACTCGGCAAGAATAGGAATTTTTGTTGTTCGTTTATGTATCGAGAATAGTAATCAAAATTCTATAGTAGGAGCACTAACAGAAATTCCCATTTTCCCAAAGCTGTCTCAGCTACTGAGACAAACGTGCACATCTCTCTTTCCTTAGCAATATTTGGGAACGTATTTTATACAAGCGGAGAAAAATAATTTAATATGAAATAACTACAAAACTGTTTTACATTTTAACGATGTAATCACTAGACGAGATAGGGTAAGTTTCTTGTGTATTACAGTAAAGTCTATTCTCGTTCTGCACACTTAATAGGACCCTGCTGCTAAAGTTAATGGAGCAAACTGGTGAATGGAATGCTCAGGGAGCGCTTGCTGGTTTGTCTCCATCACAACACTCAGCTTTTTCTTGGCATGGGGTTTCTTACGGAATCTGACTGGAGTAAGAGATAATCTCCTATACTACAATTTGTATAAAAACTAAGTACCAAAAGGTTTCATTTACCTAGAAAATCTCCCTAATCATGGAAAAATATAGTGATAAAATGAAAGGCCTCTTCAGTTTGGCAGTCTTCTGCTTCTAAACAGGCAACTAAAGTATGCTTCTGAGCTGGAGTTTCTTTGAGCTGCAATGCCCAGGATAAAACTAGGAGATTCATAGATTTCTAGACCAGAACAAACTCTCATGACTACCAAACCAGGTTCCTTTGAAAATATGAGCCAAAGAATTTTAGTCAATAGTTTCTGCCTCTAGTACAATAATTTGAGTTGTAGGTATGATGATTCAAAGGAGCCTCCACGTATACCACAGGACTATTTTCTTACTGTGACAATATTTGTTTAGCTACCGGTGTTTCCCATACAGCTAACAGACCATTTTCAAAGTACACTGAAAATGTAAAATCCATGTGTAATATGCTGTATTATTTTTACTATGTAATTTCCTGGATAAGATGCGTGGTGTAATTTTACTTCCGACTCTGAGCATTTAACCTAGAATCTGTTTTAAAAAAACCACAAAACCAAACACACCCAACCAAAAACCCTCAACAACAAGTCCTGACTCCCAGAGATCGAACGCCTGCCTCCTGAAACGCTATACACTGAATTTAGATATGAAAAACCTAAAATCAGTTTTTAGTATGACAGAAATCAACGATCTGTGCAACAGGGAACAATATGCTAAGCTGAAAATCTGGGCTAGATCTAGAACACAACAGGAGCATTTTAATTAATTTCACTACATGCTTGTTCAGTTCGGTGAGGTGCAAAGACTCTCCAGCTATTGCTTTCTGACTCTCTACTAAGGACCCAGTAAAATGGATGCTTTAGACCAGAATGGTGATATAAACATGACCAATGAACTATGTGCCGGTAGCAATGCAATTACAGTAGGAAATTATTTTCTCTATAAAGTTTACAGCAAAACAACCTACATTATTTTAAGCTTTATTTGAATTTAGAGTCTTAAAGGTGCTGAAATATGGTATTTTCCTGTCTGTCAGACAGTTTTGCAGTCTCTCAGCTGAACTGATGCTTTCCGCTAGATTAACATACAGCCGCAATCAGGATTACCCACAGGCTACAAACCCCCAAAAAAGGCAATTTACCATTTTAAATCTATAAAGGGGAAGAGGAGGAAATCACAACAACTAAACTTATCTGTCTTTAATGACATTCTAAAAACAGAAACAGGAATTGGGGTATTTCTTCATTCAAGACGAGAGGTCAATCTACCAGAACACCGTCAAGCATTACATTATTTCTCATCAATGAGATACATAATCCCTGTCTTATCGCCATATGTTGCTTTTTCCATCAATAGCACATCCCGAATATTGGTATAAGGGTTCAATCCACAGAGGTTCTGAATACCGTTTCTACTCCTGACAAACCATTCACCCATTCACCAGAACGGTATCTTTATCAAACCTATCAATGGCTACGTCTACCCTATATTAGATTAAGACCATATGGTTTACTGAAGACTGAAAAAACCAGAATCCATATTTAGGAAATCAGAACCTTTTCTGAGATGCATGTAATGGAGGGCTAATTTTTAGGTTCCCATCCTGAATTCCTTCACACAAGACAATTGAGCAACCTGAGATTCCAGTCCCTGGAAGTAGGTTTGAAAAGGAAAGCTCAAAGACAACGACGAGAAGAAATACCACAGGAGGAAATGAATCTGCAACTCCTTGGAAGCAACACGGCCAAAATATTTTGATTCATTTCCCTGCCTCTGTTATGCAAGTCCACAAGCAGGGAAAACAGCACACAGCAGGAATAAAAATCAATGCCCTATGAACCCTGAGAGCTAAACTGCGTCAAGTTCAGAATCTACATAGGTTGTACGCTAATTGCTTTCCAACAGTGCTGTGTCAGAGACCTGTTAATAAAGCACTCTGCGGCATATTTCTTTAGCTTTACATCTGTCAAAATAACGACAGCGGTTTTAAAAGTAATTTCTGAATAACTCCACCATCGCAGATTATTACATTCCATCCTTCAATAAAGACTGGATTACATGATTCTAAGTGAATACCCAACCGTTTGATGAGAGATCAGAGACGCTGGCACATGTGAGCTTGGGAAGGAATTTTTCCTGTAAAGCAACTGAAATCCTGTAGTATTACTCTGAAGCAGAAAAATTAAATATAATACCTTTTTGGAAAAGACTAACACCAGCACCAGAGACAGAATCACAAACTACAGTTCTGCACAAACAGTTTAGAGCTGGACCTTACCCCAGTACGAGCCGACCCTATAACAAGACACCAAGGAGTTTCGAAAAGTATGTCGTTCTTCCTTTTCAGGGATATTATGGCCGCCTTTGACACGATATCCATTTTGGAACAATTCTCCGAGCGATTTTTTACGCCTTCTAGTACTTTTATAAGTTTCTGTTCGCGTGCCCCCAGAAGGGCTGTGGTAGACTAAGATCTTGCTGGGAATCATGACTATGGATCTCCGGCGTCAGGAGCACCGCGCATCAGTATTGTGATCCAGCCTTCAGTCACAGCATCCGCTATCAGCGAAGACGGTCATATGTTTACCCTTCTTTTTGCTAAGTCAGTACCGATGGGGAGAGACAGCTCAGAGTTCTTTCTTTAACAGGACTTCTCTTTGGAAGCAGATTTTTTTTTTTATCTGGACACAGGATCATGCAAAGTTCACCTTTGCACATCGGACGCGTTCAAAAGATAACTCAGTGTAATGCAGTCCATTTCTGTAGCACAGAGCAAACTGATTATTTCCAATACAAAACTCAGCCTCACAAAACAGACTACGGGTATCGCAAACTGGGTGGACAAAACAAATCACAGAAGCAGGCAGGCAGTGCAGATGCTCCTCTGATCCATGATGTATTAGAGCTTAAAAGCCATCTTCTATCCGGATATTACCACATAAGCTTCTTTCAGATACACCAAAGAACCACACCTATCGATTCAAAACCCACACGCGTGATGCTGTTCACTTGGAATGAACAGGTACTCTCGTGAAGAGTGCAGTTGTAGTTCACGTGCATAAAGGGAATTGTTTGCTGTGTGTTATTTTCTTTGGCGACTTCACATAGCTGTCTTCCAGTTAAAGCTAGTATGCAGGAGGCAGGGGTCGTATAATCAGCCGACTCTTACAGGATTTATCCCAGATGAAATAAAAAAAACACACACAACAAGCCTTCATCTAATCCCAGTTGATGACAGCTATGTTACTGAAGGGAAAAAAAACCCACCAAAACAATTTAGCCTTTGGGCAAGAGCACAAAGAATAGAGCACATTAGTTCTCTCAAGCAGACTTGCTCTGCGAATATTCACAAAACAGGGTTTTTGTTCAGTCAGCTACCATTCAGTTAGAAAAAACTCTTTAAAATAAAATGTAAATGTGAGATATTACCTTCCATAATGTATGTTGTGCTTTCTTAGTTAAGTGCCCTGCTTTGAGCATAACACATGAACTTCATCTTGAAAAGCTATCTTCATTTCAAGGAATATGCTCATCATTCCTATTTTTTGGGCCCAGAGGAGCCACAAAGATGTATATGCCAAAAATATATCCGTGCCATCTGGAGTACAATGCAAAGCAGACACGGAAATAGACTGCGCCGTGTGCTTATAGGAAACGCACAGGATCTCAAAGCGTTTTGGAAATGCTACGGAAGCGTGATGATGCCAAGTACGGACACGGGGAGGACGGTGCGCACAAATTTCACATTTCAAGGAATACGCAGGGCGTGAATCGGAGGCAAACCACTTCTGCGACTGCTTTACGCTACGTTCTCACAAACAACCTGGTCGCGTTCCCACTGGCCACAACAGCGAAGTTCCACTGAGTCTAGCGGGAACAGGTTTTGATTCTATACATACACATGCAGACGTATATAGAACTTGTCTGTGAGCGCTCAAATCGCTCCCCTCAAATCGGCAGGGTTTCACCAAGGTAAGCACTCGTCTGTGTTAGAAATCACCTCTTGTACAGCTCAAACTGAAATCATGTCCTACTTACTTTTTGCCATATAAGGCATACTATTTTTCTTTCTTTTTGTATTTCATTTTGAATAACATTATAATCTTGCTATTATCCAATTTTAAACCTATCATTAGTGCACTTTGTACTTAGTACAGCAAATGTTTGGGTGTAGAATCCATTTACCTTGTGAGCCCGGAACATCTCCAAAGGAAAACAGAACCCAAGTAATAAATAGCAAGAGCCAAGCTGTTTAGTTTACATAACCTATATTTTGGGTTTAGTATTTTGTCGGTATTCCTTCAGCTCTCTCAGCTCCCTGGCGTAGCCGGATTTTTATCAGTTCTCTCCCTCTTTCTGTCAGTGCACCGCTAAACCCATTGCCTACATCAAAATCTGAAAACATGGATTAAGGTAAAAAAACGGAAATAAATCTAAAATAAACCCATTCCACGAGTTAAAAATATTAATCTCAATTTCACCAGCAGCAGGACGATGACGTGTAGCACTGAGAAGCACTGCTCACCATCGCAGACAGAGCCAAAGACGTTGGTATTCCTTTCCTGTGCAGAAGTTTCTGCTTTCCAATGCAATGTTTTTTAGCATTTTGTTCTATATTCTGATGATGCAAGACAGCTTCTTGTTGTCAGTGAGTACTGTTCTCCACCACCTGTATTAGCTACCTATTCCTCGGCCTAATTTTTCATTTTACGTATAAAATTAGATTACAGAAAATTGTTCTCTGTAGGCTAAATTATTTTTTTCTTCAATTGTCAAGAAAACTACCTTTTAGCTATGCCATCATCTAGCTTAGATGAGCATCTGAGTGAAAGTCTGAAGTCCAAAGCAGCAGATGAAGATGATGCCATTAGGAAAGCGGCACCGTTTCCAGTGTTTCTAGACTTTTTCCCACCTCTGTGAAGGCCACAGTCGACAGTCTCCTGGTCTGAGGCAGCCTTACAGCTCCTAAACTCTGTGTTATCAGAAACACCAGAGATGTGTGCGGTCTGCGCCAAAGCATTCACTCCAAACTAATCAGCATTCATTCTGTTCTAAAGAGCTCTGGGATGTCTTGTTAAACCTTACTGTACCTTCCACGGACCCAAGCTATTTAAAGTATGTTATGAGTAAAGTTTTCCATATTTTCAATAGAAGCATATCCTTGGCGCATATCACTCCACGGCCCTCCCTGAATTTGCCATAAAAATGGATAGATACAGTTACGGAGGCATTGCAACCACTAAATGACAACTTGCTTTCAAAGTCTGTCCAAATGTGAAACTACTAATGTCAAATACGCAGGAGAAGAAAGCAAGGCTTCTCAGCAGCTGGGCTCTGCTTTACCTGCGGCTGTGCAGGAATTAGGTGCTTGCTACCCCATCTCGCAAGAGGGCAAGGGAAGAGCAGATCTTTGGCATAGACACCCAATGTGTTAGGTAGAAGCGGGTATCAAATTTTGGTCCTCTAGAGCACAGGTTAGACAGGGGTAGGGGTGACCGACCTGCTGTGCTTTTGTAGGATACTACCTGCTTACAGTTGTGTGCAAAAGCACATCTAGAAAAAACATGGAGACAAGGAAGCGTGCCAACGAGACACCTGCTGTAGAGAAAAATAACTTTGTTATATCCAGTGACCACTCTCTCCTTGAAAATTATCTTAAAATTTATCTTACAGTAAGGCAACACAGACTGTTCCACATGCTCTCTGTCCTCTCTTTCAGGTTGCTACTTCTGAAACTCGAGTTCTACGAGAAATGGCCCTGAAAATTTTCACTGGTCCTATTTCAAAAAGGGTATAAGTACTACTCGCAGGAAAAAAAAATAACCTGGTGCGTCTGAATATAAAATCTATACAGGCTGGCCGGCAACTACTTTTCAGTATAGCTTTGTAGCGTTGTCTGTGGGGGACGACACCACCAGAACAATCAATCTAAGGTCTATTCTGCCAGGCACTTACCGTTCATTAATCTCACTAAATGAGTTAGAAGGTAAAGTTACGATCCAAGCTTGAATTCCTGAAGAAATGCATGTAATTGCATGATTATTTTTTTTTATCTCCCAGTCTCAAAGTCTTAAGATATTAAACCATTTTCAGAAAGCTTGGCACTGGCAATAACAGAGTCACTAGATATGTTAACTTCGCTGCTTTATACGGCTACAGGCAACAACCGTGTTGTATTCTGTCAGAGAGGCAGAGGTACAGCCAGTAGTGAATGAACAGCAGATCTTTACATAAAATCAGAGTGTATTACCTTCTAAACATCATATTTTATAAAGGAAGTATTATCCCACCAAACTGATGGTGGTGCCATTTTTAACGGAAGGCTGGAAGCGTGAAGGGAAGGATAAACAATATTCATACTTACCTCATGGATAACAGAGCTAGGGAGAAAAGGAATTTATTAATCTCTCACTTTTCTGGGTTTTTTTTTTAGTCTTACAGTTGTATAATCCTTTCTAGATACTGAAGACCATATTTAAAAAGCATGAAAAGTATGCCTTTTTTTAATTCTTTGATTTCTGGAGAATCAATTAATTGGCCGCTTTACTGATGATGCTACTAAAACCAAGATGACCCTTGAAATAAGAGGCTGCGCCTCAGCAAGCTGACCTTGCAGAGGGCTGGCACTGAAGGCTGGAAACGTGGGGTTTGTTTTTTAGAAGTGCCCATTACAACTGAATATACAGTAGTTTCACTTCTTGAAGAATGACAAGTTAGCATCTTGTATAATTTTCCCTGGCATTCATCAGGAACAAATTGCACTAAAATCAGGAATATGCTATTCTGAGGCTGTAACCGTGGGGTAGGACAAATGATAAGAACAAAGGCAAAGGAAGGACAAAGGCCAGATCTAAACCCTGACTCATGCTGCAGGACATCGGTTTAAAAAAAGACTTGCAATTCTGCCTGTCTTTGCTCCTGTGAGTCACAAGGCACGGGCCGTAATTGCCAAAGAAACGATGAGCGTACTACGAAATGAGACTTGAAAAGGAGTCAAATACTTCAGTTCTAATCAACTCGTACGATATAATGGATCCCAGCCACCGAACCTTCTTTAGCCTTTGAATCGCTCAAAGCAAATATTTAAAGAATAGATATTAACAGATATATTATGAAAAACAGATTATGAAAATTCTACACCACCAAATTCTATGTGATTATGATCCAAGTGCAATTAAAAAAAGAAAAGTTTTCTGACCAGAAACTTCATAAAATATTTTTGCCTGTCCAAGAGTCGCGATGCCCTTTTACTTGATGTAGAGAATGCTTCCTTGCGCATGGTTTAAATTTATACTGTAATAACAGCAAACAGAATAGTTCATACTAGCTCTCGGATTAAAGTTTTAGGCATAAAATTTCACAGAAGTCAAAGATTATGGTGTTTTAACTGCTTTTTGGAAACACAGCTCTCATATAGGCCCATTCACTGTTTATCAGTATCCCCTATTTCACCCCATGCCAGTACTAAAAAACAGTCTTCACCGGTTCAGCGTTGGATCATGTTTAAATACAAAGTCTGAGAACCGCAAGTGCCAATTCAGCACTAAGGCTGCATCAAGAACAAATCCAGTCAAGGCAGAAGCACTTAAAACTCCCCGCTTCAAGTGCATGTCAGACAGAAGAACCTGTCCGTGATCTGCCTACTGAGAAGCAGATTCTCAGCGAGTTTCAAGAGCACGCAAACGCTTGCACTAACAGGGCAATGGTACTGAATCACCAAGAATAGATGGGGAAGATTCTTTGTGCTCTCAGAGTAGGTTAGAACCAGTGCCTGGAAAATGAGGTGTCTGTGCTTTCCTAGAAGATGCCATTCCTCTAAATCTATGTATTATTTACTATTTCCCGCTGAATGCAACATATTTCTTACATGACCCACCTTGTGTAATTGTGGATCACTTCCTTTAGATGAACTTTGACATTAAGAATGAGCATGAGAGAATCCAGGCGAAGCTTGGTTTGGTTTTACTTTCGAGATGTCTCTGCTTTTACAGTGCTGACATCTACACTTTGCCCACAATAGGAAGGAAAATGAAACAATGCAAAAGAATCCAAATTCAGGGTTAATATGGAATTTTATAGAAGATAAAAGCCGGGATTGCACTATTTTCTTTACCAATTATACCGTCTCATTTGAATTTATACTTGCAATATTTTACATGTCGAGACTCAGATGTTCATTGACTGCCTCGCCACCGTGATATGTATCGCCCGCTAAGTAACCCCTATAAAAATTACCTTTTAAGAATTAGCATTGTCCTAACCACATATCTAGCCATTACTACACACTTCATTGACTATGCTTTCATAAGTATCTGAATTTTAAATAAATTATATAAAATTTGTATATACACAATACAAATGTTCATAGGTGATAATATTTGTCTTGATTTATTACATACATAATTCATCACGTAAGCACATAATTAAAAAGTGAACTTCTAAACGATATCATATCTATTACCCACAGCAGCCTTTATGTAACAGGACATGGGTAAGAACCCCTATACGATTTAGAATTTCAATGGCAGCTGAGGGCGTTGGGTGTTGAACAGAAAAGGGCCGCAAAGGTTGAATTTTGAAAAAAGAATCAATACAAAGGTTGTGAAATGCATTAAAATCATATTAGGGTTTTATATTTGTCCCACTGTGATTATTTCTTCTTCCGTCACGAGGCTGAAGAGGCATTACACCCTTGACCTTCACTGACTCACTTGACTTACCTCAGAGAAAAGCATCCCAGAGCAGAACTATGTGAAAGCGAGCAAATTGATTCAACGTGCAAATAACATTCCCCCCGACATCAGCGCACAGTGACAACGCCACCCGTGGCCGCTACCTTACAGCTGGCTCACAGCAAGAAAAGACCTTTCTGCTGGGCTACGGAGGTACGCATCTGCAGACCCCCCAAGTCTAGCATCAGCTTAACCCACGCCTTCAAGCACACGACACGTGGAACAATGACTGAGGTTGGCGTCAACCGCTGGGCGCACGGTGACTGAAGAGAAACCAGCGCATCCTGCAGCGCAGCATGAGCACGCCTGTACGCAAAACCTCGTACGGTTCTGAAGGAAAACGTTCCACACAGCAAGGGGCCGATCGAAGAGAAACATAACCAGCAATTAGGAAGACAATCAAGCTGATAGATTATTTATACTGAGCAGCAGAGCAACGAGGTGATAATGGAGAAATAACGACTGGAGAGTTCGGAGTACCTCAGAGGTCTCATGATGCAGTAGGTTGAACCCTTTTGGTCTCGGTCATCTTTGCTTGCGAGGGACAACAACATTCTCCTTTTGGTAACGCAGATTATCACCTCCAGATATCCCGACCTGAATGCAAAACCTCTTGAAACTGAACTTGACAGCTAAGATACTAAATGGCCGATTCTTTTCGGCTAAACCTCCACAGTGATGCTAAAATATTATTATTTTTATTAAAAACAGCACTCCTTAAAGAATAATGCTGGACAAAATGCTGCGTACTAGACCTGCCCCTGCAGAGCACGCTTCCATCTGCCTTACTTTATAGAAGCTGCTTTAAAAAGAAGGCAAAATAATTTCCCTGTATAAACCACTTAACTGAAACAAGAAAATGGCTTTCGAAAAACAAAAAAATGTTTTATATACTCTAAGTTTTACTTATGTGGAAAACCACATTTTTCTATGTTGAAATGCTATTTTTAAATTAAAAGGCGCATTATTCTATCTTTGATCTTCATCTGCCATCTGCTATATTTTCACTAGCAACAAACAAAAGAGCTGACAGAGTCAAACCGACTGCTCTTCCAGTATTTCAGCTTTTGACCTGAAGTAGCAGCAAGACAGATTTCATAAGAAAAAGCCTAGTTCTGGCAAATGCCTGTGCAATTTGGAAGACAAGATAAACTTAGATAGTTGGAACTTAAAATACCAAGAAAATTAAAATTCTTTGGCTTCATATCCCTTTATACATATTAAACCAGAGAAGTAAGATTGGTAGATAGATTTAGAGGGAAATGTTTCATAACTAAGCCTATATAAAATTTGCAAACACAATGTACAGATTTTGTGAAAAAGAGTTAAAAGCTAAATGCCTGAGTGAAAAAAAAGTGCACCCCAAAGTTTAGTGGCAGCTTATTTAACACTGCTCCATGTTAGAAAGTTCCCGGAACAGAATAAACTGGGAAAAGCAGCGGCAATATCCAAAAGCACACACGCATAAGGAGGACGCGAATACTGCCCTCTGAGCATCGTTGGCTTTATTGGCAACGCCTTGCCGGCAATCCACCGGGTACGGCACTGCAGGGCAGGCAGTCGCGGAGGAGGCAATAACTTCAGAGACACTCCTGTGATGCAGAGGAATGTCCTTCCATTTATGGGCTGGGTCTTTGCTGCGTTTCTATTGCATTCTTTAGAATTTCAGATAGTACGATACTAAACGCTGCTGAAGGTGACGACAAGGTTAATGAATGCTAAATGCCTGGGGGTCAGCAGTGAATCAAGAATAAGCTGCGTAATGTAAGGATGGACACTATAAACACAGAACTGGAGAGCCTCAGGTGTTCAAAAAAGTGATGTGAAACAAGTGACATAAGTGGCAAAGTGCGGAAGATACTGTTTTCTTGACTTAAGTCAATACTCCATGCAACTCTGCCAGATGGTATAAACACCGTGCAGCCCCAAACCTCAGGAAAAGCCTGAAATACTTTAGCTGGAGGAACACTCGTCTCTAGATCCCGAATTCTCCTCCTCCGCATGTCACCTGACTCCGTATGGCAAATTACTGCAACTGCAAAAACGGAGCAGCGGATCAAGGAAGAGGCTGAGGAGGGACGTAGCCTTGTTACAAACTATTACCCGTCCAGCTGCTACTTCTAAAGGTCGCAAAAGCAGGGAGGTCGGAATTTTGCTCATATCGATACCTGAAGCACGGAGGACAAGAAGCAACCTTACCTAATCCCCATGCGTTTTGGCCTATCAGGTGATGGCCAAGCAGTGCATCTAAATAATGACGTTTCTCCTTTTGAGTTTGGAATTATAAAAAGAGTGAAAATCTTAATCAAATCCTCTCTTGATTTTTCTTAGAATCCTATATATAAAGTCGAGCAAAGGTATTGCCAAAAGATTATTGAAAGGATAAGAATGATCTGGTTTATATAAACCTCCAGTCTCAGCTGAGCACATAAATTCATTCAGAGCGCTCTGATATTCGGTAAGAACAGCCACCACATGAACTTTCTAAAGTCTCGTACCGAATCCCTAACTTCTGCTCCTCCTAGTGAGATCCCAACTATCTTTGCATCAGCTCATATCAATTCCATCCTCAACAGGATTTTCTCATGACTAATTCAGTCTTGCAAAAAGGTCAGGAGGAACATGGCTAGGTTTGGGGTTTGTTTGGGGTTTTTAAAGTTACTTAAACTGCATAATGCATCTTTTCTTAATTCCACACGAACCAAGCCTCATGCACCGCAGGGCACACGAGACAACTGATGCTGAATTAACGAGAGCTACGTGGACATCTCAGTATATTTAGTCCAGGACTTAGAAGATAAGGGAAATCCTTTAAGCTGCATTACAGAAGTTAAATGCTTAGAAATACAAAGTGAGCTAAAGCCCCAAAACAGTCACCAGAAATCATAAAATTTACGTTAAAATCACCAGAATATAAAAATCTCATTTTCTAGGTATAAGGACTTCTGGTTTGGGGCTTATGTAGGTATTAATTAGATCACACTCCGCAACAGCATTACTCAGAATCAATGTATTAAGGAAACAGTTACCAAGAAATCAGTGAAAGAAGGGGGTAAAACTACTGGATAATGTATAGTGAATATACTGGATAATGTACAGTGAATAGATTGAATGCTTACAAGGCGCTGTACAAGTTGACGTACTATCTTGGAGCCAAGACATGACATTTTATTTTCAACTGGTCTTTCAGCTGTCTTTCAAAGCTAAGAAACAATTAGTTAAATAAAAAAAAATAACCCTCTCTCTCCTATTGCGATTGAGGTTAGTTCCATGCTGTAGGTAGCTCAGGGGAACCTGCAAAGCACCTGACTAACAATAATGCAACGATCTTTTTGGACACAAGTAGCAGTTTTAAATGACTCTCATGCAAAGGAATACAAATGCCAGAAGACAGGGTAAGTGAATTCTGGGTTCCCTAAGCAGTTTGAGGGCAAGGGTTTTCTTCTTTTAGAACATTATTCCTTTAAAGACAAAACTGTACAGTTTGGGTAGCCTTCGTTTGAGCAGAAGGGACTTAATCACAGAGTCTGAAAGACCACTGAAACCACCAGAGAATATATTGAGCAGTCATAAAGTAATTAAACTGATAATAAAAAGCAGAATAGAAAGAAAACACTAGAGTGTTTTTTCACATAACATCCAGATGTTGAGTACATCTTTTGATTAGACAAGAAGGGATATGGAGAAAAGAAAATTACATAAACTCGTCCCCCAAAATACAAAATGTTTGCATTTTTTTCCCTTCGATTAAGAGGAATTACAGTGATTTATTTTTCCACATAAATCCCACATACTTCCTATTACCATCCTATTACCATCCTAGTGGGACTGACTGAATGAAATAGGAGTGAAAAAGTTAAAATCGGTTATTATAAACTACTCGGAACTTAGCAGTCGCTCTATACCAAAAGGACAGTTCTGTGTTTCTGAATTGCTAAATTTGGCAGACTGTGACCATGAACGTTTACGGATCCAGAAAAAACATGAAACAGAACAAAGATGCCAACAGACAATTTGGGTATATCAGATAATGTAAAATCTAGCTGCTTACGGTTCTTTCTATACCTCATGTGGAAAATAAAAAGTTTGGTTTACACCATGTCTACCTGAAAAACGTACGCTGAAGAATATTAATCCACCTTTAGAAGTTCTAAATATTATAACCACAAATGAATAGAAGAGCGTTTCATTGAAGGGAGGGTTGTCTACATGACATCATCTTGGCAGACAAGGAAAAAGTGATTACAGAATTCAAATTTAGTCTGTTTAAATTAAAATACTTATTACTGATTTAGGCTGTTTAAATTAAAATACTGATTACAGTTACTGTTTGGGGGGTGGAGACGAGCAGGAAGGGAAGGGAAAGAAGCAAACAAACCAACCGACCCCACCAGAAGTCCAAAATAGTAACATGTATATTTTTTGTATTTTAAAACATCAAGTTTCCAGAAGAAGAAAGCGTTTATGATGTACGTTAACCAACCACGGACTTACCGCATTGCAAATAAAACGCGTTTTAATTGCAGCGTTCTGTCACAAGCAGCATGGTGGACATTCCAGGAATAATGGAGAAAAGGCATAAGTGCCCCGTATAGATTTTACTTTATAACTGAGAAAAGCCAATCACATAACGATGGCGTGCTTGTCTTCCTAACAGCACTAAGGAGAATACTAATAAAAACATCTGGCTTCGAGGGTGTGTTTAAGTCGCCACGCCTGGGTAGCTCACCACCAATAGTTTGAAAAGCTCACTCTGTGGACTACTTCATGTTGGTTTTTAGTGAGTCTGGCACAAATAGTTGATAGAAGTTCCAGAAATACTTAAGAAAGTGAAAGTTATTTCCAGATGTTTAAAAGAAGGAACCATAATCAATCTCAGACAAAACAAAGACTTCTACTACAAAGCAATTAAGTGGTCAAGATAAAGAATTATATTTATGTATTCATATTAGAAAAACATCCTATCCCATTAGCTTTGCCATTAAATGTCATGTTTGAGTGATAAAGCCATAAATACTGAAGTAATTTACTCAGCGTTGCCATGGCACTCATTAAATGGACCAAGAACCCATAAGTCTTGAAATTAATCTGGCACGCCTTCCCTGGGAGTCTTGTCAGAGATGTGTTCTTGACCTTAAGTTATTTAATCCTATTAATATTCTAGAGGAAAAGTGAAATCAACGCTAATGAAGTTAACCAATGATACTACGGGATGTAATGCTTGACAATGAAGAGAACAAGCTAGTGAGAAGCAGGGCTTGGGATCGTGTGTAAAGGGGGTGGTAAAGAACTACACGCATTTGTTTATAGGTAATTTTAAACTTAAGACTGGAATTTTTTTTCCCACTGAAGACGCGTTCTTGCTCAGTCAAGTTTTTCCTCTCAGAAGGAAAGAGACGGAGAAAAGATGCAAGAAGTCAAAGTAGTCCAGGCAGCCAGATAAACCAGGAAGCACTTTTATTTAAAGCAATATAACCGGTATCAGCTATGACCTTAGCTTGCAATAGCTCCTCAGTGGTGAGAGTATGACTGCTCTGGGGCTAAGCCTGCCACTCATTCAGACAGGAGAAATCAAGGCACCCCCCTACCTACAGCCCCTCCCAGCAAGAGCAGAACAGAAAACAGGACGAATTCAGGGTCAGTTTTCTACACAGTGCTAAGCACCGCTCACAGACAGTGGTAGGCCGGGAACAGAAGGTGACTGAAATTCTCCAGTGTACTTTGATTTCAGGGGCGTGGGGAAGCAAGCACACCGTTTCTATGAATGTCAGCTGAAGGACAGGAACTAACACCGCTTGGGGCCAGTACTGCCCTGGTGTTTCTCCTCTTGCTCCGGTGCCTTTTGGCTGACTTGTTTGACTTCTCATCAGCGGAAGAGAGAAAAGCAGCATATTTTCACACTTGCATGCAACAATATTCATAAGAATTGGTCATGGATGTTATGACAAACACATATTTGTCACAAGGTTACCTTTTGCTTTTAATTTTGAACAACTCAAAGGCCTGAAGTATGACTTTAGCTGCTACCCTGTCCAAACGTACATGCTCTGTGAAAACTGAACTGATTAAGGTACATAGAAAAAATTCTTGTCTTCAATATAATACAAATGTGGATCTAGGCCGTTCAATGACATATTATTGACAAATCACCAAGCAGATTGAGTGTTCAGAGCTATTTTCATTAAATCCATTCTGATACCTGTCTGAAGGCATTTATTGCAGAATCAGAGATTATTATAGAATCACTTAGGTTGGAAAAGACCTTTAAGATCATCAACATTTGAAACATCCCAAGAAACGTTACTGCACAGAGAAGTAGTGCGCATGCATGTATACAGAAAACACAGTTCTCCTAGGAAATTTTACAGAATTTAGCTTCCATTATATATAAAAGAACTTCTAATGACACAAAATGCTTTAAAGCTCTACAAAATACACTAGCTTTGTAGGAAATATTGTAGAATTTGGATGTGTGTTCAAAGTTTTCGCCAATAGATGGCGGAAATGCACAATACTTAACCAACAAAAGCATCGCAAGTGATTGCAGATTTAAGGTGCTAAGAAAGGGATAGTTTTGAGACCTGTGGATGCGTCAAAAGACAGTAAATGATTAGGAAATGTTGGAGCTCAGAATTCTTCTCTCACACTGGTACCCCTACAATTTATTTATCAGAGCTCTTCTTTGTGTCAGCATAACTAAGTTCCATTAAAAGATATACGGTTTCCAAAAGGAGTATGGCTCTGCAGATTCAAATATGGTTTCAGGCTGAGCTGTTCTGTACAGGGTATGGCAAAAAAAGTCTACAAATCGAAACAAATGTTGTTTTCATGTCAGATATTTTTAACTAAAGCTTCATCTTGAAGCACACTTGGCCAAGAGGCATTCACACCGTCAGCTTAACTATCTCAGTAAGGCACGCTGCTTTTTCTCCAAAGCCATCTACCTCTTTCCACTGAGGGAAATCAATTTCCTTCTCCAGCTCACAAAAACAGCTGAATGTCTACCAGAGATATTGGAAACGGTCTTCTCAGACCAGGAATTGATACTGAGACCACAAGTCTCATCCAAAATTACTTGAGATGTCTGTACCAGAATCTGAGAAAAGACTGGAAAAAAGGATGCCCCCTTCTCCAAAACTGCGCTAATCAGCACACAACGAGATTTGTTCCCTCTGCTGTGCATTTACGTTCACATCTGTTGTCTGTCTTCCTTCTCCCACTGTAAATTTTGAATCCTTTTCTGAAAAAATAACACGGCTTCAGCAGCAGCCTAGACGAAAGGGGATGTCAGGGAAGAAGGATGATGAAAAAAATCTTCCCGATAATAGAATCTCTTAGAAATCAGTTTCCAATGCTTGAAATTTTGTACAGTAGAATTGACAAAGCACAGAAAGCACGTGGTCATGAAAAGGAGATGGGATTCTTTAATAGACCTTTTCTATCTTTAATTTCTTTGATTCAATAATATGAGACACTATCAAATCCATATATTAGGCTTTATTTAAATCACTGTAGTCCTAAGGCTGATTGTTCCTCATTCGCGTGTACTTGTAAATGTGAAGCCGAGATCATATTTTACATGTTTAATCTTCCTCTAACAATACCATCCTGTCAAGGCAATTTATTCCAATGCAGTCTGCTCATAAAAAAAGGTATTTCCTTTTTCAGAAGCATACAAGTACATGATAAAAAGCATTTCAGTTATCTGAAGTGCCTTTGCTATCAGTTTTAAGTGGCGTGTAGAGGGTTTGTAAATCATTACTGAATACGACTGAAAGGTGCTCATTTGTTGCAGGGCTCTCCAACGTGGCAGGCTGCAAGCTATCCAGAGAAACGAAGATTTGAATCTGAAACTTAGGTACGATACTCGGAGCATGACAACTTCGTGCTAAAAAATTAGTTTTACCATGATATTATTTCTCCCGTTGCAAATTTTTTGTTTTCCTCCAACCACCTTTTTAGCCTACCTTCACGTAAACTGCAAAGACTCAGCAACGCACTGAAATCATTTGATGGAAATTAACTGTCAAAATCCCCTGTAAAACTCAAGCACCAGAATCTCCACCCTTTCTCTTAATCAATCTTCCCTTTGGAAGATTCTCTCCACTCCACAGAAGCCTCCATCTATCCTTCTATCTTTATAAGAACGTTTCTTGTGCAGTGTTGTGCAAGAAATCCTTATTATTTTATAAAGCACAGCTTTAGTGTACGTGTCAGTATCTGCACAAACGCTCCTGTGTGCGAAACAGCGTCGGAAAATGTCAAGGGGATCTAGATGGGAATGAGCGTCTGGTGTTTGTATCTGTACAGTTTGAAGTCAATGCACAATAAATTTTTATAGCGACTGTCAAAGCAATGTGTATCACTGGATTACAGATTCATTAAAATTTTCTTCCTTTTCTCTGTTCCCCCCTCAATCTTTCAATAATATGTACATTGTTATTGTACCAGCTGTATTCTGCTCATGTACTTCCTTTTCTTACACTACCCTATGCTAGCCAAAATGATACCCCAGAAATCCTTTCTAAAGGATTTAGCAAACCTAAAAATTTGGCATTTGGTAGGTTTAAAGTGCTGTTGTGCCTTCAATTGTACATCGGAGAGTGAACACCCTACCCTTCCTGGAAAGAGTTTGATGGAAAAGTGTCATCTGATCCCTCTTGCCTATTGAATTTTGTTTCCATACTGGAATCTAGGTGGAAGATTAGATATGAAACAACACCGTTTGTGAATTCTGATTGAAAATTTCATTCACATACAGCATTTTGAGCTACAAAAATACATTTTATGACCAACTGAAAACAAAAGAGTAGTGGGGAAAGCAGAAGGCTTCCCATGCTAAGAGTTATATTAAAGCTGAAGAGTGGCATTTCTGAACTAGCATAAGAAAAGGAAAAAGCCACTGGCTTTCCACTATAGTACATTAAAAGACGATATATTCGGACCACGTGTCCTCTGCTACACTTCACATCTTTCTGTGAGTGTTTGATTCGCCGAATGCAAAGTTTATTTTTCATTTAGGATGGCTTGGGTTTTTTAAACAGTGTTTAAATCATGTGTAGGTACTTCCTTTGTTGTCAGTTAGCTAAACCACAACTGTTCTTGTGAAATGGGGAATTCAGGGAGCCACGTTCTGGTGACTTTCGTTCTGTCTAGCACCGAGACGAATTCAGCACAGCTGACTTACATGAACCAACAGGGAAATAAACTGGAAAGACCCTGGCGCACAATACATTCCAACAATGTCCTGTATTTGGGCTCCTAAACGATCTTGAAATTCTAGGTATATGAAGGAATCCTGCTGAATCAGTAACACTGACTACACTGAAGTCTGAGCCGGTTAAATGATTTTTCGCATTGCCTATCGTTAAGCACCCCCTATTTAACTTGCCTTGCTAGAAAGCTGACCTCCCGTTCCACAGGGGCTCTTGGTGCAGAAAGCAGAACGCACGTGTTCCGCATCGCCCTCCGCACAAGGAGCTCTCAATTGCAAAAATTATAAAAAAGGAAAAGCTGTCATCTAACCTGAAACTGTAAATAACGTGGTCCAAACACCCTCCCTCCCCCGCCACTCACACAGTGCTGCCACTGTATTACCTACAAGTACGTCCAAAGTATTTGAGCTCCACAGGCAAAGTGAACTTTGCCGTCTCTTTAAAAGGTGCAAATGAACGGACAACCTTCATTAAAACACTTCAGTGTATGTGCTTAAAAAAAAAATCTTTAATCACAGCATCTGAAAATAATAATTTGCCGATCTAAATTACAGCTATATCAGGGACCCCAATAATTCACGTTTTTTAATTAGTGAATTATTTCACTAAGGATGGTTTTCCCTAAAGTGAAAACGCCGTTGGAATAAACACGGTGGAAGTAGGGGCAATGCTCGAACATTGTAAATATATCACTCCTAAGATGACTACGCTAAAAAAGTATAATAAAATAAAATAATTCTGTGCCTCGGCAGGTGATAAATGTCTCCGGAGGATTCTGTGAGAAAACGGGCAAAGAGGGACTATAAACAAGAAACTAATAAAAAGTGATATTGGTGTAATTAAGAGTGATGGAAATCCCTTCAACCCTACGAATAAATGTAAGTACGATGCTTAACTCTGCAAAATGACATAAATCTTGTAAAAACAATCCTGCAGAAACTGCTAAACGGGCAACCCTTACTGTTCCCGTCGGCACTGTTAGATTGCTCTGTCTCCACGAGTCAGTCAGTCATGCAGTCACTTTCACAAAGGGTATTCATCTCAAATCGTTATCTCTGCCTCATTTCCCAAATTCTGCCGTTTTGCTATTTTTTCGTTTCATATTCCTTTTCTATAGATCCTGTTACTCTAGGTTTTGCTCTTGGATAGCCTTCATCTCCAGTGATTTCAGTCTTAAAGTTCTGGGAAGCTCTGATATGTCACATTCAAGTGCGAAAACGCAGCCCGTTAATTCACATAATGCAAAGGACCTGGCGTTAAGTTTTAGCTAGTGAAATCAGCAATTCTCTTTTAAGCACAAACTTGGTTTTTGTTTCCATACCTTCTTTTTTTTTATTTATTTCCTATCAAAACATGGAGCTGCATGACATTGTCTCCTTCAAAAAGCATTACTTCGTTTTACATACATGACAGAAGTATGTGATGAAGGCAGGAATGATATGAGGTTCTGTAGTGATCTTTTCTTGCTCTTTTACTGCATTATTCTCTGGCATACCAACCACCACTGATGCATACAGCATGAACTCTAACGTGGTTATACGGTTATTAATCTCTTTTCATACAAAAGTAACTAATAATTTTGGCATCTTTGCACTTCTGTATCAAGTTGAAAATATTATAACACTATAAAAGATCCTCTGTTTTATTTTCCTTTCCATGCAACACATGCTTCAGTTTTCAGGGACAACGACTGCCTGTATTTCCGGAGAAATGCACCATCGAACCGTGAGGTTTCATATGCTGTCCGAAGACATTCACAAAGTACGCCATTTTTAGGCAGCTCCCCCAGAATAAAAACTCCCAAATTTTGTCCTTCATCAAAATTTGACCTTTGAGAATATGCAGTTTGCACGAGAAACTTCACATCCCACATTATGGATGTTCTTTATTGATTTCTTTTGTCTGCTTTGCTTCATTTTGCGTCCCCTTCTTCATGTGGCATATTCTTTCCTAATGCATTCCCAGCAGCCCTACACAAATGTTAAGCCCAGTAAGTGTCTAAACAAGTCTTCCAAATCTGTTGTTTCAGTTGATTTAAAATTTAGCTATATCGCTCAAAATGTGAAGAAAAGGGGTTGATATTGTTGACAATGATTCATGGCAACCCAGTTCAGTGAATACTTGGCCTGGATCACCTGTTCAGGTTGTAAGCCGAGACAATTACATCAAATTCACCGTTTTATAAAAAAACAGCCTCATGTTACACAGAACTTCCAGGCCAGAGTTCACCACCACTTAGAGTAGGAGATTATATTAATGAATCAAGAACAACATGGACTTAGAAAGTGATTTTGCTGACACAACCCACCTGCCTGCTGAAATGACAAATTCATTGCAAAACCAGCTTTGGTACCATCCTTCTGCTTACGCGATGCCACAAGACGAAGAAATTCTCCATCAAAATGTGCAAAGTTTAAGCATTTTTCGAACAGTTATTAAAAGGAAAAACTATTTTACTTACCAAGCCAACTTCTGTTTAAATATACTGACACAAACACCGGAGGGACCGTGAAGAAATCTACTACTGAGTTAACTTCTAGCCAAAACCATAGCTTGTCATTGGCTGCTATGAACTGGAAAAAAAGAAAAAAAGAAGGGAAGGGATAAAAGAGTCAGATTATGCTCACGGTGGCTGCAAGTCTGTGCAATATCTTCCATAATAAAATATTAAACTCTGAAGCTAGTGGAGAAGTAACTGATGTTTTAGGTCAGTCCAGACTAAACACTGGAAAGAAGTCTGTATTGTGCATTGCTTGATAACCATGAATGGTTAAACTAATATGAAATGTTAAAATAGAAGGTTTGACTGAAGCGACAGATCATTTATATGATGAATTGTAATATTTGTGCTAAAAAACATTTTCCCCACATTAACAGTGTATCAGTAATATTAGAAAAGTGTAGGTAAGTATAAAATATTTCAAAGCATAACACCGTTGCTCTAGCACACCAAACACGTCGGTACAAGTCTCACCATGTCTTTGCTGTTCACAGGCTTCTAAATACATGACAGTTTACAGAGAGTCCCATTATCATCCTATCCGGAGGTAATCACCGGGAGATGACTCCTACAAGGCATAATTCAGGACTGCAGCAGACTTCAGTCCCTCAAATTGTGCCATGGATAAGGTCATTTCTCCCTCCTGACTACGAAATCAACCCTGGAAGCCAGCAAACTCAGACGCCAAGGACCTCAGAGTTTGAACCTGCCTATTCATCTATGTACTTAAATCAGGCCAAACTACTATTCACATTCAAGTAATAATTAAAACACGTGCTTCATATAAATATGAATGCTAAATATATAAATAAATATAAAATTTCAGCGCAGCAGTAAGATATTTAATGGATTTGTTTCACTCACGTAAGTCTTAAACCTTGGACTAACATATTCCAAAACAGTGTGTGTATTTTTTTGAATTTCAGACAATATTGATTGTCTTTCTTCCAAAGCAAATACTGACAATCTCTAACTATTTCATCCACTTCATCTCCTTGCTTTAGAATTAATTTAAAGTTTTAACAGAAAACATTTATGGCGCAGACCAACTTTGCTGGAATCCCAGATAAAATATTGGAAAGGGGGCTCTACTGATGTCTGAATGTCGAAACCACACTTAAAAAGAAGACGGACAACATGAGCGGCATTTGCCTCAGAAACGACTTAAAGCCAAAAATAAATTGACATTTTGTTAGTCTGTATTACTCAATATCAACGCTCCAGCATGAAAACAGAACAAAAATACCCAGTTTCAGAAGAAGCTTTCAATTTTCTTCTGGTGAATTTAGGAGGAGTCGGAATACTTGAAAGCAAAAGCTTTTTAAGACATCAGATCACATATTTTCACAACCTGCAATATATGTTCTAATCGGCATTTTATCGTTATCAGGGCACAACCTTTAGGCTTTCAAAAAGGTTAAAGTGTGTTATTCACCAGTAAAAATAAAGCCTGTTGACTCTAATGGCCATTTCTATGGAAGTATTTCATAGTTATTAATTTCATAGTTATTCATTTAGGTAATTAGCGACTAATAGAAGCCCATTTCATTACAGAAGCAATCCTACCATGCTTGAAGAGATGCCACCTTCTTCTGGAAGCACTAGCGTAATTCTATTGCTTCCAAAGAAGGATTACTTCCATACTTGCCGTATCTCTGCCAGCCCCTACTGCTTGATTACGTGCTAACTCATGCAGTTTGAGCTCAGCCTTCATCAGCAGTTTGCAGGCTGAGTTCTCACATAGTTGGGTACCAGCCAACAAAGATTTTAAAATGGATGTGTGTGTGTTTGAACACAAATATCTTCCAGAACTGAAGATATGGTAATATTTATATGATTTTGAGTTGCAAAATCATTTTGGGAAGAACAGATGGAGAAGGATGAGATTTTAAAATATTTCTTCAAATACTTTAATTTGCCAGTGAGGTCTCACAAGAGATATTTATCGGGGGTGGGGGGGAACCCCAAACCCTAACATAGCTAAAGGTATGAGAGGCTTATTACATGACTAGAAAATTCACTGTCGATCCAATTCTTGCACCCACACAACCAAGTATCACCTTTTCCTCAGGAACTCCTGTTTAGTTCAGCAGAACTTCTTGGAGAACCGAAGTTACACCTATGTTAGCATTTCAACTTAGACAAGAAGCACTGATCTGAACTGAATCCTTACCACCCCCACTTACCATCCTTCAGTTTGTATCACAAAGCAGTTTTGGACAACACAAAGGTTTGTTTGGGTTGAAACTAAAACCAGGAAAGGTGTCCTAGCAGTGCAGCTCACCTACTGTAACTGCTGAAGTGCGTTCAGCCAAGAGGCCAGGCTGGACTTTACAGTACTCTCGCTGCCTTCCATAAAACACACGGTGTGGATATGAAAGCATGAGCATCAACTCTCAGTATATTCTCTCTTATTGCACTCTGCTTCTTAATAACGTAGCCTAAGTTACCGCTTTGAGTAAGAGTGGCCAATACATAATTTTCATTCTCTTGGTAGGAACATACGACCTTATCACGCGCACAAAATTTACAAAGCATTTGGATACTTCTAGAAAAAGGGTTCCTGGAAGTTCACAAGTACCACACATTGAATCTTTTATGCCAAAAAATTAGGCTACATTGTAGGCCCTTTGGACCTCTACAAAAGCACCCTAAATCCTTAATTATTAGGGGCTATAACATGATACACTTAAAAGTTAGACAGTGCATCTAGACTGGTAATGAAATAACCTAAATTTGCAATAAAATTCCTTATTGGATCATCAGAAAAAGTTGGTTAAATTGGTCAGAAGTGAAACAGGAGGAACTCGACTATCATCACAACAGGAGACCTGTGATTCAGGAGCAAAATGGACAAAGGAAGGTCACGAGGCAATACCTATATCAAATTTAAAGACCAATGTGGCATGCTTCCTGCTCACATGAGGTTTTCGTTGCAGTTCTGTGATGTTTGAGGCCTTTTCCCCCGATTTTCCAATTAACAACAAGCAAAGTTATTTTTCAAAGCGTATTTGAAAACAAAAACAAAACAGCCAACCATAAAAACCCCTTGAATTGCAAGTGTTACTGGCGCCAACTTTTAAAATGCCTACCTGCTTCAGATGTCCCAACTTTTAGATCTCAAAACAGCATTACCGGATTTTCAGAAAGTGCTAAGTATATCTCAGGTTATACATGTCAGCATGTATTTGCGAGTACTTCCAGCTTCTCAAAGCATTCATGAGCAGTCTGGGAAAGTGGATGTGCATTGAACTGGCTACAGCAGCTCTACCAGCTCTCACCTCAACCTTCCACTGCCAAAGACACGTCTAGCAGCAGAGGAATAGACTGAATAGTTGCCGGTCTTGCCGAGGTAGTTACCACCCCATTAAGGATGCTGAAACTAGATTTGACATCACTGGCCAGCATTGAACTGTAATAGTTTTCACCTTCTACCACACAAGAACATTCTGGAACAGAAGGCTTCGTTTATAAACTCTTGGCCTCCTTAATAATCTCAGATGCTTATCATTATTACTATTATTATTATTATTACCTAAATGCCCTCAATCAAATGTTTTGCGCATGCATTTTAGAAATTAGCTTGATCTTGTCCATCCAACCATTGCCAAGTCAGGCTGTATTCAGAGACCCCCCTATCCAATAACTATACTCCCTCCCTGACTCACGCTATCGAAGGCACACTACTTACACGCAAGCCGAAGTAGAGTAGGAAGAACACATTGAAAGCCATGTCGATCTGTAACGTGAAATCTTTGTAGAAATTCTGGCAGGATTCTATTGGGCTATTTGAGAGAAAAAGAAATCAGAGTAAATTGTCAGTATACGAGTTTCTACTCTGGTGAGATTTTTATGCATTTCATTAAAAACCTTGATTCCGAAATCATATTTCTGTTTTCCAGTTCGTTTACAAGATACGAGCAAGCATTTCAAATGAATTCTTTCATTCATTCAGTTAGTCATTCATACAGTCCTTATATTCACCTGTTCAGGTAATGGCTGGTAATTAACATGCAGATACCTTCAAGAAAGGACAAGCAGGAGAATACCTCAGGATTCCTTAACCCCACATTAACCCTTAAAGAACTGACTTCTTTCTATAGGACATACACCTATGGTACTTTAGGAGCAAACCTAACAAGCACACAACTACAGTGAAACATTACGTGGTTTTAATTCATGTCATAATGTAAAACCTTAACAAAAGAAGTAGTTGCTTCAAAATACGTTACCCACGAGCAACCTGGGGTACTTAGTCTTGTAGAATCCCTTGTTACTAAGAAGTTGGTTTTGGGGTGTTTTTTTTTTTCTTTTTCTCTCTTTTTTGTGTATGGCTATTTAATGTACATTATGTACAGTACTATGAGCTGAGTAGAGAAGCAGCATAGCCCACTGGTAAAATTAAACGACAAAACAAATTGAGGAATTTGAAGCAGTACTCTAAGGGTTAATTTCGGCATGCAGGTTAATTAAAATTCCTTCGTGTGTGTCAGGCAGCCATTGCAAATTCTAGCTTATTATATTATGCTTCATTTAACAGTGGGACAGGTCCATAGCATACTCTATACAAACTGGTACTTTCTAGATATGCTTTTATCTAAGGAAGGAGATAACTTCCGCAACTACGACCAGTGATTTATTTGTGAGGTTTCTAAAATAGGTTGGTGAAGCCACAGAACAACGTAGAAGTCACAGACCAAAGTGAATGTCCCAATATATGCTGATGTATATACTAGATATACATAATGTCCCACCATTTATACGCACACATATATTGCACATGATCGGGTATTCATCACAACTGTAATAGAGTGGAAAACTAGAACGTAGATCATTTGATCAGCTGGAACCCTAGAAAAGAGCCTTTTAGGAAAGAAGAAATTCTTTGGCTTCCCAGGTCAAATAAATCACTGAATGCGAATGTAATACCAGTTCGTATAGCGGTAGCTCTGCAAATATAATGCTAGACTGCTCAACAAGCAAGATTCTACACGTTATAAATGTCAGTTGCCTAAGGCATAAAGGAAATCACCTGGGCTACCAGGTCATTACACATGCAGCCAAATTTTCCATTCCTTGTATACATTACAGGTCAAACAAGTGAAGTACAGCATGCCCTCTCCTGTCTTTAGATGCACAAACGTATACAGCAAAATCCTCCTTCGTGTACAACAGCTTTATATCTTAAGAGGTTTCAGTGCTACAGGAAATTATATTAAAATGGTTTTTTAAAAGCTATTTGCAAAGACGCTGAAGTTATGAAACATTTTTGTTATAGTTCAAATAAAATCGATTTACAAAAGCAGGCAGAACGGAAGAGAGGCCAAATGTTACCAGAGGACGGAAGACAGCACCTCATACTTTACAAAGACAGCTTTAGCTACAAAAGGAGCGGCTGTAATCTGAGAACCCAACAGGACCGCGTCCTGCACGGCATCATCGAGAGCAAAGGATTTTGTCAAAGTAAGGTAGGCTACCCACGGAGTCGCTACGCTCCCCATCCACAGGACGCGGGGCGGAAGCGGAACGAACACGCCTGCCCCGCAGAGGCGTGGGACCCTTAGCTCCAAGTTAGGTTCCTGTAAAAGCTGCAGAAATTCACTGAAGCTAATGGGATTACACAGATTTATAACTAGGATAGAGAGCTTCATTATCATTCTTTCCACAGTTATTTGGTACTTGCCACGACTGTTAGACAAGGTCAGCTCATGCTGCAGCTGACAGCCGCACTTTTGTACCGCGGCCCTTCACAAAAGCCTACAAGATCTGACAAATTTGCCGATGCATAACACGTTGTCACCTTGCTTGTGAAACACTCGGCAGAGCGCACCACAGTCTGCATTTGGGGCTTTTGTTTACCTACTACCAGAGCTATTTTTTCTGCGAGTCATATCCCTAAAGCATCCTTCATTTCAGAGATCATCTCTCAATTTCTAAGTTATCCATTTCAAAGACAAACACAACGTCCTCTCCTTTTTATTCTGAATGATGATTTTGTCTGAAAAGCAGGTCACTATATCCACACCCACGGCGTGGATTATACAAGATTTTTAATTTTCCAAATTAAATTTTGGTAACATTCTTCACTTTGAATTCTTTGTTTCCATCAGTAGCTCACATTTGAGCTGAGAGAAACACAGGGCCACTCATCTTGATCGCTGCGCCATCCAGCCTGCTGCAGGGAGGAGGCCAATTTCAAACTCCTCCTTACATCAGGTTTCCCAAAAGCAGAAGTGCGATAGCTCTTAGAGCTCCAGACAACTGTGTGCTGGGGTCTCCAGGACTAATAATGAATTCCCTGTTTTAAACTAAAATCAGATGGCTTGTCCCATGGGATTTCACCCCTTTTGGTCAGCAAAGATTTCCCCTTTGAAGGAGGCAACAGGCTGTTAGAAATGCTTTTATTACTCTGCAACGTAAGCGTGCTTCATCCTAAGTGTGGTTTCATGCGTTTATACCACTAAAACCCAGGAGAAACTACACTAAAATCCACGGAATAACATTATACTAAGAATGATAGGAAAGATTTAACATCCCTGGATAAAAACTGCTGTAACGATGTAAGTCTAAATGCAATATTTATGTGCACTTTGAAAGAGTGCCTTTAATTTGATATGAAAAAATTGAAATAAATCCGCTGTAGCCATGACTTCGTGTGTTTTGAAAAGAAAAACTCATAAAACCAATTTTATTTTACTTAACGTAGGGATATCCCGCTGTAAATCTATCAAGGACTGTAATTCCCCTCTGCCCTGCCATCTTTTTATGTAATAAACTAAACGTTACAAGCAATGCCTGGGCTGTGCAAGCAAGATTTGAGAGACTGACAGTTTTCTTCAGGTCAACGTTTATATCAAGTTATCACCTGCTGCAACTGTGTGCTCTGTGCTACCATTTAATATAAAAATCGCACCGAGAGAAATAACAGCGGGCTTAGCTTGCCTAATCTGCAGTAAGGACAGAACCTTATTTGATTTTTCAGGGGTGGACGACACTCTCAATTCTCCTCCTTCCTCTCCTGCCCTTTAAACACTGCTATTCATTTCAGCTTCACGTTACCTCTATTCACTTGTTCTGTTTATTATGACAGCGTTTTCATAGCAACACTAATAGTTATAAAGCCCCGCTGTACAGGTACCGTAGGCATAAACTAGTTCGGTGGGCAAGAATGACTACAAGAAAAGTTACAAAACTACTCCCGTTTAGCCATACACAGATGGGGCAAAACCTTGGCAAGGTGTTCCCAGAATCCTGAAACCTTGCTCACAATCGACACCGAAGCCGACGCTTTACACCCCACTTCTACCGCAGCTGAACAAACCCCTTGTCACTTCAATTCAAAAGAATTTACTGCTGTTTAAATAACTGCTTTTGTCACAGAACGAGTGGGAGAGGGCAAAAAATGGTACGCGTTTTAGTGTTTTCTGAAATTATTTTTTCTGTGAGTATATTAATATGTAACTTCATAGAAAATTTCCAGGATTCTGCAATTGCCACAGAGATGAAAATATCTGGAGCGGTTTTTCCTGTATCATCCCACCTCTCGCCAGGAGCTGCAAAGCCCACTTCCAACTCCAGATCAACGCCTTGGCGCGACATGACGACGTGTGTCCCAGTGCAGTCGCCCCCGTCACGACCACACAGAAGTACGGGGAAGAAATTCTACAGTCGTTCAGACTTTAGGCCAGCTTTGCAACCACAGTGACATCTATCGGGGTGATTCTACATAAAAGTCTCCCAAAAACAATGGGAAAGTTCGCGCACGCCCAGTTCAGGGCTTGAAATAACTATCAAATACGCAGTTTACAGCTCTCACGTCTTTCTGCGTGCGGAAGCGCACTCCTGCGTTTTGGGCACATGTCGTGTCAGTCTGCTCCTAATGTTTTTTTAACCTTTTTTGTTTTCTTTTTAATGACAGGGCCTGCAAAGACTAAGGAAGATGCCAATTGTTATCTACATATAATTATATCCCAAAATGCAAAAGAATCATTTCAAGACATATTAATCTATTTACATTTTTCCAAGTGTTTTGAAGGTAAGAAGCTCTACGTAAAACATTCATAAACCACCGCAAAAGAAAATTACTTCTCCTGTAATGTCGGGAAAGTAGCGACGTTAATACTGTACCATAGCTGCGACATCTCTGGAAGTTTAAGAACTTATTGAAACTTTTAGAAATTCAGAGAACTGTCCTAAGTTATAATTTTAATTTTTGGAAGAAAAGTTGTCTTCTAAAGGGTGGAGGAAAAGCTAAATCCATTACTGAAAATAGATAAAATATATTTCAATTCTTAAGTAAATATAATATAAAAGGGAAAAAGTTGGAACTAAAACAAAATTGTTACAAACTTACCATGCCTGAGAAAGAAATACAACCACCTGATACTACAAAAAAATTAGGAAGTTTTTAGTTTTCTTTGCTCATGACAGTTTTTAGATTGCACAATACTACCTGACACAAAAAAACAGTAAAATGGGCAGTTTCCATCAGAAGGAACGTCCACTGATGAGAGTGAATTGTCAAATTAAATTATAATTATGTACAGGCAGAGGCAGCTAAAATATAATCAACACAAATGAACAAAGAATTGAGAGAAACCACTCAATATTTAGCAGCTCTTTCATACCTCATCATTTGTCAACGACCTGGTGGAGTGTGTGGAGCTCTGCCTGCGGGTGGGTGAGGAGCGACCCAGAGCTTATGGGTCAGGATCAAAGGGAGGGCAGGGACAGGTGACATGACAGCGGGGGCCTGCAACAGGCCACCCGACCAGGAAGCCCGAGCAGATGAGGCCCTCTATAGACAGACAGGAGCAGCCTCACATTCACAAGCCCTGGTGCTCACGGGGGACTTCAGCCTCCCTGGTATCTGTTGGATGGACAACACAGCAGGGCATAAGCAATCCGGAGGTTCCTGGAACGCGTTGATGATAACTTCCTCCTCCAACTGATAGAGGGGCCAACGAGGAGAGGGGCAATGGTGGACCGTGTTCTCATCAACAAGGAGGGGCTGGTGGGAAATGCGAAGCTCAAGGGCAGCCTTAGCTGCAGTGACCACGAAATGGGGGAGTTCAAGACCCTTCGGGCACCAAGGAGGGCGCACAACAGAGTCACTACCCTGGCCTTCAAGAGAGCACTTCAGCCTCTTCAGGGATCTGCTTGGTAGAGTGCCACAGGATAAAGCCCTGGAGGGAAGAGGGGCCCGAGAAAGCTTGTTAATATTCAAGGAAAACCTCCTCCAAGTTTAGGAGCGATGCATCCCAACAAAGATGCAAAATCGCCTTGAAGCCTGCATGGATGCACAGGGAGCTCCTGGACAAACTCAAATACAAAGAGGAAGCCTACAGAGGGTGGAAGCAAGGACAGGTAGCCTGGGAGGCAAAAAAGTGGTTGAGTATCTCAGCCTTCTCCATATCCTGGGTAACCACGTCTGATGTTTCTTTCGGGGTGGGAGGGGTAGGGGGGGGAACAATTTCTGTAGTCTTCCTTTTATCACCAATGTACCTATAGAAGCTTTTCTTGTTGCCCTTGATGTCCCTGGCCAGATTTAATTCTGTCAGGGCTTTAGCTTTCCTAACCTGATCCCTGGCTGTTCAGGTTTCAATGACGCAGTACTAAAGTAAAACCAAGAAAAAAGCTAGATGTATCATTCGGTAAAAGCAATGTTCATTCCATGCAGAAGACTTTCTTTTCCTTTAACTGTGGTTTAGCTGCACAGCTCAGAAGCAGTTAACAACATCTTTACTGAAACAGGCATGAACATACAGCAAAATTATAAACATGGATGCCTATCAAGTGTCAACCTGGTGAAACAAATACCATAATTATAATAAATCAGCAAGACTAAATATGAATCAAAGGTGTCAAACATCCCAGAGTGATAGAGCGCGTAACAATTTTTTTCTGACTTCAAATGGCTTTCATTTATTAACCAAGTTAGTCCCACACTAAGAAAACAAAAAGTATTTTCTTGCAGTATGTGTTCTGATCTTCAAAACGCAAGATGCTTTGGTGAATGACTCAGTTTAGAAAGCCTTTGAGTCATAACATCATTAAGCTTATTAATTTTTTGATGGCAAATGACTTCTAAATTACTTCCCTCTCCCTTGGCATGATGTGGTCCGCCACCAGGGAAGTTCTGCCACTAGCATCTTCAGTTAGCACTGCAGGATATGCAGGAAGAGTTAAGTTGGTTTCCTTCCCAAAAAGCAAGAGCAGCCAGCTGGATCAGAACAATCCTTTAGCGAAGGCAAAGGGGAGACCCACTCCCCCCATAGCAGAAGTACTGTGAAATCTGCCATCACAGCCCTAAGTCCTGGGACCCATAAAACTCCACGGGATCATCACTTCCTTAGTTATAGGTATATTCTAAGAGGTTTTTTCTACCCGGAGCTAGTGACTGAAGGGGGAACAATCCCTTTCTCACTGAATTTTGCAGACAGTTATGACCTGATAGCCAAAGTCGATGCTGTGACCATTTCCTGCATCCCTTTATCTTGTCATCGATAATGATACATTTAAATCCTTTTTGACCACTCAACCTCCTACCTCTAAATCCTCAGCTGTTTCTCCTATGCACACATACATACACACCCAGAGAATTTTCTGCTCCTAACACGTTTCAGTGTCGAATCCTGGAGCTTCCTTTTTATACTCAGAGCGAAGATGCTGACCATGCTTGGTTGTCCCTCTCACCTTTTTGTATTGTACCCTCCTCCCGCCTAGACCCTATATCGCCTAGTACTCCTCTTCCTTCAGAAAGCTTCAGATAAATACTCCTGCGTAACTCCTTGGGACTTTGCCAAGTACCTTTTTCTAATTCTCTATTCTGACTCTTCTTTGCTTAATAAATTAAACTGTATTAGTCTTTCCAGTCACAAAACCTCCTCAACTTCAGCACGCAATGAATTTATTTCGGATCACGCTGTCTTACTGTCTGTTTCCATCTCTGTTCCTGCCTCGCCTACATGTGGAGTGGCCTCCCTTCTTCACTTAGATATGCATCCTCCTCCTCCACATTCCTTCTGAAAATGCATTGCTGACCTTAGGCTCACACACACTAAGCCATCTTTCAATTACATCAACAATCAGTACCTTCTGTGTTCAATTTTAAAGTAATTAAGCAAAATATAACTCTGATCAAAATAAAAGATGAACTGCCAAATGATGTGAAATAAAGCCATCTTCCAAGATTTCTCTGACTATTGCTTAACCTACAACTTATAAATTACAAGCACCTCAAGGGAACTGCTTTTCAGACAAAAGCAGGAACAGTGCAAGTGCCTGTCCTTACTTCTCTTTCCTAATTACTGTGACAACATCTTCTGTTGTTCTTTGAAAGTCTGACAGATCACAAGCTGGCATTAGAATATTCCCCTTCTATTTCTAACCTAATTAAAAAAATGCATCATGACTCATCTGTTCTGCAGATGCTTTCTGCAACTAAGTACTTCCATATTATCTCCCCAGCACGCTGGGGAGCCTTGACAAGCTTTTAGACTACACAGGTTTCCTCATCCTCCTTCAGAAAAAAAAAACAAACAGCCCACTGCCAGATGAAATAAGCAACGAGATCAATCAGTAAGAATTTGGTACAACAGCATCATTTAGTAGAGATTTTCCCAAGAATCAGAGCCAGAAACATATTGTTTTTCCTTATGATTCTTTCACTTTTCTGGTTGATGTGATAAAGAACAGGGCGTAACAGGGGGTTTTCTTCCCACCTTTGAATGTTAACTTGTTTTAAATTTAAAGGTATATTGAAATGCTGTGACTTGACAGTTTTTCAATGCAAAATCAATTCAGTTTAGGAACTGAGACAGAGGAGGACTTCCAGTGGGAAAGAGAGAGAGGCTCTTAATTTTAATTTCTGTCACATCATGTATGAAATTAAGAGCCAGATTAAGCTGGTGCAACTGCAGAACTAAGGTATACGTTCCTGGTGCCCGTCTCAGGCGCGCAAGATTTTGCCTGGAGTAACTCCCTTGACTTCTCCAGAGCTATTTGCGACTGACAACATACCAAGTGACAGAGTCTAGCACTTATTTTACCTGAATGAACTAACACAACTTGGGAAAATTCCATGTAAAGCTGTCAGTTTACATCTTTCTTTTTCAAGTTTTCCATGAATTTTAAGTACATTATGCTTCTTCACAGCCTGCCCCAGTAAAACATAAGCCGACCTACGATAGATCTCAAGGAAAAAAAAATTCTTCTCTTCCTCAGCCCAAACACAAAACTGTGCACAAGTACGACAAGAAGAAACTTTTATTTACATGTTTATATTGAATTGCTGGGATATACAGAAATCACGCACGTTAAAATTGCTCACTCTGAAAGAGCGTAATTCTTAATTCCGTCAGGGTGTACATACTTCCACTACTGCCTGCAGCTCGTGTCTTCTCTAATTACTGACTTTCACAAGCGAAAGCTAAGGGAATATTCCTGCAGCACAGCTGGACAGCCCGGAACTGGGTGCTACAGCTGCCATAAGTAACTGGCGCAGAGCCAATCTCCGTAACTCTTCTACATTCCCTCAGTAGCCTACAGAGGACGGAGCGTGCTTTTCCTTGCAAAGCACGCCATTGCCATCTTCACCCTACCTGAGATAACTGCATTGGAAAAGGTTTGCTGGGAACCACCTCGGCAAGTAGGAAGGGTGTATTATTTTATTTGGCGTTAGGTTTGTTAATTGCTTACCATCGGCTGAGAACACCGGCAGCTGCAACCAGCATCGCACCGCCTCGACCAAGCAACCTCCCTGATGACAAGGCAATGCCAAGGGAATGACAGAGCAACAATGCCAGGGATCGCATCTGTCACCCAAGGTTTTTACCTGAGAGTTCTAACATATTAAAGAGAACAACACCGGTACACTGTTTCAACTAGCGTTATATTATTACCTTTTTTGACAACATTTAAAAAGCCACTTCAGTTATATCTAGTGAGCTGACTGCATTATAGAAACAGTCTGTTAAACTGTGTACCCTGAAGCTGACAATCTTCCATGTTTCTACTTTGTAGTAAGAGCCCTCCCTATGACCTCTCGTTTGTTATTATTTAATATAATTGTTCTTTAATATTCTTTATCCAAGTCTATCAGGGAGCAGTAAGTCGTCATAGCTGTTTACTCCAGAGAACAGAAAGTGTTGGTGACATGGCACTGCAAACGCGTCATACGACGCTACCAAAAGAGTACTAATGCCTTTCCGTGTCCACATCGAACTGAACAAATGGAAACGGATCGAGACAGTCAGAAGTACATCAGAAGCATAAAGCTTTTTCAATTGAGACACATGGTTAAACACTGGAGTAGGTTCTTTAGGGAGAATGGTGAATCTCAGATTTTTAGAACGGTGGGAAATACTTTTCAGCCTGGGATACACGGACCACCTACAGTCCCTGCTTTTGCGTATGTCCATACAATGATCTACATGTGTGATATTTCTAAAATTTCCTCCTTCTGCAGCAGAGGGCCTACGAACCACTGACCTCTTAGGTAAGGGTCTGTATGAATAAATTTATGTATAGCAACTCTCACCTTGCAGCAGAAGGAAGAGTGACTTCCTGAGACGACTCCTTGCTCTATGTGAAGTGATTCTATTTTGCAGCTGCTGTCTTTTAAAATTACCCAAAGGTGCTTTTCACATTTACCATCCGCTTTCCTCAAAGCTTTCAACAGCCCAGCATCACCACCGGTTTCCAGCTCTAACCACTCTTCCACCTCAGCGCCTTTTATTACCCTTCTATTCTGTCAATACCGTTGTCCACTTTTAAAAGCCTCCCTCACCTGACTGAACTCTGAAAAAACGCGCAGCAGCTTCAAAAACGAGCACATGCTCTACCTATCCGGCCTCCAAATTGAGGTTATTCATCACTTTTACGATGATATACAAAAGAAAACCGAGCCCTGATTTCCTCTTTGGTATGTGCAACAGATGCCTCCAGATGATTTTCGGTATTCTTCCTCTATGTTTCTTGCTTGTTTACATACTGTAATTAAAAAAACTAATCTTGTCCTATGACATTTAGTCTAAATTCAACTATCCTAACTGAAAATGGCAAGAGTTCCAGATGAATTGGAGTGTTCAAATATTTACAGTTCATTCATCTGACTGTCTTTGCTGGAGTTCCCGCCTGTGGTACTTTAATGGAAATATCTGGCTACTATCTAGTTTTTACTGAGCAGTAATATTCTTGAACCTGAGGTGTATTATTTGACTTTCATGTCAGTGAATAATGTAATTGAGCAATGAATGCCAGAAGCACTGTAAAGTGGTAGAAACTTGACATTACATTACTGGATCCGGTTTTTTGGTCTTGCTTTTAAGTGCATGCTCCCAAATCTATTACTATCCATAAAAACCTACCCATATTGTGCTAATGGTAATTCTAAAGCAGTCCTGTTACACAGTCACACCAGGCAGGATATATTGTTTCATATTTCAAATTAAAGCATAACTGTAAATATGAACCACGTTCATTCCGTCAAAAAATTGCAGAAAACTAGAAAATGTATTAGTCCCAAACTATTTTTTGTAATTCCAGATTGATTCTCCCTCTCGTTCCTCATGAGGACCTTTTAGCCTTCTCTGTAAGGGTTCTTTTAAGCACCTTAGTGATTTAATACCTAAGATACATTAAGGGTGCCATCAGTCATGCAATTCAACCACTCTCAATCCAAACTATTACACATCTGGAACCCCTGCTAATTATCCCGGGGAGGTCTGTATTTGTAGACTTGTCCCACTTTACCAGAAATAATACAGTTGATGTAAAAAAACCTCTCGACTACCAAGAGTAACCATCAGAGATCTGTGAATACATCCTGAGCATCGTTGTGTACCTGTTTAAATTTCTCTGCCTTAAACCAACTGCAGGCATAATCCAGGTAACATTCACTCCCAGCATATATAAACACTTACGCAGCCCGTTCGATAAGCTTCCCTTTTTCTTTCCCTGGACTCCGGGAAAGCCTTTATTGCACACACCTTTTAAAATAAAACACGCAGCATTTTCTCTACCCATACGCTCTGCCGCCATGGCTTACTTTCCACATGCACAGATCTGCAATCTAGCAAATTTTCCTACTTAGAAACTTCCTTGTCAGAGCTGTTCCAGCTGCGGGACCCGATTGTTCACCGGGACTGTCTGAAGAGCAAATTACCACATTCTTAAGACAAAATGCTTTCTAGGACAGACCACCTGAAGAGCCACATTTATTTTGTGGAAGAATAGAAAGAGTTTAAATGAAAAAAGAAGAAAAAAAAAAACCACCCTCTTTCCTACTTCAACTTTTCAGACAAGAAAACTCGCCTGGAGCCCAAGTGAGTGTCTCAATCACAGCTGTTTTTCTAAATGGGAAAGGCAAAGCCCTTTTTAGGCAGATTAGTGACACTATGCCTTTCTGGTTTAGCAGTCCCTTTATCTCCATTAACACATGGCGACAGGTATTGCCGACACCTGTAGCAGTCGCTCAAACCAATTACCACAAGCCTGATATAAAACTACTTCACATCAATGTAAGAAGGGGATCACAATGATGTTAAAACTGAATATACAGTGGCCCCTTTTTTCTGACACCACCTCAAAATGGCTTGCACCGCATCATCCAACACATGTTGGCTGCTGTGCACGGGAAAGTGGGTGTGTGGTCAGGCTTACACACGGAGCTCCTCGAAAGTCAAAAGGACCGGCGTAATAACCCAGTTTGTACCAATTTCAGGAGGAAGAACTTCATGTTGCCATAAAGATATGTGTCTGATCAGCTTCACAGTCCTAAAAGAATTTTCCTTCGTTATAAGACAATGAAGAGTAACTGTCATTATGTGGAATATAAGAATATCGTTTAAAAAAAATCCTAAGTAATCCCACATAACAAACATTGTCAGGGCAGCACAGTATCAGCGTGTGGGTGGCATGGCAACAGCTGTGGAAATTACTTCCCTTTTTTATAATTTTGAATATATTGCATGTTTTCAGTTACCTGCTTAAAAGTACACATGAAGAACATATTTTGGCTTGAGATATATCTGCTCACAATTCTCCTTTTTCAAACGCTGTTACATTTTATGTAATAGGCCCTCAAAGTTAATTGTATGAGATAAATAATGTTTATTCACCAAGTTGAATATTAATTTGCAATCTGTAAGTTCAAAATGACCCCCAAAAAAAGCACAAAACATCACCTCTGAACACACAGACACACACAATGTTTGCACTGATCGAGAGCTCTACAAAACTGCGCTCAGACACAACGCTTCAAGTCGCTTTGCAAAGTGCTGTTTCATCATTTTATCAGGGAACAATAGGATTAGCATTAAATCGTACCTTCTGCTGCGCCGAAGGAAGCTTTATTTGAGTATATTTAAGAACAGAGGAGTAACAGGTTGCTTAGGATGGTCACAATGTCACTTGCAAAAGAAAGTTAGCGCAGCGCTACAATTCTTAGGTGAAATTTCATTGTAGTGGTGCTTTGTAAATCAATACATTTTAAATTATTTTGCAGGCTATTTAACATCATTTTTTTTAAAAAAATGTGTTGCACTTCAAGTTTCTTCCCAAATGATTACGTACAGTCTTACCTCTTTTCACCGTCACCTGCTGCCAGAGTTGACGGCAGGGAAAGGATGATCTTTCTGAACGCTACTGGCAGCACTCAGCCATTGTCACAACGGAATAGTTAGTGCCTTCCCGCACCTCGACGACACGGCAATTGTCTGTCTAGTCAACAAACTACTGTAATATGCTGGAAATTTTAAATTTATAGAGCTGATGCATATTATGTCCTATTCATTCTATAAAAGCTTAACTAAAGATATTGACAAGCGTAATTATAGTTGCTCAAACTTTATAATTTCTTTTTTTTTTTTTTTTTTAATTCCAGTTCATGCACTTAATGCTTCGACTGCATTCAGTGTATACACCGTTATGGTAAGCACATTGGCATGCACAGGCAGTACAAGAATAGATTATAATTAATCCCATAGACAACCAAAAAAGGTGAAGTTGCATCATGCAATGAAACCACAGCTTGGCCTGGGCTGCCATGCAGAAAAAAACCTACATCAGTGAGTCTGCTGTACGGCTCCTAGGTAAGAGTTGATATGAGAGAGGTGAGTTATTTCAGCAATGAAGTCACAGGCTGAAAATGTTTATACTGCTGTAAACAAAATACTGTACATAGCACCCGTATTACTTGGGGGGGGTGGGGAAGATGCTTGTAGAAGAGGGCAAATAGGATGAGAAAAAGAAGAAGGGGGAGGAGGAATTACAAATTACAAATTACAGTAACAAGTCTGAAATCCAATCGGTCCTTTATTTCATTCAAAATAATCTCATTTGAGCTTTCAAAGCAAACCTGAATTTTCAATGTGTTTCGCAAAGGAAAAACAACAACGGATGAAATAATGAGATACAGGGTAACTTCAAAACGCCCATAGTGTTCAGGAACTGATGAATAACTGAAAATAATAAACACACGGATACGTGGAGGTGAATTTTTCAATGCAGCGCACAGGATCTAAACCACACAACTTCCACTGACTCGACTGCATAATGGATTGCACTGAATGATACCGGTGATGTAAGGGATGCATTGATATGAGCGATTTATTCAGCCACCTTCTGCTGCTTTTCTAGTAAAAGACATCTTTCTGCTGAATAAAGCTGGGGTTTTTTGCAGAAATTGTGGTAATTCTGAATTGCCGTTACCTTACTCACCTTCACAGTTGTTCTGAACGTAAAAATGTGAGTGACGACCGAGCCTGCTCTCAGGCAGGCATGTTAGGCCCAGTACTACCTGATTCCAGTAAGCTCAGAACAAAATAGTTGACCAGGTAATTTATTTCAATGCAACACTCGCATAAAAAACCCTACCCTGTGATGAAAAACGTATGATTCTGTAACACTATAACATATTATGTGCGTGTTCCATTACAAAATGATTTGTCCCGTGTTGTTCAGTAGGTATGTTGTTTCCGAGCAGCTTTTCTTTATTACCCTCAGTTGTAGGTGGTCGCTCTATTTTTATCACAGTTCCCAAATATATCAACCTGTTTTGCCGGGCAGCAGTTCAGGGAACACCAAAATAGTTTTAACAAGACAACTGAAATGTCACTTACTGTACAAAGTCTTTCACAGAACCTATTGTTGCAGTTGCAGAGCAATTGCGTTCGGTATATCTGGTTTTATACGGTGATGACTTTTTGAAAAAATCAATCTTTTCAGTTCGCAAATTGCCACAGAAATTTCGGTCAAAATAAAATCAGCTTAATTGATAGCAGAAACTATTTTCTGGCCTCTTGAAATTACTCAGAAGGTTTGCAGGAAAGCCTGTCAGCACCTTTTAGATTTGACAGGTAGTAGAAAGTTACATATTCCAGTTATAAAACCTCCAATTACACTATTCTTAAGCAGTGAAATGCACATTCTTTTTCCAGCCAAACACTTCTGTCCTTTTCACAGGGACAGAACTTAGAGTCATGGCTCGTACCACTTTCGGCCACTACGTGCTATTTAACAAGGCGAGTGGGATGTTTCATTAACTGTGTATTAAAGACGTGAACATTTTCTCGGGTGTACAGGTACGCGCTTACAAACTGTTGCGCTGTGCACGCAAATGGTATCGACCAGGAGCAAAGGTTTCTGAGTCAAGATAGATATAAGCACTGCTGACAAAGCCAGCAACCTAGTAAATTGTTTAAGGCAAACAAATGAGGAGCCCAAAAATTCAGAGACTGAACTTGCAGACTTGCAAAGTGCCCCATCCCAACCGGTGCTGTACAGTCAGTAAGAGGAATTACCGCATACACGGTACGAACTAGAATGTATCTGTATATATCACAACATAAATGACACCTATTATGGACGTATTCTTCCCCATTGCTGTGAAAATAATGTATCGTTTCTTACTTGACAAAAATTGATTTAGTGAAAGATTAAAAACCGTCCTTATATTTATTCCTAATAAATACAATACACAGGTGATTTTTCATCTAGTCATGATAGAAAAGTCCTCAAGACATGGACGGGACATAGAGCTGGCCTTGGTTCTAGAATCTCGTCACTCTGCAAATGAACATAACAATGTAAAAACAAAATCATATCCTTGGTATCTGCTATTAACGCAGCAGGGGATGACAGAAGCCACAAATATAAGGAGGTCTGAAGGTGAGGCTAAATTACAGCTTACCATACATCTTCACAACAGTTTATTGTCCTGTGAACAGTGACTTTTGCTCATAGAACCAGCTAGCCTTGAGAGATCGGAATACTACGTTCACGAAGAGATTCAGCCTTCTATTTTCAGGCTGTTGCTACAAACCAACCTCACATTCCAAAAGTTTCTCTGCTTTAGCTGGAGAGAAGCTATCAAGCTCATGAGCTTCCTCACAAGCTGAATTGGCAGAAGTTTCTCCCTTTTGGTATAGCCAAAAGCCATCACAAACCTTAGTTCATACAAGTCTGTTGCGAATTATAAATTCTAATCACTACGAAGGATGCTGTAACCATTGAAACTAAGTGACCAGAGCGATCGAATTTAACTAAATTGCTGGGGTATTTTGCTCTGGAGTTCAATTCTTTCCAATCCCTGAATATTAAATTCCTTTTAATAAATCAACTACTGGCAAAGTCTAGTCTGGCAAAACAGGGCATCTGCTTTAGCTTCCTGCTTTCTCCTGGGCATCCTGGGATGCACAGCAAAGAATTCAGATGGGTCAAACTACAGCCTCAACCTTGTAAGGATTTCCGCTTACACACTCCATAGATTTCACCTAAATTATTCACATGCGGAGTTAAGCACATTGGATGGAGCCTTGCATAAACAGTGACCAAAGATACCACAGAAATCTGGCAGGAATATCATAACACAAACGGATCCAACCCACTCACTAAAAGCTCGGCTGTATTCACAGCCTTTTTGTCTAACCTGCTCTGAACACTTGCATGAACAAAGGTTTCAGATCTCTAGATAGCTCGTTCCAACACTTCGTAGCTCTTACAAACACAGAAAAGCCTAATTGTTAGCAGTATCAGTAATTAATAACAAGCTTTCATCTTTATTATTCTTATTGCTCTTGTCCATATTGAAGAAAACGTTTATGGCAACCACAGTTTTTGCCTCTGACTTCAGAGGGAACTATCTAACACGCTGATGTCCTGGCCTTCGCTTACTTTCAGTACATCTGTGCTTCCAGAATGTAAACGGAGCACCGCATCAGCAAGCTGTTGTCAACTAAAGGCTGATATTTTCAAGATATCTAATGATTGAAGCTCCTAAGTGCTTTTGAAAAATTTAATTCATTACATACTTCATACTCTAGGAGATGTATGTGGATGTGCCAATGCTGTTCTCCACGTTGCCTTTTTCTATGCACATTGTATTGACATTTCACAAATTCAGTCCCTTGTTCTTAGTCAGATACGCTGTTAAAGCTAAATCTCAGTTCCACAAAGGTACAATAAAGGCATAATTAAACATTCACCCTGATTTTCCTGAACCTAAACAAGAACAAAGACAAAACATTAAAGCTGACTGCATTTAAAATTAAAGATTCAGATCCATGAGACTGATAAATATTTACTATGTACACTGATACGTATTGCTTGAAGCCGCCATTTGACAAAACACACATATACTTTTAATAAAAAGTATAAATTGCTAGTCAAGAGAGAACTTCATTGATATTTCACTAGTATTCACTGAAAATGAGCTCATAAAATGATGTTGGAAAGAATAGCAGACTCTGGATAATCTAGTTTCCCTGCGGTGGAAGCACTTAAGCCTGACAATTAAAACAAAGATTTGCAACACTGGTGCAACAACCAACCTGCACTCTTAACGTGAAGAACATCCATCAACCACTGTTACTGCATTTTCATTATATCACGTGGTATAATAGAAATAAAATGACCGCAAAGCCTTGTTGCCACAGGAGTGTGTGCTTTGGGAAACAGGCAGCCAGCAAAAGAGGTCACTAGCTCACTAGCTATTATCTCTATATTCCCTAATACAGAATAGATGCTTACTCTTCAATTAGAATCTATCAAATGACATCAAACTATTTTAACTGTTTAATGGGAAGCTAAAAGGATTTTAAAATTAGCGTAATTTAAAATGACGGAGACTTACTGCACAATTGCTTTTCCAAAACATGAAGACCTGATTTTTATTCCGATATTCTACAATGTCAGAAGAAAATTCTATATTATAGGATTCCATATCTATAAGCCAGTTCTGAGGCTGTAGAAATCATAATATGAAATTAAGAAAAGAATTTATCCTTTGACAATATAGGAACTAATATTTAACACTAGAGCCAGAGGAAAGGGTTACAATGAAATACACTAGACTGAAGCTGGGAAAGAAGGAAAAGGAAAAAAAGAATGGATATGAACCTACAGATATAGAGATTTCACATCACAGATCATGCGCTAAAAAAAATGACTGAGAACAATTTAATCTCTGCCTTTCCGGATAGAAAAATAATGGCGCAAACAACAAAATTAAAAAGAAGTGTAAAAACAGTCAAAGAGGCCGATTCACTTGGAAATGCATAATTACCAAACTCTGAAAGTTACCTAACTTTGAAGCACAACGTACACTGAAGAGAATAATTGCAAAAAAGGAGAATAAGCCGCCTAGGAAGCCTGGATGAGATGTGTTTAATGTAATAAGTATTGCATTACAAAAATGTGAAGTCAAATAAGTAAATAAAAGCAATATGAGAAATATCCTGAAAGCAAAGCTGTGTGCGAACATAGCTGTTACTGTCCGTATGGCCCCCGTAAGCCACTGGACTTGGTTTCACTGAAGCAGGTAGGCGAGTTCATAAGTTTGAGGAACTTTTCTGAATTACTTGTCCGAAGTGGCCATAGCAAGTCACTGGAACTACAGGGTGATGGGATTCCTATCCGTTAAACCACGGTGATTTGGGCAACAACATTGCCACTGCATTTGAGTCACAAAATCAAATGCACTGGAGTTCCAAACTTCCCCTAGGTGGCCAAGCTTATCCAGTTCACATCAGGCATTTGTGTCCATGACACAGAGCTGGTCTAGAGAAAAAGCTTTCTTTCCCATGAACTAACAGTGCCTGGAGACAAGCCTTGTGCTAAACTAGTTCTCAGTGAGCGTACTTAGTAGTCATCCTTTCACATTCAAGGGTGGACTAACCCCAGCCTGTCCTGATCGCTGCAGCTGTTAATCTCACCTCCTTCCCCCACCTCCAGCAAGCCTGTAACACCTCCTTCACAGAACTCGCTCTCTTCCCAGCCAGGCTCCCTCATGCAAAGGGCGTGGGGGGATATGATATAAAATAAAATAAAACAAAGAATCTCTCCCTCATGCTCTCATTCTTCCTGTAAACACCATTCAAGGACCACACCACCGCTTGTCCTGTCTGCCCAGGATTTTCTCTGTAATGTGCTTTTATACCCTCTTGTAATTATTTCTGACAGGGCTTGCTTTTCCTCACATCTATAGAAGGTGAAAGGCTTGACATGCAGATTAATTAAAGACAGACAGACAAAGGAGGCAAGACCTAGCTGCCTTCTGCCCAGGGAACTGGGGTTGCCTCTCACACACTGAAATGAGTTACAGCTGGTCAAGGACACGGGCCTCTGTGATGAAAGGGCAGAAGGTCCATCTTCGTTCCCTACAGGACAACTTTGTCTTGCTGCCCTGCATTTGATACTTAGCCCCCCTCCTGCTCCCATTGCCAAGTGAAACTGGAGGGGGAAACCCACTATGTTTTGTCTTGTACTAAAAATTGGAAGAAACCCGAACTCCCAATTTGTAACACTTGCACCAGTGTTTCCATGTTTTCCACAACAAATAGTAGCAGCTGTTAAGTTAAAGCAAGGGCAGAAGCCTCTGGCTCCGCAGAACGTGCGTTTGGGATAAGATGCACAACCACTGCGCGGGTGTTGAATTTTTAATTTCTGAAAAGATGGTACAGAAAAAAATAGAAGAGTAATTTTCTCTATGTCAATATTGTGAAAGAGAATTTTAAAAAAATAAGTAAAATAATTTTATATCCTCTTGAAGGAGCGTATCTGCATAAACACACTTGGCATGGTAGAGCACTGATATAACCTGGAAGCTTAGAGATTCCAAGGGGAGAAGGACACAGCAAGTGACACCAGGACCCAACAGCTGAGCTTCCAAATTCTTGGCTAGTCGAGAGCTTAGGGAAGCTCCGGAAAAAGAACAGATGAGAACGCTAAACTACAACTGATTCATGGAAATAACATGAGCTTCTTAGTAGGGTTCTACGCCACTGACTGGGAATACCATAAAGACTATTACTAGAATACTCAAAACACTTCAATCCCAAAGGGCTTGTCTAGACACAAAGAGGAAGAAGCGAAGCCAAGTCTGTTGGAGGACTAGGAAGAGCAGTGTCCCAGGACTTCTGGGAAAAGCGCATGCAGCGTAGCAGTAGGTAATGCAGTAAGGACCGAAATACAGAGTTACTAATCTATCTCTGAAGGTGGCTGTAAAGGACATGTTTCTATTCAATACCTGCTTATCTAAAGTGCACTACAATGACCATTAGCCACTAAACAGACTAGTATGATGGAAGATTTACCAGACTGCTTTATGGAACAGTTGGACCCTTCGATAGTCTTTCTAACATAAGGCATTTATCACAGACTTCTAGTTACAAACCATGTATGGCAAACTTTTGCACGGTATTACTGATTAGCATGTCAGCACACCCACCATCCCGTCACTGTTGCAAAATCCTAGCCCTACGTGTAAAGCAGCGTTATGAACATTTGTGTGGGCAGATCTATTTTCACGACACTGCTGAAGGATGTTTTTTAACAAAGGTGTCAGGTATGTGAAGCCGGCTTCACCTAACGCTGCGGTACTGAAAGTCCCTTCTATCTGTGTAGCAACAGAATCCAGGCACCTAGCGTTTAGTTTATGGCGTGGTAATTCTGCCACTTATGACGCTATTAGTAATTCTCTATATCCTCTGTTATCTCTTTGGCACATCCCACAGAAGACACCCTGGAGAGCTACAAGAATTAGCATTTTGAATGCTAAGGAAAATCATCTCCAAAATTACTTAACTGTGGAATCACCAACCCCTCAGTACTGTAAACCCTGGCACCAGCTGAATAAAAGACTGACCTCCTAAAGTCCATGCGGGGCTTCCCTCCCTTGTTGGTGCTTGTTTAGGTAGAACACAGACTACCAGAACCAATATTCTGTAATTCATTCAACCTCTCCTAGCAGCTTGCATGCATCCCTGAGGCCTTACGGTGGGTTATATTTATCATACACAATGGCAGAAACATATTGGAGGTTATAAATTATTGCAACTTCACTGGCAGACGTGCTTTTACACTCACACTAAGTCTGATGGTGAATTATGGCCTTAGGAAAAACAGAGAGTTGAAAGACATGTTCCTGACTGATCGTGACACTACTTCAGTTCCATACCAGTAAACAAACACACACATACGGACAACCGCTGTGCTTACCAGGGTTTGCACTCTCACGTACTTTGAAAAGCTATACTAGTTCTATTCGAGCACTACTTTTGTTTTACATATATTTCTTCCCTTTCTCAAAATGCATTAGTATTACTAATGTAGTTCTGGACCCAAAAAGGTAAAGTACCTTAAAATCCCTCCTCTGATTCATCTCTGAGAAAGAACAGAGAAGTTTTCATGCCAGCATTACTATTCTGTATGCGCATCAAGGAACACTGAGTTAAAAATGTCTAAGAATTTAATACTATGGAAATGCATAGCTGAAGAATGATAGATATTCAAATACATGCACAAATAAAATAGTCAGTGCACCTGCAAAGTATGAAAACTTTTTCATTTCCTAGAGTGGCATAAGGATTTTCCTTTGACATAGACTGGCCATATGCAATAATTCTTCATGCCTTTCTCTCTTACTGATAACATGAGCAGTTAAAATGAGCAGCATAGCAATTTTGTTACGTTAAAGCGTATATAGTACAGTAATCAAGAATCAAAATATTTTTCGGTTTTCATACAAATGTGTTATGCTACTTTCATTCTGGATGAACAGCAAAGACTAAACACTCCGTAAGAAAGAAATTACTCTATTTTTTCCACTGTTAAAGGGACTCTGTCTTTAGGCTCATGCATATTTAAAAAACCGAATCCTTTCCTGCCCAGTCACTTTTCACTGTATATTGTGAGAATACAGGGACAGGGATAAGCTTCCTTTTAAGAGAAACAAATGAAAGACTTAAAGCTAGTGTAGTTGGCAGGAGAACAAAAATGCATATGAGGTACTTAAAATTACTTAAGATAGGTTTCAACTTTTTTAATTAACTACATTTCAAGCTCATGATGTTCTAGAAATATACATCACCCATGCTCTAAGTCATAGAATCACAGACTCATTAAGGTTGGAAAAGACCTCTAGGATCATCAAGTCCAACCATCAGCCCAACACCCCAATGTCTTCTAAACCATGCCCTGAAGTGCCATGTCTACTCATCTTTTAAACACCCCCAGGGATGGTGACTCCCACACCTCTCTGGGCAGCCTGTGCCAGGGCCTGGCCACTCTTGCAGGAATGGCGTTTTCCCTAATATCCAATCTAAACCTCCCTTGACGCAGCTTGGGGCCGTTTCCTCTTGTTCTGTCGCTTGTGACTTGGGAGCAGAGACCAGCCCCCCCTCACTGCAGCCCCTCTCAGGCAGCTGCAGAGAGCGAGAAGGGCTCCCCTCAGCCCCCCCTTCTCCAGGCTAAACCCCCCCAGCCCCCCCAGCCGCCCCCCAGCACACTTGTGCTCCAGACCCTGCCCCAGCCCCGCTGCCCTTCTCTAGACACGCTCCAGCTTTTCAACTTTATGTAAGAAACTATACAAAATGTTTATGACACATACAATTGACTACCTTTTTTGATGTTAATGTAGCATGATAGAGATTATTAGTCAAGCTGATCGACAATTTTCATGGTATTTCCTATAAGGAATTTCTCTTAGTAATTTCTTCAATCCACTTGACAAAGTTCAAATCTGTTGAGCTGAAGGTACACACTGCAGGCCAATCTTCCTCACCTCTAATTCCTTTGCTTTGTGAGGAGGCAGACGGGAGTGTATAAACGGTGGCATAATAGGTTTGTAGTGTTTATTGATAAGTATACTCCATCTAGACTGACTTGTATGGAAATGTCACACATGATAATAAGATCATAAATATGGATGTTAGTATTTGTGAAAATAGAAATGTATGAATAAACACTTCATGCATCTGAAGATATGTAAAACAAAAATCCTACATATGATTAAAAATGGTCATTTATTTATCTGAAATGCATACTGAAAAGCTACATTAGAACACTGACCGGTTTAGTCCTGCCTATATGCACTACCCTTGCATGATGTGGACCTGCCATACCACGGACACTTGCGCCCAAGACACTTGAAACAAGAGGAAAAGCATTTTAGCAGCCACATCAGAACAAGAAACAAAACATTACTGTTATCCTAGCTCTACACTTACTAGGATACCCTAGGTATGCAGACGAGCAGGGCAGGTTGGGAGGTAAAGTGTTCCCGCCTTTAATTTTTACTAGTGGAGTAAAAAACCAAGAAAAACAGAACCCAAAACAAACACCCCCCCCCCCAAAAAAAGCACAAAAAAACCCCCACAAAGAAAACCAACAAAAAAATGCCCAAAAGCCATTTTTTAGAAGGCACAAGCTCCATTTCTGTACAGGTCCTGCCTTTCAATTCTCTATCCTGAGAGGGGAAGGGATCTAAGTCCCACACAGATGTCTCCATGATGCACAGATTGTCCTTATTATTTACACAGAAAAGAAAAGGTAGCAGGATCCCAAGATAGACACTCATAGGACTTAAGACTGGAAACTGTCAATGAGTTTAGCTGGATGCCTTGCATGCCACAAGCCGTTGAGCTTCACCAGCTTAATTCTGAAGGCATAAAGTATTGGCTTTTTAACTGAAGTGTAATTTACATTTTGATAAAGTGCATCTTTCAGGAAAAAATAATCATTCCCAACATGAACCGACACAGACATAAAAAGTCCTCATTTTCTCTTGATAGAATATTTCAGTGGTCAGTGACTCACGCTATTAACATTTTACGCCTTATTTTCCATTTTAGTTTGTCCAGCATTAGTTTCAAGATATTGATTCTTGTCAAGCCTTTATTATATTAAACAACCTTTTACTTTCTTCCACAAAGATAGATATTACAGTACAACCAAATCGCACATCACTCCTCAATAAACCAAACTGATTAAGCTCTTTAAATCTGCCACTCTAGGGAATTTTCACCAGCGACCCAGTTTCCTGCACTCTCCACCATTCACTTTTTGTGTCCGTACAGGCTGCATATCTGCAACCTCCAATATATGCTTTCACAGAATGGAGACAATAAACACAGCTTCGCAGAGTTTTAGGTATTTAGAGCTAGAAAGCACTAAAAAACACCCTTGGATGGAACTACTTCTTCAGGGGAAGACGCTTCTATCAACACCGATGCCGCCGGCATGCTTTAGACAGCATGCATCTCACCTTCTCATATGGTTCAGGAAGCTCTAAACATTAGAGAACACTGTGTGGATCCTCAGACATACATTTCACATCACATGCTCCCAAGCCCTTTAAAAAAGCTTCCAGGTAACTATGTAAGTTGAAACATTGCAAATCTCACACCTTGAACCTTTCCTTTTCTTAAAAAAGGAAGATAGGCTAAAAAAAAAGAATGAAGACATTCAATTATCTAGCATAAATGTTCTCGGGGTCATGACAGCTTCACATTTCATAGGATACTGCACACAACAGACCTCTTGTACAGTCAGACTGCTTACCTGGCAGACCTACACCAATCCCTGGGGCACGAACTAGACTGAAACTGTTGTATGCATTTTCTCCTTCCATGTCAGTAATGATACAACTCACCACAAATATCATCGTTTGATCTGGGAAAAAGCCTTATCTTTCCCCCTTTTTTTACCTAGAGTTCAGATCTTTTCTGTACTGAAGTATGGGTGAAAAAATGGATGTAATACCTCATTATATGCAGGTGGCACTTCTTTTCCCTTTAGAGGAGCATGAAAGCTCTCGGTAGGAGTATAGCAGAAGAGAGCTCACACTATTGTAGCCCTTGATGCCATAAGCCTGACCACAGTGTTTTCATTTAGAATTAAATCTAAGCTTACAGGTGCAGAATACCCACATGGTATCAGGATTTAAAAACACGGGAAGGCACTTAATCACTTGTCTTACAGTAAGAAATTTGTGTCTGATATCATACTTTCTGAACATTGAAAGTAGTACTAAAAGTTCCTCCTTCCTCAATAGAGCTAAACTCTCTATTGTTGCAGCCAATTGTTAGGTTTCAATAAATAGAGGAAGACTGACTGACTGGGCTGTTATATTTGGTAACTGATTTGACGACAATGATCCTGGAAAACTGCAGTCAATGCAGCTTCAGAAAGGGAAAGAAAAAAAAGTGGAGAAGAGAATGAGTGAAGTCGGTCAGGATGCTGCAGAAGTTTGCTGCCACCACCACGCTGTCTAAACCTAGAACCTAGTATGTAAAGGCTGATCCCCAGTACGAACCAGGCACCTAAAATCCGGCTCCAACTTTTAATGGTGGTCAGTTTCTCAGAACACTAATATCCACAGGGAAATCTGATAACAATTTGCCATGCCTCATTTGTGAGTGAGACGCCGGTATTGAAACCAACATGGAAACTCCATCACCCACATTCGCCTTTCTTTTTTGCTTTTTTTTTTTGCTTTCTCTGAGCCAACCTAATGATGCAAAGGAACAGAAATGGATAGAGTTCACCAAGAGATAGTCTGCATTCATCAGACAATATTAAAAACCTTTGAAAAATATGAGAATAAAACATGCCCAAAATGTCTTTGCTTATATATATTTCATAGTGACGAGACTCACTGGCCACTTTTTCTGAAGAAGCAGGAAGCCGGTACTACAGGCTAATGCTCTCCCCTTATTCTCCCATCACCATCTCTATTTGTTATAGTCGCAACAACTTCATCTGAGGATTAGATTATTTCTAAGATGTCTCTCTTCACTTCGATTTCCTTCTTTATAGACTTAAGGGACACAATTCTGTCAGTCTTCCATGCTTTGCAAATCGCTGTTAGATTTATTTCGTTCTCAGCTAGATTATGTGACCCCTTGGAGGGGAAATGAGTGGCAGGAAGTTGGAGGGAGAATTAGGCTGTACAAAAAAGTCCTGATAGCTTTAAGGCCCTTACAGATGTGCTTAGTAAAGATAATAAAAACCTAGTGACTGTTGAAAGCAATATTAAATCTTACAATATCTGAACGTTTAGATGCCTTTTTTTTTTATTTGCCTTTGGAGAGAGCATGAGGAAACGAGCTTGAACCAGCTTTCCAGATGGTTTAAACATTTCCTATGAATCTTAAATTCTTTTTTCTGATTTTTGCTCTGCCAGTTACAAATAGATAAGGCTGGCTGATAGTCACAGCAATTCCTACAGAGGCCCAAACATAAAGCAGACTTTAATCTTAGATGACTCTTCAATTTAACCAAACCCTCGCTTCCAATAACAGACATGAAAGTGAACATGAATGTTTAAAAAGGCTTTTAACAACGGTGCTAAGGACACCCCAAATCCTATACACTTCCATTGTCACCATCCCCACACTCTCTGCTTCTTTCCCTTCACATATGCGTGTGTCAGCCAGCAAACAGTTTGACAAATTCCCAGCTGGGGCACCAGATTCCTTGTATCTGTTGGGAATTAAGACCTAGCTGCATATGAATTTCATGCAAGTACTAGTGGTGTTCAGACGGCAGCACAGACCGTGAGAAAAATTCAAGTCAGCTCTGCACTCCCTTCAGCTGAAAGCCGCTTTCCCCATCACTCAAACCAAACGGCTGAGGAGTGCACAGGCTATCTAGAGTCAGAAGAGGAAGAAGATGAACCCAAGTAAATGAGAGAAGTACCAGAGACCCCTTCCTACTCCCAACAATGTTTTCAAGGAATTAAGAGAGGGTAGACTGGCTGCAGAGCTCTCTTCAAATGCAAGAGAGCTCCATTCCTTTTCCCATTTTGTCAGACAAGATCCTACCCAGACAGTCCGTGTCATGCCCCCCACGGTGACGGCATGCTACCGCAAGGGTAATACTTCCCTTGTTCCCCTCAGCAGAGCATCAGCTCTTTACAAAGTGTGAGGCTGCAGAGAGGGGAATTCTGTCTGTTAATAGTTCTGCTTGAGCCTGGATGACAGTGATTTTTCAAAACTCATCTTGTGAAACTGATATCCTGATCAATATATCAGGAAGGTGGTGCCAGCAATTAGTATTTCCCAACTCCAGGTTCCCTCCTGCTCTTTTTAATTTGGTTATGAGCTTCAGTTCTTCACCCAAGCCAGTAGTTTGAAAAGGAATAAAATTTTTAAAAATTTATTTTAACAAACCACCATTGAACCCCTCTCTTCCTCCACTAAAATATCTTTTCAAGATTTCATTGTGATCATGACAAAGATTTATACAAATAGCTACACACCTGCGTGCAAGATTACTAGCCACATGCTGTGAAGCTAAGGCTCAGAATATCAATTTGCTTAGCAGGTCTGCTGTCACTCTAAGGTCTCTTTTCATTGCGTGTTACCACATTTTGTTGCATGGAAATGTTTCCTCGGATAATTTTTTATCTATGCAAGTAACTGTTCCTTAGGGAAAAGCTTTTTTAAGTACTAGCCATGCATTTGTATGTACTTCAGACTCTTCATACTGTATCACCTACTTGCTATCTTCTGTGAATGCCAAAAAGAATGTAACTCCAAAGACTGCTTTTCTAGATGTTGAGAAAAAGCACTCTTCAGTGTAATGTCTGCCAATTCCAAGATCTAAAACCCAGAGAATGAAAAATCTGTCTCTAAATAAATGTTGTCAGCCTGCCAAATATACTTTTTTTTTATTATTATTTTTTTCTGGTATTTCTTTGCCACTAACCTGTAGCTCTCTGCTTGTTTATGAAAATTTTAGCCTTAATTCCCTGCTCTCTTCTTCCTGTCCTCTCTCCACCCTGGAGGCATTCCACCTTGGGGGTGGTTTTTTTTTGTTTGCGCACCAAAGAGAGGAAAGCTCCAAATGTTCATCAGGTACCAGCCTTTGAGTGAGACATTTATGATATTAGACTAGTCTCAACAGACTTGGTTCTTGCGCAGGCGAGTCATTTATTTTCATTTATCTCCTTCCTGAGAGGTTATTCCATGGATTAATCTACCCAGGCAGGTTCATTCCCCTCTCTCCAAACCTGATAAAACTGTTAGTGACACTCCTGATCAATACAAAAGAATTCTGATTCACTTTTCACTTTTAGTCATTTACCTGCAAAAACCCTCCCCATAAACCTAAGTTTTATCTATGTAGCAACCAGAGTCAGAAAACTTCTTTCTGGAGTATTAATGTAACTCAGGCACACATCAACCACTATTGAGCTCTGGTGCAAGGCTGCCAGAAGGCTGTCCGTACCCTCTCCCTCTTCTACCATTGGGTGGCATCGTCTCATCTCAACACCTTGGTTTCCATTTCCTGATAGATGGTTGAGTTGACAAGCAACAGACTTCAACCACCATGCAAAAAATGTTCTGCGCTTGACAGCTGTATTAATTATGATGACTAAGGGCAAATAATAAGAACAATCAGCTCCACAATTCTTTTAATAGAGCTTGTCACTGCCAATAGTGCCCATCAATGAGACAAATTAACTCCTAGCAATTGGTACAGACTTCACTTTGTCTTCTGTAAATTTTTGCCTGACTTTTCAACAAATATTTGAGAAAGACAATATTTAAAAGGGTAGACATTACTGGTGTTTGACAAACTTTATAAAACAAATAATACTTAAAAGGGAATTTTACCCGGCTTCCATGAGGACAGCGGGTATTTGCCAACAGCTTAATCCCACTAAGGCCAATGCAGTTTGCAAAACTGCACAGGTAAGGCCATGGGGGAGGCCATGGGGGAGAGGAGGGGGAGCATCTTCTTCTGAACATGAAAGATATATGAACAAACTCTTGTGACCGGAACTAAATAAAAAAAAAGACCAACCTATACAGCTCTATGTATCAGCGAAGAAAACCAGTCCATAAAATAGATAAAGACTCAAAGGAGAAAAATAATGGTATTAATAATTTCTCAGCCTTCCTCATGGTTTCTGAGAGAATTTATCAAGACAAAGTAGAATAAAGGAAGATACACCAAAGCACCCTTGTTAATATATTAAGTCCAGCTGCCTTGCTCTCAGCTTTAGAGATGTGTAGATTTACTGACTCTTAAAAAGTTGTTCTGAAACTCACCTTCATAAACTGGGAAGGGGAAGGAGTAAATATGCCCAACGCTCTGTGTGACCCAGAACACCTTAATCTGACATTTTATATAAACAGCACAAACAATATTTTTCTAGTTTAAGCAATTTTCTTTCACAACTTACTGGCTCCATAATAGTTACACAGGGTAGGTCTAACATTTAAGTGTTAGGAGGGGCTCGGCCAAGGTAAACGTTGTAATTTTCTTTAAATATACTCTAAAAAGCATTTAAATGCCATTTAGGGCACCAATTACAAATTTTGTGAGGGAGCATATCTATGTGGTGAAAGAACCTGTTGACCAGTCTGCTGCCAAATTCCTTTGCATTTCCATCCCACAATGTGACTCCTTCCCCTCCCAAAATACTGGCAGATTATTGTTTTAACTGGGTACTAAACAGCCATGACAGTGCTCTGTTGGCAGAGAAAATCATGCTTCTTGTGCCAGCTCCCAGAACAGCGTGCTTGTTAGTCACGGCTTTGTAAATTCTCTCACATACAATAGGTGAACAACTTGAGAAGAAATTCCCAGATTTCTCATTGCAAGCACGCACGACAAGCTGCACTTTACAGTACTAATGCTTAATACGCAAATAAAAAAGCATTGTCTCCTAGGGGTAAAATAAAAAAAGCCAGAGATTCTTGCAAAAGAAACACTTTTAATGTCATATTACAAACTCACTGGGATTCAGTTCTGCCTACATTTCCATTTACCAAAATCTTGGAGAAATCTGGTGTTGAGCACACAGAAAACCGACTCTAAGAATATTTCGCCTTCATATCTTTGCACTTACGTGAACCCAAAGAATCTTCTCTTTCACTGATTAACTAGCAGGTACTATTAGCGCACCTCTTAAAAACTGAACTAGATACTGGGGTGTTTTTAGCAATAATTGCCTAGAGAGAAATGCACACCATGGTAGTGGACACCATAATTATACTGTCTTTCCAGATATAATCCCATTGTATCCGCCTTTTCCCTATCACACCTGCATCACAGGAAATTTTCACCCATTTCTGCCAAAAGGGGATCCTTTGGAAGTTATCAGTCACGTGGCCACAGATGCGCCCAGCTGGCACAGTTTCTTCACAGCAAAATTCCTATGACATCTACTTGTAAACTAACTGCTCACACAAGTTCTAAAACAAACAAAAAAAAATTAAATATTCAGGAAGCTAAAGGTTACAGCCTGAGTTAGACGATTCTGCAGTCCCAGTGGCTTCGCAAGAGACACTAACCTGACCATTGGTCAGGTCTTGCAGATCGTAGCTTGGTGCCTTTAATGGGCTTACCTTCCAAGCAAGACTCTTAGCTCATACAGACCAATGAAAATCGTGTAATTTTTTTTAAACTGCACATCTAAGATATTACTATGAATGCCAAGGAATTAGTTTCTATTATAATCTAATGTAATTAATATATCAGTATTTCTTTATATTAATTTTCAGTTAGGTATGAAGAGGATCAGTTTTGCTAACCCAAGGAAAAGCAAAAGCAGACCAAAAGCACTACCAGGGGATGCCCTTAAAAATCAACGGATGATCCTCCTTAGTCTGTTTTCAACATTCTGATCCCAAAACTGGCACCCACACCTTTGTCAATCTAAGTCATGCATACTTTCTTCTTCTACCCTGTTCATCTGCCCTCCCCAACTCTGTCAGGGAAGTAGTAATTCTGTTGGCAGAAGTAGATGAGAAGAGCAAAGAGAAAAACAAATCAAGTTTGCTAGCAGATAGTAGTTCAGTTTTGGGGAAGGATGCCTAGTGATAATGACTCCATTGTACGACAGTCCCTTCTGCCTTTGCTGGCCGTGACCCTGATTGTTCTCTTGGCGAACTCCCATTTGCCTTTCCCTTCTGCACAAAAAAGAGGAAACTGAGTGAGTTGCTCTTAGGAAATACACAATCTGAAAAGAGAAGCTTCTGTTGGTGGCAGGTGAGGCCTGCAACCCACAACTACCAGCTGGAGCTGCAACCTCACAAGACAATCAGCCAGAAATTCCTGAGCTAACAGCAGCTGCTCAAGAGATTGCAAGCAGCTGCCAAAAAGTGACAGAAAGTCGTGGGAGTCCCAAATATTTTGAGAGATCTGGCAAGTAAGACAATAATCGTTACATGTTAGGTCAGAGCTCTTGATCCAAAAAGAAGGTGTGGCATATTGCCCAAAATGAAAAAGCTTAGTGATCCTAATTTATTTTGCATGGGTCAAATGATCACACCATTTAAGGAAGTGGTGAAGATACATTTTATTTATTTCTTTCAACTATTTTCCTTCCCCTTTCTGCTTGTCTTTCTGTCTGTTCTCTACACCCATATATTTTTTGACTCTTCTTACAGGTTTGGTAGAGAAGAGACTTTCCTCATCCTTTTCTGTGTAGCACAGAGTACAGCGAGGTTCTAAAGGTTAAGATGCATAGGCCTCAGGCTTACCACTAACACTAACAACAAAGTTAAAGTCCATTAAATATGTTTTATAATCACACCAACTGTTGCTGGAATAATCAACGTGCTGCATGGACACTGAAAATTTACTGACTTTCCTACCAGAGAATGTGTTTCCAAACACCACTGGGAAAAATTAGCTTGTAGTACTGCTGTTGTATTGCCATTATCTTACAAAAGATTACATTTCCTATGTTTGTCATTCAAGAACCTTTCTTACACCTGTGATCAAAATTAGAACTATGAAGAATTATCTGAGCTACAATATTCAACCAAAACTGTAGTTTTGCTATGGGAAAGGTTAAACCACCAGGGATAATGCACTTGAGTTTGCCTAGTACTAAACAAAAAAACCACCCACAAAACTGAGAATATGAAACCCTAAAATGAAGCACTGCTTCTGTAGGTAAGGCAAATGACTAAACAGCAAATGAATACATCAGGTTCTCCTCTCCTCAAATCATTCTGCCTAAGCCTCTTCCCTCCAGCTGTAAAACTGGATTTATAGGCTTGGGGTTGGTTTGTTGGGTTTTTTTCCCTTCCATTTTTTATTCATCTTACCCTATGCTCAAATCACATTCTGTATTCTACCTTGCATTTGCTCAAAAGCCAGTCAGTTAGAACCTTGGTCTTGTGGGCTTACAGTGACTACAGTAACATAAATATAGCACAGCAGGAAAACTATCAGTCTTCTCCCTGGATGCCCTAGAAAACTTCGGGGTTACATGAACACTCTGCTGTGTTTTGGTGTACAAAGCCCACAACTTCCTGAGTTCACAACCTCAGCTTTTCCAATATAAATGCTCTCTTAGTGTTGAAGCAAATTGTAGCTGACTACAGTTTATTTGTAGTTAATGGAACTGCGCTACATCTTGGTGAAAGTTTGAGTTACTATATATTTGCAGGCAATACTTGCATAAAATCACATTATTATGACATAGAATAGTACAACTGTGTAATAACGTGGTAAAAAATCACTAAGAAGATTTGTGAGGATAAAAAAAACCCAACAGTATTCTGTGCCTGGTTGGTATTCCACATAAAGGTGCTGCCCAGGAAACTTAACATTTTGACCTACAACTTAGAGGTACGCTTGAAGGAAAAACTAGGAAAGCAAACTAGAGAGGAAGAAAGACCATAAAATTGAATACAAAGTTTGGATTAACCGCTTCAAGGGAAGCCATTAATTATTTTAATTTAAGACCTCCTTGGCTTGTGAATACTCCCAAAATTCTTTTTAACTGCTTTCAGCAATCGAGGCTCCCCAGATTCTCTGGGAAATTTGAGGCAGAGCTCTCTGGGACCTCTTCGAATGTTCAGCTTTAAACTGATCAACAGATTTTGAAACCGAAGGCTTCCACCCCTACCCTGCTCCCCGCAGCTAAGATGACTGGGAATTGTTGCCCAGCTCTGGTTATTTCCGGTGATCAGCTGGGAATTTAATCTAATTTTTATTTTATTTATTTTAATTATCCCTGAAAAGTATCTGAACATTCAAAATGCACGTTTGTGTCGCTACGACATCGCACAAAAGTGGGTGAATGGCTTAACCGTAACACTGTTCTGTGAAAGGCCAGGGCCCTGAGGGCACCATAAGCCTTCCGGGCCTGGGCCAGCCTCGGGGAGCCCCAGTAGCCCCATCCTGCCGACCACCGGGGAACAGCGAGGGCGGCTGTCCCCTGGAGGCAACCAGCGGCCCGGGGTGGGTGGCCACGGCGAGGCCCCCCTGCAGTGCCACCGGCCCGGCCCGGCCCGGGGCAGCCCGGCACTGCCTGCTGTGGGTCCCACCACGGGTCCTGGCCCTCAGGGGAAGGGCGAGGCAGGGAGGCTGTCTGGGGGACCCCAGGGAACCCCAAGTTAAAGCTGGGGAAGGGGGCTGGGGCAGCACCCCACAGCCCAGCCAGGGCTGAGCGCAGGCTGCCTCCTGAGCCACGAGTCGGGGGGGCCTGGGGGGGCCGCTAAGGCCTCTCAATGCCAGAAGGAAATTTCTTCTAGGCCGAAACTCAGCAAGTGAATTTCTAACCCTGTGGAAAATCTTAATGGCTGAGATGCAAAGGCATTTTTTTTAAATGGAAATATTATCGCAGGATTATGTATAGGGGGTTGGCCAGGAGCTGCAAGATTACAAATTGCTGCTTTTACTTTTAAGTAAGAGCTGCAAAGTATTATTTGTGAAATTGCTTTCTTAATCTGTCTTCCCCAGTAAGTGCTCTCAAAATTGACTTCCGCACTAAAAATTAATTTACAGGGCTTTAAGCAGTGCAAAAAAAAGGACAACAAAAATACAGTCTTATGGCTGTTACGCTAAGGATGTAAAGGAGATGGAAGAAACTCAAAATGAGCATTTATCTGCATTATTTTACTTTGTAATCACTACCTAGTTTTATTTTCCATTAAAGGAAAAAAGTAATTACAAAAATGCATATCATCAAGAAAATGCCCTTCCTACAGTATATCCTATGCATTCTGAAGGCGCTGGCAAGCACGCAGCTCTAGTTTGATCGCACATAAAAATTAATAGAAAAGAGGCATTGCATTTTCCTGATCCATCTCAATACAAAGCTACCCTGCTCTGTTTCAGAGGAACTCCACAAATAAAGCTATGTAATTCTGCTATGTTTTAGATATGCGTGCATTTTTGCAAAACATACTTGTACAAATATTAGCAAACGTTATTCTAATATTAAAAGACAACAATAATATGAAAGAAAGGAAGTCAAGATACTTTGATAACAGAGAAAAGCAACATGAATACATGTAGGAATAAAATATCCTGAACTCAGTTTGCAAAACACCCTGGAATGACTACTAGGCTGCAGAAATTATGTCATGGTTTTCTTGGGAAAACACTGACAAAAGGCCATAGCTCCACTGTTTGCTACACAGTAAAAGAATGACATTTCATAACAATGCTGGCTCTACAGAGTTAAATACTAGAGTTAAACTTAAGAAAATGAAAATTTAATACCCGCATTAATATAAGTGCAGAAGGACATACAGATTTTTAGCATTTTTTTGAAACATCTTATTTTATAAATCTTGATAGAATCTTATCTAGGTTTAACCTCTAAATGGCAAACATTGAAACGAAACCTACGGAAACCAACTCCTTGGCTGTGTCTTTCCTGAAACACTTACAGCTTTTAGCCTTCCAAGCAGCCCAACCTTCAGCTACCAATTTTTAATAGCGTACTCCTACTTGTGGGGTCAAACACATCATTATCAACAGGCGTTAATGGAAATCACTTACAAAGAGATTAGCCAATGGTTGGGGCATCTTTCCTTCTCTGTCAACTTTTTCCCTTATTAACATTTTACATATTAGGATTGCCTGAAAGCCTAGAGAGTGATCCACCGTCACAGTGACAGCTTACTGAAGTTGTGCAACAACGGAGTCCTCACGATAACAATGTCCTCTGTGCCAGCCAGTGAGCTAATGGAAGCCTGAAAGTTTCCCTGAGAATGAAAGGACGCACATCACCGTTATTACAGTGGACAGCTTTGCTCTAAGTCCATAGCTTTGAAATCCTCACTGTAAAGCATCTGCCCTTAATTAAGCAGTCAAAACTCCTGCAGCTTTCTACCCACAAACTCCTCAGCCAGCCTTGTCAGGTTACCTATATTTTGACACCCTACAGAGTCTAATAGAGATTTCCAATCCTGCCATGTAATACAATCTGAGCTGCTGGCAGCCACAACTGCCTTCACATGCCATGTCCTTCTGATCTCTGCTGTTAACAATACTTTAAGTGTCAACAGATGTCATCATGTGTAACGTGTCAAGAAGAGCCAACGCATGTGCGTTACAGTTGACAGATTTCCTTCCAGAGACATACAGTGTGTACATTATGCAGGCAGGCCCATTATAGCCATTCTGACACTGCAAGTACACTAGCTGCTTTGGAAGTTTCCTTCGGCGTTCGCTTTTAACCTGAACTGATTGAACGTGCTTTTAGAAGGGGGTTTGACTGAAAAGAAAAAAAAGAAAGAAGGTGAAAGAAAAAAAAAAAAAGCCCTTAAACCAGACCACTAACAGTTCCTTCCTGCCTTCCCATGAATATACCATGGTTCTTTGGCAGCTGGAGACGGTGACCTCTTACATCACGCACCAGGCTCTGACGGTTCAACCGTAGTGTTAATGTTAAACCACCAAAGCTCACAACAAACTGAAATCCACCATGCGCTACACTACAGCACTTGCACGCGTATAAGAAAATGTTCCAGTGTGATTTCCAGACCACAGATATTGAGCTTCAAGAGATAGTGGGTGTTTGCAGATTAGAAACATCTGCGTGCCCTACCCATATATCTTTCAAATGCATGGAAATTCTGTTTCATTTAAACAAGAGTGTTCATCTAAACCTGTTATGGATGGAACCAATAACCTCCAATCTATTTAATAATTTTCTGAATATCCTTAGTACTAAATTTGCACTTATGCCAGACCACAAGCGATCAACAAAACATTAACAGAAGCGATCACAGTCTGAGATACGCAAGTCAGGAAGCCAATACCTTGAAACCATCAAAAATTATAAGAGGCCTCAGCCAGTATTGTTTTGAATGTACACAGCTATTTGGTCAGCTGCGTGCAGATCACTTAATATGGTCAGGTCTTTTTTTTTCTTTTCTTTTCAGAAAGTATCGGTTCTCTGAAACATTCTATTCATGTAAAAAAGATATTCCCACCAAAGCAGAATTATTCACTATTCCCCTAGTTTAGAATGATTCCACTCTCCAATACAATGAAAACGTGATTTTTAGAGGCTACATCAGCCAAAAGGAACAGTTCACACACTCTAGCCTACAGCGCGATACCAAATCAATTACTTGCCACTTTTCTGATCTAATTTTTCAAAGGCTGTCTAATAATTTGAAAAACTGAAAGGTGGTGCTTAGTTTAAAATGGTAACCTTTTGCCAAATCCTTACATGAGTAAACAGTTTTCAGTCTTGACATGACTGATCAATATTATTATGAATTATTTAACAATAGAAGCTGATCTTATTTTAAATGATACACACTTTACATACAAAGAACGGCTCTGCACTACACTCAAATAAGACAACTTAAGGAAATGTTTACCACATTAAACGATTCATTAATGTGCAGTTTAAGGAATTCAGGTTTCCACCAGCATTGCTTGAAAACTCTAAGAAAACAGATAATTTTTTTAACGTATTGGATGAGATTGTAGAACTGTACAGTTCAGTTAACCTGTAGGGTACTTCAAGGGATAAAACATATTCTTTGCTGAAAGGAATTATTAGAAATTAACATCACTAAAAAAAAAGTCATAATACACACATGGAGGGCCACTGTGAATGAAAAACAATGAGAGGACGTGCACTCGACTGAACATACAGGAGATCAGCATTCGGCCAAATACTGTTAACGTTTGGAGGCCATTTAGCGATCTCTCTGAGGCTAAGCAACAAACACCAATGTTTCTAAGGACAATAAACGCAGCAGGTTCAGCAATCCCTTTGGCAGCATGGTAAATAAATAAAATAAATGACTGGCCAGGTCATTGTGGTGCTTCTGTCTTACATTAGAGAGAGTCCATTAACGTATGCATATAAACAGGTGCATCTGTCTATACGTGCCGGAATGCATACAGTCATTCTGGCACTTCTCATAAATGGCAGACAGACCCAGATCTTTTCAATGTCTAAAATTATTATACAATAGCTGGATAGATAAATAACTAGATATAATTCAACCTCTCAAGGGTTAAATAGAGAAAATTGAAACATTTAGAGAAAGTCCTATAAAAATGGGACCTACATGCCAAACATATATGTGAATTCTTATTTCATGCATCTGTAAAATTAACGCCATTCAAATATTAAAAAAAAAAATAAAGGACATGTAGCTCAGAGTCAGACAGCTACCATCTCAGAAAGAACAAGAGGAATTTTAAGTAGAACACTTGAAAATACACAGCCTGTAAAAAAAAAAATTTAAAAACTCGCATAATTACTTTAGCCAGCTAACAGATCTTCAGTACCATGTTCTCAGTACAAATCTGCTCATTAAATATATATATAATTCCCTATGCTGACAGCTGCTATAAAAATTTTTGTAAAAAACACCCAAGTATGGCAGATCTGACTCCTAACTATATTGTTACACTGCTTATGTTAGGATGGGAGAGATAAAAAGTATTGCCATGAACTTGAAGGTCTTACAGCTCTGAAGAATTTAGTTACTATTCTTGCTACATGTAATTTTACTTAAATTCTAACTGCCAAAGTGATCACATTTTTACTGAATTGCTTTAAAGCGTGCCAGAGTCCACTGAAGTTTCCCATCCTTTGTGCAAGGCACAACGTCAAAGCTTTTGTCTATAACGAGGTTTTGATACTCTGAAATGGTAAATATTCATCAATATAAAAAAAAGCTTTACAGAACTAATTTGATTACTAATGCACATCTATTCTAGTCACCAATTAAATAACCTTTCAACTGCTTCATATGTTTCTCTGCAAAGCTCCAGACAGCTTCAAATTAAACTCAACTGGGAGAAGTGGATCGCTCACTTTCATGTGGGAAGTGGTTGGGAATGGTAGGAAATGCTGGGAAAACCAAAAGAAATGTCAGAGCATAAGATCAGGGAAGTGGTCTGGGAAAGCAGCTGGCAAATGGGAACTCTGTACTGGGAAACACTGGGAGTGTTGGACATTTTGGGCTGTTTGACATGCAACCTTTGCCGCTACAGCCTGATTCTTGTATAATGTACTCTGGTTTGGGCGCAAGGACATGGATTTTACCCGATTCCTCCACTCTTACTTTCCTTTTTCCTGTTAGAAAAGCCCTAGATAGCCCTAGATAACAGGATATAGCCGAAAGGTGAAAAATCCAAAAGAACAATAGCATATTTCTCTTAAAGCCTTTTTTTCCTCACTCACATCCTCATAGTAAATCTTTCATAGTTCTAAGGAAGAAAGTGAACATTATGTATTACTTAGTATGGCTTTTGAAGGTGACAAGGCCTACCACATTAAAAAGAGAGACAGCGGAAGAAAAAGGTGATCTTTAGGTAAGAAACAGGTCAAGTTTATTGAAATGTAAGAACACAACTTCATAATTGGAAATGGCAAAAACCTGCAAGTTCTTGTAACAGTCTAAAAGCTTAGGGAAAAAAAAAAAACAACCCACAAACTTCCAATTGTGTTTTGATATAAGGCCTCACAGGAAACTGAAGGTTAAGTACTGTCAATCTTACGTAAGACCAGAAGAAAAGCAACTTTTTTAATAACTCTCCATTCTCTTCACAAACTCTCAGTTAATTCTTCTTCTGCATCATGTTGGACCTTACATTTAATGCAGACTACCAACTAAGGAAGCTATCTATCAAGCACTTCTGCAAATTTTGGTCAAAGATCTTGCCAAAACCAAAGGAATCAAGTCATTAAATCATTCAGCAAAACAGCTCATAATAGCCTGCCTTAGAAAGTCTAGTCTATATTATACCTATACAGGTTCAATTTCCCTATAAGGAGAGAAATCTCTGCATTTTGGGAGGTTTGGAATTGTATTATGTATCACCTGGGGAAAAAAAAGATAAAAATCACAGTCCTCCTTAAACATGGAACAAAATGTTCCTCTAAAACACCGACAGATCCTTAGGGTCGGAACACCCTTAGCTTATAAAGACTGCAGATCAGACCTTCCCCCCCTCCTTCTGACATCTGCCTAGCACAATCTCTTTCCGTTGGGTTCCTTTGTGGCCAGAGCACTCCAATAACTGAAGATAAGCCACAATCACAATTCTGGATCCAGATACTCCAGATCCATCACATGTATGCACCGAGATCCATGAAGACGACGAATTATTATTACACTTTTATAAGTATGTATTTAGCATCTCTATAGCAGCAGCACGCCGTGGCACACTAAATAGCCCCGAGGGACATGGTAACAATTCTGGGTAGTGAAGGAAGATTCCCACGGCTCGCTTACCAAAGATTACATAAATGCTGTAGGTCTGGGCTAGATATTGTCTTCTGATACTACTATTACTAACCTAGATGAGGTTCTGTGTGATTTTGCTATACTGTGAATTCAGTTTAGTAAAGATGAGGAGAACACTGAAGAGAATAATCCAAAATTGCCTACATTAAAAACAATACTATTTTTAGCTCTGTTTAAAGTCACGTACGTTAGGAAAATAAGCAGCATGGATGGCTTTATACAGGGGTCAGTTGACTAGAGAGCGCTAAAGTGCTGGTTTACATCCTTAATCACTATAACTTGAAGAAAATACTTTTAAAAACGTTTCTAAACCCCTAATGAGGTAAATCATAGCTATAACTTCTTGAACAGCTCTTTTCTCTGTTTATGTAGTTTATGATAAGTACTTGGTTGGTAGATTCAGCCAAGCCGCCTAATGCTTTAGCATGTAGAACAGGTACGGCATGACTGTAATACCAATGGCCTCCCTCAGACCTGAAGTCAAAGGACTCCCTCGAGAACTGTGGTAACTGCAACAAATACGAGAATTGTACCACAGAAAATATTCTTAAGGAAAAAGCATGCAGAAACTTATCTAGTGAACTCACTTTGCATATTAGCAGGCCAAATAACACTGAATGCCTCCCCAGTCATAATGACGACTTTCAAGTTCCTCTTTGTTTGTATCTAAAATTCAAATACCCACGGAAAGACTGAGAGCTGGTGGGGAGGTGTTGCTATTCTTTTCTGGGCTAGTGCAAAGGGTACAAGGATCCCCTTCTCACACTACTGGCAATACATAAATTAACAGGCAATATACAAGCAACACTGGATCAGCCCTTGCTCTTCTTAAACTGTGGGGTTAATGTTATATAGACGCATCCCCTTTCGAAACACCTTTTCTTCTCTGACTTTCCGGTTGGATTGTGGATCCCTGTATTTGCCTGACTACAGTGGCCTGGATTTCTCCTCTTCCTCTCTCTGTTTCTGTTGGCCTCTGATAGCTTTGTACGCCTCATACCGAATGTGTCAGGACTTCTCTTGTTTCTGTTGAATCTACCACACAACCTCTCCGTCCAACCTTCACCTCTCCTTCCAACGCCTTTTCAGACACATGGATTTAAAGAATTTATTTCTCTCTCTAAGGTGTTTCTACATTAGTTCCTTTGAACTGACTCTGAATTTATGTTGGAGAATCCCTTGCGAGTTACATCACGATCGTGTCCTGATTCCTTCCTCACGTTGTATGGCATCTGTCTCAGGCAGCACAAGTTCAGGTGGTCTCCCTTGGCGTTCACAGAGATCAGTCTCCTGAGTCAGATTAAGGTCCACATCGAGTATATTCCATTCTATCAGTATCTGATGTAAAAACCTGCATCAGACGCCGAGTGGGGGTTGGAAAAGATCTGGCAGCTGGCATGAGTGGGAGTAAGCAGCCTAAGGACAGCGTGCAAAATGCAGCAATGAATGACACTTCCATTTTTATCAGAAACTGAGCCTGGGTTTGCTGAAGAATCTGATCTGCTGCTTAATGTTTCATTTCTAACCTTCAATTCTTTCTTATTGCCACTTCCAGCACTGATGTGAACTGAAATGCAGTACAAATGGGGCTCATTAATACCTGGAAAAGGAGGGCAAGTTATCACCCTGAGGAGTTTTATTGTTCCTCCCCTTTTTGACTGGGGCATCAATCTGATTTAGAGCTGAGCGGCTGTGAATCTGCTTTGCTTTACTTGTGTTCAGTGGTTGTCTGCAGAATGCATAAGATTTTAAACATATACACATGTATGCATACACAGGTATATCTAGAGAAAAGATAATATCTCTATGTATTACATGCTGAAAAGCTTAGTTTAATATAAATCCCCAATGGAAAAATGAGATATTAATATGTATTTTGTGTTTCAGACAGTGACACTTTAGGTAGCATAACACGTATGTTGATAGTAAAGACCTTTTAAATGAACTTGCTTTAGGGAAAGAGATTGCTACTAATGAAAAATCTGTTTATGCACTATATCGCATCTGAGCCTCTAAAGTGCCAAAAATCTTCACTTCTGTTGACCTGCATAAAATTAGAACCATGGAATATTCCTTTTGTATTATTTTCAGGGAATGTTTGCAGAGAAAAAGCTTGGTTCTGTGCCTGTGACTAATATATAACTAATTAAGGGAATAATTTTTTATAATTCAAAACATTAACACTGCATTATGATAAGCAGACACCAAAATTATTTGCCTGTTACTGTAAGGTCCTCCTGGTGCCATTTCATTTTGCTTTAAAAGGATTTTTAGTTAAGCTCTCCTAAAAACATGAAGAAACAAATGCATTTTTGAAACGCCTAAACATAATCAAGAGCAGATCTTGGTTTCGTACACATGGATCTCATCTGAGCAGTCTGAAGCTGTATTTGTTGTCTTCTCATTATCTTCTACCTGCAGCAGTCTCCTTAGATGTTAAAATACACATTGTGGGACACAGCTGTTGCAATTTCATACTGAAAGTGATTTCTCAGTATGAAAAACATTTATCAAAGGTGACCCATGTAAAATAATCCCATGTTAATCACTGTTAGGAGGAAAAGTGGTAACTGGCAGCAAGTAATCTACAACATGGCCACTGGGGGTCATTCATTTTACACAAATATTCCAGTACAGGAAAGTATTTACTGTCTTTTCAGTGGGAATAATATTTTTAATAGAATTAATTATCTCTAAAGAGAAGAACACCGAGAGATTAATATCCAGAGAGATTAACCACCTGTGTTCTCTAATTTTAAATGGTAAGTGGGAAAAATGAATACGTTGTTCAAAGAGCTAGCCAAAATAATATCAGGATACTGAAAACCCTGGCACGTCATTTAATACCTCTACAGAAAGAAAAAAAACCCACCTTTTCCAGACTTTTTATTTCATTTTTAAGGGCAAAACCAGGAATTTGTTAACTGCTCTGACACGGATTACGAAAAATGAAACACTCTGAACTCTGATTTCCCTTCCATGATTCTGATCTACCTTCTACTTGTGCTTTTAGCAAATTGTCTGCAGCCCTTTAAGCACTACACAGAGGTCTCAATGAAAACAGAGCTGCATGCTAACATTCAGAGAAAAACAAGCATTTGATTCATGAAATTCTATGTGCTAAAGAAAACCTGGTATAGTCCTCAGAAGCATAAATCCTACATACTTGTTTGCCTGTCAACTGTAAATATGACTTAAAAATCAAACTGCACTTTAAAAAGAAAACAAACGTGACATGCTCACCAAAGGTCCAAACAATTTAAAGAAAATAAGCACTAGGCACCTGCACCCAACGTCTCACATCCAAACTTTTTAGAGCTTCAGGAAGTAGCTCATTTTATCTTACATATAAGCTTTATTTATATCCATATGTATATGTTCACAAAATTAAGAAAATGCAGCACACAAGAAACTCGTGAGTTCCTTCCAGGAAGAAAATACCAGTCATACGTTGACAACGAATGACGCTGATGTCATTTTTCCAGCAAAGCACTAAACTTAGTTCTTTACATACTTGTCTAAACAGTTCCTTTCCATGCAAACAGATCACTAGGCACACGTATTAAAATTTTCATTTTAAAACTTTAAAATTCTGCCCAGCATAATAGCGATACTAGATATTTTGGCTGCTAATTTCTGATCAAGATACAGGGAAAGACCAGGCCTCTACGTCAATTTATATTCTGACTCATTACTAGCTCCAACTTCTTAGTCCTCGTCCTCTCCCAGGCATACCTACCCTCTTTTCTATAGGTACCCTCTTCTTACCACTAGGAGGACAACACCAAATTCCCCATTAAGATAATAATATGCTCAAAAAGATTTCACATCTATAAAATGACAGGGCTTATAAACTCTTCTAACAGATTTATTACCTCTTCGGGACAATAAACCTAATAAGGACTGATGCAAACCCAAACCCCAGCGCAGTCAACTATATACATGCCACAGCTTTAAGACGATTCCTCTCTCTGCCATCCTCAGCACTCCAAAACGACTTCTGATACAGATTTTTTGTTGTTGGGGTTTTTTTAAGTCATCTGCAAGCCCTGAAGTCTCATCAGGCATTTTGGACTTGGCAAGATATTTTTTCCCTTTGCCAAAAGAGGAGGAAGTTCATACTCCAATACACCCAGTAACCAAACACGAATATTCTGTAGCAGGAAGAATCACTCCCTATCCTTCTTAACATCTCCCGGTATGTTCTTCTTCATTGTTTTTACTCAATTAAGTTGAATTGCTTGTTTTAGAAGCAAATATATCATATTTGCTTTAGAAGCAAATAATTCCCTAGGGGGAGTGGGGTGTGGGGGGAATGTAGGAAAAAAAAAAAAATCAACTTATACCTCCTGTATAACAATAACAATAAAAGAAATCATCCCGACACCACAACCGCCTTTCACGCTCTTTGTTTAGTGATAACAATGAATGCCTTGGCAACATCAACTCTTTAAATAATTTTTATGTGGATGTGCTAGAATCCAACACTAAAACATGATGTGCATATTTTTGTCCACCAAATTATCACTAAGCCTTCTAAATAATTTGAATTCCTGTCCCAAAAACTGTATCATGATGGGCCAATTTATTTCATTTTTGAAAAATCCAGGTCACGAGGGACACGAGTATGAACTGCTCTGAGAACAAGTGAAAAAGCAGCAATCTCCCTAAAAAGAAATCACACCTGCCAGGATATTCTTTATATTGTAGTAACTACCTGAAGTGAAGTTTGATACAGAAATTCGAAGGGAAGAGTGCCAGGTTGTTTACTCTCAGTGTTTAAATTAAATACAGAACTTGCCCCAGAGTTTATCATAGTGCAAATCTGGTTACATTTACGGTGCTCCAGAAAGAAATGGAGCAACCTCAAAGTTCAGACATCTTGAAAATGTTTTGCTCCATGTAGTGCCGGTTTACCACAGTTTAGAATTAAATTAAGTGGAAAAATACTTCATGCGATAAGGATCTAACTAAATGCTGTTGAGTAGCCAGCTGAACCAGGCCGACTATTCCGGGACCCACTCAGTGCACTGAGTTGGCCTAGCCAGTTCAGTTTGCCAGCTCTCCTCAGCAGCTCACCTTCAGTAAACGGCATCTGCTTTCCTCTTTTGCATAGACCGACGTATCAGCGTGTCCTGCTTTTGGCTGGGATAGAGTTAATTTTCTTCCTAGTAGCTGGTGCAGTGCTGGGTTTTGGGGTTAGGATGAGAATAATGTTGATAACACACTGATGTTTTAGTTGTTGCTGAGCAATGCCTACGCTAGTCAAGCACCTCCCAGCCTCCCATGCTCTGCCGGGAGGGGACACGGCCGGGCCAGCTGATCCAAACCGGCCAAAGGGATATTCCATATCATATATCATCATGCCCAGTATATTAACTGGGGGGCAGCTGGCTGGGGAGGGGCAGCAATCACGGCTCAGGGACTGGCAGGGCATTGGTCTCAGGTGGTGAGTGGTTGCATCACTTATTTTTCCCTGGGTTTCAAGTCTCTCTCTCTCTCTCATTGTTTTCCTTTTAATTGCAATATTATTATTATATTTTAACTATTAAACTATTCTTATCTCAAGCCTTGAGTTTTCTTTCTTTTACCCTTCTGATCCTCTCCCCCATCCCACTGGGGTGGGGGGAGTGAGCGAGTGGCCGCTTGGTGCTCAGTTGCTCGCTGGGGTTAAACCACGACACAGTGACAACAGAAGAAATTTCACTGCACAAGTTTTGAGTTTTATAAACTTACAAGAAAAAAAAAAGCTAAGTTCTATCACTTCAGGAGCACAGTGTTTGGATCAACAATTCATCTAAGAGTCCAGCTCCCACAAACAGCAACTTTGATGTGAACATAATCATCATCAGAGACCGTAGTATGAGACAACTCATGTGAGTCTTAGTACCATCATGGGCTGCCTTGATGGTACCTTGTTGCCAGTTCAAACAAGAATTTCTATTGCAGAGAAAAAGGCCATCAGGAAAACATCACACCAAGCCAATAGAAGAAATTAACTTGCTATGACCTTTCTGAATTTTGTAATTTTGTATCTAGAAAGATATTATTTTTTTTAAACCCCACAGTCCAGGCTGGCTAGATTCTGCTGCGATCAGCAACAGTTTCCCTGAACCTAATACCAAGAGGGGAATCCTGTCCAACGAGGCTTGGCACACTAACCGTAAGATGGCTAATGCTGCAGCTTGGACCAGTTTATAAGTCCACAGAGAGATTCATGTTACTGGAACTCAAAGCTCATCTTCAGCCATTTGAAAGAGGCTTCCTTTAACTAGGACTTTGAAATTCAGTATGACTTGGCCTACTAAACCAAAGCACAGAGGGGAAAGGAATGATTATTGTTCAGACAACCTACAGGAATTCACCTGTTCCTAACCCAGAGCAGATCCCACCGCTTCCCCCAAAATCACCGGCTTTGGCAAAGCGAAGCAAGCACGCTGCATTTTGATCTTCAGCCACATGGAAACAAGTTTGGGGTCAGGCAAAGCTCATACGATGCCTTCTGTGGCAGAAAAGCTCGATCCTGGCCTGCTGGAGCCACAAAGCAGCACCACAACGAGCAGAGGCAGAGGCTAGCCAAGATGCTAATTAATTAGCGTGTGCCTCTCCAACGTGCCGACAGGGTTCCGATGCCATCCTTACTAAAACTTCTCTGACTTCCCACAGGAAAACCTCCTGGGAAACACAGATGTGTAAACAACATCTGTCCCACCTTTGGAGTGAATCCAAGCTGCTGCAGACTCTCTTGGCGCCGTGACTCTGAAACCAGCACCGCAGGGATGTTAAGAGTAAATCAAATCAGTCCTTATTTGAGTATTTGGATCATTGCGTAGCTCAGTTCAAATGCAATGTATTGCTGAGCAAAATATTTTGTCTTAACTAGAGTATAAATTTGTTATTTTTCCCCCATTCTTTTCAGCCTGAACAACCTGGTGGCCGTGTATAAGACAGGCTGTACATTACACTTAGACTTCAGCACACAGAGGGAAAAACAGCACAATAAAAATAGGATATAAAGCACTCTGCAGGTTGTTTTATTGGCACCATATTAAAAATTATGCGTTCTTTAGAGATGAATAGGCTTCTAGGTTTTAAACCACACGGAGATGAAGTTTCTCATCTCTGCAAAACCAGCCACGAAGAATTCAGTGTGGCAAAGTCGCCCCTTAAACGGATCGAGCAGATGTGCTTCATCTCTTAATTTCTGATAAAGAATTCATCATGAATGTCAGATGTCCGAGATACCTTGTAAATACTTCATCTGCATGTCTTCCATGAGAAACCGATGCTGACATGAATATTTATCAGCATACTACATATGTTTGTAAATAAGATGTAAAAGCGATATATAAATACATAAATGAGAGCCACACTCGGCACAGATAAGATTTTGATGAATTCCTGTTCACTCTACTCATCAGTGCAGCTCGTGTAAATGATATCTGTAGGGAAAGTCAGTCTGTTGTAGATTACTCACTTGAATTTTGATTTTACCTAAATGAATTTTGCAGGTGCCATATGCCTGATGTGGCCGGACCCTGGAAAATTTAAGTCCCTTGTTACTTCATAGAAAAAAAGAGTAGCCATTAGTCATTTCCCCCAAACCAAGCAGCTTTGGATAATCAAGGTCACCCACTTAGGTGATTAATTCTGAAGTGCCAGGTGAGGCAGAGAGTAGAGGATGATTAAGAAAAAGAAGATACCGGAAGGAAAAAACAATTCCTACACAAATTATGTCCAAACTCCTATTTTTCACAAGGAAATACAACGTTCAACCGTATGGTTGAATGAAGGGGAAGAAGGGGGACGCAGTGGAACATCTGGCAGAGACCAATAAGCACCTCAGTTTTTGAAGGAACGTACACGTTTGTGAGGGACAGCTCTCCCAGGGCAGCCTTCAGGCGATCAGAAAAACCTTTTTCATGTTCCCCTTCCTACTGTATCATTATTCTTTTGTAATGTAATCTCTCCGGTAACACGCAGCACCAGCGATAACTGGTGCCAGCTGGTACTCTGTTAGCTGCAGCAAGGTCTTAAATGCATTTACACTTCTTTACTGTATTAATTGTTTCAGAGACTGAAATCAAGGGAAGTTTCATAGCACTACAAAAACAGAAAAGGAAGCAACCACTGGTACAAATGCAGTGTCACGATGAGGAACGAAAGTAGATTCCCTTTGGTTCTTTGGGAAGTCCCAGCATTGTTAGTGCCTGAGTAACCAGAGGAAAGGGAACTTTGGCTTGACTGACTCACATCAAGATGTTCCAGCAACTATTTTTTTTTTTCTTTTGGTCCAATTTTTAATCTAAACATTAAAAAAAATCCCAAACATAATTACTGTACTGTTATCAATTTATTTCCTAACCACAATTACCTAATCGCTGCATAAATGTATTCACGGTGTGTCTTTCGTTCAGCAACATCAAACCACGGGAAGGAGTAAGTCTCACTTTAAGGCCTCGCTGCGTTACAGAAACTAAGACAGAAATTCTCAACTCTCGGACCACACATCAGGGCTGAGGTACAGAGCTTAGATGTCCCACACTGCAGTCTCACAGTCTTATCCTATTTACCTTATCTCCCAATTACAACACAAATTATATATATCATCAAAATCCAGGAAAAAAAAAAAATCATCAGACAAACAAAAACAACCCCACGCACCAGGGCTGGAAGCTGGATTTTTCTAGCGTAACGTTTCCAATCAAGTCCATAGAAGCTACATACGCTGGCACCTCTGAAAAACAGGCTGGAAGCAACTTGCACGTGGTAATAACAAAAGTCTGTGACAAAATTAAAATACAGTCCAGATCTCTGGGTTTTCTGTGATTCGCTACTAGGCTGGGAAGAGTAAAATCGATAATATACCACAAGTAATTCTACAAGGTCTCACTAAGTGCATACAACTAAGATGTGAAAATCATTTCAGCAAAGGTGGCCTTAATTCCAAGCAATATAGTGTCGATTTCGGGCTCCGTCTTGAAAATAAGTCATACGGTCTCAAAAAAAGCAGCTCTCTATGAATGTCATCCAGGAAGTAACAACAGACAAGATTCTTAAAAACAAACAACAAAAATCACTCCATGAATCCTTATTAAGAGGAGTCAAGGCATTTCACTACAGCGATGAACAGCTGTTCATCCTACTGTCACAGCCATAGTCGTGAGGGTCACCAAGAACGCGTGGAAATTCTGAGCTCTGTGATGTCTAAAGGGAAAATGTTGGTATCAAAGCGTGCTGATTTTCACCACGTTAACAAGGTATTAAAAACTATTCCCTAGATCCTGCCAATATTTGCCCATTATTCAGTACCTTGTGCTCACCCTGCGGTAGAAGGGGTCTGGAAGCCCTTCGAGCTAGCATTTTCGTTTGGATCAGAACCATGGTTTTAAAGTTAATCCCCTAACCGTGCCTGCTTACTCAATTCTAGCTGCAATTGCAGAATAGTGTCAGAGCCCACAAAGCAGATCCCGGTACGACCAAGCTCTGTAGGAGGACGCGCTCCAGGGACACACCTAATAGCCCTCAGCTGTGAAATATAGATCTGTGAAGGGACCTCCACCCCCCGGAGTCCACTAGATCTAGTCTGAAGGAAGCTCCTTTCGAGATACAGTGTGGACACAGGCTCCTCTGCACCACCTGTTTTAGTCAAAGAACAAGTACTACTTGTGGACGACTACTCGCTAACGTAGACACAGCTTTTGTTTTCATGTTTGCAATTTCCATTTTTATTTTTTTATTTATGGACAAGTGATCTGTTCTGACAAGCATCGCTTACAAGGTCAGGCACTAGAATTTGATTCACTTGCCATTTATTTCAGATGTACACTCTCCAACAGTTTCGGCTTCAGTGAAGTTGCTGCAGACTTGCATAGGTATGAGAGAAGAATTAAACAGCCTTTCTCCTAAGTTCCCCACTACACCTTTAAAATTCCACTAAGCCCCGTGATGCTTATCCTGCACCCGGGTTCTCCTTCATGCTGATGCATCTGCCACACGCTCTTGTCTCTGAAGTGGGTGATGTAAATATTCTTTGAAGGAAGGGGATTTTTATTTGATACCATCCTGGCTTTCCTTACAGAGGCGCTACCAAATCCACTGACAGAGAATATAGAGCTGCTACAATAAGCCCGAGAGAGGGGAAAAAAAGAAAAAAAGAAAAAAAGAAAAAAGGCTTCAAAAACTTCTCGCTTTAAAAATCTGAGAAAGTTCATTCCTAAATCATTTGACACCAAAAAGAAGAAATCAACTACGGAAAATCATTTTCATCCCTCATTGATTTTCACTGACTTCTATAAGTTAAATCAAAAAATGGGAATGTTTTGTGGACAATTCCCTTGCGATGCGATAAGGGAAAAATAGGCTGATAAATTGCTAACAGAAAAGCTGTTATGCAGAGACGGAAGCTTTTCTACCTCGGTACGTCTTCCAACACATGGTCTCACAGAATGGCGGGTATCCCAAGAAGGTCACCGACATGCATGGAGGGAAATATGTTTGCTCATTGCACACTCTGGCGGCGCACCTCCTCAGCGCATCATTTCGAATTCATCTGTAAAAGCTCCGGTGTTAGGGACGACCGCAAGACAGACAGAACCCGGGCTGACTTGCAAATCTTGGTTTCTAGATGGTCGGAGAATGTGTGCTTTGTCTTTGAAAATAACCCAAATTTTGGGGGTTGGGGTCCAGTACAGCAACGCGTATGACATCAACTTTTCAGAATAATTAGACAGCCTAATCTCTTTTGAGACATATTTATTCCGGCTGCATTTCATTAGTGTGCCTCAGTGCTACCATACCTACCTAATTACAGCTCCACTGCGCTACACAAGCGCTTCAACTTTGTTTAAAAAAACAGCTAATCCTACACATCTTCGTTTAAAATATTAGCTTGACAGAAAATAGAAGCAAGTGCCTCCCTCCTGCTTAAGGAATTTGGTAGTTTAAATGGAATATAGGCTCATTTCCATTTATGTCCTGGAAAATATATCCTGTCAGTGTTCACAACCCTGTGACTTAGCAACAGTGTTTTGTTTGGAGAACGAAAACACCAAAAAACACTCTTCTACATCCTATATTATAATTCAGTGATGACTTGTATGAATTTATATTTATCTTTCTGAAGTTTAATGAAAAGATGATTTACAGATTAGAGTCAAGCAGTATAAAATATCCTGAATTTACTGATCACATTTTATGGTTATGTGGCTATGAATTTATTCTACAAACAAAAATCCCCATCCAAGAAGAAAAGTGCCTCTATCTAATAGAGTGTGTTCTACTATTTGCTACTTTCTAAGTGTTTTACAAGCAGTCACAAACTAATGCTAATAGAGTCCAGGAAAAAATAAAAACGCTAATTTTTTATTGCATTCATTAAAGTCTTCGTACCGTTTTCCTCATATTCTGTATATCACAGGAGTTGTGAGATGAACTGGGAGAACAAAGAGAATATATGAGCGGCTACGGCGAAGTACTGAGCTGTTCTACGGCACAGGCTTTTCAGATCAACTCAAGTTTTAAGAGCATGTTTTCAGACGTGGGATTTCCATACATCCACACAACAACATTCTGTAATATACCTGTAATACACGAGCATGCATATGGCTATTGCCGAAGACAGGTTTCATCAGTTTGAAAGAAATTGAATCCTGGGCTTCAGTTCAAATAATAAACAGCTTCTACAACACAAACTGAAGGAAAAGCTTTCTTCATGACTAACAGCACATTACTGTTTTTGTTTTGGCTCAATGGCCAGCAATAAAAACAGACAGCGCTACATTAATTTTGCCTTGCATAAACAGCTATCATGTCTTTCATAAATAGCCAGAAGAGAATAAGAAAAACGCAGATTTTTCATTGAAATTAGGTACTAAAAATCACTGCAATATTAATGGCCAGTCGTACCCAATCGGGACTGTAAAATGCTTGAACCAGAGAGTTAGAAATAAAATGAAAACGCCAAAGAGTTCAGAAGGAAAACAGCTGCTACAGTGGTTCAGTCTAAAAACTTGCACTGTTTTAAGAAACTGAAAACGAGCTGAAGAAGTTCAATTAATATAAAAAATAAGAGGGGATTAAAATGTGATTTGCACATGCCTGGCAATACCTCTACAAAATGTTACAGTGGAGAGGTGACCAACAGCAAAAAAGAAGGTAAGTGGAAGGTGAACCCAAATGTCTGGACTGAAAGTTAGCATTTTTAACAGCAAGGCCAGTTAAGCGCTGCCATTCGTTCCCTGGGTAAATGGATGACTTTGTATCATGTTTTTAAAATGAAATCTGAATATCCTTCTGATCAGAAGGTACTCATTTAAAGCCAAATACTCTAGGAAATGTTACATTAAGAAATGGGACAAAATGATCACAACAGGCCCTTTGGCTCAAATTCCAAACCCCGCGGTATTTCACAATCCTGTTTAGCCTTTTTCCCAGGCTACAACCACAGTAATTAAAAAAAAAACAAACCATTAAGAAATCCTTAATGTAAGATATCACAGTATCTTCATACGCATTCAGGCATGAAGTGACAAATGTGAAATATGCCATAATTTTAGAACGGACAAGCAATCACCAATAGTGGTCAGGAGGAATTTAATCCTCAGCTTTATTTCTTCTTTATAAAATTTTCAAAATCAGCAAACAATAAAATCCATTTCAATGGATGCTTCTTCCAGTTAGAGTCCACAGTTCAAAGAACTTCCCTGATACACTGTTGCAAATTAATTTTAATTATGGCAAGCCAAGATAACCCTGAAGGTACGTTCATTCCCTCCCCCTTCCATTCTACTCTCTTAATTTTACACAAAAGGTTTGCAACACTTCAGACCTACAATGGAAGGTTAGTACTGTAGATGTGTTACAGGGCTTTATTCAGAGTGACTGCTCATCTGACCGATACTCAGAATAAGCGATTTTAAAATTTATTTTCTTTTTTACTCTGATACAAGTTTATGGATCCTAATTATTTCTCCCTTGAATTTTATGGTGATAACAATGCATGTCACTGAACGCACATTTCAAATATAAGGTGAGAAAAATTAAGGTTAAAATTAAGTTATCAAAGAGCTTTCCAATAATTTTTTTTAAGCATTGGTATTGTTCAGAAGGATCACGTGCAGTGAAGAGTGGGTTTGCTGTAAGTAATAGAATCCTGTTTACTTCTGTTGAGTTCAGTACTGCCTTCTGTTTCTTGAATTCTAAGTCACCTAAGAGTGTTTTCACTAATATGATTATTTGTGAGTAGCAGAACTAGTTATCCGAGTTCAGTTACATCAAGTGGGCTTCTGCTCAGGATGAATGCCATTTAACAGCATAAATATAAAGTCAAAACATACTTCATATACCCAATATAACTTTATTCTTATAACTTCATTTTCTCATAGAAATAGATAGAAACTGAGCCATCGTTGTTGAAAAATGCTAATCTTTTTCAGCAGCGACTGGGTATAAATCATAGAAATTTAAATAATTACATGTGAATAGAAAATTCCTTAATTTTGAGAAAACATAACATTCAAACAGGTAACAAGAGCAATACATACGGCCGATGCAGTACCTTTCAGGGCTGCTGTCATCAGACTATCAGACCCGCATTGTCTACTGAATCTTACAGGTAATCCACTGTCTCTAGCAAACTTCTGCAATTTTCTGATTTTTAAGAATTATTTTATGGATGTTGCAGAGAACCCACTATTTCTAATGCTTATCAAGGTGCAGACCCTGGGAGGAAAACAAGTCTGCAAATCTCCAGCTAAATCATTGCATTGATACGGTTCTGTGCGCCATCAACCTGTTCCACACGAGCGGCTGCCCCTCGTTTTTGAGGCCAAATAATTCCCATCAGGGTCAGATGAATAAACACGCCACAAGGCAACAATTCTGCTAAAGAACAGAGTTTGCCCAACTCGCTCTAATTGCACTGGGTCTGATAAGAGTAATAAAAACCTTATGAGTGTTGAAGTGCTCGAGATATATTACAATGCAACAAATGGCCATTTTGTTATAGAACACATTTGTATTTTAGGCTTTCTATCATATTGAGCCTTGTATTGGGCACCCTATCACATGTGCCTTAAAAAGGCATAAAAGCATAACGATATCGCGACGCTCCATTACAGCTTTTCCTGTGTACACACTGATCAGGGCTTACAATTCCCTTTGTGAAGCTGGTGCTCTGTCAGGTCTCAGAGGGTTTGAAAAAAAGGAGAGGGGGGGAATAAATAGAGACAGGTGGGAGCGTGACGCTCGCTAAACGGCTCCAGCCGCCTAAGCGAGCAAGGCACGGGGAAGGGGGGAGCACGCAGGTGATCGCGTCCACAACCACGGGAATTTGTTTTTCTGTTTCTCGGGGTTGTTGGATTCCAGCGCCGCTATTTACCGAAGAGGCAGCTCTTTCTTCCAGTTGCCTAATGAACACGGCAGAGCTGGCCCCGTGACTGCCAGCAAGGACATGCGCGTCACCGGCGGAATGGGTGTCCTTGCTGCAAGGAATTCTATTTTTAAGCAGAAATGACTCATAAACTACTGGGGTGTCCCAAAAGCTACAATTTGTCAAGCTGTCATGAGAAAGGGGGGGGATAAAAAAGGAAAAGAGGTCACATCTTTATTTGTATCTGTAGCTTGAACAGCAGCGGGTAAGGCACTGACTGCACATTCAGCTCCCCTCGGAAAGGCAGTCTCCCGCCTACGCCATGGTCTGACAGCAGCCATACGGTACCCGGTGTGTTCAAAACCTCGCCTGAGTTGCCTCCCCCTCTATGTTACAGAGACTGGTACGTGTGGCCAGCGGTAAGGAAGCAAGCTGTGAACCCAGCGCGCAGGGCGCATCGGGCTGCAGGGGAAGGAAGCACACGGCCGAAGATCTGCAGGTGCGCCGTCGGATGCTTTAGGAGGAAACAAACAATGCAGAGATTCATTTGAGAAGAGGAAAAGGGTGAAAACTAAAGGAAGGTTCTAACCTGAATATCAACTATATACTGGTGTGGTTATTAAAAGGATCTAAAACGCAACTTAAGAGGATGTTCTCACAGCAATACTGGGAACGCGTCAAGCAGCACGTGTTCTGTTCGGTTTCTCCGCACAAACCGACCCCCAAGTCACCGCATACAGGACGTGGTGCAGATAAACACAGCACAGATTTCCTGAGAAGTTGTTCCCCGTGAAGGCTACCGGAACCTAAACCGCAGTTAAATGCTAGTCTAAATTATTTTTATCCAGATTTCTTAAGTTCAGATCCAAGTCCTTATCAAAACGGTGTGTATGTAAGTACAATGGCGTTAATAAACTTTTTATTTTATTGCTGCTGTACAGAGAGTAAATTATGATTTAGAGATAACCATGATCAGTAAATCAAAACTTAAGCCACCAAGTAAGTCTGCTCTTCCGATGCAGCATAACATGTAGTGCTGTAACACAAATACTAAATATAGTTTTCAAAATAAACATAGATTTACAAGACTAGCGGGCCACAGAACGAGGAACTGAGAAGATCTATTGCGGTCGGACTGGACGATCCTAGAGGTCTTTTGCAGCCCGAATAATTCCATGGTATTACTATCAACGGAAGAGAAGGAAAGCACTAGAGGTAGCATCAGTCCCTGCCTTGGATCAGAAAAGAGATGAATCGATGTGAAGAGACGTTAAAAAAAGGCCATCGGTTCTGGGGTTTTGAGCGAACGGAGAAACTTTTATTTACCGGCTGGTTTCACTGGCCTCGCAGAGCTATGAGCCAATGCAGGGAGATGAGCTGAGCACGGCACCAGAACTAAGGCAGGACTTGCGCAAGCAGGGCCGGAGAGGATAAACTACAGACCTTAAAACACAGTTTAGGCGTATAGTTTCCTAGCCATACCTGATTATGCGTGACATCTGCTCTGAACCTTCAGGTGAGCGAGCGACTTATCTTCCTCTTGCACAAATGAAACTTTAAGGTCCTGCCCTACTAAATCCAAGGGAATTTCGAGCAGATGGGGACAATCTTCCCAAAACAGAGCTAGAAAGCAACTAAGACTGCCAGGAATCAACCCGAAGCCGGTGTCAATCTGCAGTCCTTTACCACCCCTTTACCACGCCTTCTGATTTCTCCGTACACAAAAGCAATTCATCAGCAAAGAAAGCAGCAGTTTGGCACTGGGGAGCACTGAATACCAGCCAGTGGTATTCAAATGCCCTTATCAATGGGCACTTGCCTGGAGAAAAGCTGTCGGGTGAGGCAACTCTTCGGTAGTCTTTGTCAAGCCACTGACTTCCCCCACCCCTCTAAGGAGCTCAGGTATCCCACATAAAGCGTAAGAGCATCCAAAAGGAAACCAAAACACAGCAAACAAAGACGACATCCAGAGGAAGGAGAAAAAAGAAAAGAGGGGGGGAAAATAAAGAAAGAAAGAGGGGGGGAAAATAAAGAAAGAAAGAGGGGGGGGAAATAAAGAAAGAAAGAGGGGGGAAATAAAGAAAGAAAGAGGGGGGAAATAAAGAAAGAAAGAGAGGGGGAAATAAAGAAAGAAAGAGAGGGGGAAATAAAGAAAGAGGGGGGGAAATAAAAGAGAAGAGAAAATAAAGAAAAAATAAAGGAAAGGGAAAATTTTCTTAAATGCAGCAGAGACAAAGGAGTTTGACTCAAAAGCAGATTATAACACAGATGTGCAAGCCTTTGCTTTGAAATCTACTTCTTACAAACAGCTCTAGAAGCACCAACATCAGCTTTCCTGCCCTGAAGGCCGCTGTCAGGAGACGACAGAACTGAATTGCAGCACAGTAAGGGAAAAAAGAAGTTTCTACCTGCTGGTACTCCATACCTGGTGGATTTGTTATTCATTTTGAGACAAACTATTCAATGGTAACATCTAACTTCAAACCCTCAGAGGCATTCCTGTGTGCCCACACGCAGTCTCTGGATTTAAAAATAAATAAAAATTCTCCCTGATCAGCCACACTGAAGAACCCACACTCCTGTCTGAGGACTTGGGACCTTCCGCTGCAACGCGGTAGGAAAAGAGTCTGCCCTGGCCAGAAAGGATTGCCCGTCGTCCTTGCATCCACTGCAGTCTTTTGGGTCTCTGAGTTTATCGTCATAAACAATAACTGCGTACGGGGAGGTGAAGGTGTTTAAATGTTAACTTTTTCTCAAGAATAGTTTTTAGGCAAAACACATTTTTGTAAGGTTCAGATCCTATAGATAACACTTGTCGCTCTGCAGGCTTAGATCCCCAAGGGGTCTTCATTTCCTCTTGGTGTCCCAGGGCACAGTCACAGAAGACATAACGGTCAGACAGTCCCACATCCCACCAGCCAGAGTATCTACCACCAAATTTATGTACAACTGAGATACCAGGTATTTTATTTTCCTCAAAGCTCCTTTGGCAGAAGATTCCACAACCATTCCAGGTTATCTTTTCCAATATTTCACGGCTATCGAACTTTCCCTAAGATCCAAACTGAATCCACAGTTCACAGTTCATGAGACAGATGATGTAGTTTCTCCAGCCGCTCTGGAGATGACCTTTGGTTACCCTGCCACTGACACACGGGAATGGTGCCATATCTGCCTGCCCTGCGTCACAAGGTGGAGGGTTTTTTCCTTCCCCAGGCTGAACAAACCCTTTTCCAACAACCACTCCTCATTCCTTTAACTCATCTGTCACAAGAAGTTTCCTAAACTTTTCATCACTGCTGTTTTTCCCCAGACTCTCCCATTAGCTTGCCTACGCATTTCTGGTATGACGGTGTAGAAAAAGCAGCATGCTTTGAGGCCTTACCAGGCTTAAAGATATTCTACTAGAAATTTCACTGCTGTGATTCTTTTCCTTTCCTCTCCACAAAAAATATGAAGTCAGGTTTTAGTGTAAAATCCGCCTCCTTTCAAAAAGCCTTGTTATGTAAACGCACCTACCAGGCTATTCAAACTAGGCAAGGCTTAGAGCTGTTTTTCCTCCATTCTCCCTTAAAAGAGATAAACTAGAGAGCTCAGCACGTCCTGCCCTCCTGCAAATGTTTTTGTCCATATCAAAACCAAGTTTCTGGCTATTCAGGACAAATTGGAGAAGGAAAAACTAATTGTCAAGTGCTTCAAAAAAAACCATGAGCAAATTCCATATAGCCCTTAAATAAAAAAATGGTCTGATTCTTGAAATGCAATACTCCCATTTGTTCAGCTAATATTCTAGGAGATGCTGAAAATTTAAACCATATAAGAACCGGCTTATGAAGAACAAGGACTTAGCAGGCTTAAAAGTTTGATCTTCAAGAAGTTGTGTTCAGTATAAACACCATTAATTCAAGTGACAGATGTTTACATAGAAACCTATCTGGCAACATTTTCATACAAATAAAGTCACTAAATATCACTGCATGTATGAAGTTTCGTTATTTAAAATTACTGACTTATTTTTGGAGTAACAACATTATTCAAGCCTGACCTTCGCTCATTCCTTAGCACGCAACCGGCTGCAGCTGGAAAGCAGCTTTGCAGAAAAGGACCCGCGGGTCCACGAGCACAAGCTGAATACGAGCCAGCAACGTGCCCTCGGAGCAAAGCAGGTCAGCAGCACCCCAGGCTGCACCGGGAGTCGCGTCTCCAGCACGGAGACATGACACACAGGAGTGACACCGTGAAGGGCCTCAAAGGCGATTAAGGGACTGGAGCACTGTCATGTGCGCGGGGCCGAGAGCACTGGGGCTGTTCTGCCTGGAGAAGGGAAGGCTCAGTGGGATCTTAACATATATAAATACCTGATGGAGCCTCCTTCAGGAGTGAAGAAAACAGAGCCAGACATTCTCAGTGACACCCAAAGACAGGACAAGAGAACATTAGCTGAAATATACGGAATTCCAATTAAACATAAGGAAGAAAAACCCCAACAGCCCAACATATCTGCTTGTGAGGGTGATCAAACACCAGAACGGCTTTGCCCAGACTGACCATGGAATCTCCATCCTCGGAGATATTCAAAACCCCATGGGGGACAGTCCTGAGCAAGCCGCACTAGGTAGGCTCTGCTGGAAGCGGGAGGGTTGGACTATGCAATCTCTCGAGGTCCCTTCCAATCTCAACAGCTCAGAGATTCCATGCCAAGACAGGTGAAATAGTTACATTTTGAAATAAAGCTGGTTAGTGAAGTACTGAGAGCAAATGAAATCGTAGATGGTAATGGCTTTTTTCCAGAACTGCATGTGCAAAAAGATGTGATTTATGCCACAGATCTATTATTTTTCATTTTTTAGATGTTCTCCAGAAATTTTGACTTTACTGAAATGTTCTACAAGGCCTAACACTACAGAAGATTTATCCCATTGCAATTTATCATATCATCAAGGTTGTGTATCGTGATTAGTAAGAAATTCTGTAAAATACCAAGGAGTAAAAACATTAACCAAAAATTTCCCCAGAACTTGATTTGCTGATTTTTAGAGAAGGAAACTTTTTTTTTTTTGCCATTTTGTCTGAAGCTCATTCACAGCATGTCTCATTTAATTCATTTGCAACAATTTTGGCTATTGAGCAAACACAACCTACTGGCACCAATTAACAAACTTCATTGCATTGTTTTTTCTGGAGAAAACAGGATATTTCCGTATCGCCTACCCAGTGATTACGTACCACTAGTGAAAATCATTGTAATCCAATCTAATCCATTATGATAAACACATATGAAGGAATTATCGTGATTCATGATTATAATCTGGCTGAAGAATGCTATAAGGTTTTAAGGAGGAGTTTTACAATCCTTCCTCAACTCCTGAGTAGACGGGAAGAGTTATTCAGGTGGTGTTTTGCAAACTTCACCTGCATATCATTTACCGACCTCGAGCTCTCAGAGCATGTCAGAGGACAAATGCAAACACTGAGCTAAGAGATGGATAGCACATAAAATATGCATCTAATTTCTCTGTAATTGGGAATTTTTGCCTTTTGGGTTTTTTTTTCCAAAACCCAATCAGGTATGCCTCACTATATCCAACTCCTTTAATAATTCAGAAAGACAACACCTATAATGGCCAGTTGCTGTACCTCAAGGGACAATTTTCTACCAGCAAACCTAGAAAACATACAATCATACCTAATGCCTTTGTCCCACGCAGCTAAGTGGATACTAACACACGGAGGATAATTATCTGGGGCTTTTCCCCCCACTGCGGCTTTTTTCCTTTGCTTTTTGCCTTATAACCACCCCATCGCTGTTGCTGCTGGGTTTCACTCGTAATTAGCACCATCCGCAGTTATATTTCTGTTATAACAGTAAAAACCAAGTGACTTGAAAGTAATGACTTGAGAGAAATCCATTTACATATTTAACCTAAATCTTCTTTACATCACAAAATGACACCTATCACGCCGTTTGACTATCGAGCAGTTAATTCAAGTAAGAGCTGTTTTTCGGAGTTAACTCTTTATTTTCCCCTCTTTTTGTAAAGGACAGGTGGGGAGAACAAACCCAGCTGGACTTACTTCAGCATGGGACAAAATGTATCAGCTCACAGAAATGGCCAGAAATTGCTGCAGAATTACCAAAATTTAAATGAACAAAAAGAAATTAGAATTGACAAGGAGACTGGCTGCAGGGTACCATGGGGGATTTGGACAGTCTATATAGGACTGACTGTATTATGTCCCAAGAATTCTCATTATGGAGGAAATAACGCTGGTTTAATCTCCTTGCCAAGATACAGACCATGGTAATTTTAGCAATTTGAGCAATGGTAAATAGCATCTAACAACATTTCCTTGAACCAGATCCCAGAATGTCAAGTCAGCTTCTTCATCTCTATTCATGCATCATGGAAAAAAAAAAAAAGTACATACATTAACTCTAATGTGTACTTAAAGTATGAAGGAATGCTCCGGTGGCCATCTAGTGTGGGTTAATGAGTGTATTATGACAAAGAAAAAAAATGTATAAACATAATTAAAATACCTTTGCATGAATAAATTTCAGTATAAGTAGGAAAGGGTGACACAAAGCTTAGTGTTATTTAAGGCCTACTTACTTAAATCCCCAAATATGAAGGCTGAAATTCTGGGCAGAATCTGTACATGCTCACAATACTGGTAACTGGAATACTTAAGAGCATAGGAGCCTGAACTGAGAGGGACGTCCTCAGCAAAGTGATGCAGCAGAGCTCTAAAGCTCTTTACTGGAGCAGAAAACAGCAGTCTCTTAAAACTGCAAGACATATAAATGTGAAAGAAAAATATACTCACAACACTAATAAAAAAAAAAAATCAAACTGTCACCTGAGGCTTACGCTAAAATTTATTCAAATATCTCATGAAAAAAAAAATCAAAGATCAGAACACTGAACTTTCTCCAAGAACTGTATTTCTGATCATCTCAGACATCTCTTAATTTTTTTATACATGAGGCCACCGGGATGCACTCGCCATTCCGATGTACCGGTATTGAATTGTTTGATTTATCACTGAAACCTGAATTGCTTTTTCCCCTAAGGGCCATGAAACCGAGAGAGAGTCATAAAACGTTCTGCAGATTAGTCCAGGTGATGTGGAAAAGCTGACTGATTTGTAATGAAAATGTGAGACTGGCATCTAAGAATACTTGATTTTTGATGTTTACACAGACTTACTGAACTCAGTTAAGCTTCATACCTCAGATGCATCTGCAAAAAGGGTAACACAGCCTAAATAAATGAGAAAGATGAATTCTCTTGGGCAGTGACAGTCTCTATCTGTAACAGATTTAAATAAATAATCCTCATCACGCTCGCTGTATTTCTGTAGAACATGTTGCTGCACTAAATCAGATGTTTTACACAAGACAAAATGGCAGCAGCAGCAAAGGAGCAGCAAAGCCAAACACGGTACGCAACCAAACTCATCCTCAAACATTCCCACAGAATAAGAGTTCATAAACACCTGAAATAAAGTGCCACTTAGGGAAAAAAAAAATACGATATTTTGCTAGTAAAACGTTCCAAGAGAACCTGCTAATGACACTTTTCTCCTTGTCTGTCAGACAGGAAATTCCTCAAATAGAATATTTATTTCCAACGCATCCTTCCTAAGCTATTCCCATGCAACGGCAGCGTGAATCCTCCAGAACAAGAAGCCAGACTTCTCATTTGGCATTGTTTTGTCAAGCAATTTCTAGTACAGCACCTGTGACATCTGTGTTTCCAGCTAACATTGCTGCTAAGCAAGTAGATAACAAAGAATTGCTTCACTCTAAATAATAAAGGCAAAGCCAAAAAACTGCGCTGCGAGGCACCACCGATGAGGCTCAAGAAATCTGTATTCCAGGAGGGAATGACAATCCTGGAATCATGGAATCGTTAAGGTTGGAAAAGACCCTTAAGATCATCGAGTCCAACCGCTAACCTATCACTGCCCCGTCCACCACTAAACCATAGCCTCAAGCACCACAGAACAGAACACAACAATACAATTACCACATCATTAAGTGAGTGCATTTTCACGCGGTCAAATATGTGGATACTTTTCACATATATATTTAATATATATATTTAATAAAATATATAGTATATAAAAATATAATATAAAATATAAATAAAATATAAAAATTATATATAAAAATATGTAATATATATTTAATAAAATTCAGACAGAATGAATAATGATACACTAGTCAGGATGTCAGCAGCTCAGCTGCAGACATGACAAAATAGCTTAACAGTTAAAGACGTTCTCTTTTCTCCTTACAAAATTATTCAATTAATGTTTGGAATTAACTTTGTGGTTCATTGTCAAGGAGCACCACCTCTGTAGTAAACTCTATCCTAGACCAAGGCTGTAAAGATAATTAATCTCAACAATTAACAGTGGTTTAAATTGCATTATCCCGTACTCTTCAGGGATTAATTCACAATTCATGCAACTCCCAACAGAGCAGAGGATGATCTGTGTCAATCAAACCTTAGTTCAGGGTGGCTAAAAGTGCTTCTTTGTGCTCCCTCTCCTGTCATAACATCGATGAAAGGAAACGTACGGAGATGTGGACGATAGGTATTTTCTGATAGTTTTAGAAACCTGGAAAGCTTTAAGGCAACTCTAGAATAGACATTTGCAAAAAGCACAAAGCTTGTTTTAAAATTAGTTTAGAAATCAAGCAAAGAACTGGGAAAAGGCATTTTCCCCATGGTATACTTAGGACAAACTCAGTGGCTTTACATTTGGGCTGTATCCAGGTTTCCTGGATATCGGATCTAGACAAATGGGGTTTTATACCATCAGTACACAAAAGGAGCAGGTACTTCTGAAATCCTCTCAGATATACAAAGATATACAGAACTTTAAAAAGTAGAGTTCCCGCTAAGTTTAACTTCTTTATTTTCCACGTATAAAAAGAAATCAAGCCGTCTGATTAAGAACACAACAGTTGAGACCCAGCTCGGGGCTCAGCATGGACCTATACGTCTGTGTGTCGAATTGTGTAAATCTTCCCGCTCGCTGTTACTCGTGGATCCAGCTGTTCCGCACTCGCTGCCAGATGGCACCTTCACGTACGATTCTAATCAAGTACAATACATGACATGGTATTGGAAAAAATTACATATTTCGGAATAACTACGCTGGTGCCTCTGAAAAGACAGTCGACTTCAAAAAGCTAACCTTCAGAACTCCCGTGAGTAGAACACATAATCAACTTGTGGGGGCTTTTTATGTTTTCACCTTGCCGCCGATGGGCTCTATTATTTCTGCACTGACACTGGCTCGTAGCGAAGGGGCTCCCGTCAACGGGGTGAACTTCGAGAGACAGGACAGTAGTAACTGGTCATTAGAAAGCGAGCTTTTTGGAAAAAAATAAAAAATGCTAATTTTCTGGGCCTGAAAAACACAGCTGATGTCTACGGTTGCATATTACATCGTACTGCACCCCAGAAGAGAAAATGGAACCAGCGTAGAAAAGGATATTCGCATCATAAACAGTTTCCACGCTAGTGCTGCTACAAGAAGTAGCAAACGGGAGCCCTGAGTTACCACTTTAGTGGGAAAGCGAGTTCTCTGCTAGTGCTTTTACTGACCGTGCCTAAAGATAAGAAAGTGTTATTCTCCATCCGCGTCACTAATTCAGTGCGATATGCCGAGGTCAGGTGGCAAGTGGAGATGAAAATCGGCAATTCGTCTTCAATGCTGATGGAAAAACCGCAGAGAAGTATTTCTACATCTGTTTGTTAAAGCACCTTTTACATGCGGAAAATAAACAGAAGCAGACACAGGAAGGAGGAAGGTTGTGAAAACTACTTATAAAACAGCGTGGAAAATTAAAAACTACTGGTAGACATCAAGCACTCTATTCTACAGCAGCACACTCAGCAGACTCTACAGAACCATCTAAAGAGTGCACGTCAAGTCAGATTTCCCTCTTAAGAATGAAGGATAATTCCATTATTTCCTTACTTTGAAGAATTAAATGATGAAAAATTTTGAAGGAAATTAATTTGAGAAGACCCATCATTAGGATATATGATGCTATTCTGTACTAACGTAGGTCACTTTCTTAATCAAAACTCTTCTAAGTTACTGCTTATGACTTCTTTGAATGTTCTGCTTTTATTCAAACTGAAAACAGAAAGCAGACATGAAAACGAATGAATCTCTAAAAATAAAAAAGTAATTCTTTGGTTCTTTGTTACCTAAAGATTAAAATAATTATGTAGGTGGTATTTGTAATATATCTTGGGCAAATGTTTCACATTTAATGTCTATTTCGAGTATCAAAGAATACCGCTGTCCAAGAAAACAGCGTTTCATGGATGAGATCCTACAAATAAAGGAAGGAAGAAGTCTGGTCCTTAGAAATCAGTGAAACATTTCCTACCAGGATGTGACTGGATTACCAAGGTAGTTATTTCTCTGCTAAATAAATTCCCAGTTTGAGGACTGGAATCTTCCATCAGTTGCTACCACGCATCACTAAAAGTGTATATACTTACTTAAAAAAAAAAGATGTTCTATATACATCACGTGGTACTAGGAGACAACAACTGAAGCTGGCGGCTTGTAGAAAGTACAAGTGTTGAATAAACAACAGAAAAATCTTAATGAAGGGTACTGGAATAACCCCTATAGTTTTAAAAATTAATAACCCACATTCTTTCCACCAAGAATTATTATTTTTGTGATTCTGTTTAGAACCTTTCTAAAAGGTGAGTTAAGCACTGCTTTTTACTAAGAAAAGTCAATTCAGATTAAAGCAGATGCGCTGGATCACAACTGCGCCTATATTTTTTAATGGAGTGTGATGCAGAGATCCCTAAATTCGTGCCAGAGCAGTATTAGCACATGCTGTATAGCAACACAGAGCCGCTTAATTGGCCCTGCTGAGATGGAGGGCTGACTGGTGTGGAGGCTGCTGGGTCTATGAAGCTGTGCTATTTTCTGCCCTCAGACCCCCCCGACAGCGTTGCACCGGCCATCCCGTTTCACGTGGCACGAGTCTGGGACAGCGTCTGTTAGAGTGATGAAATGGGTACCACAGAAATGCTCGCGGTTCACCCTCCTCTCACAGCTGTGACAGCATTCATTTTCCCTATACCATAAATATAGAGGGAGCGATGGATGCTGTCTTCAGCATGAGCCTTATCAACTCTGTGTCCTCCATCGGCTTGAAGACATGATTTTTGTCACTCTACGCGTAAGATCGAACGACAGCTACGTGTCCACGGCACAGGCAGGTCACAGCAGCCGTGGAATGCACTGTCAAGGGCTCGCATCCCTACGTGTCTGGCGTGCACGCGAGACCCTCTTCCTCTCCTCCGCTCCTGGCCAAGGCCAGCCTCTGTTGTTCCAGCTGTTTTGCCGAGGATACCACGAGGCTCCCTCTCACCCCACCTCGGTCATTCCCTGTTTGACAGAATTCTGAAAGGAATGACATTTACCAAACATGCACCTGGGGGTCTTAAAGAGACTGATCTTTCACTATATTTGATTCTACATTGCTGAAATGGATGTCAGGTCAGCTGCTAATGCAGAATAAAGCAGAATTTTTCATGTCAGGGATATATCTGGGGAGTTTCTAACGTGAATTAAACGGCTAAAGAGTATTTACAAAAAAGAAAAAGACACAGGCATACGTGTGGGAAGAAAGTAGGGCGAGAGAGAAGGGGGAGAAAACAAAGAAGTGTGCAGGTATATTAACTTGTGGTTGCTGAATTTAATCTGCAGCTGGGACTTAAACATTGGCGGAACACCCAGAGAAAACGATATTTAAAACACTCCTATCCCCACTGACAGAGCAGCCAACAAGCTGGTAGCAGTACGCGGATTAGGCAGCCCACAGAAGGCTTAAGCGCCCCAGAGGAATCTCCCACGTTGTTAGTTTTACTCTACTAGAAGCCTTTGATTATTTTCTTCAGAATGCAGTGCCTAAAAATCACTACGGAATCTCTTAGTTTCAGAAAAGACTACTGCCCCAACAGACAGCTGTATTTTGTTGGTCTGAAATGGAAACATAAGTGGAAACGGGTTTTATTTTTATATATTTTATAATTTGCTACAGTTAATGGGAACACTCACCGCAAATGTTAAGAAGGAAGAAGTATTGTTCTCGCTTCGAGGGAGCTCGAGACAGAACTTGAGTTTTCCCACCACTTGGCTCCTCTCCACAAAGAAAATCTCCACCTTGGTTATTTGTGTTAACGCTTAACACACCTTGGCTCCGAAGGTCTGGCTTAAAACTCACGCGCTACCGAGCTGACATCCACGTATTTGATAATGCCCGTTGCTAGCGCTACCGCCTACTGAAACACCAGTCTGTACAGACGTCAACAGCGAAAGGTCTGATTTTGAGTCATGTAACGATTGTTTTAGAACATAACCACTGCCCTTGCAGACCCCAGGCGGCCTCACAGGGCGGGACTCCGGCATGCCACCTTAACCGTCGCAGTAACTGCAAGCCTAAAACTAGTTTGGAGAAAAGCAGTGAATGTGTAGTCCTAGAGCTTAAAAAAAATGCTATTAATACTTCAGAATATCATCCTCCCAAAATAACTGGATTCAACAGAATAATATTCTATTAATTCCCTTTTTATTGGTTTCTCCTGTGGTAGGCTACCAATTCGCCTGTTACACCACTTGATATGCCCAGCTTGATATGAAGACAAGGGTGGAGCAAGAATGATATCAAAGAGAGGGTATTCCTAGTTGCGCTGGTTTGTATCAAACCATAACGTGTCTCAGAAGGTCAGGACAAAGCTTGCTATTGCCTGGACAAAACTACAACACTATACGACGATGTTGGTGTAAATCTAAAAAAATATTGAGGTGCTTTGCAGATTTTTACTGGCTCACCTTATCTTGGGAGAGATGTATCAAACCCAGGAGTCGGAAATCTGAACAGATATGCAAGATATAATGCTCATGCTGTCTAATTCATGCAGAGTTTTTCAGGAATGTTCCTGTCAGATTCCTAAGACACTTTTTTTCCTCCTGCAAACTGTAATTTTTTGGCAAATATTCTTCCCCTGTATTTCTTACCCTAGCCTTGAGTTTGAAAGATTCTGCATGTGCCCAAAGAACATAAAAACTATAATTTTAAAACAGTATCTATAATCTCAGCACACAAAGGAATTTTTCTCTCTATTCATTCTACAGATCCAATGTGACTCTGATCAATCTAGTTTATATAAGATCTTTTTTCCCATTCTTGAGTTATTTTGGTAGACCATGCACTATTATAAAGTTCTTCACACTCAGGCAATGAGACCAAGCACCGATTTGAAGTAAAAGAATGGAGCAATTTAAAGATGTGTAATTGCTGCAGGAAAGGAAGGAAAGGAAAATGTACCAGAACACTCACCTTGACGAATCTATGAAGTATATTACAAGAGCACCAATACTAAGAGCGAAGACTAAGACAACCTAGAAAAGAAAATAAAAGAGTAATTATTTAACAGTGTTAAAGCGAAACATTTGTTCTTTTACACACACAAAAAAGACAAGGAAAATAAATCACAAGTTAGTATCTTTTTTTATTTCAGCGGTCATTTTCTTTCGAAGGCTACTCCTACTTGAATTTCAAACACTGCATGTTATCATAGAATGCTTTCTTGCATGAGAGAGAGACACAAACAGGTTGAATCCTAGCTCAGGGAAACCCAGTATACAACTAGGTCTAGATCCTAACCTCTGCTAAACTATATTCTTTAATTGCAAATGGCAAGCGACCCTACTGCACGGCACACAAACCACACTACAGCTTTATCAGCCCTGTCCTTCAGCATTGCAGCACGTTGTTGTTCATTGGTAGGTAAACCAAGAGTGATGATAGATTAGACTGAATTTCCACTTATATCCACAGTCGTAAAATCCACAGGATAAGTGTTAAGGCTATGGAAAAACATGTATTTACTCTGCACCCCGCCCGCTGAGGCTACAGTTAGCTTTAAAACAGGTTAAAACAACAGCTTGGTGCAGCATGTCCTGATACAATGAATACATACCCCAGGCACCTTGTAGTCCCAACATTTCCCCCCTTCACATCTGTTGAAGCGTTTGAACCAAACCATTTTGTTAGGTCTAGCATCCAGCTCTTATCACCAAGGTAGAACTTGCTTTTCTGGTTGTGCAGCAGAAGCTGGACTAAGCACCTATGTCTCTAATGTCTTTCTTCTGAACATAAAGCCAATACAATTGCCTGTTCTACTGGTTCCCAACCATTCCCCAACAATGTGGGAAGACTGAGTTTCACATCCTGCCCAAAGCAGGTCTGCATCTGCACAGGACAGCATAACCGCAAGCGTAACTTCAAATTTTGGCTGGAAGAACCACGAAGCAGACAACAGCCTGTGTACCCATTGCGACTTAGATCCCTGACGCCCTTACTCTAGGTTCATGTCTCTCGAACAATGCCATCCACTGGGTGACCTGGAATCCGAAAACATGAACCCAGTAAGCTATTTTTTGTATCTTACAATGGAATTCTTCTGGAAGGCATCAGAAAAGATTCCTGCCTGCTGCACTGAGGATGGGAAACAGATGCAATATTACCTCTCCTGAAACTCATCTGATCTGCTGGTCTACAGAGTCAAAACAAAATGGCCCTTAGTCCTCTGGCAGGCACGTCTCAAGTAGCTGCTTAGAAGTAACGTCCCTTAAAATAAACTCAGAGAATTGATCACTCAGGGTTGGGTAAACCAGGGTACTAAGGGGGACACACAGCTCCTCCAACTGCCAGTCAAAACACAGCTTCGTAGGTCAGAAGGGGCTGAAATTTAAGACACTACCTAAACAGCTGGATGTGGGAAATAAGCTAGCGGTGTCATTCCAGTTCTGACTGAGCAGATTTATTAATCCGTATGAATTCTGTAACTAACACACTACCGACACCATTGCTACTTCTGTGGACAACCTCTACTGTTCAAGCAACAGAAAAGCGCTGAATCAAATATTTCTTCTTTCATTACAGGCTTCAGAGCGTTTTCTGAAGCTGCCGTATTAGGAAGGAGCCCGACAGTCAGCGCAAGCAATACAAGGGGACGTGCAACGTGTTGATGCTAGGCAGGCTTACTGAAACAACACTGCGGAGGCTTCTCTGCTCTCAGCCACCAGTCAATGCTGTAATGGCAGTATCTGAAGCAAGGTGTAATTATAATTATCTAACCAAACTCTGGAGCTTCACAGGGCCAAAATCAAGCATGCACTTATTGTCTAATAAAAGAAACAAACTCATTAATTTCTTAATATTATGGAATCACTACAACTTGTTAAAAAAAAAATCTATTCAAGTGAAAGTTTAAACTAATTTTTCATCCCTTTTAGATCTTGCTGATCATAACCTTTTGCTTTGTGAATGTCTGAGAAAGAGTATCGTGCCTGACTACAAGTACCTGCTGTCTTACCTGATGCATTATCGCCCAAATCACTGAGATCTGTCACTCAAAATCAAGGACTGAAGCGTGAAACTCTTCAAATAACATTTTTACTACCTAATTCTGATATAATGTTAACATCTAGAGTTTGAATCTTCTTTCATTAAACTACATTATTGTTCAGGTGCGTACAGGTGTTGCAAGGTGAAATAAGCTATTAAATCCATACCAACTGGTAAGAGTCCCACCATCTCACAAGAAACCCACAGAGTGAACAGCAGTTGTGGAGCATCACGAGGCAATATACCCCGACTTACGATTAGCAGTGATCCCAAGGCCTGTTTTTCTCAGAATTAAGTTACTGGGAATCAAACCGGTTGTGCACACCCACATTAAGTGTGCGGAAACAGCAGAGCCTGAACTAAATACCTTAGAGTTATACTAAAATTTAGAAAAGAAAATTAATACCCTTCCATGCTATACACACACACTTGATAGAGTCTCAGATGCAAGTTTTTTGCTGTTTTCCCATCCAAGAGAGCTCTCGTTACCCTGCGACGTCTGAACGTTCTGTGGAAGACGGAGCAGAACTCACTGATGTTTCCAAGGCAAATTCTTGCTTACAAAACACTGAACTATCCAACCATCATGAACAGAAAACAGCATAGAACTCAAGAGGGAAAGCAGGAAATAAAGAAGGGATAGTTGTCTATTGTTATACTTCTCTCTACATGAAGTGTTAAAATAAGAAGTACACAGCAAAATAAAAACCTGTTCCTGTAACCCCCTCACGGTCCCGGGCACCAGAGAGCCCTTAGCTGGTGTTCTGATGACAACCTGTTGTGCACGGTTCTTCAGAAACGTCTGAAACTCTTATTAGGCTGAGGTTAAATTTTTCAGCCCTAAGCCTACTGTACTGCCTAGAATATATTAAGTTGTTCATGATTAATATATTTAGAGTTTCACTTGATTTTAATTTCCACATCCATACAGCAAATTCTGTTAATGCGCTACTGAGCTTTTTCATACAATGCTTTAAAATAAAGCCCTATTAGCTTTTATATTTCTAATTACTTAAAGAGAATACAAATTATGACCATGAAGCTACATCCTCAAAGATCCACTAGTTTTGGGACACTAAAGTTTGCATTAGTAAGATGTCAATAGCCTGAGGTTTTGACCTCATTTGGATGAAAATTTACATACTTTAAATACAAAAAGCAAACTTCCTTTAACCACAACAATTTTATTTCTTTTATGGACAAAGAGAATTTCCTCGCCTGGATTTGTTAGCAATAAAAACCTGCATTTCTAAGGACACACCAGCTCTAAGTTACATTTCAGAAGTAGGAACTACCTAATCCTTGCTTGGCAGCTCCAGCATTGGTCTGCAGACTCTAGGATATGCACCAGCACCTGGGCAATTATTGCAATTTAACAAAAGTAAGATTTGAGCAGGGCTAGACCACAGAAAAGCCAAAACGGTTTAAACTGATGGCTCATTAACTGACACCCTACATGCAAACAACAAACTTCAGAAAACATTCTATATAGGCAAAGCCATAAATGGTAAAAAATTATGCACTGATATGAACAGCTAAGCAATTAATATCTCTTTGTTTACTATAAATACAAATTAAGTAAGTGCTATTTATTATAATGCAATATAGAGTCCTGCTCTAAAAATCAGTGTTCTCCACTTTTTTTTTTTTTTGGCAGCACTTCATATTAAGAGGTTTTTATTAATATTACCTTTGGACATACCAGTGAACTAAAGCAGCTGCATGATGTTAAATTATACAATTCATATTAGTTCATCCAACAAAATGGTCTTCAGAACTTTGTGACAAGACAAATAAGATGCAAGATATATTTTTACAGCTAACAAGAGTAAATATGTGTTTAGAGACTTTTTTCCCTGCTATACCCTGATACTCAGGAGTAAAGCAGGAGTGAGGATCCCTGAAACCCATCAGCAGGACCTAGTACCAGGCTCTGGACAGAGCTGACACTGACTTTTCTCTGGGCCTGAAGACATCGCCCTGCCTCCAGCCTTTCTGCCTCTGCTCCTTTACCTGGTGCCTCCCAGGCCAATGGATAAATAACTAAAACGAGAAAGGCAAAAGTACAAAATACCCACATTCTACTCTATGAGGTCACGAATTCCCCGGGGTTCTGAGAAGGTCATTCTACCTCATTCAGGTTTGCAAAGATCATATTTCTTATTGATGAAACGCTCTCTTAATATCTTCTGGAACAACTGCATACAGCGGCAGCTCCTCTTTAAAGAAAACTATCCACCACACACCAGTGGCCGTCAGCCACCTCGCAAGAGCAAACCAGGGAATGCAGCAAACGAGGGCTGAGGCGGGTGAATAGGAGGAGAAAGATAAAGTGATAAAATAATAAAAAGACAAAATAAGATACCATCTTGGTCCTACCAGCAATAAATAATAAATTAAAAGTTCAAACAAGGATTCTAAGAAAGAAGCGGATTTTGCAGTTAATATATGAGCCAGGCTTAATGGAGCACAATGCTCTGAAGAGGCAGCGGCGATACACGCATTGGTTCTCACGCGAGTACAGGCAAAGCGCCAACTGCACAGCCAGCACCTGCGGCTGACCCGGGACACGGGCTAACAGCTACGAATCCTGAGGGACGCGCCTGCTGCCGCCGGGACTTACTGGCCCTGCTGCCATTCTGCGCGCAGAAGAGGCAGGTGGTGCGAGGGGGGCGACGACCCACAACGCGTTTCTACTATTTCTTCCACGCTTTGAGCGCCAGCCCGGATCTAGCATCCAATTCTGGAAGGAACTGAGCACCACCAAGCTAGAGAGTGAGCAACCCCATCTTCCAGGGAAGTCAGAAAAGGTTTGAGAGCGCACAACTCTTCAGAGTCTTTACTAAACATTTATTTTTGAGCCTGGAGCAATTAAGGTACTAAGTCCAAACTTTGCAACTTTGATAGCCGCGTCAAAAATGTCTCAGAAACCCAGGCTTGAAAACGTTTGCACACAAGCTATGTCCTTTCAATTGCATTTTCTGCTTCTTGATTTTGTTTACCTTTATTACACAACAAGGAGGTAACTAAAGTTAATTACCTATTAAATTCTACAGTAACTAAATTAGTCACCAACATGCGTTTAAAGAGTACGGAAAACTTTGGAAGCTTTATGAGATTCTTCGCTATATAAATTATGCCCTTTGGCAAAGCTCACATAAACTTACCATTTAGCAAGAAAAGTCAAAGTTTATCGAAAAGAGGCGGCGAAGGGGAGTGAGAGGTGACTACTGGATAAACCAATAGGCAGTAAGGTCTCAGTGAACTTCTCTAGGAAAAGGATTTCATTTAAAACTAAAAGGCAGCAGCGCAGTGGGTCAGCCTGAGCTCTGGATGATGATCCTGAGGAACCAGAAGACTTGGTTATTATCCCCAGTTCCGCCCCTCGTGTGGCGTGTGACCTAAAGCATGACTCGACCTCGCCACGCTTCCCGTTCTCCCTCTTGCGTTCATTCGGCAAGGACACGGCATGTCAGCTCATTAGGGCAACACTGCCTGTCGTTACCGGTGTTTGCCATGGATCTGTAGCACAGCTGAGACCTCTCCTGCACCACCACAACAAAAAGCCCGAGCAGGACACTACACAACGCTATCAGCACTACCTATGAGAGCAGAGGGGCTTTATTAAAGGGTTTCATTTAAATAGAAAGGCATCAGTAGCTCTAAGATAAACTTCTTGGGTATCTTTCTGGAATTACATTTTTGGTCCCATTAAAGCCACTGGCCAGTATAGCAGGATTCAATTAATTACTGAAACTAATATTATGTATTTATTGTAAATACGTCTTCAAAAACACAGTTCACATTCAATGCATCTCTTTTTAGACTTGCATAATAGTGACAAGAAATATAGAAACAAAATTGCTGGGAGAGAAAACAGATACAGCAGATATAGAAGTGTTAGAGAAAGAAAAAGAAAAAAGGAAAGGAAAAAGGAAAAAAAGATTGATTAGCCACAGATTCAGTTCATACATATTGAACTTATGCATCAGAACAGCAGAACAGTAATTTGAGTACTATCTGAAAGGTACAGGTAAGGTGCACGGATGGTGAAGGCCTGAATCACCGTGAGCTTGCCTACCTGGTCAGAGCTGCAGCAAGCGATTAAGGGAATGGGTCGCTGGGGGTAGGATAGATGGTATCTCTGAATGAAGCCACACAAAACAGAATCAGCCAGTTCAGCCTGTCTGCCACCAGCTGCATTTTATTCTCTCTCCAATAAGAGATTCGACTTTCTTACATACCCCTTAAGAGACTACCTCTCATTTGAGCAGACTGCTTGAAATTAAGAAGAGTCTTTCTTATTAAAGGGATGCTGTGGGATCAAAATTCAGCAATCATTAGAGTCGACACCAGAATCAGGAATGTGAAAAATCAAAGCAGGAAATAAACCAATAAAAACTAGTAACTTAATGCACTTCATTTTCCACGTCCATTCCCAATCTCACTGGAGGAAGAATTTTTAAAAAGGAACTACTTTTGATACGTCCTGTTCCGTACAGGCTTCTAAGATGTGTTAATATTTCAGCTTTATTTTTCTTTCTTTATCGAAGTGGAGTTTTTTTCTTCAACCTCCCAATGACATTTTGACAATAAAAGGAAAATTTCTGTTCAGTCCATAAATTTGAAAAGACTGAGATCTTCTAATTAGTGAAAAAATACAAGACAAAAAGTCCCATCTGTTAATGGTGCTCTGTAGCTTGAAATTAATTAGGTTTGCTGGGAGAGTGCCTAGCAATACGACCAATTACAGTGCATGCAACTTTTCCAATTCAGTATTTAATTTCATTAGTCAAAAAAAAAAAAAGCAGTATTTTCTATCACAATATGCCATTTGCTAGAGCTAAATGCATAGCATTATATGTATGTAAATATATATATGTGTGTGTGTATATATATATATTTATTTTTCCCCTCCAACCTACAAGGTCCTTCCTCCTGATTACCCAGCAGTCATCCAAATCACCTCCCACTAAGGTCAATAAAAATAGAATCCACTGTTTGTATATTGATAAAACCATAACTCACACTGATTTCCAGCGGATGCCTGGCCGACTCCACAGTCACGCTGAGCAAGAGCTATGTTGGTAACAGTTACCTACACGCTGTTCTTCCAGTTGTCAGCGTTCTCGTGTTCAAATTCCTCACACCCCGACGGCAGACGTGGGGCACCAGTGAGCCTACTGGAACGTCATTTCAGAGAAAGGCGTCACTGACCTGACGAACACTCACATTGCGCCGACTAAAAAGCAAACAAGCCCAACTGCAAAACCGCTCAACGGCAAAAGAACCCAGCTCTAGAGCCCGGCCCCCTACCATGCACAGCACAGCGGCAGCGGAGCCCCCATAACGATGGATGATCAGTCACAGTCCCATCCCCAGTGCCAGGCCTGGAGAAAGCCCTTGCTTATTGTGTCACACCCTGAAACGCGGCGTATGGTGATTCATTTTTGTAGTTGTTGCTTCTGTGTCCCTATGTTTCAGGTGTGACAAGAGCCTTTCTATCTCCAGATGAAGAACTGGAACCAAGTAACTTCCAATGGAACTCTCATCCCACCTCCGGATAAAGAGAGCGATCGAGGAAAGCGAGATGAAGCAGCCGCAGAGACCCTTGCACTTTCTGGTATAGTGGTCACACACAAAAAAAAAAATCACCTGTGTATGAAGCATCTTGAAAAGCACAAAAGACCACTAAGTTATGGAAAGGATAAGAGAGACAAGATATTGCCCCAAAATCGTAACCGGAATCTGTATAACTAATTTAGGAAACAATCAAAGTACAATGGTTCAACATTACCTGAAACTAAGAGGTAATCAAATAAGGTCTGTACCAGTAAAAAGTAATCACTTGACAACAGTCAACCCACCCCTGTATCGGGAATACCACGACACAGAACTGAAAATTAATAAACTGTAAAAAAAAACCCAAACCCCCCCCAAAAAAACAAAAACCAAAACCCTACCAAACAACTGGCAAATGCTGTCTTTTTAAATCAAGCGATTTTCTATTTCTTAATTGGAATCTTGTGTAAAACAAATTAAAAAAAAAAAAAACATAACCCAAGGAAATTTCACTGCTGCTTTTTTCTCTACTTCAATGTACTCTACTCCTCACTAGTTCCCTTCAGCCATTTGTTACCTGAACAACAGCATAAAAGAACATCCAAGATATGAAGGAAAAAACAAGATGGAAACCAAAGTGTGGTGGTAAAATGCCAGAAAAGAATAATACAATAGAGTGAAGAAAACACTGTGTCTTTTCAATGTTGAAATCAGAAACATATTTCTGAAGGAAATGGCTCGGGGTAAAAAAAAAAAAATCCACTAACAAGTGCTCTCGAGAACAAATAAAGTTGCAAATGTGGACCTTCTGAGAATTTAGGCCTGATCCTGCAACCCACAGCGCGTTGTTACGATGTTAGATGTATTAACACTGCTGCTGAAGCACCTACAAGGTTTATTGCCCTGTCGTAAGAAATGACTACAAGGAACTACATTTCTTTGCGAATGGACCACTTTGAGGATTCCATTTAATGAAATTATTTACCTTACACATTCAAATTAATGCTAGATTGTGTGGCAGACCAAACAAATCCTCACGTTCCTCGGCCATTTGGACGTCAGAGACTGACAAGCAACCTCCAGGGCAGACAGTCATGTCAATAAATGCTGAAAGGAACTGGAGGAGGACAAATTAACAGAGGTTATTCCCTCTTGCTAAGGCTTTATGGTTGAATGGGTTGGGTGAGTTCATTTACTCAGATTTGCTGTTACTATTCCTAAATTTTCAAATAGCAGAACTCCACCAAGACAGAAACAATTACCTCCCTTTTCAACGGTTTAGGTTCTCAGTCACAAGAACTCCCACATACAGCAAAGGGGATGCAGCTGTGGAAGCATACTCTGAAAAAATAGAAAGCCTTTGGCTTCAGTAAGGCCTAGTGAGATTTCACTCAAGAAACAGACTGAATGAGGAAGAAATGGTCGCATCATTCGGCATACAATAAAGCCGCTTGTCAAGGAATGTACTTTGAAACAGCCTGAAAACAAGACAGTCTTCAGAAGGGAAAAGAATCATTGCAAGCGTATCTGATTAACGGCGAACCCAGTTTGCTGCTGCAGCACTCAACAAGGCAGCTCATCTTCCATTTAACTTCACCTAATGCGGTGGGTTTTTTCTTAACTCTTTTGTCATATAAAAATCATTCCCAGAATTGTAATATTTCCACTTCTGTCCCCACAACCACCATAGCGTATAACAATTGCTGATACCCGCAAACGAATGAAGCCTTGTATTCGCTGGTCAAGTTCTACTGTAAGTCTAGGAAAATCGATAGCTGTTTCATCCTAGCCCTCTAAGGAGAGGGAGCCATCAACAAGACTTTTTATTAGGGACCACTACACCCTCAGAGATTTGCATGAGGATTTGCAGGAGCTCGCTGTACCTCAAGTCACATTGTCTGCCCAGTGATTAGGCTCAGCTTATTGTCAACTACATCAGGAGCTTTCTTGTGGCGATTAAACAAAATATCAAACACTGGACATCGACGAACGAAAGCAATGCGAGGAAGCCAGGCTAAATGGGAAGGGAGGGAATGATTGTTAATGGAGTTAAACAACAGTGTTTTTGAAAGTCACCTTTGTAAGAATGTTTTTCTTTCTTTTTCGCTGGCATTGTTTGCCCTTCAGTCATTTTGCCAAAATCGATTGCTTTGACTGATAGCCACAGGAAAACATCTCTCATACCAATCTGTATTGGAGACTGAAAAATTGGCTTTTTTGATCATTAGGAATAAATCTAAGCCTACTTAATTACCCAGCTTTATACGAGAATTCGTGAATACAAAAAGCTGCCTTTAATTAGTGTGCAAAAGAAAACTAGAGAGAGCGCATGCCTGAGCTGTAAATTGTAGCACTGACTAAGTGTTAGTCATTGTACAGACTTAAGATGCCTGATAATTCCGTACAAGAGCACACACCTCAGCTTACCTAAAAACAGAAAATAAAACCAGTGTAATGCTTTTCCAGGGGCTACTTCAAAATATAATTCTGCTCAGAACTCTCCATTTCCCATGGCAGCATAAAAATAGACAATGTGCGCTCTTTTGGTTTTAGCCTAATTTGAACTGAAAAGTCTGCCAATTAATTCTTTGACACAGTCATCACTCATGAGATAGGAGATCTCGACAGAATGAGATAAAATTTTAGCAGTTTCACTGGAGCAGCTAAACCTAAAGTAGCCAAATGTTCGGGGTTGTGGTCACCTCGGTTTACGGGGAAGCCTTCATTCACGGCCAGAAAGCCCTTTTGCTGGGCTTTGGAAGGTAATGAACAAACGCTCATATAGTGGTTTCTGCTTCTTTAAAAAACATGAGCATAAGTTTTCCTTTTATCTGATGTAAAATCTGCACAAGTGTAGTTATGCGCTACTACAGGTGAAATCTTGATTCGCAGTGTGGCGCAAGGCTGCGGTGCTACACGGAGGCTGCTTCGCGGTTTGGCACTTCGGTACCATCGGTTAGAGGCACTGGTGATTTCCGTACCGTAACCATCAAGGAAACGCTGAGGGCATGTTGTGAGCGTTGCCGACGTGGAATTGCAACTCGACATCGCGTACCAAACGGTGAGAATTCACATGAGGTATGAAATGTAACCAACGAGTTGCAACTATCACAAAGACCGAGGCAGAAAACAAATGATGTAGCAAGCAGTGATGCAGACAACGACGGCGCGAGCCAAGGTGAAAAGGTGTTTTTACAGAACAAACTACCACCACAATTACTTGCAGTGAATATTTTCCCCATTTTTGAGGGGCAGGGTGGAAAGAGCCATTTCTCCCTAAGGATGCAAAGACTGATTTATTCAGCACACTTGTTTCCTGCAGATGAAACATGTCCCCTGCGTTGCTTTGTGGCTCTAATTCTAAAACTGAAACCTTTTTTATGAGCCTTCTTAATGTGGTTTAAAGATAATATCACATAATCGTATGATTAAAGGCTTGCAGAACCAACTTCCAGTGTAACTCTCTGCTCTTTACTACCCCTACTTTTAAAAAACATACAGCAGTGACGACTAAATCTGGTCTTGAAACCCACTGTTACCTCAGCTGACCTTTTCTCCTGCTCATGACAACACTATGTCAGGCCCTTTCACCCTCTGGCATCATGGTTTTTATTCTTTTTACATAACATGAAGAGTTGAATTCAAAGATAACTTTTCAACATCATCCCTTCCCCTGGGTCCATAGTCTTTGCATCTTTACCTGGCTTTGCTAGCCTGTGGTATGTCGCATCAGCACCCTTATTCTTACAGATGCCCTCTTGAGGGTGGAGACCTAGAAAACTGCCTGTCTCCCTGCATGCTTTATGTGGTCCCCTGCGAAGGTCTAAGACTGTAAGACTACCGAGTTTCATTCTGAAGCTTATTCACTGACAAAAAAAACCAGAGGGTGGAGAATGACAAACGTACAACTTCAGCTTATGTTCTGTCTCCTAACTGTCAGCTGGTACATATTTTTTCCCTTTCTCTGCAGGCTTGCTTCAGCCTGGCTATATTCTCTTTCTGAGGAGCTACAAGGGCATTTATTCTGAAAACCATCAAAAAACAAAATTGGACAAACCACCAGGTAATCACATACCCATCCTGGCCAAAGAGATTTATAAGAGGCTGCACCTCCATGTCTTTAAGTTAGTAGGCAGTTTTAGTTCACATTTTAAAATGTTACAGAATGAGCAGAGGTTGAAAGAGCACTTCGGGATTTAAGGATTAAGTGTTTCAAGAAAAAAGTTATATCTTGCATGAGCTACACAAAATCTGGCAGCAAACTTCATGAAAGACAAAGGGTTTTTCTCTGAACGAGCAGTGCAGAATCTAGCTGAGATTCTGGCCAGGTAAATTACGCCATTGAAGTATAAACCTTCTTCCTTTTATTTCTTCATGTGCTTGCCTTCTCTCCCTCCTGAAGATCTACTTCGTATTGATCTCCTAGAGAGATTCAGTCCTCTTACTTTATTCAAAAAATGTTTTATATTAAAATAGGTCACCTTTTCAGAATCTATTCTAGAGCAGAAAATTTGAAAGCCAGATGTGGGGGAATTACCCTTTTAACACATGCTTTTTAGATGTAGCATCTGTTTAAGTCTTTAGTCTGGGATGAGAAGTTTCCCCCCTCCCAGCTGCAGACCCAGCTCCTTTCCTCCACAGCGCTGCATCTCCAGAGCTCACATCTCCGATCCTCAGCCTCCCCTAAAGACACCGCTGCTGTTCTCTTTCAGTGGAGAGTGAAAGAAAACGTGGCAGGCAAAAGAGAAGGAGCACCAGCGGCGGGTGGGCTATTTGCTTTTGCACCAAACCAAAGTCCCCTCAGTCCCTGGGCTCTGCCAGTGACCTCCCCGCTCCACTGACCCAACCGACTGTACGCGCACCCCTCTGCAGAGGCCAAAGAATGGACAAAACCCAGAAGATAATCAAATGTAGTCCAATGACACTTAAAAAAATGCATATACCAAATCTGCGGATGGAAAATATTTATACTCTGGTAATGACACCGCACAAGACCAAACACTATCAAGTCATAATACTAACAAATAATTTGTTTTCCCAACAGCTTGGCTGACACGCTCCCTCTCTGCCTCCCAGAGCTGGAAGAAAAAGCTTTCAGCATTTATAATTTCAGACATTAAATTAAGTTAAAATTCCTTTTGCTGATTGCCTGAAACCTCAGAAGCCCTCTCTGCTCAAAGCAATCCGATGACAAAGACCTATGTAAAAGCACGCCAAGGCAACTCAACACGCTGACTCAGAAAGGAAGTCCACCGACTGATTCATCGCCGTGACTGCCAGCAGGACGGCTGTATTCCTTGGAGGCCTCTTGTTTAAGCAGTTTCTCAAGTCATAGTTCGGTTTCTTATCGTGGTTCCAGGTATATTAAACACCGGGAAGACCAAACACATCCATACCTGCTTACAGAGCTGATTTTAAAGCTGCAGCTTTTTCTTAACTACGAGTAGGACGTCACTAGTAACAAGACCATGCCGCAGGGCTGTTCCACAGGGAAAAACAGGAGGGCCAGGCTTTTGTGAACGAGCACAGCCTTTGTTAGGACAGGTGACACACACAGTTTGCCCTGACAAGGCAAGGCTGAGCTCTGCCACTGGCAGCGGCGTTATCAGCTACGCGTGAGCAGAGCAAGCTGGCTTATTTTTATTCCGGTTCCTTGGTGGATTAGAAGCAAGTGACCACCGTACCGAATACAGAGCGCTTGTTTAGATTGTGTTAACTCGGACCGCTTTATGTATTTTCCCAGAACAAACCCAACAGACCTCAGGCTCAGCCCCTTTATTTGCAAAAAAAAAAAAAAAAACAAAAAAAAAAACCACCACACACAAAAAACAACACAAACCCCAGAAGTCAGCAATTCGCATTCTTCTCAAATCTGCCAACCAACCACAAAGGCAAGCCTGTGCAGCAGGCAGTTTTGGATGATACCTGCATAACTCCTATATGGAGTTAATTATTTATATGAAAAAATAAAATATTGAGCTAAACTAGGTAAATAATAGCTTATTGAGAATTTTAATTTCTGAAACACTTCTATGGGAAAAGTAGAATAACAATTAGATAGATGCATAAACATAAGCAAACCACTTCCTTCCCAAAAAGAATGAAGGTTGAAAAAAAAAAAAATCAAGTCCTCTAATGCCCTTCATAAACTTAACATTTTATTAAAAAATCTTACATTTTTAAAGCAAAGACTTTCTTATACAGAAATGTAAGAGATATCAGATGAAAACTTCCTTCCAATTGCCCCAGAATTCTAAATTTATATCTAACCCTCCATTTAAGAGCGTAACAATTTCAACTTCTCATTAAAACTTTTTTGCTTCCCGGCAAACAAGGAGTCACTACATTCACTTACGCTCAGTTCATGTTTTGAAAGGCTTTTTCAAGACCACAGAGGCTAGAAACTTCCTGTGTCAAAATCAGAGTTTAGGGAAAGCATTCTGATACCCAGGAAAAAAACAAACTCAGAGGCTTTTTTCCTCTGTGATTTTATGACCGAATCCTGCATTTTTGTTGTTTCTGCAATCCAAGGGGTACTGAGTGATCAAAGCTCAAACAGCACTTTCAATTATAAAATTCTCAGTTCGTTCGCTTGAGGAAACGACTTGTTTTACATTGAGGCCCTGAGACTCCTGAAGGAGCTCTCCTACCACTTGTAAAAGCAGCTGAGTGTGCCTAAGTTACTATTTTTTGAGTGCGCCACAAATTGTCAATAAACAGAGATATCTTGGAGCTACTACATCTACATGCCTTTTCAGAGAAGGATTAAATGCAGATTAGAGGCATTTGAGCTAAATTCTTATCAAGAGGTTCAATGAGCTTGCAGAAACATTGCCCTCCTCCAAACGCTCCTAGGAACGCTACAGCTACCAATAGCATCGTAGTTATGTTCAGCGACACAAGTACTAATAATAAAGAAAACCAAACAAATCAAACTAATCTCTTCTGCGTTATTTGCAGTCCACTCTTGACAGCACCACTTAACAGTGGTTTATCATGAGTCTTACCAAATTGCATCAGTTTGGTCTGTCATTTCAGTCTATGTCCCTGACATAAACCAATGACAGAGACATGATAATACAAACATCTCAGATTTCATTAAAAAAATTAAAAAACGAAATAAAACAAAAACACCCCAACCAAGCAACAAACCCCACCAACCGCCACCACCATTCTTTTCAGCCTATCTAGTAATAAATTAGAAGGGGATAAAATTTGACCACAGCAAAGCATTCTAATGGTTGAAATACATGAGCTTAACATGGACAAACCTCACTGGTTTTAAAATGTATTATTTTGAAGATAATTTTAATACAGACAAGCCCAGTAAATGCTTTGGAATCCGTGTTATTGACAATAGTGTTCACTGCACGTTACAAAGCTGGTGATCTTGAACATCACCACCCACTTTTACAGGACTGTTTAGTTTCCACAGTGCAGTCTATGCAATAATTTTAAAACAAAAAAAAGGATATTTTAAAACTCTGAAATCCTCTGGAGAAGTTACACATTCAAAATTTACCACCAGGTGTAATGGGTGCTAACTTTATAGCAACAGGTTAAGTCCTCCCACCACAGTAAATGGCTGTAGTTTTTTTGCAACACTTGAATAAAGAATAACAACATGGACTATAAGAGTGCGGTACAATGACATTTAGAGTATCTAAAAACTAACAATAACGTCAAACTGTTCAGGAGAAAAAATATTGTCAAAATATATTGCTTCACAAGATCCGTATCTTTCTAGAGAGGTACATGACCCAAATAACGGAGAGGAATGAGCACAAGATAAGGCAGGTTGCAATGATAAATTTGTATTTTTCTTCTCATAAATACCAAGAAATGAAGAATGCTTTAATACATACGATTATACGTGATGACGTAATCAACCTGTCCTCCAGGAAATTTTCCAACAGGCATTATATTTTAAAGAAAAACAATAATCCATTAATCAAACAACACTTCAGTGGAAGCGTCCATATGGGGTAAGAATTTAATCAGAGATGGGAAATCCATCCATTTCAGAACTGCCAATGGGCAGCGGGAAAGGGATTTACCTAAGATGCATGAGAGGTTTTTTGATTTGGGTTTTTGGGGGGTTTTGTTGTTGGGGTTTGCTGGTTTGGTTTTGGGTTTTTTGGGGGGTTTGTTTGCGTGGTTTTTATGGGATTAGGGTGTTAAATCTCAGTCTTGGCACACAAGAACCTCCACTGCATCTTTCTCAATTCCTCTCATCTGAGATGTTCTATTTTGTGTAAATAATTAAATATCCTTTGGAAGAGGAACATGGCACATCTCCCACAACCAAGCGCTATAATTAGTGTGCTCCTGAGACGACTCCTTACAGCCTCCTTTCTCTCCTCTCTTTCAGTCTCTCCTTAATTTTGAAGTATTATTTTCAAGCAATACGGTTGATCCCAAAGCATACTGAAAATCTTGCAGAGCTGGTCAACTCTTTACTACTGAGATTCTGCCTTCTTACCTTTTAGTTTTGGGGTTTTTATTTGCTTAGGACTATACAGACAACATTTAGATGAGGACAATTTTTAGATGACTACTGTTCAGGGTTACTGTGAAACGGACCTGTGGGAAGATATACCCCCAGGGACCTCACCACAGTTAGTGTCTCTGTTAGACAGAGGGGGTTGCACAAGTCAGGTGTAAACGTAAGGAGGGACTCCCGTGAATTTTCTATGTTACAGTCTTGTGCAAGATAGGAGATTTATCAACTCATATATATACACACGCAGGTTTGATCAAAAATGTCTGAACATACCTGCTTCAAGGACTCAAGCTGCATTACAGGACAATTTTGTGTCAGCAAAGCTAATGCTGAGCCTTAAGCGTCCTGACTTTAAGCCAAATCCCACATTTCAAAACATCTTTGTTCACATCCATGAGAAGACAGATTATGTATTGCTTCTCTAGTAAATCTCCCAACTAACATTATTAGTTTGTTTAAATTCAATTTTCAAATCTATGTGAATGCCTACGTATCTTACTCTTTCTTTACAGAAAGACTAGTTGTGATGAAGTTAGATGAAAACAGCAAAGAGTAACTTCTGGGCACTGTGTAAAAGGTGACAGGAAGAATCAGTTATTTTCTTTTTCTTATAGGTGCCAGTTCTGCTCATTTATCTGTTTTTGGCAACGAACCATATTAATTTTTGCCAAAGAAAGTATACGCACTGACGCTGTGCTGAGGCTCAAAAAATGATGTAGGACTTCATTTAATCACAGCAAATTGTAACAGAACTACCAAAACTCCAACAGCAATCCATTACACATCAAAAAGCAGGCAGCTTAAGCCCAGCTCCATTTACTACGCAACAAACTGAAGAGTCTAATGCCCTCAGCATATAGCTTTGCTAAGTAGTTGTCCACTTTAATCAGATTTGTGCAAACTATATTATTTGGCTGGTTACGGGGTTTGAATTTTTGTGTGTTCTTCACACAGTCAAGTTTATTTCGTGATGTATCTCTTCCATCACAAAAGATTTAAGTAAATCCAACCGCTCCAGACAAAATTCTTGGAGTTTATCTTTTCAAAAGTGACAAAGTTTTATAATTCATAGAAAAGCATAATACCTTCACCACTGAATAATCTCCTTTTCTGACACTCCAAAAGAGTTTCTACATGGGAGAAGGGAAACGAAGGGAAAAAAAAAAGAGAGAGAGAAGAAGATAAAGCTGTTTCACGTCACAGAGAATCAAAATTAAAGGGAAAAAAGGGGCCTGTAGTGATAGAACAAGGCATAAGGCATCCAGCCAACTGCTGAACACCCTGACTTTCTGTCAGCCTCAGCGAAATCCAGATTTCTCAGTTTCACTGTTCTGCATTATTACTGATGGCAAGGGATTTTTCCAGATTACAATAAATCACATTAATAACACTTCACATTATAAATAAATGAAGTAAATAATAGGGTATAAAAATAAGCAAAGGAAAACAGAGGCTATCAGCTAAACAATGAGTCCTACTGGTTTGCACACAGAATCTGAAGGGAAGCGGTGCTACTCCCATCGCAAGCAACTTCAGTTTGAAATAAGCTAATTTTAGCAAAGATAAACCAGATGCTTGCAGTCTAAGTACTTGAGAGAAGCTTTATCAGAAAGTCAAAGAACATGCATGTGTGGGAGCAGCAACACGATTGGCAAGAGCACAACCGAGCCCTGGCTAACTAGAGTTTTCCTTTGATGGCCAAACTAAATAAAAGTACACCAAACTACTGGTGGTTAATTCACGGGTCCTCCAGTAGTACTGGATTTTACATACAACTCATGCTGCTGTATTTGGTTTTGTTTTTCATTTAATTCATTAAAATATGAATTTTTTATATAGGAAATATATTTTAAAAAGTATAAGCTGTATTTTAATATATATACACACACGCACAATCAAAATTGGCTCAGCAAGGATCTTTAAAATAATATGCAATAACTAGCGGTCCTGCAGGAATAGAAAGGTAGACTAGAATAACTAAACCCACTCTGGTGCTATTAAGCCAGATGTTTAAGGTTAGTAACAAATTCAGTTTAGGCTTTTTAAAAAGGGAGCAGGATTTTCATATGAATCATCTCCCATTTCAATAATCCTGACACTAAAATATGCTTGGCGGAGTTAGTATCTAAGCACTTTTTAAAAACCAGTCTTTAACAGCAATAATTCAGTTACATGATTTTCTCATTTTGTCCAGAAGCTTTTCAAGCCTGTGGCCAGACCAATGTCCGCATATTTGACGCTCACCCTGTATCCCCCGATGCACACACGAACCAGAAAAGAACGTCCATTACACAAGTGCATTGCTAGCCCCTTGTCACAGAAAAAAATGAGAATTTCTTATTACTCTGTGACACCAAATTGCTTTCAGTATACGAACAGCATTTTCTCATGTTGGCATAGACTGAAAGTATGAGGATTTTATAATGGTTATGTTTACTCGGCATTTGTTCACATCCTCAAAGGACTGCCTCTAGCAGACTGACGAAAAGCCCAGGCTTTCATCTTTTTTACAATGACAGGAAACATTTTAATGGACAAAAACTCTTGCCTTCAATTAAAGCAACTGAAGCTGCTTGAGCCTATTGCAGAATTCAAAGGACAATCTGAAATACTGCTTTCAAGAATGCTCCGATACAGTAGTGGAAAACTCAAGAATGCAGGCTATTTTGCAGATTTCCAAGCCCAGACTATATGTGACCATTTAGGATCTAGATTGCTATAAAATTTTGTCGGGGCAAGGTTTTGGTAGCATCAGGGGGCTACGGAGTGGCTTCTGGGAGAACCTGCCAGAAGCTTCCCCCACGTCCAACAGAGCCGCTGGCCAAGGACAAGCCCATCAGCGACGGCGGCAGCGCCTCTGGGATAATGCATTTAAGAAGGGGGAAAAAAGACCCTGCGCAATTGCAGCTGGAGAGGGGAGCGAGCTCAGCCCTGCAGAGACCCAGGTCAGTGGGGAAGGAGGGGGAGGAGGTGTTCCGGGTGCCGGAGCAGAGATTCCCCTGCAGCCCATAGGGAAGACCATGGTGAGGCAGGCTGTGCCCTGCCACCCAGCGAGGTTAGCAGTGGAGCAGAGATACACCAGCAGCCTGTGGGGACCCCACACCGGAGCAGGTGGGTGCCCCCAAAGGAGTCTGTGGCCCCGAGGGAAGCCCACACAGGACCAAGTTTGCTGGAAGGACCTGTGACCCCACAGGGGACCCACGCTGCAGCCGTTCATGGAGGACTGTGTCCCGTGGGAGGGACCCCACGCTGGAGCAGGGGAGGAGTGTGAGGAGTCCTCCCCATGAGGAGGAAGGAGCAGCAGAGACAGCGTGTGATGGACTGACCTCAACCCCCGTCCCCCTGCACCACTGGCAGGAGGAGGGAAAGAAACTGGGAGTGAAGCTGAGCCTGGGAAGAAGGGAGGGGTGGAGGGAAGGTGTTCTAAGATTTAGGTTTTATGTCTCATTACACTACTCTGATTTGATGGGTAATAAATTAAATTCATTTCTCCAAGTCAAGTCTGGTTTGCCCATGACAGTAATTCGTGAGTGATCTCTCCATGTCCCTGTCTCGACCCATGAGTCTTTCAATACCTTTTCTCTCCCTCCTGTCCAGTTGAAGACAGGGAGCGATAGAGCAGCTTGGTGGAACAACTCCATTCCCTTGCAATTACCTCCATCGCTGTGAGATGATGATCTTCCAGTGTCTAGGTCTCAGAATTTTCTAAGATGCTTCCTTGTATTTTAATTCTAGACATCTTTCTGTAGCACAAGGCAGAACACTCTCCCTAACATATTATTCAGATCTCCGTAACTAACAATTCTGTTTAAAGATTATAAGTACTAGAGGTTCAGTATCACAAGTAATTGCACAGTTTTGAGGCTCAGTTTCTAACTGAGTATTTGGGAGGCCCTACTGGAAGGAGGCAGACGACTCTTTAGATCCCCTCCCTCTTTGTGGCACAGGAGGAAGAAGGCTGAGTCTGGGGAAAGGCAGGAAGCAAAGCACAGACAGAGATAAACGAGAAGTAATGGAATATGCCCAGTGTATACATGAACTTCTGTTTAGCTTTAAAATCCCACACCTCTTAAATTTTTCTGTTTATAGCATGCACATTTTCTTCACACTATTTCTTTCACACCATGTGGGCTGACACAGTTGAGAAGTAGGCCATGCAAGTTTTGCATGGATAGTGTACTTCAAAAATTGTTCTGGCACTTTGTTTGAAGAGCCAGGTTGTTCTCTGCTGGTCCTTGTGCAGCAAGATGTGTTTTGAATCTGTGACCTACTACATTTAAAGTTCCTGTTGCAAGACCACAATTAACCTTGATCCTGTGAAAACTGAACTTGTTTTAAAAACATACAAACATTTTCAAAATAAGATTAGGTTTATGCTTATCTTGAATTTCTTCTGTCCACTCTATGTTCAGCTAAAATGGACTTCAATTTCAATTTCCACTTCAGGTAACGAACTTGAGAGAACCTGATGACCTTTTTCCCCGTACCAAATCAAACTCCAGTTTGAACCAACAGCCCACACTCACCCAGCTTCGTTATCCTATTTTCCAGTGGTAGGACAACTTCAAGCTCTTCAGTTTTAACGATCAAAGAGTAGCAGCATGCATCAGTCAGCTTTTTAATGCCACTGCAATAAAGCTGCATTAGCCGTGAGCCTGCGAGCTCCTTTAGTTGCAACTTCATGGACTCTAGTTCATAACACATCCCCGTGGATGTTTTATAACTTCCATACACCACATGGAAGCAACTTGCCACTTACTGCCCGTCAACCAAAAGTGAACTTCTTAATCAAATCCCTTTTTTTTCCCCCCCGGTTAAATTATATTGCCTGTTTTCATTGATACTTTTGTATGATTTCCTGGTGGTATAATTTGGAGAGGCCTGTAACACTGTGCGATATTACAACAATGAATATAAGCCAGACACAGATAAAAAGTTTCAAGTTTGGATGCTGAAGATTATGGAAATCGTGCACATTCAGCAGTGTCAAAGTGAGACATTTGCTCCAATATATTAAGGGAATAAGCCCCCAAATATCTAAAAAACTGGCGCACACAATCAGAGAGCAGAAAATAACATTCAGCAACACTTTAAAGTTGAAAAATGAATGAAAAATATTAATATTCATATGCTATTTTTTCCACTTAGGAAGAAAGACAGACTTATCAACATCATTCTGTTCAGAAAGCTTATTTAAACCACAGTTAAAGGTAAATCTTACAGCAGAACGTATTGTCCTTTTGCATTCCTCAACAGGATAATCTGGTTTTGTCCAATTTTCTTCTTCAAAAAAATGCACATTTGGTGCAACCACAGTTCTGAAAACCTTCATGTATTTTTCTGTATTATTTGGAGTAGAAAAGGAAGCCAAAGTATTATTTTAACCATTTCAACAATATATTTGCGGTTTTCTTTTATATCAGAAATTATTGTATCCTAATAGATAAATGGCATTTGATAAGTCAAAAGCTTATTTATTGCTTTGTGCAAAATCTAAAATAGTATCAAATGCAACTTTAATTGCCCCAACTTGCCCAATACCACAAAAATAACCTGGCCTGTTATCTATTTCCATCAGCCTATTTATTCTCTTAGAGCCTCTGCTTCGGTTCAAAGTGCAGCTGCTTATTGCTGTTAAAAGTATCATCCATCTGGAAATACATTTCCCTCTCAAGGGCCTTGCTGATTTACTAACTAGCAACAACTTCCGCAGCGAGTTTCCAGTTTGCAAAGACGCTCATTAAAATTCACGTTTCTGAGTGTTTATTGCTTTGTTCCTACAGCAAACACTGGAAAGTGCTGTGGGGGGAAGGAAAATAAACAAACCTGCCAAAGAACCTTGTGAATAAAAGTAACAAACAGGGAGTACGTTATCAGATTTGCCTCGTTGCTCTCAGCCTCACTACGGCATCAGGGCGGAACAAGGCGACCCATGCATAATGCAGGAGCAGTGAAAGGATCACCTTCCATTATATGATGGAAACCATGTCTATGTTCTGCCCCAGCGTATGACTTTTTATTTATGAAATCTGCATAGCTGGTCCCGGGGTCGAGAGAAACTGATTAAGTTTGGTTTGGTGATGTTTGGAGTGATGTTAAGGTTGCAGTTCTTATGAGAGCGCCAACTTGAATTTGACTGAATTGCCAACCGGATCTTTATTCTAACGTAATGCCCCTATCAAGCAGTAACTACCTTAAACACCAGCAAATATCTTCTAAACCTTTATGAAATTTCAAAATGCAAAAACATTTACAGAATTTTACCCCATAGCAAAACAATTAATATTAGCAACTTCCTTGTTGTCTTAAAATTACATTCCACAAGCTAGAAAAGGGGCAGCCTATTCTGTGTTGTCTCTTCCGTTGGTATTTTTTCCTATCAGATTCTGTTCTCGTTGTTTTTATTGCCTTGCATTCTCACACAGTTTTTCCACAGACTTTTCTTCTTCATGAAAATTGTTCTTCGGACGTCGAGGCAAGAGAGCTTCGTGCTCCACGCGTAGAGGTCACTCTGAACGGGTACGCCTGGCTGTTCGGCACGGCGAGGGGCGGCGCCTGACCGCGCCAGCGTGGAGGTTCTGGCCCGGCTCCCTGCTTCCCCACCGTTAACCGGCCACAACCCCCCGTGGCAAAGCGCTGCTTGGGCGTTCACAGAAGGGCTTCGCACAGGAAGCACCTCCCAGACACAGCAGCCGCTCGGGGAGATGCACTTACCTGAGCCAGGGACCAGTGACTGCACGCAGAGAGATACTAGCCCTGGACTGACTTTGGGAGCGCATGCACGGCTACACCATGTCTGCCTTTCTGCGGTCCACAGGGCCAGGAGAAACACGGTTAGGAAAGCGGGAGCCAAAAGCATGGACATAGTGACACGGGGAAAGGAAGGAAGGAAATCCAGGTGCGCTTTGGGTGGAAGAGTCTTTTAGGGTCCTAACTTCAAGATGTGGAGATGGGCAATAAGATGATGAGGAAACAGGTGAGTCCGCTAGTAGTTTCTGGGAGGAGAGTGTGCATAAGATAATGAGCTGTTCCCTGCAAAGGACATTTGATAATCCTTATTTGAAACTATTCTGAAGTTCAGCAAATCAAGCTGCCAAGTCTCCTACTCTTCAGCCATCATTAGCTGAACCGCTTTGTTACCCTGTTACAATGCTTCCCAGTCAAACTTCATAGCAAAGAGTCTGCAAAACTGATGACAAAAGCAATAGCCCAAGGCAGCAAACAAGCTAAAAGTTAACGGAATGTAACAAATGGGTTGGGAAAGTGGAATGACAGGTATCTGGCATAGGATATATCACACTGGACTTGGGGATCTGGATGCGGGTCTTCACCCTTACAACACCTGGATTACCGTAGGGATATCCTGACCTCAGAGCAGCAAAAGAACTTCTTTTCAAAAAGTCCACAGCCAACAGCCTACTCAAGGGGGGGTCTTCACAACAATCTCAGCACAACCTCTTCCACTTCATCCTAATGCAAATGATCTAAGCACTACCCGGTTTCAGTCTCTGTGCAGTGCTGGCTAAATATATAGGACTTGGCATCCCACTATTATTCAAAATACCAGAGGATAAGGATTGTTGAATTGAACATAGTCAAGGTACAAAGCAAACTTCAAATGAAAGAAGCAGAGAGGATGTTTCCGTTAGCTTTAAAACGGTAAAACAGGCTGTGGACTTTAACAGCTATATACTTGTTTTGCAAGGTATTAAAGCCCAGACTAGTTTAAGACCTATTTTTTAAGACAAAATTCTATTTTGAATTTTAACCAATCTGTTAATCGCGTGCTCTACTCCTTCAAGGACAGATATATTATTTCGTACAGGCTCTCAATCTCACAAAACCCTGGGGGAAGTTCATTAGTAACAAAGCCTGCCGCTTGGTGTGTGCTAATATTTGGGTGCACCTGGTAGAATAGTTCAGAAAAGTTCTTCCCACAAAATAACGCATTATTAGCCTCAGCAAGAACAAAATGACTTCAGCTAGGTATCAACCACGCATTCCCTTCCAGTTTCAGTAAACATCCTGCTCTGGATGATTTTGATCTTTACTGTCTCCCGACAGACAGCAAAGCGTCACTTGAATTTGCAAATAAAACGCTGGCAAATAGACATGGTGACAGATACAGGAGCCAATCTTCTCTTTAGAGCAGGCAAAGTGCAGATGTTTTAGCAGTAATGAGAAATAACACATTTCCTTTAAGGAAAATTTTACCTGGAAGCCTGGTTTAATTTATTATGAAGCAGTAAGGAGGCATTTTGATTTCTTTTACTGCGGACACTGCATAAGAACTTGATTAAATGAAAGCTATTTTCCTGTTTCGGCACACAGAGATCCAGTTGCTTTAAAAGAAAGTTCACGTAAGCGAGGGCATCTGCATAATCTCCTCGGAGCATGCCTAAACCTGCCAAGCTGCCAATATTTCAGGCTGCAAACTGGAGGAGACAAAAACTTGACCATCGCCTTTGTGTCCAAACACCTTCAAGTGCTTTGCTGAATCAGGTGGGTGTTTTTTCAACTGGCCTGACATTATTGGCAGAGGAAACTAGAATATTAGTATAGCTTTTTTTGCTAACTGTTAGTTAGCAGTAGACGGGATTTTATTTCAGATGTGCTGTAACATCAGCTTTTATAAAATAAGAAACTAATTAATAACAACTAAGTCGGCCATGTCAATTTTCAGGATATGTCAATAATCTCGACCCTATGCAAGGCCATATCCAAGCCAATTTCACCCAGCTAAGCTGCTTTACTCAATTTAGATGATGGCAGCTCCACGGCAGCATGGTACACAACACAAAAACTTCCCAAGAAACTAAATAGTCTGGCATCCAACAAGTATTAAGCTCCATCTGCCCTTTCTGCACTGCCAGAAGAACCTCATCTGATTTTCATAACATTAGCTTTGATACCCCAATACTACCAATTATGCTTTAAAGAACAGATATGATTCATTCTGCCTTGAAAATAACATCTGTGTTGTGCTAACAGACATGTAACATAGATGTACAAGTAACGTCCTCTGTGTTACCCAGCCTAAATAACGGCAATGTGTCTCAGTGGGCATACAGGGTAAATTAAAAGCAACAAAGAGCATTACTCAAACAACTGCTGAGGATTGACATCCTTCTTAAATACTACTTCATATACCAAACTTCTCATTGAAACAAAGAATTATTTGGAAGATACTGCGTAATACTTGAATGGGGATAAGGGGGTGTGTAAGGGTTTTTTTTTCAATGCAAACTTGCATGAAATTCACGTAAAAAGCTACTCAATCTATGCGAATATCCTACATGGATGTTCATTGCAAAGTTGTACAATTTTGTCACCCAAAACACATTAAAAATAGGAACAATATAGATGTGACAGTGAGATACAAGGTCATTTTAGAAAAATGAAGATGCTACAGTATTTAAAACTCTCTATTAGCATGCCTCGATACATGTCTGTACCTCTACGCACTGTAACATGAGTATGTCTTCCAAATCCTCAGTTCTAATCACACACTTGCCTCCAGCATTTCTATTCTATTGAAGGAGGGAATTTTTTTCATCCATTAGTGGAAAAGATGTCTGCCAGAACATAAACAAACCCTTTAACATATTTGCAGGGCTTCTTGACTGACATTGCTTTGACTCCCATTTAAATCTGTTTTGGTAATCCGTTTTACTGCTTTTAGGGGGAGCTGTGGATATTCTGAGTCAATGTGGTCTAATGACTCCCAGAGCAGAAAGAGAACAATTTTGATGCCAGAGACGATAATACAATTGATGACACACAGCTTTGAGTCAGTCGTGGTTTCCTACGTATGTTGTGTCTCCCAGTTTCTACCTCATCTGTTTAAAAAACGTTTCTCTTTATTGAGCTATTCATGTCACTGGAAAGCCAGGAAAATTCATCACATGACATTTATATTGAGCTTAAGGAATTTTTTTTTAAGATGAAAGTTCTTAAAAGTATATTGTATGATATTCCATAACGCAAAGAAGGACATACTCAGATTCAGACCGTTTAACTAAGGGCTCAACTAAGAGATCAGCTAGCTAGTGGGAGTAAAAGAGAGGTTTGCCGCCTTTCACTTAGAAGACAGAGTTTGACAATAAACAAAGCTATTGCCTAAGAGTTGTTCAACAAAGTACAGGGTATTTCTTATGGCGTACGCATTCCTCATCTTACCTACCTACAGCATAAATACTGCCTTCTCCTTTGCTAAAGCTTCTGAGAAGCTAAACATGAGCGTTTCTCCTGTATACGCGGAGAAGCGGACAATCACGTATGCTAAGTTAGCTCCTCAGTTTCCCGGTGATTCAATCTATTTCAACTTAGAGGCCTTAGCAGAATAACTGATAAAAAACAAACTTCCAAAATACTTACAAGTAGTATATTTTAAATATTTTCTAAACAAAACTGTAAATTTTTCTTGTGCATCTATTTCAAGCAGAACGTACTCCTGCAGACTGTTACACATTGGTGAAACCAATCTGCATTTCTAAGCCTTTGCTTCTCACCTTTATTGCTTTATTTTTGGTCAATATTCAGCCAGTCAGAAATGTGATTTCTTAATTGAGGTGAAGCTTGTGATTCTTTTCCTTTTTAGCGCTGTAGAAGAATCCCCATAGACGTGTAAAAAGTACATCCCTATGACAATATGATGTTGATTCCGTGTTCACTTTAATTGGCATCTCTTTCCTCCTATGTTCTTTCTTCAAAACCTCCTGTGGCCTTCTTCCACTCACCCTACTCTGTTTTTCACTGATTTTTTTCTTCCCCTGCCTCCAACCCACACTTCAACTTCAGCTTCTGCCAAGAGAATTTTAAGCCGTTAATCGCCAAGTCAGATTTCCACACTCACAACATTTAACTGAGTTCAACAACTCATTCATCCATATAACAGTAAAATAAAAACATAGAACAACTACTTCAAAATAACGGCGCACCTTAGCTTTCTAGAGCTTGATAATTTGACTTGGTACATAAATATACTGAAGGGATAAACGTGCATTATTCGCGATCGGAATTCCTACCTACTCATGGGTTCTTTTGTTGTGCTTTTTTAGATGTTTACATTAAGAGGACCGGAATACACGCAAGAAGAATGGTGCAAGAGTCATCGGGCGCTTATTGCACTGTGCTTACTTTTCAAACGCAAAAATTTGCCGGGAGGCTGAACGTCACCCCAGCACGCCCACTGACAGTCATTAAGGAAAAAGTTTCCATAAGAGGTCAGTGCAACACTGGAACAGCTTTCCCACAGAGATTATGGAGTCTCTGCCCTTGAAGGCTTTCAAGCCTCTGTTAAATGAAACCACAACCTAATCTCCTTGGTAGTTCAGCACCAAGAGGATTCATTCATGCAAAAACTTTACCAAGTTCTCTGTGTTGTATGTTAAACTAAAACGTGGGGAGTCCCTAACTGAAGGGCTACCAACAGTTTACAAGGGTCAAAGTTAACCTGGAGAGTAAACTGGAGCTCCCTGTATTACGCAGGTGCGGTCTGCGTCTCTTTTATATCAGCACTATGACATTATTGAATTTTACCAAAATTGCAAACTAAAAAGATATGATAAACCAAATTGCATAGTCCAATCGCAGAACAGAATACACTTATTTTAGATAAGATGACAAGAAAAAAAATGTTAAAAACCATAAAAAGAAAATTATTTATATGAAGAAGTAACTAAAACCAGCATATATTTTACAGTATCAATTTGAAACTTGAGACCAAAAGAACAATCAGTAGGATACAAGTAGAAACTGAAATGACTGGAAAATAAAATACAGCGATTTCAATTCACTACCGTACAGGTGAACTACAAAATGAAACAAAAACATAATGACTGAAAACTAAGACTTAAGGTTTTTTTATTGAAGTATTTTATTGTATCCCTTTCAAGGTAACAATAGTAACGTGGGTGGGTTGGTATTTTCAAATTGTATAGTGCTGCTTCTCACAGTAATGTTCCCTTAAAATCAAGGGGTTTGGTAGTTACAAACGATCACAAACATAAATCTATATTAATTTTAAATAGTCTTTTCAGCTGGAGGCCCTAAGGTCTTTGTTGCCGTTCTTATAAGTAGTCCTTGACCTAAATATCCTGAGATTAGGCAAGCCCTTTAAAGAGTTACAGTTAAAAGCATTACCTGCAGAGGATTAGAGTAGACAAGTAGTCACGTTTTCATACCAAACTGTGACCTTCATCTAACACAAACGTCACGTTCATTTAGGAAAGGTATCTGCACAAGGAAAACAGCACTCCTCTCCACCCGTTTTGTCTAAACCACGCGGCTCAGCATATTTGGTTTCACTCAGTGCCATACCTAACAGGGACCTGTATTATCAACCTCTGCAAGGCTCCTTCCCTCTGAACGGAAAGCTAGACACACACTCGGGACTGTATTCTCCCCTTAATGCATACGTAACTTCTGTCTTTGCTAATGAAGCCTATTTACATTCATTAGTCCTATTCAGCACTTGCTATTCAACTTACCGATTGCAACAGAACTTGTGCTTGGGAGTGCAGCACCAACTGAAGCCCACGCAAAAGAAAACAATCGCCTTATCTCCATATTATTAGGTTTTCCTTCCTCCTCCAAACATTGCTTTTTACTTACAGGCTGGAGGATGGCAAATATAATCTGATCTACAAAAATCATAACACAGATGTAAATTTAATATTTATTAAAATTTAATAATTTTGCCTCCTCTTTGTTGCCTGTTGTATCGTGGTAGGGTCAGGAAAATACCACCTGTATTTTCCCATGGATTAACTGCATCATTTTAGAGCATCGCTCTTCTGCTGGAAACGTACACAGAAGAGAAGCAGCATAATCACACTGCTTCAAACCAAGTTAATTTATCATGAAGAGGTGCAGAAAACAAAGAAATAATCGGATGGGTAGTAAGTTAAATAGGGCACAGGAATAAATAAATTATAATGCTGCTAAGACATGGAGGAAGAAAAGAAAACAGTTTATGAGGAGAAATGACTAAGCTTTAGCCAGGCTACAGGTTCCCCAACCGTATTACAGAATGAAAAGCTACTACCACTATGAAATCACTTTGAAAATGAAATTATTTTTTAAAGTAAGGCTATTGAGGACTTGGCAATTTAAATACAGACTAAGTTAAAGCCATTTTTTTACTCTAGGCCTTTACTTTTACTTTACTTACATTAACGAGGCCATAGCAGTGAAAAAACTTGCAAATTTAGCAACCAGAACTAGGGCCCGAGCACTCCATGGCTTCCGAGCATCACCATTTGCTGCTGAACTGGGATCCAAAATCTGAGCTTTGATTTGTTTAACTATCATTGCCATTTGCTCTGGAAAGGTGATCTTGTACAGTGTTAGCTGCCTCACACCGCAGACAACATGAGACAATACCCTGGAGAAATACAAGCTGTCAAAACCACCTCGGAGCTTGTAAACGCTTTTATTCCGTAAATATAGGAAGGTTTTTTTATTAGATGTCAATAATTCACATTATGCTGAAGCCGAAGTCATCAACATTTTGTTTTCTGTTTCTTCTATTTCATCCAACTCTAACTTCTCAATAATTACACACCAGTTCATACTTCTGGCGTTAGTCCTGAGAGGTCAGCACGAGGTTAGCATGGAGCAACAGTGATGGCAGCCAGAAGAATAATCTAAAATAATAAATGTAGTTGCTTAGGAAATAACACGGTCACTCAAGCTCAGAGAGCCAGGAAGTGGGGTAATAGGATGTGACAGGAAATTCCCTTCTCCCTGTGTTCTAAGTGGAGAACAAGGATAGCACTGCAAGAACTGAGGAACGGCAGATGATCCGAGCACTGAGATCCTTTGAAACTATTTTCCTGGGTGCATTTTTATTATACTTAGAATGTGCACTATGCAGAAGGCCACTGTATCACAATAAAATAAGCTAATAGAAATAGTCAGAGAAATTAAGGGTAACTGAGAAAATTCACCGTGTTAAATATCAGAGTTGCTATTTGTATAACAGCATAGAAAATATTTGAGATATCAACATTTTCATAAAGTTAAAAAGAAAAACGTATAATGATTTAAATAGCCTTTTTTTACTCCAGGGCTGTCAAACTTCAAACACCTCTATACACTTAAATACTTCCTGGGCTTGCCAAAGCTTTCACCACAGTCCCGTGGCCATGGCAAATCACTAACTAAGTGGGAATATCCATGCCAAACCCGGAGCTGGCAGGAGCAGAAGCACCTCCATTAACACCAGTTACCCTGCGCCTACTTTCACATAATGCTTTGGACCTCCAGAGTCCAAAGCTTTACAGATCTCCTATAACGAAAAGCTCTTACAACATTTTGATAAATTCCCAGCATATTCTCACACGTAAGCAGCAAGCAGTGATACATCTAGCCATTTATCTTCTCCTCAGAACTCCAGTGACGCTACAGTAAAAGTGTTCGAAGGAAGAACGTGCTCGATGTCTCTCACACATGCGTCAGCACCATCAGCACGCCTGTTTCTTGCTTTGTCAGGTGGACTCCCTCCCAAGATTTCTACAAAGTGCCTGAATTTAGAATATTACTAGGAAAAAACACCCCCTTTTTGGTATTAACATATATTTTTGGTGTAATATGTATTTTTTTAATAATACATGGATGATATAAAACTAATAATTTCCTCAGTTCTGTAACAGACTCAAGCTAAAGTATCCTATATAGACTTGCAAAATTTTTTAAAAACAGCTTGGTGTGAGAGCTTTCTCAACCAGTTATCATAAAGAGCAGGTGATTCTCAGTCCTGCTTCAGGAACGGGACTTAAAGCAACATGGCAACATTGCCTAAGTAGCTGAGTATTACACACACCATCTCTGCAAATTTTGCAGGCTCAGTCTTAGTCTTGAGTGAAACAGAGAAAACTGATATCATTTATCTCAGAATAATGGTTGTTTTGGAACATATTCATTAAGTAAAAAGCACCAATTATGATAATTCACCTGGGGGAAAAGATAAATGTGAAGTAATGCCTCATTCTATCGTTTGATTCCATTGAAACAACAAAATTAATTTGGGGGGTTGGATTATTTGGCACACACTCCCCCCTTTTTTTGAAACAGGAACATTACCAAAGTTTTCTAATAGACTGAATTTATGTTCTCCAAAAATCAGGCTCATTTTTATTGTGGCTTCCAGAAACTCTTCTCATGGGTTAGACTCCTAGGCTGTTAAAGACAGTATTAGCAGCCTATCAGGAAGGACAGCAAATTGTTAGTTAAGGGCGTACTGCATTTTCTATAGTTCTTTTCCTATCGAATGCCCGTACCCTGCTGTTGTCTTTGCCTGGGCTCCGCTGCAGCTGAGCCTGTGCCTGGCCCACAGACCCAGACCCCGACCCTGACCTGCAGACCTGACTTTTCCAGGCTTCACCTCAGACCTGCCTCAAAGCTCCTCTGGGAATGTGAACTCTTGGCTGAACGCGGTTACGGTTGCCAAGCCTACTCTCTGTTGTGCTTGGGGTACCGCAGGACGATGCCCCGACTGGTGAGGGCACGGCCCTCCCTGCCACCCTCAGCTCACTTCCCCTGCGGGGCAGCCAGCCCTGTCGCTCCCCGACACAAGCTACTGAGGTCTACCTGACACAAAGATAAAAGTTCTCCACTTAACAGGCACACACAGGGAAAAAAAACCTGAGATATGCCTCTAGTAATCCTCAGCCCAGCTCTGCTTCTGACCGCAAAAGATCTAATTGAACAGGAGACTTACAACACTCTGGAAAGTCATATCTACGATTCCCAATCTCATTGATCGGGTAAATTGGGGGTACGAAGGTACTTGCTCCTTCCTGTCTATAACACATATGACCGAAGACTTCTTGATTAATAGGTACTGTTTAACCTGCAAAGACAGTTACGATGCATGGGCCTTCAAACTGTTCTTCTTTTAAGCAGAGCTTTTTGAAATAAACTTTACATATTCCCAGCCCCAAGAATAGGTTTGACAGTGAGACTCAACCACAAGGCAGGGAAAATGCCAAAAGAAAACCAAGAGAAAGAGTCTGTAGACTGTCTGAGGTGCTGAGAAACTTGACTGGCTTCAGCTGGACTTCTAGGGACTCAGTGACTTGGGAAGCCAAGTGACACTGGTGCATAGGCAAAGCACTATTCAGGAAGCTTTTCGATCAGCGATGTCTTGCTGGGCACCGCACAGGTAAGCACTCTGAGGGTTACACGGAGCATCGTGAAGACTTGCGTTAACCCCCTCAATCTGCTTCACTCTCTTTTATGTGAGCAAATACAGAAACAACACTTACTCTCCAGTCATGACCTAAGAATTTGTTAAGCAAGACTGACCATAGTAAGTACCTGACAGAAGCAAATATGCTGTAAAGATTTTAACAAAATATACCTGAATTTTACCCAGTACAAAGCTGTCATCAATTTTCTTCAGGACATCTGTGCCCTTAAGGCACAGATACATTTTTCATTGTTCCTTTTAGGCTTCCTCTTACCTTTGAGCTACTGAATATGTATTTCAGTTTTTAAAATGTCACGAGCTAGCCTATGAGTTCATCACATGCTTATGCGACGCGGCCAGCATTACAAAACGTACTCATTGCACCAATGTACTGTATGGCAAACAAAACTGAGCGTTCTAGAATTACCCTTCCAAACAAACAAGGCTCCCAAGTCAGGTATCCTTTGTTAACAGACTTGGTTTCAAAATCAAATTCCATGTTCTTTTTAGTCATGTTTTGGCGTGAAGTATCTAGAGATCATGTTTTTAGGCTTGTCCCTGAGTCCTTTAATTTATCTAATTATTTTTAAAGTCTTAAGATGAAAAAATAAAATTAATACTTAGACACATGATAAAATTGTCATATTTGCACCACAGTTGTGGATGGTCTTTCCACAAGTATGTATTTAAGTAAAGCCTTCTTCAGTAAAGCATTCTGAGATGGAGACAATCCATCATTCATATAGCCTGAAAGATCAGGTCTTGAAAGGCGAATACAATTCTTTACTCTGATCAAAAATGATTTAAGGCTGACGTGTAAAGCTCTTGAATGCAGGGAGATTATTAGAGGCCAATAAAGATGGATGAACTGACACATTCAATTTCTGGAGGCAACAGAAGAGCCAGAAGCAACAGAGCTATTTTAATATTACTTAATAACAAAAAATGAATAGTCTTTAGTTTTGTTACCAGCAGTCAGCAAAACCCTTAGGACATCATTTTTATAATTTATTCCACAGTAAACTAAAAGTATGCAGTGTCTCCTCCATTTTTCAAGGGTATATTTTACAATATTTTTTTATTTCAAGACAAAACTTACAAATTCATTAGCCCGGCTTCACTGTGTAATTTACTTGCACTCTATCTGTTCATAGACACAGAAGCCAAGGACATGGCTTATAAAAGAAACCACATCAAACCAAAGCACAACCCGCTAGCCAAAGTGTCGTGCTCCCAACACTGCAAACTGCAAGACAGTAAAAAAATATTTCAAGGGAAACCTAGTTAACAAATAATTACTTTTGTGTGTAGAAAAACAAATTAATATGGAGTGGCGACAAAACCAGATTTCTTTTTTTCAGTAGATCATTCTAATTACTTGAAAGCTATTCAGTCATTTCACAAATATCCACAGGACTTCTTGAAATCTTGATATCTAGACTGAAAAAAGGATTCTTGTGATTGTATCTATTCATGCATCTAATCTTTTTAGACAGCTGCAATCAGAGATCATAAGCTCTGCAGATAAAGGTCCAATTTTTTATGGTATGTTTATACTTAGTCTTTTGCAAAATGTGCAGAGCATAAACTATTACTGTATTTTACATAATAAAAAATAGTGACAGAGACTTGGCAGTGATGCGTGCATTTTGTCCCCATACCCTTCCTGCCTTAGAAGGCGCTTGGGCTTCTGGCAAGGTATCTTCCACTGCACTGCATATTTCTGGTGAAACGCTACCTTAATTTCTCTCCATTGCTTAACGCTTCCTTTCCCCCAGTGAATCTAGGCTCGTTACAACCTATTCAAAACTTCTGCTATAACATTCGTAAGGTGATTTGTCAACACTGTGACATGACTATATAAAAGAAAAAGATGCAAGGTCCCAGACACTGGCCTGATTAATGAGGAGAATGAAGTGTAATGAGAATTTCTAGTGGCTAATGTAGCAGCAAGAAAAAATAAAAAATAAACAAAGACTCTTCTGGGACAGACTACTTCGTATTAGAATTGTGCGAAATATGGACAATACTTGCCAATAACAGTGAAATACTTCTAAATCACGTCAAAGTTACACAATTTAAAAAAAAAAAACAAACAAGCCACAAACGTAAACATATACTTTGAAATGTATGCAACAGCATCAAACGCTTGTGACTGTCCACCCAGAGTTTACAGAGATGCTTCGGGGGGGTTATTGGCACAAGTTGGCTTTTCCTTCTCAGTAGAACGAAGTTGGTAGCAGAAAAATCATTCAGCAGTGGACACAGCTGAAAAAGGGAAGCTAACTGGAGATCATCTACCATGGGGCAACTTAGGATACACGTGGTCTAATGTTAAGAGGTGCAGAAGCACAACACGTGCTCAACGTGTTGGCATGAAATGAGACACTTGGAAGCACAGACAAATTCACTGCGTCTGCCAGACAACCAGCAATAACCTTGTACATCCCAGTAGCTAAACAAGAAAACTACGTTCCCACATCTACTGGAGGCAGCTAAGCACTGAAAACTGGGGACTAACTACTTCAGGAAATTTGCACACTGCATATGTAGCCACAACAGGTTGAACGCAGAAGTACTGAAGGCATTAGAGTAAAAAGGCAAGTCATTCAGTAGTAAAACTTAGGCATACTTTAATACACAGTAGAGGTCACTGATAATCAGATGGGAGCAACCTACTAGACTGTCAAGAGATTCTGACCTTCAGATTGCTGCTTCAGAAAAGGCTGTGTTGTTCCCGAAAAGCGTAGCATCTGGCTAGCTCACTATTTTGAAGACAAAAGGTAATGATCTGCAACATGCATTGATTTTACTAAAGTAGGTGGGTTTTTTTTAATCACCTGACTTACTGGCTAAGTTCAATGTTCAAGTCACTGGCCTAGTGCGACGTTCTGAACTGGGAAAAGCAGCGTTACAAAATCATTAGAAAACCAAAGACGCACATTTATATCTTTTACAAAGAAGGTATATCCCTGCTGATTGTGACCAAAAGGTAAGCGTTTGATGCCTTTCTCACTTTGAACTAAAACTTTCAAGACTTTGCCCGTAGGAACTTCTTTTGCTAAAGTATTTGTGTTTGCTAAAATATTTGTGTTTTTCATAGACTTTCATTTATTTAAGGCTCATATTTTTAAGATGTCTCAGGTGACAAAACAGAACATGTAAAACCAGGCTCTTGCTCTTAAATGACCACTGGAGGGAGAAGCTTACTTGTGCTTTCTTCCTTTTTTCTTATCCTCTCCCCAGTGCCAGGGTATTAGGGGGAGCAGGTTACCTGTCCACTGAAAGTTTCTCTTAGAATTAAATGAGCTATCTCCTTTAATAAAAATTCCATTCAAACATATTACATATCCATTAGGACTACCGACTTATTGTTTTGGAAAATCTGGATAATAAGCATAACCTAATCTTATATTCCTTCCCAATCTGCTTTTTAGTCCTGTTACCAGTGGAATACGACATTATTCTGACTGTTGTATGGCCAGCCTATATTCCACCAAAACTTCTAAGTTCAATCAAATTTGACAAAGCAATTAAGATCCTAAAATTATTAATATCTTGCATTCTTGATAATCAGCACCGGGAGAGAGTGTAGCGATCCTGTTAGTGCTCCTTTGGAGGAAAGAGCAGAGAGCTGAGCCTTGAGCTGCTCTTCTCCACAGGGCACAAGAGGCAGAAGCTGCCTAAGGCATCAGCACACCTAATTGCAGACCACCACAGCGTGTCCTCTGTGATCTTCCTGGGAGGCCACGCAACTGAATGGAGCAAATTTAGGAAGAATTTGAGGACGTGGGAGAAAGAGGCATGGAATGGGATATAGCACTGAGAGCATTCTATGGATAGGTCACATATGGAAGAGAGAACTGCTGGCAAAGTTTCACTGACATGGGAAAAAAAAAAAGAAAATAAGTTGAGCGTAAATTTTGAGTCAAAAGGGGAGCAGGGATGTCCTGAGGATACTGCACTGAGAAGGGTATTACATATGCACCATAGGAACTAGGTTTCACTAGAGCCATTAGTTGCACAATGAATAATGACGAAATGTTACTTTGAATAACAAGAAACCTTACACAGGCGCAGGCACACACACTGTAAATTAGCCATAACAATTCTAAGGAGCTGATCATTCAGTCACACACTTGAGGTCTCACAGGTGTTGGTTAATTAGATGGATGAAAGGAGTTGAGAATTTTCTCCAGAGCAAACTCGGTGCTAATGACTACATTTTTGGGGGGCAAACCAACGAGGAAGAAAACTCTAGCTCTGCTATTCCCGAACTGTAAGAGTACAGAGATCTATGAAAGGTATTTCAGACTACATCTCCTCCAGGACTGAGAAAGCAAAAGCAAATTAGATGGTGTCGTCATGTCAGTGGCAGAGAAAACAAAGCTGATCTTAAGAGGCACTGGTAACCTGGAAATTACACCTGTGCTTTTAAACTAGGATGGAAATCTCCACACTGAGGATGCCATCACTCAGCTGAAATTTTTTTAGCTTTAATACTATTGAATAGCACAGATATAGACATCTTGGCTTATCATCCTACTTAAAAAATAAATTGGGATAGCTGCAACAATCTGTCTTGATGCTGTGCCTAACACCACATTTCACAGAGATTCCTCAAGGCCAACAAAAACAGGTTGCCCTACTATGACTTGCTCCTACTATGCTTGGAGAGCATCTTTATGCTTTTCTTTTTTTTGTGCTTCTGGTATTAATAGCCACTGCTGACACGTTGTATTATGTTATAACATGCAGTAACATAGATAAATCCCACATGCAAGATTGCACATGTGTGCCGACTTCTGCCTTAGAAGTTCCGAGGGACAGTCAATGTGTTCAGAAGAGAGCAAAAATTTTAAAAAGCCTGAAAATACAGCATAAAGTACACTCGTCCCTCCCCATAAGCTTCTCCTCACACCACACAACACCGGGATTGGCTAACACACTGTTTACATTAAGAATTAAAGTTCTGATGTAGAGCCCAAGGAGCATAAAAGAAATCTTTCCACTGATGTCATTTGGCTTTGGATGAGGTTCTAAGACCGACAGAGGTCATTAAACTGTTCTCTCGTTCCTCGTTTTTTCTCTGCCAGTCGCTCCAATTCCACTATGATGCCATACGGCCCGTCATAGAAAAGGCATTAACTTTTTACCTAATCACATTAACAAACCCTGGTAGCCACCAGAAATATTCAAGCGTGCAGATACTCATTTTCCAGTACGTTCCAGTTAGTGCCACATCTTGGTTTAGTCAGCTAGCACCAACAAGAGAGGTTTTGGCTCTTCATTTGCAAGTTAGTGTTTGGAAAGCAACACTTTTGAACTCCATTAAGAATTTCAAGTCTAGGACAAGCCAGTTTGCAACATCCCTTATACATTCCAAACATCTCTCAAATCCTAGCTTAGGAACGTCAAGTTTTATAATGCACAGTTCTATTTATGTGCAAATTATGACAAAGAAAAGGGTGAATGCTTGGATTTTATTTCCTCTCCTCTACAGGATTTCCTTCTTTTATGCTTTTGTTCTTATCTTTATGTGGTGGGTTTCTTTTTGCCTATCACACCCTGTTTATCTTGGTGCTCGAGAAAAAGAAATAGCAACAAAGTACTTCAGAGAATCTGAGAACGTTGAATGCAAACTGCACTCTCACTGACCCTCAGGGAAAAAGGTACCTTTGAAACGTATTTATCTGGAAACAGAAATTATATAATGCCTTTAAATGACAGTAGCAATAACACTAAAAGGTTTCTAAAACCTCTTCCACAGAAGCGCAACTCGGTGATCCTGGACATTTGAATAAATCACAAGCAATTAAAACAGGGTGTGAGGCAGACTGGATCTGTCTTCATTTCAAACCCCTGTAAGCTCAGCACTGGTCCTTCCAAGACTCTACATGATCCAGAAATAAATCCTGCTATATAGGTTAGAGTGAAACATGACCGCGCACTTGGAAAGAAACACTGCTTTGTGGGAAAGTGATGCCCCAAAGAGCTTCAGGTTTTAAAGAACTAATAAATCTGGCCTCCTGCAGATGCTGTTCTACTAACTTACCATTTCTTCGCTTAGTGCACCTGTCTTGTTCGCTACATACCACAAAATGTGTCAGGGAGTTCATTATGGCTGATTAGCTAGGCTAGTGCTGAGTGGGAAATATTACCCGCTAAAAAAAAAAGGGGGGGGGGGGAATTTCCCTGATTCTTTTGAAAATATCCTGTAATTCTGCTCTTTTCAGATTTTGTTTCTATTTCTCTTAGAGGTGATAAGAATTGAAAATAGTTATTCTCTGGATACTTTCAACATTTCAAAGAATGAAGTGTGTGATTAGACTAACACAACAGCAGTTCTTGATTTCTCCACGCACTAGAGAAAACAGCAATAACCTGCCTGACACTTCTTTTGAATGACTGCGAGGTCATTACACTGGATATTGCATTTGCTAAGGAAGTAGTGAAGCTACTTGAAAACAAAAAAATATATTTAAGCCTTTCAGGAGGACTTGTTGGGCATCACTGCAAAGTAAATCAGTCAACGAACAACTTAGGCACAAAACAATGAAGAGGTTACCTCGTGCCTGTCCGTATGACACTGGCCTGAGGCTGGTCTTGTAAGCACAGAAATAAGGAGCCTTATTTTGGGGAAGCTATTATACTAAAGAATGTGAATCTTTAGAAGGCACATATATATGTACTTGAATAAGAATTTTGATCACAGAACAGCGAGTTCTCTAAACTTACACAAATAAATCACTTGGCTAGATCCCATTTTACGTTTAGACAAATAAGGCCAGGCGGATTCTCCTTCCAGGCTCCGTGCAGTAGGACAATGCTGCTATAATGAGCAATGCAGGAAAACTAAAATGACTTTTAGACCAAACCTTCCTGTTACCAACTCCTATACTGTATTCTTAGTAAATTCATGACTGTGCATTTTAGTCAATCCAGCCCAAGTAATTAAAAAAAAAGGATCCAGTGTTATCCTTTGTCCCCTGACAAGTTGCCACTAGTTCCTATTAACAAACCTCCTCTTAGTGGAAAGCAAGCCTAGTACCTTGAATGACACATGCTGTCTTCCTCAGTGCTGGTATTAGGTTCTACTTTCACAAGTTACTTCAGTCATTTGTGGGTTTTATTATTAAAAATCATCTTCACTGTACCCCCGAAGCAAGCGATTCGAACGACGTTAACATGATGTGGCGAGGTGGGAGCAGACTGGCAAAGGGGAATGCTTCACCAGCTCTTCCGCCCCTGTTTTCACATTGTCTTATAAAGAAGAGTTAATGCAAAATAAATAATCATTTTCTTATTCATAACAGCTCACTTCCTGAATGCAAACCAGGGAACACTGCAAAATAAAACTGGTTAAAGGCTGCCTCTGAATTTTTAGCCTACAAAAATTATTAAAATATCACTTCATTTAGAGACTCTTAGCCAATGCACACATTTTTAAAATCCTGAGGGATATACATCTAGTTATTAACTGATAACCAGACGTTCATACACACACAAAAGCACTCACACGTATATGTGTGTCCATATGAAATTGGACTTAATTAGAAAAAGGACTAGGTTTTTCAGAAGCATTTAAAGACTGAACTCAGAGAAATAAATAGGTGTCAAATGCCTAAACACTTTTAGAAAACGAACCGAAAGACATTTTACTTTTCTTTCCATCTACTAGCTCATCAACGACTTTTACCACCAGTAAATACATAAACATTCAATGAAAATCTATTTTCCCAAAAGAACTATGCCAAAAATTTCAGAGAAGGTTCTAATTTAGTGTGCTGATAGACTTTTTCAAAGTCCAAGCAGAATGACTCTTATAATTAGATTATACCCACCATGTATCGAGCCCCGCAGCAAAAAAATTCTTGGCAAGAACAAGGAATAAGGCCGCGTCTCAAAGTACTAAGTTCTACAGAAGGTGCTTGGTGGCTCTCTTCGTGAAAACAGCATTAGCAAAACCTGAAGAAAAACTGAGGGACAGGTGCAAATTCTAATTGCATACATACTTGGATAAGAATTTCAGTATTTAAACAAGACAACCACAAATAGTCAGAAAAACTCCCTAATCAGTATTTTCATGTTTAAAGACTTTAAACACTGCTTAGTTGGTTTTTCTAACACCGGCTGGCCTTGCCAAAGGTGGTAACGCTACTGTTGCCAGCTCAAGGATTTTTAAAGGTCAAGCCAAGCCGAAATCTGTCCGTCTAGCACAGCCTAAAAATCATTCACACATTAAAAAGCTCAATAAACACTTCATTGCCTCTAGCAACCACCTGCTCTGCCCATATGTGGTCACTGAAAGCCTAGTATAAGCCCTACCTTCTCCACTAGGCATTATTCATAGATGAAAGCAATCCTAGCTTTTAATTGCACAGCCAGTATAAGGAGAAAGCAAACAACATTAATCTCATTCCCTTAACTCATACTCCTGCCTTCACTTGATGCACTGCTTTCCCTTTGGAGCATACCATACAAATATGAGTATTACGTTGGACATTTTTAATCTATAATCTGGATTCAGAAATCAGGGTTTCTACCATAATGGAATTAAGGAGGGAGGAATCACAAAGATAAATCTTTCTTCACTTTTATTATATTACAACATCAAGGAGAATTTACTTTATACCGCTGGCTCAAGCATCTCATGATTCCATGAACCGCAAGCTCTGACATGCAAATAATGACTTTGCAGGGGCTTTAAGAGCTGTCCATGGATAATTCAAATTACTTGCATTCAGTAGATGGCTAATTCCTTAAATATCTCCTTAAAATTCTAATTTTGTATTAGTCCACAGAACATATCCAGTTATAAAGTTGATTTTCACCAAGTTTCTGCCTCTTCATACTAGGCAATATAACCCATTTTATGGCTCATTGCCTTCATCTGCCTACCACTGTGGCATACAGTTCATTGAACATGTTGGGTTTCCCAACATATTGAGATGGTTTTTTAGGCATAAAGAACTCAGATGTAATTAAAAGACTGCTAAAACACAATGGATGGATTCAATTCTTAAGTGTAATAAAATCCAAGGAACAAATGGAAGACAAGGTGTGAGACAGAAAGAAAGAGGGAGGAAGAAAGAAGGAAGCTTAACTAAGCCTTAGCAAGAAATGTTCAAGGTTTTGGCATTTTCAATCAACTCAAAAAGTGAATTGATCCACTGTTTACAGACACTGGTCATTCCAAATAACCAGTTACAAAAGCTAAGAGGCATATAGAATTAAATTAAATGCAGAACTTTATTAATCTGATATCGTAAAAGGAGTTTTGCCTCTAACACCAACTCAACAGCTACGCAAAAAAACCTAAAATGGGTAAACTTCCCACCTAGCATTCCACCTTCAAAATTTTCACTCAGTTCTTAAGAATGAAGCAAATGAATGATGACAAACACAGCTTTTCTGGTAGAATATAATGCATCTAATCTTTGACAAAGTATTAGTGCTCAACATTTTTGCTAGCATCCTCACAAACCGTGAAAATTAGCCCGAGCTGGTTGGAAGCAGTTGCCGAGCAGCATATGCTGCCAGGGTCCTTATTATATTTGTACCGTGATATGAGGCCTTCGGTCGTCCCGGATGTCAATCTCGTGCTCTTGTCTAAAATTACATTCACTCAACAAGGAAGAAAAAGGATGCAACACAGTACGATGTCTGCGTGTAGCTTTCTGACATCAAATATGTACGTAATTATATACATCACTGAAGGTCTTTGTCGATACAACACTCTAAGTCAAAGGAAACACCTGCTAAGATTTCCTCTTTGTCACACATAGAAATAAAATGTCCAACACACTCCCTGTGCAGAACAGAACAAGGAGCCCAGACTTATTCATGAGTTTTGAATGCCAAGTGTCTCTTTGCACATCATGCAAAGAACATCAGACCTATATAATGAAATGCATGTCAGCTGCTGTGTCTGGATGCTGGAGAAGGATGCAAAACATCCTGATGTATTTAAATTGACAGGGCTTACTATATTGGGAGCTCTTGCTGTCTCCGTGGGTGCCCAGGGACATTGCTGTCAAACCAAGAAGCAAAGATTGCCCGGTGAAGGGAGCCCTGTCAACTTCTTTTGCATCTTTCACAGTAATTTCTTCTCCATGTTGTTCATACTTGGAGACTCCACGGGCTTACTTCAGTTTCAGATCCACATCTTTAGGTTGTCAGTCTATTGAAACAAATTCCCCCTACCATTCCTTTCCATCAAATCAAAGCAAAGCTAAATAGTAATGGAACCATCTCAGTGCTGTGTTTTCTGGTTCGAATCAGCACCACCAGACCAACTAGTTCCTATTTATTAAAAAAAAAAAAAATAATGAAAGGAGTAGTCTCTGTCTCCTCAACATCAGTGAAACCAGTGGGCAATCCCCCTTACATGTAGCTGCACATCTATACTGAGTATATACTTTTGCTGATCAAAAGCTTACTGATGTCATGTAAATCAGATTAAAATACATTATACAAGAAAAGCTATATATTCAGTACAGCAAACAAACTCATTCTGACCCAGAAAAAATAATGCTGCTTATGGCATATCTCCAGACCTTGCAAAATCCACTTGCCAGCAAAATCTACTTGGCTCAAGTAGACTGGGACGGACGGGAAATCAACATGGAAATCAAGATTTCTGTGAGGCTGGTGTTCAGATGTGATTTTACAACCATTCGTTAAGCTGTCTTACCTGAAGCCAGCTGAAATGGAAGGAAAGGTAGGCTGCCCTCCAGATTGACAAGAATCAAATACAAAAAAAGGACAAATAAAAATTAATAACTTGAATTCTATCCTTAGTCTCTTTGAACAACTCCTTATTGATACAGAATAAAGAACACCATAGAAATTTTTAGTAGTTTGCTATCCTAACAAGTGTTTTGAGATTTTTGGATAAACAGAGATTTTGCAGTCATACACATTTGTGGGGTTTTTTGTTGCATGCATTAGAATCCCAGACCTTACAAGTTTTTACAGACCAAGAAACTAATTAAATCAAATTAAGGTTTTTTATTTTTCCTGAATAAGAATTTCAGGCCTAGATCCATTAGGAAGGCCAATTACTATTCTGGGTAAATATCCCTGCCATTGGTGTCTAACAGTCAGATCTCGATTTTCTGTGTTGATTATTTTTAGATGTTGGATGTACTGCAGTATAAACATAGAAATGGATATTTTCTCTTGTAAACACAGCACAACCCAAGGCTCATAAGCGGATGCAGAAATCACTCGAACATTCAAATGACTTATTTTTGTATGAAGAAGATAGGTTTGTCAACGGGCTGCTGGTGGTGCTCTGCTTCACCAACATCTAACAGAAGAATTGTAACCTGTATTGCTACTGTTGATCAGAACAAGAAAAAAAGCTGAGAGTGGTTGTTTGGGACCCTTGGAAAATTAAGCCCCGAGATTAAGACAAGTAAAGAGAAAGTGGGGTTCTCGGCATTATCAGGTGCTTTTAGGTTTTTTGTCATGATTTATCTACCAGAAAAACAGAACTACCGCTAACTGCGTTGCCTTTATTTCACACTGGTGAGAGTTTCCAGGCAGGTACAGAAAGCTCCTCCCGAGCAGTGAAAGGTAAGGCCTTTGGGGAAGGTTTCTGACAGGAAAGCTCCCGTCAGCTTGTCCTTGGGATGCTTAAGCCTTGTAAACCGCTTTCGATGGAACGCTCTAGCATTATTTACCAAATAGCTGGGAGTTTATTTCTTTCTCAAAAAGAATATCAAATACCATACTTCTCCATTTCTCACCCACTTTTTAAGTTAAAAGAAGGGTATTTAATCAAGTTTCATTAACAATTATATACGTGAAAAATACCTACTGCAGGCAATACAAAATTCTTAGCTAGCCAGCATTAAAAGTAGCAATGAAACTCAGGACATCTCTGTTTAATTGTCTTCTAACAACACAAATTTGACTGACTGATGGACGGGTGACACTGCGATGTTGCCTTCCCTTGCAGTGTTGTGACAAGATGAAAATAACTTAGATTCACGGTAATGAACGCTGATGCCAAACATTCGAGCTGAAAAATAGACAGATGCACTTGTCCTGCAGCTCAATTCCTACAGAGGTATTAATTTGGAATCCTCAAAATCCCAATTACAGATAGTTTAGTTATGCTTAATTTCTTACACAACATTAATTCAGAGATTACACTTCACATTAACCAGTACCTGTGGACAGAGCTTGCTTACGCAACCAAGTATATTTCCAGGCACAGTTATATACTGGGCGATTAAAAAGAGGAGTAAGGTGACACTAGTTTTCAGTAGAATAGAAGCTTCATTAAAGAAGAGCTACAAGGTTTGGTAAAGAAAGTGACCGTAAAGGTATCTAAGGTTCCAAATCATCTTAAGTACTGGAAAATCACCTGATGGCAGATTGCCAAAAAGAAGGATTCTTTATTTGCCTAGGAAGGCTGTGAGAACATTCTTCTCCTGCCAAAGCCACATACTGATAAAAGATTATGGCTTGATTTTGACAGTGAGGTTTTGTAAACAGGAACTGTCAGAATAGGCTATTTGGAAAACTATTTAGTACATTTAATATGGGAATATACTAAATAAGGACTTAACAGGACATTATAGAATATCTCAAGTTGGAAGGGTGCCGTAAGGATCACTGAGTCCAACTCCCTGCTCCTTGCAGGTCTGCCTAAAACTAAAGCACGTGACTAAGAGCATCATCCAGACGCTCCTTGAACTCGGACAGTCTGGGTGCCGTGACCTTCCCTGGGGAGCCTGTTCCAGTGACCCACCACCCCCTCAGTGACAGAACCTTTCCTCACGTCCAATGTGAACTTCCCCTGAGGCAGCTTCACTCCGTTTCCTCGTGTCCTGTTGCTGGTCACCAGAGAGAGGAGATCAGCACCTTCCCCTCCGCTGCCCCTCTTGAGGAAGGTGTAGACTGCGATGAGGGCACCCGTCACCCTTCTCTCCCCCAAGCTGAGCAAACCAAGTGACCTCAGCCACCAGACTGACGTCACCCCATTTACTCTTTGATTTTTGAATTTTAGGATTTGAACTTTAATTTGTATTTGAAATTCTGAAATTTACTCTTTGAGCCCAACCCATCAACCAGTTTTTACCCAACATATTATGGGCTTGCCTAGCTTTACGCCGGACATTTTGTCCAGATGGATACTGTGAGAGACAATATCAAAAGCTTTGCTAAAATCCAAAAAGTCAACATCAACCTCAGTAAGCCACTCATCTAACTGAAATCTCCTCCACGCCACTTCTTCCACATTGCAAGCTATGGCATTGTTTTCCAAACAGGATACCAAGAACAGGATGCAGCCTATCAAGGAATTCTGAGATCTTTACCTGAGTGCCTTCTTCACAGTACATGGAAGGCAAATCATGAATCACAAGTTGTGACAGTTTTGGCTTCTCCACCCAGATAAGAATCAGCTCTGAGTAAGGAACGAGCTTGAGACCACTGCTCTAATTACAGAGCCAGTTAAACACACTGGCAAAATCCATCTGCAAGGAGTCAAGAAGAAGATACTGTCAAATAATTCAATGCATTAAACATTTAAAGAACTTCTCATATAATATTCAATAAACAAAGGTGAAATGTGTTTTCTTTTTATGCAGTCCTCTTGTTTCTCAGTAGATTAACTCTACTTTTCAATGCAAACAAAACAAAGGAAAAATAGACAACTCTTTTGTGTGAATCATTACACATCAAACCCAGCAAAGAAGAATGAAAGTAACTGCATAAAAGACAGTTACAGTTCAAAGGCCTGACTGTGTAACTCTGGCAAAACAATTGACGATGATAAACAGATTTTAGTTTCTAAAAGCTGCACATACTATCATGAAAAATTTTTGAAATGGAAAGATGACAACCCTCAGGAATTTTAACTATTCTGAACTATATCTCAGACTTGAAATTAAGACTTTAAGCAAATACTAATAATAATCTTTTAGGAGTGCTTTCTACATGTATTTAGATGCCACTTTTGAAAACCTAAACTGAAGAGAAGCATAAATTTAAAGAGGGTTTTTATTTGTGTTACCTATCAAAATCAGCGCATTCCAAGCTTCTTTACTTATATGCAGAGAGAATTTTTTAACAACTACGGAACATAAGGACAACAACAGAGGAATTACCCATATCTTAGAGGGTCTAGCCAATGAAAGAAATAACAGTATAAAATCAAGGAAAGGTAAATTGTGGCTTATTAGCTAGCTGAAATTATTTCCTAATAATGAGTTCTAATAAGGCTGCAGAAACCTGGCAAATTCTTGATCTCTTACAGCGCAGTACTAAAACACGTAGGGTAACAAACTGTTCCTAGTACTTACAAGGCTGCATCTCTTCCAGTTGCAGACACAAAGTTCATGAGAATAATCAGGGAACCGAATTTATGATACAAAATGGTTTGTGGAAAACAGACTTGCTCCCTAAAACTCTACAAAGTGAGAAGTCACGAAAAATCCCTTTTGCCATGCATCAATACAGCACTGACAGCCCGTTAGGACATGATCTGGATGCCTTCCTCACACAGAGCTGGAAAACCAAGTTCTGCTAATATTAGTGTATGTTGATATGGATAACCAGCAGGTTATCTGGAATTAGCCATTTAATACATCAATAACATACATTGTATTGACATGTAGGTGACAGAAGAAAAATATTATCAAGTAGAGTCCCTCCCTGGCTTGGATAACTTGAGGTTGCAGATCAGCCGCATTCCTACTTTTCGGGAACAAAATTCAGTTCTCAAATTTTTCTAGGTTATTGCATTTTATCCACAGGAAATACGCTAGACCAGAGGATAGCAAAATTTTATGAGGTACAGTACAGAGCTAATTAAATCATTCTATAAAAAATGAATGCATTCTTAAAAGCTGCCCAACTCAGCAGATTTATTGTATAAAGCCACTCCATCATGATTAGTAAGTGGTTTTTAAAATTTTTAATAACTCAATGCAAAACTACCTTTTCATTAAATCTTAATATTCACTTTTTTCCCCTGCATTTTGTAGGCAGTAAGATTTACTCCCTGGAATGTTGAGGAAACAAGAATTAAGTTTGTTATAGGAAATTTTTATAGTTGTTTCTAGAGTTCTTGATTGGATCTGCCACTAAAGTACAACTAGCTCTTCACCATTTAGGAGAGTATTCTTCATTCTTCTGACCTTCTAAGGCAGGTCCCTTCTTTTTTCCTAGAAAATACTGTACAACATATTTTGTTCTCTTAGAAAATAGTTTGAAAACTATATGCTAACTGGAGGACTAAATCACAACAACATGCACAAAAAGGTAACCCAACGAAGAGTGAACCCGGTATTTGTGTCTGAGTTGGAGGGCACGCACTTGCAAATCTAAACGCCGCCAACCATGGAGAGCATGATTATTTTCAAGAGCTTTTTGTTTTGAATTTAACACGACCCTGACTGCTTGTTGTCATGAAAGAACTAAAGCCACTTTCCACACAAATCAAGGTGTTGACGGGGATGTCTTGAGGAATTTCTAGTGCGAATAACTATTCTTTCTCTTCCCATCCTTGAGAGATACTTAGCATAGCCTTGCGGAGCTCCCAGCTGCCAGAGGTGGCTGCAAATCATTGACAACCTGAACATTAAAGGGGAAGCTGCTTTGTACATGCAAATGTCATAATATTCACAAACCTGAAACACCAAGATAATTTTTCAGTATAAAACGATTATTTATGATCACAGATAAATTAAAACACTAAATATTACATTTTTGTAATATCTTCCCAGTTAACTTTATGTTAATATCTTCTTTTGGAAGACCTTCTTTACTTCACTTTCTGTGAAGATTTTTTCCTTTGAGAATATCAAAGTAGAAGAAAAGTCTTTTTCTAGGAAACTAGAACCTCAAACTTACTTTTTACCTTCAAGACTATTTTATTAACACACGAGTGAATTCCCCCCCACCCCAAAAAAAGAAAAATATATTCTACAAACATGGCTGTCATCTAAGGGTGTCATTCAAGCCTGCTAGGTTAATTATTGTTTAAAAGTCAGTCATGTAAAATTCCAGACCAACTCAAGCATCACATAAGCAACAGGACCACCATTATATGACTCTTCAGTCTAGAGTGAAACGCAGCCTAAGTGTAAGACGACCTTTCGGTCTAATGAATTCACGTAACTCTTTATGGGGCTGCAACAACGTTTAAGACACCGAGGACCATCTTATGTTATCTTCATTTTATTGCACTGTTGCTTGCAGAACAGACTGGAACTTAACTAGCACGTGTCACAAACTATATGAGAAAATTTAACAAAACAACAGAGTTAAAAAAGGTAAATTGTGAACTTCCTCAATTTATAATACAAAAATTGTTTGAAATTGATATCCCCGTTTCCCAAAGCAAAATTTGATACTGTAATTTTGCATTTTCAAAGATATTCAAATTCAATTTTAATGAAAAAACTAAGATACTAATATATAGGGATGAAACCAGTACCTAGATTAGATAAAAAGTAATTGGATATTTTAGAGTGCAAATGTCATTGCAATTTGCAGACAACTTCAAAAGGGTATTGTTGTTTTTCCACCAATAAAATTGAGTGAGACCGAGGACAGATGTGAGCGAAACTGTATAAAGCCATTCCAGCTAGGCTTATCATGCAACCAGATATTCCTAGGTGTGCGTAGGTTTTCCACCCAACACTTCTACGTGGGCGGATTTTCTTATATTTGATCATTTGTCTGGTATTTTAGATGTGCAGATAAAACAGAACGAACCTACTCTGTCCACTCCTACTACATGATCAGATCAATGCTTTGCCTTGGGCTTTGAGCATGTGCAGGAACAAAAAGTGAGTCACACAAAAAGGTGTGGGCTTGGAGCACAGCAGGCTGCCAGCCCGCAGCGAGCTCTGCCTCCACCAGCTGCATTAGCTCCTTCAAGTTGCAGCTCATTTGTCCAGATTGCCTCCTCCGAAAAAGCTTTTTCTCCATGAACCAAGTTACTAGAGTGAATGTTCAGTTGTTATTCAGTCCCGAAATAGCACATCCATCTGCTGAAACAAATGTATAATTAAAAGATTTATTGTTACATAAGCTATATATTCCATACTGTTCCCTTGTCAATTTTGGAAGGTGTTAAGCCAAATTCTCTTCTGGGGCTTCCCTTCAGTGTAATTTAGATCAGCTCATGATTCAGCCCATTATTTCGCTATTAACAAGCATAAGATACTGATGTGTCTAAACTCTCATGGGCAAACAATTCAGCTGCTGATCATTATTTCCTGAACCACCCGATTTCAGCCAAGTCATCCTTGTACAACTCCAACCTACACTGCAAGTCACGGCTTCCATCTTTGCATCTTCAGAAAGGATCTGAGGTTGAGGACAAGGCTAGTTCATGCTCAGCCTAGATGCCAAATTCCGCTCTGTATCAGGCTTCCTCCCCACTATTTTTAGTTTCTCAGTTCTTGAGCTCTTCCTCCATATTTTTTTTTTATCCCTGTCAGGAATATGGTAGACCAAACTGCAGGGATAGAACCGAGACTATACAGTTTCAAACAGTCCTTGTTAAAACCTTGAAACTCATTTGATAGTTTATACTTGAAATTTCAAGTTCGCTATATGATTTTTTTTTTCACAATTCAGCTGCAGGTCAGCACCTCGGTATTGTTACAGCTCCTAGCACCAGTTCAAAACACAGGTTCACAGAATGCCTCTTGCCCTCTTTTTGGTTCTTAACAGCGTGCTGAAGTAACCACACAACTCGATCGTGCTCTGCAGGCTCCAAATCAGATGTTAGTGCAATATGAATCTACCAGAAACTGCCGAGAGAAACCATCCCCGAGCCAAAGAACAAAATCATTCAGATGAGTGGATGCTTACGCTTGTTTTGAATTCTAGGCACATGAAATGATGTTGTCGTCTTAGACAATCTCGTGCTGCTGCATAGCTGAAGTCGATGTTAGAAAATGTTAAACGTTAAATGTATGTAAATGTTAAAAAAAGATTTTAAGATGGTAACAGGAACTGTAATCCAGCATCCAGAAAAAGTTCAAAACAAACTTGGCCATTACAGAATTCTGGAAAAAAGCCTTATTGCATAGGTTTTCATAATCTAGAAAGTACAGGCTACAAAAAAAGGGAACTAATAGTATGTATTTTTTTGTACAATTATGGTTTTTAAATACTAGATGTTCATTATATCAATGAAATTAATTCATGTCTGATTCCATCTGCAATTTTGAACAGGGCATACTTCAAGCAAGGAGCTGGTTCAGAGAAAGGATCTTGTAGAAGCTTCTAGCATCCATAGTAAGACTTCAATATCTGACTAGGCAACCAAGAGTTTATTCTGATGACATGAAGCTATTAACTTGGGCTTTCACTGGATTACAGAGTTGAGGCTTAACAGCCGGTAGGACAGCTGTATTAAGTCTACAAGAGCACACCCAACGCAACACTTACTGAGGCCTTGTTCTGTTTCTGGTTTTCTAAGTCACCTCAGAACTCTGGCTTACTTCTCTTTCAAACACAAAAGGATTTATAACTAAAAAAAAGAACCGCTAACGCAGATTAAAATTAATAATGAAATATAGGGTAGTGCTTATATCTTTGCCAACAGACTATAACAATGGATTGGTGAATTTTCCTCGTTATCACTGATTCCTAGAACAACCCGTATTCACAATGTTTTTTGTGGCTTTCTTATTTCATGCTTATGTTGGCCACAGGATAGAAGTTACTATGTTTGAATGAAAATTGATTTTAGAGAAAAAAGAGTTATGCTATTATTTAATAAAATTTATGGTTGCTTACGTTCCAAGAATAGCTCCACATTTAGAAAATGAGCTATAAGCGTAACACAGAAGACTATATGGACTCAAATCTGCTAAACAGTGAAGAGTTCATGTGCTATTTCTTCAAGAGTAGGTATTTGCTTGAGCGTTTCCAATAATGACAGCCACTGAAGTACCTAATGAAGGAAAATTCTAAATATCAAACGAGAAGTCTATCATTCTTCCTTCCTATCAAAACAAACGCATTACCATCTGATATCTATAAAGACCTCTGCTACGCTTTACAACATAAGATGAGCTTAGCCTTGCATCTAAATTTCGCAAGGGCAAAAAAGCAGAAATCCAGCAAGCATGTTCCTTCCCCCCAGGTAAGACAAGCGTTCCTATGACATTTGACAGAATTAACATTTATTTATATTGCTCATAAAGCTATACATTATTAATCAGCTTTTCACAGCCAAAATCCTGTGCCTTACATAAATGATGCATAACGCTTTTCCCTAGAGAAGCCGCTGTTCTCCAATAAACAAAGAATCCAGGGAAGTCTATAGCATTTTATAAATATGAAATATTACCATAAAATAGATGCAAATATATTTTGCTACTTTGAGGTACAGTAACCAGATTAGGGTGATTTTATTGACACAACTAAATTTATTTGAAAAAATTCTGTTGGTTGTCAACTTTGTAATTTCTCCTTTATTACTTGACAAATTATTAGCTATTTTGTGGTACTAATTCCTCGACTGACATAATGGCTAACATACTAAATTCATATATCACCCACTTACCAACATATCAAAGGATACCAATTAATACATTAGCATAGCATAACTGGGGCAGCAGGGAGCAGAGAAGCAATAAATGTCTTACCTACATTTTCCCCAAAATCAACTGATACAATAGTAGGTGCTATGGATTTAAATTCTATAGATTTTATTTCTTTAACTCAACTCCCTCATCCTGAAATGAGGGGGTGAAACTGTTTTTCTTCTACTACCACACAGTGGGTCAATTCTCTTCAAAGAGATTCAAAGAGTCAGATTCTCTTGGGAATTAAGGTATGCATTACACATACATTTCCCAGCACTGGAACCAAAGGCTTCCTCTTAACCATTGCAAAAACCCTACCTCCTTCCAAATGAAAAGCCACTCTTCTCATTAATATCAATTTTACCCATATCTATACTTTTCCGGTGGAGCCATATTTGCAAAAGGGTTAAAACACAGTTCCTGTATCTAATTCAAAAGCTTTTATGCAAGTATGTATGTTCTAAATCCAAGAGTGTCAGGATAATCCATGCAGGCTTTATCCATTACACATTCCTGTAGAGCGCTCAGTAACACGTAGCCGAGTTACAGAAAGTGTCTGTAAGACCACAGGGCTAATCCTGTACAGGATCCAGATACATCTACAGTGAATGCCTGAAACACTTAGTAAAACTAATCTAAAATGTTACAATATTTGTGTTTCTTAGCTTCAGACATTCTGGAATCTCATCTATTATTAAGACTCCCCCGTCTCTGCAGCATTTCGACTCTGAGCAATTAACCAAAATGCATCAGGTGATTATACAGTAACACACATGCTGTGAAGGCATCGCTCCTCTTGTGTCTGAGATGGGCTAAAACAGTTAAGAAAATGCCTTTATTTCTGTGTAGCACATATTATTTATATTACAGGCACAGTGTTTTTATGATAAACCTAAAACTGAAGAATCCATGCTCTATGAAGGTGATGCTGGGGAGGGGACCATCCGTAGTTAAGTAAACCTTTGAATGAACGAGTATATTTAGTTTTTAGAATTCTTCTATGATTAAGATTATCACCTTACAGACAGCATTTGAAGCACCTGGAAGGACAAAGAGAAGAGCACAAAGCAGGGCTAAACAGCATGAAAACCAGAGAGAAATATTTCTGGACAGATACTAAATTGCACTCTAGTCTTGGATTAACAGGGAAATAATAGTAAAGCCACCAAGAAAAATTTAAGTAATCCATACAAGGAGTCTGTCAAGGGAAAAAAAAAATGTTAGGTAAGGGCGGGAGAAAGCACCCCAGGAATCATCGACAGACCTTCCTTCTGACACATCTTCCTTTCAGTCCTACAGCTTTGCCTTTGCACCAGCAATTCCATATTAAATTTAAGTATCCTACTTACTTTATATAGCCCGTTACCATAGTATCTAAGCACCAGTTACGTGAAACAGCAGGTGCCACAAGGTAGGAAGATGCCATAACGCACATTTGGGAAGGGGAAAGACACACAGAGCAGTTAAGTGTCTTGCACAAGGTCACTTGAAAAGCCCACTGCAAATGAAGAAAAAAATGTGTCTCAACTTTCATACTGTGTTAGACCATCATACAAGCATTAGACCATCTCTCCATTTTAAATGGAAGATCAGCACACAAACACTAAGGACAGCAACAGCTTTTGACAGCGTTCACCCCAGTGAACAGTTTTGACCCTAGGCGTTAGAATATTTGGGGGCGGGGGAATCATTAAAAGACCAAACTCTTTCTTGCAGGAGAACCCAACTGAAGTCCAACTACAAGGGCTGTTTGTGAAATACAATGCATTGCATTCGCCTGTCAGTAATATTCCATTTTGGAAGAAACGCCTTCTTGTTAACAGTTCATTTCTCACTTTTTAGGAGACTTGGGAATTTTCCAGAAGACTGAAGTAGAACAGCACCAATTTAAGGTGGAAGGTCTACATACAGACACCTGCTCAGGAGGAATTTTAGACCAGCTTGCCATCTTGATACAGGCTATCAAGATGCCATTAGTCAAGAAAAGGAGAGAGTTGCTCTTCTTGTCTGAACTTATGGAAAGGTTGATCAGAGATAATACAGCAAAATTTTTATATCATTTCTTCTTTGACAACATCCACATATTCTCCAAATGGAACACAAAGATGTTGGTTGAAGTTCAGCCATTTAATAGGCGAGTGCATGGAAGCAGTTCATTAGAAAAAAATCTATCCAAAGCCCCACACTAACAACATATTCATGCAGTAGTTCACAAAAAAAAAGCGCTCTTTGGCAGATCTCCCTTGAGCAACAATGGAGCTTGGGGTCACAAAGGGAAGATTTCTGCCTTGCAGCTTGCAAACGGAGGAATGGTGTAAAGAGGACACATCTCCTACCAGCTCGGCACACAGACACCTTTCAACAGGTTTGGGAAAAATATCAGGGAGGAGTGAATCGTCGTTCTGTCTGCGCTGGCTGCGAGACCCTCCCACCACCAAAGCCCTTCAGCTTTCTGCATTTCTATTTCTTTCAGACTGTTCAACCAACTGTCTTGTCTATGCGGGCATAGGCTTTTCAGAACAGAGATTGTTCCTTATTATTGTATTTTTCTGAAGTTCCTGTTTTAGAAAGTAGGGGCTTTTGAGCAGCCACAGGAGTTAACTGTAACACAGCAATGAGTTATTTAAATGTTCCGGTGATTTGCCTTTAAAATACGTATTTATCGCCAAATGAACCAACACACTGAATCAATACAGTAAGACCAGCAATACAAACCATGAGGTTTCTCTGTATTCGAAGCACGGCAGCATTCATTTCTTGACATGCACTGGTAAGAACGATTCCCTCCCCGCATCCCTTAGGTAAAAGTTTCTCTCAGCACTTAAAGTCTACTCATGAGCGAAGCTTTGAGAAACAGATCTGGACATCTTCTGACTAGGCAAAGGGAATAAAAAAAAGCTCCAGGAGTAGATGCCAGAGCAGACAGAAACACAAGATTATTTAGCTCTCTTTAGCCGACAGGCGGGTGTTGCCATTGGAGTCAACTGCTACACCCTAACAGCTCGCAATGGTGGGAGTAAGAAGCAAATTGAAGTAAATACAGCAATGACCAAGCCATCCATAATTAAAGTTAGTAGCGGAAAGCTCCCGCGGCAGGAATAGGAGTAGCAAAAGCACTGGTAAGGCTTAATTAAAAACTTGTTGTGTTTGGATATAGATGTCCCCCCATGACAGCAGCTCTGGTAGAAGTGTCTGAACAAGCAGAATTCCTCTCCTTTCCTCACTGATATTTAAGTGTTTCCCTAAGGGGAAAGTATTGCCATCGTATCCCTGACCCCCACGATCTCTCATGACAGAACAGACATAAAACTAACCACTTATAAGGTAAGCTGAGAAAGCTGATGATGCAGATCACACTTGCATTACAACAAAGATCCATAAAAATCCATATAAAGTGTCCACAGAAAGTGCTACTGCAAACCTTAAGAATTTAGCAAGCCTATGAAACATTAATCCTTGTCAAAGTTAAATATCTTCTATTTTTCAGAGTTTGTTTGGCTGCAAATGGCTGTGATCCCTAATCCAAGTATTGTGCTTGTAACAGATGTTGCTTTAATAAAGTGATCTGCGCCCGAGATGCTTATTAAACTGCACACAACAGCACAGGATTTACTGCTCCAGTGCTCATCCTCTTTGATTTCTGCTCCTCTGAACGGAAACTTTCTATTAGGCTGGCAAAAGCAGATTTCAAAACACAATGCAACAGGCTCTGGCAGACCATCGAGGGAGTAGTTTAAAGGATGGTAGCGCAAGGCATGGATATCCTAACAGGCAGGATCCCCAAGGCAGCTAGAATATGTTGCTTTGAACATCTACTTCATGCCAGTTGTGTAGCTATCCTATTAATTACCAAGGACTAGCAGACCTACTTTGGAGCACTGCTTTTAAGTATATTCAAATTAACTGAAATTAATAATTCTAATGGATTAGTGGATGGAAGAACATCTTTATTCTTTTCTTCAACCACCACTTGTGAGCCTTGTTTGACAGCTAGTAGCAGGGGTGGAAAAGCATGTTCCACAGCTGCAAGGGACCTAAGGACGCAGCAGGGCTGAGTCGACTGTGCGCAAGGAAAAGCCGGTATCTGTTCCTGGAGAGCTCAAGCTCTGTTCTGGCCCTCTGAAAAGGCTTTATGGTTCAACGGGGTTTTAAAGCGACATAAAACATTGCTTCCACAAAAAGAGCGGAGTACTTATTGTTAGATCATGAGACAATTCACAGATTCAACTCCTGATCATGCTGCTATCTCCAAATATGACCCTGCACGCACATAGTTTGGTGGATTACGCTTTGAAAATTCTCCCTTTGTTGTTGAGGGAGGTTCACTGTTCCGTGCTGATGCAACTTCTGCAGCTCGCTGGGCTTTTTGGTTCAGCACTGTAAAATACATCATTCTCAGAAACCTGCACAAGTGAAAACTCCCGAGAACTGTATAAACAAGTATCAGAAGAGATTTTGCACTTAGGTCTGCCTGCCATCTCAAGTAGTTTCCATTTTGATCTGATGTGTAGAAACGCTAACAATACTGAAGGAAGAGCAGGTAACTATGGACATTCAAAAAAAAAAAGGACATACTTTCTACTGAGAAATCTATTAGTAATTGAAGATGGACTCATATCATACCAAAAATATTGGGATTTTTTTGATCTAGATTTGGTCTCCTTTAATGGCTATCGCTGATTAGAGGATTAGGAAAGCCAAGGTAGGGGATTTTTTTTTCCCCTGCACAAATACACGAAAATAAGTAAGACATGACTATAGAAATTTTAAGTTCATAATTTAGACATACTAGAATTATTATTTATTTCAAATTCCTGCATACTGACTTGGCTTTCCAACTGTTGCTGCTGTCCTGTCCACAAAATTAAGGTAGAAAGGAAGATTTCTTTTTCCTCTTACAAACAGGCCTAGGTAAACAAACACGACATTTTGGTAACGGGAAGTGGCTCTACTGCACATTAACAATATAAATGTCATTGGTATTGAATACAGAACTGGCCAAATTCAAGAGCTTCAAACAGCTTGCTGGTAATGTTCAAAGAGAAGGAACCAGCTGAGCCCCAGCTGAGCGACAGGAGCTGGACTTTTTGTGTATTCGGGTACAATTCTGCAGGTGACAGCTGTTCCCGTGCTACTGTCAGCGACACCTCCTTCACGTGAGCTGCTCGAGACATCAGTCCTTGCAGGCCTCACCCAATTCATGCAACTACAGCAGAGCTTAAAGATAAAAAGGTCTAGACACAGCACACCTAGAATTTAGGTCATTTTATAACTGCTAGCTTCGAAGAAATTGAATGTCTCTGCTTACTAGAACACCGTGGCAGTATTTATGGTACCATTACTTTCAAGTCGGCTGCTGTGTCTCTGGAGAAGCACTTCTGTTGTTGCTCCTAAATCAGGCATTTCTTTCTCTCTTCTATTTTTTTTTTTGACCTCCCAACTACCATCATCACCACTCAAAGCGCTTTTGTAAATATTTACGCAGACAGTTGCAAAGCTGAGACCCCAAATGCAGGACTAGGGTACGGGGGGTCAATGCAGACAGAACGTCGGACGTAACACTCCATGCACAGTGCTCTGCAGGGACCACTCAGAAACAAGGCATATCGCATTCCCAAAAAGGAAGCAAAACTGGTGCTAGGACAAAGTTATTAAAAAAAAATTCAGCACTAACGCCTTCTTTCAATGGAACCGATTTGTAAAGGTGAAAGACACCATCAAGATGTTTTGCTGGTTCTTTGGGACAGATCTCAGCACATGAGCACTGACATAAACGCTGTCTTTGGTTTCCTGGTTTGGTTACCTAAACCTTACTGAAGGAAACACCTGCAAGATGAGCCATTTCTATGCTCTCTTTTATTCAAGTTCTAGTGGTTATGGAGTAGCTTCTGACATTCTGCAGAGGGTTCAGCAGTCACAGGAGGTAATTCCTCAATTCCAGCTGCTAAACTGCATTGTAAAATAGACTAGTATTAAATATAATCCTTCCTTTTAATACTTGTTAGAGCTATCTTGGATGACTAATGGAAGAAGTTCCACAGGTCCACAGCTGCCCATAAGAGGTTAGATGGATTTACAGGATAACCTATGGAAAAGCAACCCAATCCTCCAAAGTTTGAAAAACCCTCATCTAAATGAATTTCAGTTTCTGAGCGAACTTTAGCACCGGCATGAACTGTATCCCCTCTTACAGCATCAATGACAGTTTGCAGTTCCAATTAAGCGTTGTCTTCCACATCCTAAACCAATGCTCTGACCACCGTGCTGTTAAGGATAAACACAAGCGGTCTCTCTCTCGCCAGACAAAACTTTTCCCAAAGCAAATGTTCACAAACGCTTATGCATCGCACAATTTTCTGACCAGCTCCACCTCACGTATCAATACCATGTCCTTTTTTTTGTGCCTCTAATTTCTACCCTTAGCTTAAAGGAATCTTACCAGGACATTAAGAAAAGTTTGTTCCTTACACAAGAAAGGACACATTTCTTGAAGAGTTCTCCAACTGATTAGCGTTTTCTTTAGTTAGTTCCAATACCACAATTTTCGTTTTGTTTTTTTGTGGTTTTTGTTTTGTTTGATGAGTTTTTTTGTTTCTTTGGGTTTTATTTTTAATCCTAACACTTTTATGAAAGTTATAATCATGGTATAATGAATAGGAAAGCTTTAAATTTCTGAAATTTCATCTATATAAAAGTAGGAGTAACATTTTTTCCCTTGCTAATTATTTCCAGCTTAGCACCCTATAGCCTGTTTTCCACATTTAGTTCCATGGCTGAAACTACTTAGGAAAAAAAAAAAAAGAAAAACCACCCCATTTTTTCAGGTGGTCACAGTCACAGACACACACTGGCAAAATATTGTCTCACCCTTCTGACAGTTCAGCTTGTCAGTCAGAAAAAACCTTTCGGTTTTGGTAGAAACCTGACAGGGTACAATTGTATCCATACATCACCTTACCCGATTTTTTTAGTTCAGTGTCAGTTCAGAGGTCAGTTGCTTTTTGTAGGTAGGCTGATTTGCATGGTGTATTGATCTACAGATAGAACTGCAGAATCCAAAGCTTACAAGGATCTTTTTCCACTTCCCTGGGCTACTCAGCACAACCCATACATGGCAAATACCTATCTGATAACTTGGTAGTATTTAAAAAGAAAAAATCAACCTATCACTTCAGACTAAAATTTCAGCCACAATAAATTTCAGCATGACATTTTTTGTCTTTTTTTTTTTTTAACCTTTTTTAAAGCAACTATAGCACTTGCATATGTTTAACTTGGAAAGATTTAACAAGAGGGGAGACTACCAGCAGTACCACTTGCCACAAAACTTGGGCAGGCACCCACAAAGCTTCCTGCTCCTTCCCAGTTAGATCAAAGCTGTTCACATTTGAACAGCCATTTTTGTGATCTGGGTATCGCTAGGAGGAATGAAAAAAATAGGCAAGGCTCCATGTTTTCAAACACTGGCCACTGTAACGAGACTAACAATTTCTGCAATTTTTAACAGCAGTTTGACTTCACATTTGAAAACAGAACTGAAACTCCAAGATTTATTCTCTACGGACGTGAGCGCTATCAGGACAGAGGACATATTCTGAGCTGGCGGCTCAGGAGAAAAGCAAAAAGCAGGACGTGAGCAACTGCCACTGCGAGTTTCCGAGGTTATGGAGACTATAAAACCGTACCATTTAACCTGCTTTAAAAACCACTTGTATTTCCTAAATCTACTACATATTCTGGAAACGCATTTCACGCATTTGGCAAAGCTAAGATTAGGCAATATTTTTACTGCTTGTGAAGCCTAAGCTACCAATTCAGAGAACATTCTGGAAGAGCTCTGAAATGGGGATGCTTACATACAAACTAAAATTATTAATTTCTGCAATATTGTGTTGTTAAAACCTGACAAAAAAACAAACAGCCCAAGTTCGCATAAACATCCAAATTTTGCTCAACTTTCTATAGCTCTTGGAAAAAAATTAAGAACTGAAGAGTATTCTACCTCACAATTGGTTAGAAAGAAAGCCTGCGATCAATACTGAAAGTCAGTCTCACCTGACATTTAAATTGAATTTCTGTGAGCACAACCCACAATTCACAGTGAAAATTGAAGCTATTAAAAAGTCTATGCACAAGATTAATTTAGAATAGTATTTTAATAATTAAAAAATAAATCCAAATTTCAGAGGGCTGTCATTTTCCAAGCTTAATCAATTTTAAAGCATTGAACAGATTATACAGATTTCACAGCAATTGCAGCTATAATTTCCCTTCAATACAGTATTGCCACAAGGAAAGGAGAAGCAAGGATATGAATTGGCAGGCAGGAAATAAATTAACTCTCAAAACCAAAAATTTCTCCCTTATAAATACTACCTACTCCCTAGGAAGAAAATAAGTTGATGCAACAGCTCCGGTTGTTTGCCTCAGCATTCACATAATAAAACCCTTTATTTTACACATCCAGTTGAAGGCTCTGTGCTGTCTTGTCAGTCCAGTACTGAACTGGGGGGGAAACAATATCTAAAAAAGTTAAAATCTTTCTGACTCTCCACCCCCAAAATTGTATGATTATATTGGCTCTCAAAACTGCAAAAGCTCATCAGCATCCTTTGTTTTCCCTTCCCTATAAATTAAACTATTTTAACGTGACAAGTACATAAAATCATGTCTGGTTTGTTGGTGGGGGTTTTTTTGGAGAGTTTTTGTTGGTTTTGTTTGGTTGTCTTTTTGTAGTTTTTTGTTTGGGTTTTGGGTGGATTTTTTAAATTTATTTTTTTTTTAAATTGGAGCTTTGCTTCAGTTTTAAGTTCAAAGTTCCCTAGAAAAGATTTACCTTGAGAAAGCCAATAAAAACATATAAACGTACTGAAAGAGTTTAATTACTGCACTGTTTTCTATCAAAAAACGATAGAATCACACAATCATATGAATCATTAAGATAGTTAAGGCCGTCTGAAAGAGGCTCTTCTCTCCACCTGTGGCACAGACTTGAATGAAAGGCAGGGTAAGAGTTAAACAACTGGCATTCTCTTTTTCTAGACTTGACAAAACATTTCACACATAACCCATCATACGTGAGATTTAAGGACAGATTATATGGTTCTGTCTTTTATTAAAAAAAGTTTTCAATACTACCTTTGTTTCTAAAGTTGAAAATATCGATCCAAAGCTAAGAAGAACTCTCCATGCAAATCAATTACGTAGCTATGCAAATCCTATCCCCCTTCATATTTGCATACGGTTTTCAACTTGTGTTTCTTCTAGGTTACAGGGACCCTACTGTCCTCATCCCCTTAATGAAAAAACGTGCAGGTATTATCAGACCTCTTAGGCTGAGAGTTTTTCCTCTCCAAAAGAAAAACACATACGTATGTAACTCTCTTCTTAATATTTTACCTGTTTCTTTATATGATTTATGGTTACTGGATTGTAGAAAGTCAAAATATTTTAATATCTCTGGGGTGGGAGGGTTATGGTGCTTATTTGTCCATACAAAATGAGACTTAGAATAAAAACCAGTATGTACCTAATTCTTGGCAGCCCAACTGAAAATTATTTTGTATTTTTAAATTACAAGTGGAGAAAGCAGAAAATAAAATAGCCCACTCCATTTAACTCCACTTTCAGGCCAACATCTGATGTTCAAATCAAAGAGATGCCAGCATTTGAATTTCTAATCAACAGAGGTTGATGGCTGGTATTATTTCACATGGCTAATACAGGTTGGGGTTTTTCCCCCTCAAATTTAAAACTGGTTTCCTTAAACAAAAAAAAGTTCAAATCACAAAAATAGGTATGGGCCAACAAAGAGGTTTTCCGTTTACATGGTAAACTAGCAAATGAACACTGACATACAATCTCAACAGATATTACCACAAGGGAAACTTCCAAAATCGGTCACCATCTGCTAACACATAAAACTGACCACAAAGAGCCCGAATGGGTGAAAAAGACGGCACGCCAACACCACGGTACTCTGTCAGCAAGAGTACAACGCTGTAACGCTTTTTCCTTCACTAAAAATATTACGGACTGAATTGTTCAATAAATAGTAGGAACACTCCGGGGGAAAGCGTCATTTTCAAGGACCCAAAAGGTCAGATGAACTGTGCCCAACTCTGTCAAGCCCACGGATTCCCAATTTTCAAGCATAATCGAATCACAAGACCCAAAAAATTGCATGCTACCATTTAATTCTGGCAGGTCTATGGAAAAGGTCTCTCCATCAAACTGCCATTTCCAAAAGAAATGAAAGCCCTCAGTTTTCCCTCTACCTACAGTTAAAATCGCCTTTCTGTGGTGAGAGAAACTCATCAGTTTTTATCCAAATACGCTTACAGGCATCTTCTAGCAGAAATATTGTACCTCAGCAAAGCGTCCTAAACTGCTTCTCTGCCAGAAGCTACCACAGTGCATCTGAAGTAAACGATACTAAAGGGAAATAAGAAAAACAGTATGATCTTGACTAACTCAGATGTCACCTGTTGTTCAGAAGTCTCCATTTTCACTCAAAAATTAGATAATCTGATGAGGTAGTTTAAAATACACAGCCATCCAGCAAAAAATACTTGATAGAAGCAGTGTCTTTTGTAGGTTGACTGAAAATCTCAAAAATTTTCAGAATTTGGTCTGAGAAGGTGGCTGAAGCAGTAAATTTACAATTATATAGTAAAAATCATGTCAGCAACTTCCTCCTACAAGGATACTAACGTTTGTAATTTAGTTTTTCTATCGGAACACTGAATTTAGAATTTACCAAAGCAAGGCATATTTAAAAAAAAGTTTTAAAAGCCACCTTTAGTCCTTACTTTCCATGCATTGTTGAGGAAAGCCGTGGTGTTTTTAGCATTAAAATGCCAGAATAATTCTTTATTTCAGGAACACAAAATAGAGATTGGAAGAGACAAAGGTCTCTTAGGGGACTTACTGAGATACATGATATTTCCAGGGACAACAGGTGTAGAACAGCAACAGGTGAACATTCATCTCCACCTGATTCTGACCCTCAGACCTGATTCTGTCCAATGAAAATTTGGGAACCATTCTAATCAGAGAAAGCTCCAGCTCTAACATATTTTGTCCTTTTTAAGATGGAAGCACTGGGAATCAGTAGTTATCTGGTCTTATCTTTCTGCTTTCCCTTTTTTAGAAGATATTTAAGATTTTAAATGTCAAAAAGACAAACATGTTGACAGGTCACCTTGAGGGATTTCTTTCTTTCTTTCCACAAGATTTGTCCAGTTTTCCCACCCTACTGTGTGATGAATTGCAGTTGTTCACTAACCAGTAATGTAAACAGACATAATTATAAAATAAAGACTGATGGAACAGGACTTCTGAGATGGCCTGCAAAAATTGAGCTGAACTTGTCAAAAATGTCGCTTAACCAGTGTTCCTTCTTCCATGCAAGTAACATCTTTCAGAGAGCAGTAACTCTTCCTTTACCTTTCATCTACAACTTCTAGGAAAGGTCACACTTATTCCATAATACATCATGAGCATAGAATTAGGCATTAAAAGGTAAAGGTGAAATTGATACTAAAGATCTGTTTGTGTCATATGTATTATGGTTAACAAAGTTACTCTTGCATTCAGATGGTTTTGAGACTAAATGCATATGAGTGATATAATTGCCCTTGCCAATTCATATGTTATTCTGAATCTCTCCATCCGTGACAGACACTGGTTCTCCCGTGATCTTCCTCCTCTTCCTGCCAGTATCTGAGGCTTTTACCCTTTCACTATTGCCTTAACTCCTGAGATCATCCTTAGCTCTTCCTGTTACATCTCCAGGTGCTCAACCACGTTAGGGTTCAACAAGGCTTTCCACCACTTGAAAACATAAACCATCACATGCATTAATTAACAGTCAATGTCCACTCAGGATATTCAGCAAGAATTGCAATCAGAATTCAGACGTGTGTACTAAAACGGGAATAAGAAGAAAATCCATGCTTGTATTCCAATACATTAAAAAGTTATAAAATAAAATATTCTAAGTTTCATCATGTTGAACTTACAAAGCTCTATCTAGTTTATGGTGGTATAAGGGGAAAAAGATTGATTTCAAGGGTCAAATATGTTTCCAGTTCAAGAACTAAGTGCCAAGATAATTAATTCTCAGTAGGAGTTCATTACAATTTGTAAATTAATTCATCTACTCACAATCTTTGAGGTGACAAAGGTTCTCGAGACGTAGATTAAACTCTCAATTCAACCTCAGTTCCATCACCTCGTACTCTCACCTCTCCTCAAATTGAAAATAAGAGCCATTCATTTGGAAAACCTATTAGTTCCCTATTAATAGAACAATGACCTTCTAAGTCAAAATTACTGTCTTCCTACTCAGGAAAATTTTTTCCTCCCTTGATTTACAATAGAGAATTGCCACAGTTAACTCTTCACTGATACTTTTATTATTATTACGCTACAATAACTTTACATTTGCTCCACACAACCCACATACACTGTCACGTTGGTTTAACCAGCAGGTAAAATCAGAGATATAATACATACGGAAAGGACGATGCCATCAATCAGATTAGGTTAGTGGTAAGTTCTGTATCTCCCCATTATTATTTTATGTCTGACAACATCAAAGCCTTCAGGAGAAATTTTAAAAACAACAGAGGAACAGCTAACCTTAAAAAATATTTCCTTTTCACCTCAGGCACCTGGCAGTTGTTTGCTACAGCTGGTTTTTTTTCTTTCCACATGCTTTACTTTTCTGCTAAATTTTTTAGGTGACATGATCAGAACTATTCATAGCGTACTGAGAGCACGCCACCAAGATGTACAGTGTCCCGTCTGGCGGAGCTTAACTACGCTTTTAACTTAGCTTTTAACTAAGCTCTCACTTACGGTATGCACAGAAAAGATTTTTTGAGGACTTCTTGATGGAATTGCTGTCTTTTAAATTTGCCTCATGCTTTCTACATTGCTATCAGGGCAGAAAAGGTTGCATTAGTCAAAACAGGTTTGCTCACGCCAGGGGCTCTAATCTTCCTGTGATTAGAGATAGGAGTTCAAAGCCCAGCCCAGTTTCTGAGAACTTTTATGCACAAAAGCCGTCTTATCAAGGGTGGTTCTAAATTGTATGCGTCACTATTCATTTTACTTTTTTGACATTTTTGTATGCTTCACAAGGGGTATTATCTAAAACTCCCAGCTCTTATTAACAGGACGTTGCCCTGATTGACTGCAGTATTAATATCAAGGGTAAGGAAACGCTGCCCTGCAGCTAGGTAATAATTCATCACCATGGTACGTAGTACTAAGATGCTTGTTAGTATGCAGCTTAACAGATATTTGGCTTATCTGGCTCTCCACAAGGAACACCACTCTTGCTTTAAATTAATGAAGAGAGAAGTGGACAAGTGAATATTTGAGGAAGCCTGCTTTAGTATCACAGAGGTTTTGATAAGCCTTGTCTTACCAGTATGTTCAATGCTGTCCAGCACAGTCCCAAAGCATTCCCTCCTAACAAGACTTTTCAGCAATTAAAATTTTCTTCCCCTACCCGAGATCTTCAGAAAGATTAGCAATACTAGCATTAATTAACGCCTCCAAATTAACTGTTACATCATGTAACAGTTACAACCGTTATGTGATTTGCACATGTACACCAGTGTGTCAAGACTGGAACACTCCCCTCTCTGAAATAATATAACCATACTGCTGGATTAAATAAAATTCCTTTTTTATATCACAGTTACAAGACAAACATTCGGAAAGCGAGTAACGTTGTGAGAGGGTGGGTAACTTTCAGAAAGAATATACATGCGTTTCAGAGAAACGTAGTTCCCAAACGTACATGTGCTTTAATGGCCTGTTGAAATACACGGTCCTCTTTGCATCGTGCCAAATCGTCGTCACCAGTGCCAGTGACCGCGGACTAACGAGGTAGGCACCGGACTGTCAGCACTACCTACTGACAGGTAGCAATTCCAGATTTAACTTGTTCTAAAATACCATAATACTGCTAATGAAGGATGAACACTCTTTCCAATTACCATTGATGTCGTGACTTTTTAATGCAATATTTAGCACATTACCCTATGGACTAATATAGGATCTGTAACACGCTCCTGGTGGGATGGTGTTAGAAGGCATCCTCACATTAACTAGTAATGAGGGATATTTTCAGATCGTATAGGAACAATTGATGTATTTTGAAGGATCTGCAAAGTGCTGGTACTTTAAATCATCAAAAACAAAATAAATAACTGACAGCGCTTCGTAATATAAGCCAAAAATCCTGAAATCGTAGCAGTAGGGAATTGCTTCTTTTGTAAGCAATCTGAAAATGAAAACACGGCCGCTTCTGTGCTGTTAGGAACGCTTGCACCAGTTGCAACCCAGCAATTCCTCATACTGAGTCCTAGGAGGTAGTTCTTTTCAACTATTATAGCTAGACTCTTCCTGGTTTAAAATGAAAGGCTACAAAACAAAGTAAAATAGGCAGAGCTGGCAACACTATTAGCCAGTCCCCAAAAGCTGTTTTGCATCGCTTTTGAAAAGGAAAAGGGTATCTTCAAACCCTCCCTTTCTCAGAGATCCTTCTCAATAGTTCTCTCAGCTGCCAACTAACCACAGAACCATTCCCCTGTAAAAAGCTGTAGGAAATGACCACACATAGATATTCACGTAGTCTGTGGGCAAGAGGTAATCTGGGTTAGTCCTCCCAGCCTGACCGTGATTTTTGCTGGTTTCCTCCCACGTGTTTTTTTATTCCTGCTTTTTCTCACTCTGGACAGGTTTTACACAGAAGTAATCTTTCACCCCAACAAAAGCATAAAGCCCTACAACAGCAGCAATTTACAGACTAACTGCTGGTGGCTTTACAATTTTTATCGGTGGGCTTTTTTCTGTCTTTCATTTATTTGTTCGGGTTTTTTTCTTTTTACAGTTACTGAAAGGGACACCTCATGAGATCTGATCAGGTTGTTATAGGTTAAGCCAAATGGTATGAATTCCCTGTCAGCCTATCAGTATCTTCACTTTCTCCACTCATAAAAACCTAACACTAGCACAACTTTAGATGAGACATCAGTCAAAACACCCCCCTCAGTTGGAGGCTATCACGTGTTCTTCTAGTCTTGGGCATGCCAAGGCAAAAGCTATACTCTGAGTAGAAAGGTCTATAAAAACCCAGGCCCAAGTCAAACCGAGCACTACTTGTGCTGAACTTGCTTATTTTTCTTGAAGGGGTGGCCAAGGGCAGGGCCGATGGGCCATCGTAAGTCCCTTAACATCTCCCTCTGGTTTCATTTTACAAATCGGAATGTGGGATAGATGAAAGTTATTGACAGTCCCTTTGCGTAAGTTTTGTACATGACTCAACTGACGTTGATGCATTCAAAGTTCAGGTGCATTGGTACAAGGACCAGTTTTACTCATCCCTTAACAAGAGCTATTTGCATACCTATAAACCACGGTCTCTGCTGACAAACTACTTTGCATAGGTGTGATCCCCCATTGAGTTTATCACCAACATAAGCATTGACAGAGAGATCCATCAGAAAACATCAGAATATTTTTATTTCCTGGAAACATCAGGCTAAGAGATGCTGTGGATGCCCTGCCTCAGGCAGAAGTCACTACTGAAGATAAGAACTTTGCAATACATGAATATGAGTAGAACAGCATAACACTAACATTAAAATAAACCAAGAAAAAGATATGAGAAATGTTTCTGTAATTTCTGTTATTGACACGACAGATGTTAAAAATAAATAGTTCATATGTAGGACATAAAAGGCCAAAGGAGAAGAAAATTTAAAAAAGGGGGGGGAGAGATTCCTGACTTGAACTGACACAAACTAAGGCTTTGCAAAATGGCACTAGTTTACCTGTTTTTTTCTCTTTAATTGAAAATTCATAAAAGATTCACTCCCTTTGCAAGACACTTTGTTTGCTTCTAATTTCCTCCTATTCCAAGTTTATACGCATACACGCTGTGAATATAAAGATGTAGCTAGCAATAGAGTAAAAGGAAAAAAAAGGTAATTTTGAGGCTATTCCAGAGACATGAAAGAGCGAGTGTATCTCTGGGCAGTGCAAAAGCATGATGTGATTTCATCCTTCCTGTAATGCTGACCTATTGGAAATAATCTGTCTTTCAATAGCAAAACCATACTGTTAGAGAATGGAATTAGTTTTCTTTGTCAAGATTAGTTATACAGGTTTTCGCCCGTACAGTGTCTTCAAATTTATGCTACGGTCTTGCAAAGATTACATGAATAAGTCAAGAGCACACAGTTATACATTATATTCAGGCATTTTTGAGCTTAGAGATTTACTAAGTACTGGCACCATTTCTCTGATGGATAAATCACGAGATATTGTGAAGGTTAGAAAATAGTGGTAGAAGTTTAATGCTCTTCAGAATCACGCCATTTATTTCCGTTTTGTTATCTGCCACGTTGTGCATCTACATTAGTTATCTGGCATCCTCTCTAATGCAAGACTGCTTTGAGGATGTATTTATACAAGCAAGGGGTTTTGCATCTCCGAAGTAACCTCCCAAAGAGGCTCTTGAAGCTTCCGCAAATAAATGAAAATGTTTAGCAGAACTACACAGATTTAGTTACTGTTCTTAAACGGGCTGAAATTATAGCATTTAATTTTGGAAAAATTATATGAGAATAAAGAGACAACTAGGCAAACTAAATTATGTCTGATTATTAGAAGGTGACAACAGTTAAAAACTTCAGATTTTTGGAAGATAGATACAAATGAGTTTTGGAGTCTTAGATAATACCCAGGCAATGCATTTTCCTCGTTATGCTAATGCAGGACTGAGAAGAGCTAGTGAGAATAAAACTGTAGTTACTGTACCCATCCTCTCTTGTTACCCTTTGCAGTATCAGCTGTTGTTCTTAAGATAACTGAGAGCTTAAAATGACCAAAAAATCTATAGTATTCAGAACTTTAAAACTTTTATCTTCTTTCCACACTAGGGATGGGAAATAGAGATTACAATAAATTGTAGTTGCTGGATCTTCCGGTTGAATATCAGCTTACTGCTTTCAGCTGTAAAAATGCTAACCCTAACAAGCAGTGGGGAGATTCAGGATTCCTCTATCAGTCTAACAACATTTCGTGGGATGATGCATTGCGCCAGCGATAACATTAAAAAAATTGAGAAAAGCTCTTATCAAAAATTGGTTTTGCAGCCTGCCACAGGAAGTGAGGCAAGGTACAGTGATGGGTGAGAACGCAATAAAACATTTAAGGGTGGTGAAGGCAGGAGAATAATGATGAAATGCTTTTTAATTTCCTGACCTCCCAGCTGCCAGGAACAGACGGGATGCGGCGCCTTTAAGGACCACAAAAAGACCACAAAGCTGCATCCTGTGACCATCGTGCTCACGTGCATTCATCTAGAACATAGCCCATATGGACATCTTGGGATCATCATGAAAGAAATCAGGCAAGATCTGGGATTTCCTGTCTTCAAACATTGCATGCTAATGCCCAGCGCTCACGTGAAATGACAAGGAAGTTGTCTGAGTTTACATTCGGGATGTGTTGGTTTTGGGTGTTTGGGGCTTTTTGGGAGGGTGGGGAAGGGTGTCTTATTAAATGGAAATTCATATTTGGGGAACGTATGTGAAAAAATCTGTTCTGTTTCCCTACAAATACCATAGTAAACCAATGTAGAACAAATGCATCCTTACTTTTACAGGTTAAAAAACAAACCCACCCCCCCTAAAACCCCACCAAAAGTCTCTCGGAGACACGATCGATTTTCCATCACAGTCCACAAGCACACCCTGATTTGCTGGAAAGGTTGGTCGCGCTTCTTGCGCTAATTTGCAATGTTTATACATTTTTTTTGCGTTCTCTTCCAACACCTATTCCCTCATTTACCGAGCAAGTGTAATTAGGGTTACGTGTCTCAGGGCGACAAAAGCAATCACTGATACAAAGATATCTACACACGACTGTCTGTAACAGATCTTGCAATTATCAGCACTAAAATTCCGAACTGCTCTCTAGCTGCACCATTACCTTTCTTATTCAATTATTACAAAAAGTATTCAATAAAAACACAATACTAGCAATTCTGCATGAGCATTCAGCCTCTGAAGACAATAATTAACGTTGTCCTCTGCCAAATTTCTTGGTCTGCCTCTAAATCCCATTCTCACACAAGATGCCTCTTGTAGATCAAACCTAGTTCGAAGTATTCCAGAAAAGGCTAACGCAAATGAGCCACAGGTGACATTCTGGTCAGCAAAGACCCTTCGGTTCCTCCAAAGCAAACTACTAATAACACTCCATTTTCTAAATGTCATATCTGAATTCAAGCCACAAGCTCTTTGTTCAGATGCACTGCATATATTGAACTTTTCCATATATATGGATCTTTTTATTTCATTATTTCAGTTCATTATTGACCTAGTTTTACGCAACTAGAACTCCACTGAAATCAGTTAATTCAGATTTATAGTGCCACAAGATGTGAGGAAGAGCAGATCCTCAGCTCTTGACAGGATCAGGAAATTAAAAATATCCATCTTAATACAGTAAATATATTCCGTGTGATACAGGTGTGCACGGAGCAAATGCTGAGGTTTGAGTGCCTCTAATTGTTCTAGGATGATGTGGCACCGCTCACCTGAAAACTAGAGGGTTCTTTAATAACCCATGTCATTCACATCAGGGAAGACTGATGTGAATTTCAACTGCAATAACCAGAAACCTCTATTGTCTTAATAGGCCTCCCTACGCCTCTGTTTGATCAGTTCATGGGTCACCTTGGAATACCGGGCAACCATCTTCCAGTTGTGGAAGGGGTTTGTTGTCTGTCGCAACCCAGCAGAAGTTACAGGAATGACACCGCTTGCGCCAGGCTGGCAGCGATTTCAGGGGCACGCGGGTACAGATCTCTCACGGGGGACTAACGCAGCATTAGCTTTCTCCTCAGCTCTAGCTTACTGTCCCCACATTGCGCCGTCCTCACGTGGCCGCTGCACAGCGCTGCAGCTTCCCCACAGAGCTCTAAGGCACCGTGATTTAGTGACTGCCAAAAAGAGTTCAAATGTTGTTTTATATATCAAATAAAAATCATAGAATCATAGTATTGTTAAGATTGGAAAAGACCCTTAAGATCATCAAGCCCAACCGCTAACCTATCACTGCCAAGCCCACCACTAAACCATAGCCTCAAGCACCACGTCTACCCTTCTTTTAAATACCTCCAAGGATGGAGACTCCACCACCTCCCCGGGCAGCCTGTGTCAATGCTTGACAACCCAAATATCAACTCCCAGGATGCTATTTCTGGAAATCCTTGTTTCGTAAGAATTTAAGGTGGGATTCCCCAATCAAAATCCAAATCAATACAGTTCAGCTCTGCTGCAGTCATCCTATGAAGTAGCTCAATTTCACTAGCTTTTGCCAGCACTGAAAACAGGGGAAAAAAAAAAGATTTTTTTTTTGCTTTTGGAAAAATGAGTGCAGAATTATTTAATAGAGTTCTCCCTAAGGGCCATGAGTAAATAAGCATCCAGAGACTGAGCAAACAGAAATAATACAACCACCACATACTATCACAGCAAGATGAGGCAACCATGTACACGCTCTGATAGTTACCAAGAGAGGCTTCCCATAATTTAATTAAACTGAACATTGAGTAAGTTAAATCAACACTAATTCCTTAGGTCCAGGGATATACACAATTAAGATTTATTTCTCTTTGATATCATTCATAATGTTTTGTGGAAAGGAAAGGGGTGAACGTGGCATTAGCGATCGAAACAAGACTAATCAGACTACAGGCAAAACGAGTTTAATAGGACTCCCGTAAGAATCCCAGGACAAGGCGTACGGCTGGCTATACTTTCCCGTGCATCTTTGTTTCGTCCCACAAGGGTGACAAAGGATGGTGATGTTTCCTGGTAACATCTTTTCATAAAAACTAGACTAAAATACAATTTTCACTGCACAGGAAAACTACTTGGAGATTTTACCTCTTTCTCCATTTGCCACCCGTCTCTGAAATGGTTAAATAAACCGAGCTGAACTATAGCTTAGTTGGAGTCACTCCAACTTGAATAACGACACTTAACATGACCATAACATATTGAGGACTAAAGCTGAGGGATATTACCAGGTGCATCGCAGACTGAAGTCTACCTTCTTTACATCACCACGTCTTATATTTTGCTTGGAGTGAAATTAGCTAGGTGGTGCTCCTTCTGATACACAGGGGAAAAGTCTGCAACGATTTATATCATTTTGACAAGCTGAGGTTCTTCTGAATATTTGGGCATGTTCGTTCATAACTACGAAGTAAGGTGCAAATGGGTTTTGCCATGACTCTATCTATACTTCAAGGCACATCATCTTATAAGATTTTAGACTTATTTTTAGGCACATGAGGACAATAATAAATTCTTCTCAGCTGAACTTATTTAAGAGGGAATGGGAAAATGTCCAGTTCCCATGTGGCACCACGTGCAAACAGGGAGCTTTGAAGTAAAATAGACTTTCAGCCATTAAAAATACTCTTTCATATGGGAGATATTTAGTTTTCCTTCCTATCCAAGTAAGTTCTAGCTAGCCATTGAAGAGACCATGATGAAATATCCACTTCTACCTACAGCAGAGTGTACCCTTCTGTATATTAGTCCATAATTTTTTAGGGTATAAGCTTCTTAACATATGTTGTGTTATTTAACCATGCAGAAGCCATACTGGTTTTGGTCCTACATTATATCAGCCTTCCCCCTAAACATTTTCTAGTCTAGACAAGCAAGAAAACAAAGCTGGAGGTGGGAGGCAGCAATAATTTCCACTTACAAATGGGAAACTAAGGCCAGAAAGATCAGTGTTTGATGTTGCATGGCACATCAGTGGCAGAGTCAGTCCTAATTCGCAGCCTTAAGCCACTGATATGTTCTTGATATATGTAATCTATACACAAACAGATAGCCTTCTAATCTGTTTATATCAACACATATATACATATTCTCTCAGTGAGCCGCTAACACATCCCATCTTGATGTTGTCATTTCCTACTCAAGAACTTCAGCACAGTACCTACTACTTGCATTTGCATCTTAAAGCAGTTACCTCACCTCTGATAATCAAAAGAATCAAGCCCAATTTAGTTTCACCACAGCAAGCACCAAGATCCAGATGAACTCACCATAATGGGAAAACTTTCTGCCAACTCAGAAACATAATAAATTTTTAATGTTAATCAGGAATTGAAACAATGTGAGTGTCTAAGCTTTTAATTTTAAGAATCTTATTAAGGGCTTACTTCTAATTCTGCCTTCCTCCTCTAATATTTAGAATGCCAAGTAAACAGGCTGAAAATATTTACAACTTTGTCAAGCTAGAAAAAAGGTGGAACACAGGAGCTGGAACTGATGCGATGCTCCAGCCGTTCGCAAACCGGAAAATAAATAAGCTGTAATATTTAAATGAGCTCCACTGAAGATGTGAAATCAGACTGGAAAGGAAATAAAGCAGCACATTTTAGAAACTGCACAGGATTCTCAAAAGCAGTCCAAACGGGAAGAAATGCATGCCCGTTTTACATGCTTCCAGCATCACCTGCACGCAGTCCGAGAAAATCGTCGTGGAATTAGAACAGAGATTACACTTGTATTTTTTCAGTTGGAAGGATCAGCCCCCCTTTCCTCACCCCTGAGAAGCAGATGGGATCAAAAAGCAGTAAAGGGCCAAACGTGACAAGTCCTATTGTGCGGCTGGCTGCGAGACTTGCAAAGGCGTCTCGGGCTCGGTGGGGCTCAGTGATACGGGCGGTGGCTCCGGCAGCAGAGCACAATCGACGGGCACATGAACAAGCCCGCAGACATAAGCTTGGCTTCTCCTCCACGGGTTATTAGTAAGTAACCATTAGCTACTAGTCTTTACTAAGCCATCAAATATTGCCACTCCAGCAAGTCCAACCAACCACCTCAGGACATATTCCTCATATCCACCTGAGACAAGGAAGATTTCAAATGTTTAAAAATGTTCGAACTTCTTTAAGCCTTCTTGTTCAGTCTAAAAAAAAATGACAAGAAGTTTTGAAGTTACCCAGCTTCATAGCTAGCACTTTTTACTACATTTCAATACGGAGGCTTCTACATGCAGTTAAAAACAAAATAAACAAAAAAACCCAAACCAAACAGAAGTTAAATGATTTTTTTTTCAAGGGAAAAAAGAATAAAAAGAGGTGAGTCATAAAAGAGAGATAATATGAAAATTGCATTATGCAGCTTAAAGAAATAGAACACGAAATGTAACAGATAGGGATTCACCTCACAGTAAAAAAAAATCATAGGAAAAGTATGAATAGATAGAAACAAAAGAATGAAGTGTTAGAATTACACTTCTTGCAGCAAAGTAAAGGAGATGTTGGAAAACTTGGAAAGTACGGCCAGGGAAGTACCGTCATTAGGTGTTTGATGAGAACGTCGATTAGGAGAGAGGGGGTAAGTGCTAATGCAAGGCAGCAGGACTCGATGACCCAAGCACTTGTTCTGAGCACAAACCTGCAATACTTCTGCAAAGTCCTGATCATTTTGCTTTTAGAGATTCTAACAATTCTCTATGTACAAAGTATCTGAGTATGTGGTTAAGCAAATAGTACTATCGTAGTACCAGGTACCGTCAGTAATTTCCTTAATGCACAGCATTTACAGTAGACGGATTCTCCAGATTCCATACATTTACAATAGAAGGATTCTTCCAAATTTCAGTCATCTGAATGGACTACGAGTAAATCAAATGCTGAGAAAAAGAACTAAGGGCAGAAGGCATTATTAAATAACTAAGCTTTCTTATAAAAATAACTTCAAATTTTCCATGACCCATCAATTAAAATTAATTCTGTACCATTGAAAAGAACAGAACTCAAATAAAACAAACCTTAGTGTAGGCAGGCAGGTTTTTCTAATTAGGGCTTGTCCTAACTATACTGCTAAAATTATTTAATTACTCAACTGGAATCCATACACTGTAGTTCAAACTGATTCTTTCAAATCCCTTGTTATTAAAGGCTACAGGACACGTAGTATTTGCACGTAAATTTTTAGTTTGAAATGCATTTCTCTAATTTTTAGGCACTGAAATTTGGTAGGGAGTTTTATTTTTCTTCACGTACCGGAGTCCATTAGGCACCTTGACTCAGTTTGTGAGCAGCCATCATGCCGCCTCACCACTCTAGGCAGCGCGCTAGCCGGAAGCGCCTCTGGCGGCCACGGCCGCAAACGAGGGTATGGATCTTCGGAGAACTCCTTGGCCTGGCCCCTCCTTGTAAAACTGGCAGATTCCTCCCAGCTGCCTTCTCGATGTTTCAGACTAAGCACACTGGAAAGCCTTTAGAAATAATAATAGACTGCTGAGAAACCAAGGGACAAGTTGCCAAGAGTTTGGGAAATGACTGTTACTTATTTCGAATAGGCACCTTGTAGAGATTTCTGCAACTGCACAAATGACCGTCCTGCTACACAGAAGCACCGATTCAGCACAGCGAAAACCAAAACTAATGTCGTGTTCCCATTACATTTACCATTATAGCATTGTTTTTACACTTTTTGCACTTGTCTTTCTGCACTTACACATCAAATCAATCCACTTGATTAGAAAATCGCCTATTACTTTTTCCAAATTGCCTCCAAGTTCAGGAGGTAAATCACGTGCTGCTACTACACCAAGCCTATGTAGCGAAAGCCGTTCTAAAGGCTGCATCCATGCTTCATCTGTTATTAAACCTTTTAGAGTCACATAATAAACACAACAGCCATCCTGCACAGAAAAACCCAGTTCAAACCGCCAGTCTCCCAGATTTTAAACTAACCGAAGGTGACTTTTATTGCAAAGAGTGTTTTTAGAAGTTGCAACAACCTAAAGACTTCTAGGATGGTTTTGCACACATACAGTTTGCGATATCATCAATGCTTTAGCTCCATGCCAGCGCGATAGAAGAAATGTAAAGATATAAACCCCGTAAATCTGCTTAGGAACAAGGCAGAGGTAACATATACATTTCTTAGCCAGCAGATAAAATTCGGAGTCTGAGGATTACAAGCCCATCCTTCTACTGCAGCCTACTAAATTACAGAATAATCCCCCTAAAGAAGTGCAGATGTTTGATCAGCTGGGTGACTTGACCTGGACTAGGCAAGCCAGTGCCTAATCAGCTCAGAGCGTATGGAGAGGTACGGCGGCACTTATTGCTTACCTCTTCAATATAGGCATACAGATAAGTGAATGAGCCAAGAGCCCTAAACAATCTCTATCTTGTGGGGATTTTTGGTTTTGTTTTACACATGGCACTATTTTACCCATGTCCAGTATGAAATCTGGTATAATCTGTGTATCATTCCAACACAGGATGCCAAAGCTTAAAAAAAAGACATTAAAAATGCCTTTTTATGATCAAAAAAGTCACTTAGCAGTTCTTCAACTTAAGTTTTCACATGTGAAGGAAAAAAACCACCACACAATCCTGCTGCAATAAATGCCAACAAACCAGAAACATGAATGTGGTCAAAACCCCATCAAGGGACCAATGAAGAATTACACGCGCGAATCCCAGAGTTCTGCTACAAAGCTCAGCGCTAGACTCGCTTTGTTTAATGATGAGATCAGTACAAAGACAGCTTATGTAGAAAGAGGAGACTAACTGAAGAAATGTACTTCTCAGTGAGTTAATTGTGAAACTCTTCTAGGAATAACAGGATTTCTTCTAAAGAAACCATTACATTATATCTACAGTTTTCACTTTTGCTTTTGTTGTTGCACTACATATTTAGAGATAACTGAAGAAATTCATATGCAACTATATATTAAAAGATATAAAAGCCTGCTTAGTAACTATATGCTCAGGTGTAGAGTTCACAGAAAATACATGTTTTCAGCGAACAATTACAAGCCCTTATTGAAGCTGGTAAGCAGTTCCAACAGACAGGTAAGACCACTAATATGTCTGTCATTGTCTTCAATCACAGCATGGCAGCTAAACAACAACAGAACACCAGGTAGTCTCATAAAATCTCTTCTTTTCTTACCACGTGAAGAGAAGGAACATCCCTAGATCACCCTTGATTCAGTTTTCCTTCAGCAGAAGTCAAATGATTGTTCTCACCCTTCCTCAAAACATGCCTTACAAAACTTTCTAATAAAAGGATATTCTAATTGAATAAAATATTTTGTAGCCGTTGAAGAACACTAATTTATCAGAACACCTCTCTGCACGTTAAATCTCGATTACAATGTCAAGCACAGAACCTGAAGTCTCCTGTTCTGGACCTCGAGGCAAGCGCAGAGGTAGGATGACAGCCACCACATGCGCGTACGTACCGTACAGAAGGTGACAGCTATTTCTTTCCACTTCCACTGGGTTTAATTCAGCATTAAAATATAATCTGCTAAAAAGTAACATATAGTAAGATAAATAAGGGACAGCTACCACACCAAAACTAGCTGATCAAAGCCAAACTGATGAGCACTGCAAAGCCAACTTGGCAAAACTGCCATTCCCCCATCACCACGCTCACCGTACAGCGCCCGTCCGGCCTCCCGCTGCCTTCTCACAACACGGCACACAGTTCACTGTGCAACAGGAGGCTCGAGAACCTGGCGGGGGTGGGGGTGGCATTTGTCTGGTTTGGGTTTTTTGGGGAGTTGTTATTTGGGGTTTTTAGTGGTTGGTTGGGGTTTGTTGTTGGGTTTCTTTGGTGGGTGGTTGGGGCTTTTGGTCTGGTTTTTGTTTTTTGTTGGTGTTGGGTTGGTTTTTATGCTACAACTTTTCATTTTCATATTTTAAAGCCTAAGAAATTACTTAAGCCATTAGAACAACAGTATTTTTTTTTTATTTTGAACTTATTGCATTTTCATTTTGGTTTGGGGGGAGGGGGGGAGAGGATTGGGGTTTTTTGTTGGTGGTGATGTGGGTTTTGGTTTGTTTGTTTGGGGGGTTTGGGGGGTTTTTTTGGTGTCTTTACACACACACACAAGGAACCATGTCTACTGTTACGCAATATCATCACTCCTCTCTTCCAAACAAAGGTAAAACAGGAGTTTCTTGATACGATCTGACAGAGATGGCCAGGCATGCTATTTAGAGGTAACGCTACTTGAAGGAAGGTTACCTGTTCCGAAAAGGCATGGGGAAAAAAACTTTGTGATCATGTGTCTGGACTATAGATCCTGAGGCACTTCCCCTCGTCGCAGCCAGCCTCGGGCCGAGTCTATCACGAAGCAGACACCCGAGATGCCAACTGATACAATATTAACTATTCCCAAGCTATCCTGCTGCCACGCAAAGCTGGAAAGGGGGTATCACAGATGTAGTGTTCAGTGCTAGGTCTCCCTCAAAGCGAAAGGAACTCGTAATTCCCTTTGCCTTAGTACAGCAAGACAAACAACCAGAATTTGAGATGTCTTCCAATTTGCACAACTTGGCTAAGTAGTTTTATCAACTTTGACCTTCAGGGAGGGGCTAAATGACTAAACGCAGAGCCAAGAGCTTCTGAAACTGGTGTAGTGTAAGATCATAAATTGGGAATTTACCCGTCTCTGATGATCAGGCAGAGCAATGAATTAATATTCACTTCTGAATTTTGGTATTGACTTCCAAGGTAAACTTGTAGTAGAGAACTGGGGTTTGCGTCTCACATGGTCTTTCCATCTCAATCAAACTGAAAGCATCTGTCCGTGGGCTTGTGTCACTGCAGTGCTTAGCAAAGCATAGCTCCGACTTATGGGTCATGAAAATCTTAGAAGTTTTTTTATATATTTGTTCCCTAAACGTAGACAAGGTTTCTTTTACCCTTTTTTGCCTACAGGGCATTAGTAAAACACAGTGCTCAGAACTTTGTTGTATTAGACCAGCAACCCCATTCAGTATTTGTTAAGAAAACAGATATGACAAATGAGCAGCTATATAATAAATAATGTATAGAAAAACATAAATCGTAAATAAAGCCTTCACATTCTGAGCACATAGAAAAAGAAAGGTATGTGAGGGAAGAATTGTTTTTATTGAGAACCTTTAGTCTTGTTTTTTCTTCGTTTATTCTACTGGTAGGTATTTCTGCCCCTTATATGAACTTTCGGCCTATATATTGTGATTCTGAGACAATCTCTGTCTTTCAAGAAAAAGGTTTTGGGGTTTTTGTTGTTGTTGTTGTTTTTGTTGAACATTCTACACACCTTTAACTAAAATCTACCCTGAAGGTTTGTGTTAAAACCGAAGAACGCAAGATAACTTCATGACTTGTTCCATGTCAGTATCCAGGAGTTATGTAATGAACCATCCTTACCATAATGAACAAGCCTTACATCAGCATACCTTGCTGGTAACAAGGTGTCCAAACCAGGTAACTGGTTTTGCTATTAGAAATAGACTCTCCTGGGAAGACAACTTTTGTCAAAGTAAGCGCACCTGCAGTAGGACATCTGCAAGCACAGCCTTTTTAGCCATCGTACTCTTGCCTACTGCACTGGGGGATGAGGGAGGACACGAATAATCAAGCCAGGGATTCCGAAGCGATGGCTCAGTGCTCTGGCGTCACCACCCAACTGCACCAGGTACAGTGGATTACTGTGTTGCAGAAATGGTGGCATATAACCACATAAAAGGTGGTTTTGAAAACTCAGATGTTGCTGCCTCCACACAGAAGCTATTTTCCAGGCTGTGTCTGACATGCCCGTAACTCGGCTGGAGCAGCGTTACGTACCTGTCACAATGTTAAGTTGTGCCACTTCTCTGTGCCATTTTACATTAGTGCAAGTTACGTTTCCAATCACGGTTAATTGAAATCATTATGTTGTCAAGATATTTCATAACATTAACAGCAGATTGATAGTCTTTCCATGTTACTATTTCAAAATACTTCTCGAAAGAAATGTTTTGCAATTTACTACTTTAATTAAATACTTTACCAGCTCTATTGATCTTAAAAGAAAATGTTGACACTAATATAATGCTTTCCTTATAAAATATATTACCTTTTCCAGAAGACTGGTTTAACCTGGTTACATATAGGGGACTCGAGCACAGCAGGACAAGAAACAAAACATCATTTTCATTTTGCTTTTCCAACTTCCATTAATAAAGCCAAAACACACCTCCCACGCAAGCAAATCTTTTCACTTCTAACTGATGCCTCTATTCAGTGAAATGCTATGAGAGTTATTGCTGCAACGGTCACATTAAACACACTGGTTTGTACAACTACAAAAAGAAAATATTTTGAGGAAAGGAAAAAAACCCAATCATTAAGCTTTGCCTTACAACTTCCCTTGACCTTGCTTTATTAGACAGCAGTACTGAAGTCTCTACATGGCTGTGTTAAAAACTTCTCTGGAAAAATATCATTTATAGACCAAAAGACTATATGCTAGATGCAGTAGTAGGAAAGTAGGCAATATTTAATACAAAACTTGCATTTTTAATAGCTCTCATAGGACACTGGATCTGTCAATAAACCTAATAAATTTTTCATCATTTAAATTGCAAGAGTAAAATTCATCTTTATTAATTACCCGATATTAGATTTAGCCATGCCAGTTTAATGGTGATCAGTATGGCAATGAAAAGCCTTATGTCAACTCCTACAGGAGATGCAACAGAAAAATTACATGCAAAATATAAATCATTGAAGCCCTTCCAAAAGCGCTTCTTTCCTGTGATTCCATGTCAATGCTTTTAACAGATTTAAATGAAAAGCAACACCCTGCTTTCAAGTCATTATTCATAAATAAAGAATTTAATACTCAATTATTTGCTGCAAAGGTTTCTAAAATGGCGAAACTTCAAAGCAATGTTTTTTCATCCAAGTATATTTGCTGTTAATTGTCAGATTAGTAAGTGCATTACAGAAATGCAGTATTGTATCTGCATTATACATACACAATTGAGAAATGAAGAAATCCAGCAATTTGTGTAACATTTAGTAAGACCAAGTCAGAAAAGAAAGGAAGTTATCAGATTCTGCATTAAAAGCTGGTATCTTTCTCTCACTGCAGCGCAAATGAGCAAGTACTACTTCAGAACACTAACCAAATCTAATCCTTATGCTTTACAACCTATGCATACAGTTTAAATTATTTAATACTATGGCTAAACCCTGCTCCCACTAAAATCAACAATCATGAGTTTGTGTTTCCTTTGCTGCCTTTTGAGAATATACTTACTGAAGTACCACACGTACATGTACTTGTGTCCCTGGGAGTAACTATCACACCGATCTGCTTCCATAGAAGCAGATTTGTACACTTTGCAGACCTTCAGTTCAGCAGGCTATAGGCAGAGAGCACACTACTAGATAATAGTACGAGAAGCAATATTTTCCTGAAGCTTACTGGGTCACATTACCCTCACACAAAAAGTGGGAAAAGGAACAGTTTGTTCCTTACTTCATGTCATTTACCAAGAAAAGAAAGTAGCAGGGCTTCCAGAACAAGATACAATTAAGGCTTGGGAATGAAAATATAATTCTGCAGTCACACGCACGAGGGAAGACCTCAGTGATCAGCTTGAGTTTTACTCAAGTTTCCAGCATCAGTTTCCCATCTTGAAACTCAGACACGCTCAGCCTGCAAATGAGAGAAGGGCATTCCAAAACCGAAGAGATGTCTGCAAAACTGGAAGCGTTGTAGAGAACCCTATAAAAACCAGAAGGTCTCCAAACACATCAGAAGTTGCTACAGCCAAATTTTTGGTCAACTTATAACTGTTACTACCGTTAAATATTAATTGCTTTTGCATGTCTGGTCCTGACAAGGGGAAGGAGGGGCAGTTGACAGAGGTGGCTTTGACAGGATTTAATTTCTATTCCAGAGCATCTGACCCTGAGCCCAGAAGATTCCCTGGAAGACTGTGGCAGGCATGTTTTTCTGCTTTTTGTTTTAATTCTAAAGCCTATTCATCTTCCTTTAAGAAACATCCCATCATTAGTCTGCCATTGACAATACGCCTGCACATACCTTAGTCTTCCCATTTCTTGTAAGGCGGCAGGTGTCTCTAGTTCTGATGAAGTTTCATTTGGCTCTGACAGGAACAGGCTCTTCCAAACGTGTTATTTTCAACCTTGAAGACAGCAGGCTACATCTGTCCTTAATTAAACCGGTGTAGATGTGGTTTGACTGCACTAACATCACTTAAATTACACTGATATGGACGAGGCCCAAATTTGACCCAGAAGATAGAAACAGATTTAACTTCGTGTTTTAAAATGCTTTCAGTCTTACAGTTCCCTAGGTTTTTCTTTTTCCCCCCTTCTGACCTAGTTTTTGACATTTTCATAATGAACTACACCACGCATTTTTTAACCCAAAACGGTAAGCAGGGAAAGGTAATTCAAATAACACATTTGTCAACAATTCTGTAAACTGAATTATGCTTTTTGACTTTTTTCTTTTTGCTAGAAAATACATGTATTTTGTTTTTACAATACTTAACTGCGTTTCAATAGCACTTTGAACTAACTGCTTATCACAGCAGATGTACTCGCGCCACCTTTTTCTATATGGAGAGATTAAAATTAAAACGGATTACTTCAAAATAAAAAAGCCCCAAGCACCAAAATCTTCTAAGTTTTGTAGTTACTTTGAGCAAAACAGCTTTTCTCCTATATTCAAAATACTAGTCTAAAAAGAAGAAAACAAAAAAATAGAGAAAATAAGCAGTCAATAATACTTTGCTTCTAGTACAAGATGAAAGATAAAGCAGTAGAACTACTAATTAAACACATTCATGTTTAATCAAGGTTTCCCAACTGAAACTCACGCCTTAACTGAATTCTTTCTAGTCAGTTATTAAGCTTTACACAGTGTTAAACTATCTTTTCACATCTCAAGCTGAAACTAATCCAGCATCCAAGACCAATAGGAGAGGATCAGGAGGTACTTTGTGTCTTCCTTTGTTATCACTTCTTTTAATGCCTAAACCAGACTTCTTGGACATAACTTTGTACTTTGTTAGAGAAAGTGAAGGACTTTGTATCAGCCACAAGAATAAAACGGGAGAACATTCACTATATTAGGAAATGAAAGGCATGCACAGAGCTTTCTGAGGTGCAAGAGAAGCAAAGGTGCACTTTCTTTTTAAGCTGAGAGATGAGAGCAAGTCACAGTTTCTCAATGTACACTTTTTATTGTTTGTTGTTTCTGCTTGTGGTTAAAGCACAAGAGATTACAGCGTATTTCACACTAAGTCTCAAATGAACTGCACCTTAAAGACTAATAGTCCCTTTTGTTGTCCTTCTACAGGGTTTGCCCCTTTGCCAGTCGCCAGCTCCTGCTCAGGACTTGGAAACATTAAAATAGACACCATCCAGCTCCTGCATTCCATTGCCTTTCAGTTGAAGACAACTCTGATTATCTTCTTCTGTGGATTAAGACACCCTACAAAAATTTTCCTTGACAAGCAGATCCCTTTCTCTCAGGTCAGCTCTTCTAGACTGGAGACAGCCTAACATGCAGAAACCATGCCTTTGTGGAGCAGTGTTTGAAACAACTATCTCTGCTGCTCATTTACCCCTCTTATCCATTATAAAATTCAAGATCAGAAAAAGGAGTAAGTTAAAAGACCAATTTTACAATAAAAGTGAAGTAGTTAATCTGATGCAGAAACACAGTTCCTCAGCTGAAACAGAATCCTTGAACTGATCAGTGAAACTTCCCAGTCTGGGTCCGTCCGACAGGTTCAATATAAAAAGAAAATATGGCCAAAATCAGAGAACAGGAACGACGGAGAGTATTGGAAGTTTACGAATAAAGATGTGGAACCAATAACAAAAAACATTAAGTGCTTCATTTGCAATAAATTATATGACTAACCAGCAGAGACCTGGCCGGTTCAGCTTATTGCATTTACATTTGTATCGGTGCTATCTCGAAAGGCACAGAAGAGCATGCTGTACTGCAGTACTGAGCGAACTGGTTGAAATACTCATTAAGATAAAAATAATGTTAGAGTCTAGAGAAATATGGCATCATCCGTAGCAACCTCCCGAGTCCCCATAAAGTAAACACAGGGCTTTGCAAATGCCCATCAAAATATTCTGTATAGAGTATTTTAATGGCAAGTACATATTAAATCCTCAAAGAGCTCATGCTGCCCTTATTTGCTCAAGAAAGCTTGGGAATCTTGAAATCTGAATCCAAGACTATCAAACAGTGACACTTAATTTACTGCAAAAAGATCACTGAATAAAAAGTAAAAGGAAAAAAACACCAGACAATCAAACACAAACACCAAATGAAAAACCACCACCAAAACCCCAAGTCCCCCAAAACCACGCCACTTGGAACTAATTATGGGATTTATTTTTAAAATACTTCCCCTCAATTTTTCTTCCAGGTGAGCAAGGCAGTGTGAATGCATTCTGCTGTAATACATTACAGTATGGAAAGTGTTGGAAACTGTTCAGGTTAACCTCGCAATGGTCTCAGAATTCCATTGGTCAAACAAATCTGCATTTCAGCAATATCTTAAACTGTTTCTTCTATATTTTCTCTGTTACTGGTGAAATCAATGGAGCTTCGCGACAATAATAGCATTACACTGACATCACAAAGGAATAAATGAAGTTCCTGAATTGTATAACAAGTCTGGGGGGTTAAAAAAGTTCTTTCACACCAAACAAACAAAAATGGAAATATTATTTAAACCTTCTAGTGGCTGGATGCAGTTCGTTAATTAACTCCATCGGGTTTTAGAATCATTTTCATACCTAGCAGGTTGCCAAGAGGTTCGTTTTTATCAAAGACACCAGGGATCACCCAATGGCAATCAGAACACATTACTGGTAAAAGAAAAAATGAACTCTGATCTCTTTATACATAGCTTTAGTTAATGTATTTTATTTCACACTGATATTGTTTGATTTTAAAAAGCTATTTTTGATATCCTAACCTTGCAAACCATATCAAGTTGTGATGCCTAATTTGCAGTGAATACACTTTACACTAATTATAATGTATATTTTCAAAGTATTTTCATTCTATATAAACATAATATATACACACCTAAATTACACTGAAATGCCAATACTCAGGCTAAGTCAGATGTTGCTGTAATATTAAACCTTACCTAAAACAAAGTGGGAAAGAGGATTCCTACATACTCATCATTGTACCTGTAAACGAGACCTAATAGCAGCCAATAAAGCTGTTTACAATTAGAATCCTATTTTTGAAAGTGCAACAAAAATGAAGATTTATTTTCGTAGTCCCCAAATAGCCAGAAAGACAATGAAGTAGAGACTCTAATGTCAGTATTCCTAACTATACCCCATAAGACAAAGCTGAAGGCTCTCTCAATCCAATGGCTACTTGTGGCAAACCAAAAGTTTTCAAACTTCAGCTTATTCCTGTAATTCCGTATCAGTGCATCAACTCCTGTGATTCTCACCTAGCTCAATACAGCTTAAGTTTTATAAAACCAGATTCAAATATTTTTTTTTTTTTTTACCATGAGACACATTCTCTTAAGGGAAAGAAGAGAAAATCTCACATAGGCAGGCTTTTCATTTGTAGAAGTAAAACAGTGGGTTTGGATATGCAACAGAATGGCATCATTAAAAAATAGGTCTTTCATATCAAGAGCCATCAGCTATAAAGAGACCATGAGGAACTAGTGTTGATGCCCAAGGCTCTTTCCAAAAGAGAATACATAATGAGTCTAATGGACTGAATGGCAAGGAGAAATTCAGATTGTTTATCTGTCTGCACCTATCAGGCCCAAAGGAGATAAAAACCCAGAAGTGCAGAACAAAAACACTAAGGAAAAGAGCCACTACAGTAAAAAAATATTTTGATATGTGAATATACCATCTGCAACTGCAAAATATGGAACTAGAAATAATTCATACATAGATATGGAAATACAATGTGTGTATAGATGCCTACATTTATATAAAGAGGGCATGATATATATTTCCTAAAAATTTCACTAAATAAAGTGAATTCCTACTTCCAGTGCTTTTTAAAAGCCAATTTCAATACTTGTTACGAGCATGTCTAGTCCTAGCCTGCACAGAAACAAAGGGAAAACAGCAAGTTGCATGTTTAAAATCACCCAAGTTACTGTTATAGCTGAAAACAGAAACCACATCAAACTTCCAGTCACACTATTTTTCCAGGGTGACAGAAAACGCTTAGGAAATTAAGAGCTACTGTTACGGACTGTACCATCTATCGTACGTGCTCAAGCTGATACTTCAAAGATCCTTCCAAGGTTTCTGCCCAACTCACTCCTCCAATGGGTTTAAGCCAGTGGATGACAACCTTCTGCAGTCTGGAGACCCCTAAAAATTATCCATTGCTCTTACAAACAGCAACTGTAAGCCTATGAACTGCTGGCTTGGTTTTCTTAGTTACCTTTCACAGCCTTCTACTGCAGCAAATTGAAAATCAACTCACCCAAAACAATTTTGTAGTATTTACCATGAAAGAAAAGAAGGCAAACCAGAAGAAGTAATCAACAGGGAAATTTCACTGCAAAAAATTTCTAGAGTTTGATATAAAAATATCTACAGGTTTCTCAACATCTTTCTGTGCAACAGGGAAGCCTTTTATGTTCAACATGCTAATTTATGTTGCTGTTTTTTGGAGGAACTTTTGATTTACATGTGCTTCATTATTTTTTATAATATTTTACAATCCTAAATCTAGTCTGACAGAGCGCAGCTTGATCACATTCATTGAAACAAATCCTTAGGCATAAACATCAATGACAAAATTTGCCCAGGCCTTTCTTGAGAACAAAAAAGTTGTCGTCTTAAAAAAATGTGAGCAAACTGCTATCATAATCAAGATCGATCCTGCAGAACTCATCTTTTCATAGCTCCGATGAGTTTCCACACATAATACGATGCCAGGCTTTTAAGGGGTAGGAGATTGTGATGGTTCGGCTTTGTTTACATTGCTTAGAGCAGAAGGCAGATCCTCCAATGCAGCGAAAACAACAGAACTGATCGTGCCAGGTTCTGTTGACACACGCATGGTTGCTAAACTGTAGCATGGACTAAAAATGGAAGCACGCAGCACTGGCCAGACAGCCTAGTGATGCTCAAAACACAGATCTACTGCCCTAACGGTGCGCTCTGTTGGTTCCTCCAGTTCAAAATTCTCCACGTAACATTTACCCTTACAGCATTTGGGTTGGACAGATTTTAAAAATTAAAAAAAAGAGGCATCCAAAGTCACAAGGCCAGACTTCCATCCTTTCCCTGAGGAACACATTTAAAAAGGGCAACAGCTCAAAAAGATGTTGCAAACGTTTTGTACCGACACTAAACCGCACACAATATACTCTTGCTGGTTACCAAGATACACGGCTATACTTTCTCAAGGTACATTCAGTACCTCCAGAATGCATGGGATTCGAGTCAACGTAATGGCTGGCAATAACAAAGAAAATAGTGCATCTCCACGCAAAGGCTTTGCATCCTGCCATCCTTTGCAGCAGGCTCATGACAGTATCACATTCCGTATATCACAACAATCAGATGGCTCACTAAACCTACTCATCTCTACCGAAGTAATTTTTGCAAGATTTTACCCTGACAGGCATAAATTGGTTTTTTTACCAGTACGTAGGAGTCGCATGTTTTTCAATGAGAGGACTGTGGGCATCTGACAGCACCCGATGGCTTGGTTTGCACCCAGTGAAGAGCACCTGTCTGTGCAAGACAGGATCAGGCTCCATGTTTCACCTTAGCTCCCGATGTGGTATCCCCATTCTAAGTGGTAACAATTACACTGTGTTTGAAAAAAATTTTTTTTTTAAGTTTGTACTAGAAAAAGAGGAAGAACTGGGTTATTTTCCATCTTCTATTCTATACTTACCCTGCCTCAGTTAAGTTCGTTTTGCAAGCCCCTCTCCATGGCTGCAGTTGGTGATTCTATAGGTTGCTAGAAGGCACGGGGTTGCATTGCAGAAATTGCCCTTCCACCCCTCTGTGGTAGCTAGCGATGCTGGAGAGAAGCCATCTGCACCAGACTGGAAGCAGCAGCAGGACTGCTTCAAGCTTCTGCAAAGTCTCATCCCTTCCCCTTCTGCAAATATACTAACAGCTCTTTCCTTTTCTCCCACCGTCCCTACTCAACCACTGCTCCTATCCTCATCCTGCAACGAAGGGAAGTGTCTGCAGGATGAGGACTCTCTCTCTAGGCAGGAGGGAGCAAGGCCAGTCAGAGCAGACGTGCAAATTTCCCGCTTGAACTCATGGCATTTTGCTGTCAACTTCTAGGAGACAGCTCTGAGAGCTTTCAGCTTCTAGAGGTGAAACAGACGGAACAGGCACTTAATATTCCCTGATTTTTACTCCGAACTTGCAACTTCTTTGTCCTAGTTTCTACCACTAGATTTCCTGCTCCCTTCTCAGAAAGACAAGTAGGTTGTTTACTATTACTGCAGATTGAACCAAGCCTTCCAAACCTTAACAATAAGGAGAACCATTAAAAAAAACAAACACCACCCAAACAACAACCAAAAAAACCACCAAAACCCCAAAAGTACATTATCTAGGGAATACATCAGATTAGGCTTGTGACTCCTGCCCATCAGTAGCCGGCACTGTAACTAATTCTTAATGAAAGGCATACGGTTTTTCCAGCAGCAGGACAGACGTATTAGGCTTCACAGGAGAAGCGGGACTTTCAGCAGCTTTAGTGGTAAGCTGTGAAGCTGTCTCTGCTGCAGCATTTGAAGCTGCAACAAAGCATTGATTACAACAGAGAGGAACCTCCTGTGCCAAAGCAACGCACATTTAAGGAGCCACGTAAAACTACCGAAGCCAAGCAGAATATGCTGAGAACATTTCTCAGGAAACTTGTGCACATTCAAGAAACTATCAACAGTTTAAAAAACACAAAACACTGAATATTTAAGAAGCAGAAGGCAACTGATTTTGATAGACAATGTTTTGTACAGAAATTAACTATTACTTTTTGCTAAACACCAAAATTGAGATTTATCTTTGTTATTAACCGTGAGCTTAGCAGTTCGTTCCATTTACCCCACTCCTCAGCACAAATAATTGATGGCAGAGCTGCACAAAAACATATGCATAATTATCTTTAAAAAAAAATGCATCTTCAACCAGCTGTATCCAAGAGAGAAGTAACAAAGACTTTTTCTAACTTACGTTTAAAATTAATATAGTGATACAGGCCTACAAATATTTTTCAGCAATAAAGACTTGTACGACAGCATCGCCCTCTACCACAGCAGTTTCCCTAAGCCAGTTTCGCTATAACCGTCTGAATACTAACCATGCCCTTGACTTTCTCCAGATAATCAGATCATTCAAGACTTGACACAGCGGGATTTCTACATGTCTGCTCTTCACTTTAGATGGCAGAATGCCATCGATTAATTTAGAAAAAAGGAAACTGTATACGTCAAAGATCTTCACAGAGCATATCTCTGCTCCCACTGTAGGAAAGTTGCATGCTATACAATAATATAATTCATATAATATCAGAATAGATTCTACAAGCATGGCCATCTATCTAGAGGTCAAGGAAGTGACTGCTGCAGAAAGTTTCTGAAGCTAACTTCACAGTAGGTAACTCCCACAGCAGCAGCTATAAGCTGACTGAAACACCACAGACACAGTACATAAGACTACACTGAGATTTGGCTTACAAAAAGAAAGCTTTTAAAAAATTAGCAATTTTAATTAAGATAAGTATTTCTTAATTATATGTGTGGTATATACCCTTAATTTTCCATTTCTCTGCTTTCTGTGCTAAGAATTCAAATGCAAGGTTTTCAGGCCAATTAAGTCCAGTTCGCAGTATAGTTCATGTCATTCTTTTATGAAATGTACAGTTTATCCTTTCCTTGATTTGATTTTAGCATGTACATCTACCTTATGCTCAGCTCCACACAGCCATGTTTAAAATTGGTAAAATGGAGGAGAAAACCTATTATTTATGTTTGATTAGCCACACGTCATAGAAGAGTTAAAAGAAAGTTTAAGATCAGTGTATATTAACACTAAAAGCAAGCTGACGGAGAAAATTAAAGCCAGCCGCCTTTCTTCCCATATTACAAAGGCATAGCTGATAAAAAAGCTACTTCTTGGTCCTAGATATTGCCTCACACTGATAAAAACAAGAGCATAGCAATTTCTTATTTTAGTTTAACCACTAATATTTTTTTTTTTTTTTTTGAGACAAGGTCCACTGAAATCTCAACAGTTTCACAAAACACAAGGTGGTTATCTTAAAGGTATAGTGACAATCAGAAATGCTCTGTCTACATTGCAGAATTGAATAATCCAATGCTCAAGAAATATGTACGTTAAAAGAACCTTCTCTCCCACAGGACCGTGGGCAGAAGCCCACCCTTTGATCCAAAGCAAAGCCCCTGCAAAACAATCCCTGGTATTGTCAATAATAAATAAATATTCAGAAAAAGAAAATGCATAAACGGAACTTAAACTCGCTGCGGTTACCATAGAAACCAGCAAGACTTACTCAACACTTCCTACTCGATTCCATTATCATTCAGTATCTCATGAACTCAAACGGAGCAGCATTGTTCCTATTCCTATGGAAACCCTAGAAATAGCCCACAACATTGTCACAGGAGATTAAAGCAATCTAGAACACATCCCTTGGATACATTTATGTGCCACCACGGCCTATGAAAGATTAAAAATAGCTAAAGAGTCAAAGTCCACTTTTCAATAGAGGAGCAAAATCCAAACTACTCCTTACGAACAGCAGGCAAGCAGCAAACACGGGCAAGCAGTTCCTAACCTGTGCACAGCTGTGATGAACAGATCTGGATGGTTATACCAAGACGCTGAAAGGCACGCTCAGCAGCTCTGTGTCTATTGCCTTTATACAAACGCCCTACCTTGGCAAGACCATACCCTTCAGCGGTTACAGTTCTTGTATTTTTTGACCAGGGTGAGGAAAGGGGAACTTTTATACAGATGTAATAGTACATAATCTGAAATGCATACAATGACTCTTTCCATCTCAGAAGACCTTTAAAAAAATAAAGCCTGCTACACACGGACTCAGAAATACATATACTGTTAAATAAACACAGGCATTAAAATATTCATGGCTTATGTATTAAAGGTAAACTGCTTCCCCATCACTAACTTCTGACTAGATAAATGTCTGCTTTCTCTACTCCATTGACCAAAAGATGCAGAGTGAGTAAACTTTTCATCTCATGATTAGAAGGTATGACTGCAAGCCGTAAAAAATGACCCCAGAGCCAGTTCGGTGGTCTGTCTAGCACAGAACCCAGTCTCCAAGTTAAGACGAGATGCTTCTTAGGAAGAACAGGAAAGAATAGTAACTTTCTGCAGTCCATTCCACTCATACAGCCTTTGGAAGAGGTATGTTGGAAGATAACCCCTTCCCATACTCTGTAATAGCCATTGGATATCTGCTGCCCAGTTATCCAAACCATTTGTTGAACCTGCTGACATCATCTACACAGTCTCCCTTTAAAAAAACAAATCCAGTAGTTCACTCATCCTCTAAAAAACTCCCACCTTTTAAAAATCTCTCTTAAATTCATCTCTAACAACTTTCACAAGTCGCCCTTGTTTTTAGCAGCTGACATGGATTGTCCACCAACTTCCTTCGTGAATGCTGACCACGTCCCCTACCAGCCTTTACTCCAAACTGAAAAGTCCCAGCATTCAACTTGTAACACAGCAGTTTCACATCCTTATTACTTTCGTTGCCTTTCCCTGTCCTTTATTCTGTCACTCTTAAGACTGAAAAATAAGGACTTCACACAGTACTCAATACATAGGTAAAGATTTTTTAAGTAGCAAAACTGTGTCATCTGTCTTGTTCTTGACGATGCCCAGTCAGTCCATTATTTCAGACAACTGTCCACAATCATGCCAAAATCTTTCCTCAGCTGCATCTTCCAGTTCTCGCTTCAGAATCATCTAAGTGTTGTTTTGAATTTTTTCCCCTTGATACATCGCCCTACTGTTACACACACTGAGGTTCACCTGCCACAGGTACAAGCGCGCTACTAATTTCTACACTTTGAGATCACCAGCAGCTCCTTTATGTTTTACTTTCTTCATCCATAAAATAAAAACAGTAATCTGCCTTAAGAGACAATTGTATATTTAATTTATTAACAGCTACTTATTGTTTTGTCATCCTCAGGGACATGTAGAAAGGCAAATTAATGGTTAATGTGAGTAGATAACTTATAATCATTATAATGTCCCCGAGATGTTTAGCAGTCCCACATGTCAGGCAAAATCTCATTTTTAGGCTAGGAATTGGAAGCAGATTCACTACTGAGTAGAAAAAAGGTACACTCTCACTCTGAAACAGGATGACAGCAAACTTGTACTGAAACTTGAGTGTATCTTCTGAACTCTTTCAACCACTTCCTGACAAACTCCGATTTTACTTTGACTTTTGTGATCTATTTTACTTGCTTAGGAAAACAAGTTTTGGTTTGGGTCTTAGTTCAGTGAACATATTTTTACAAAATAAAAAAGGGGTGGGCCAAAAAAAAACCCCAAACCCAAACCACTGAGGTCATGGAACATTCTTGGTTCCTGCCTGTGCAGCCAGACCTGGAGACTGAGAAAGCCTTCTCCCTTCTCCTCTAATTCAGAAATGTAGAGCACAGTACAAGGGAAAATATGGCACTAGTTGTTTTTGCCTAACTAAGGGAGTTCGTAGGTCCTAAACTACCTAAGAAAAATTGTCATGTCATAACCAACAGGCTGCAAAGCAAATCCTGTTAGCCAAGAGTGCATGTGCTTCACTGCTGAAAAACTATTATCAGGTTTGTATTTGTAAAAAGCTTGGGCTATTGTAAGTATGAAAGACTAAATCACCGAAAAATACATTCAATTTCTATTGTCAAGTCAATTAATGCATTTTATTCTAAATTAAGTCCTATTCAGATTAACTGCATCCTAAGAACATTACAGGTGCTCAGAAAAAAATTCTACGTTAATTCCACAAGCAGATTGGTTGCAAGACGTCTCCAGGATGACAGGGTCCCACAGGGGAAAGAAAAACAAAGACCAAACTTCAGAGCTTTGTTTGTCCCTGAGAAAGGTTGTGTAACTCCATGTTCAAATTCTGAGATGCTGCGTACTCAAGGTTTCTCTTCCTGCTTTGCAAGTCTAGGAAAACAGCTGATATTGTCAAGAACACTGCCAAAAAATCTGTATGTATTCCCAATGTACCTGCCCTCTCGGAATTCCTATCTGCCAGGGATACCGAATTACCCTTTGAGCACCTGTTCTCATTAAGGTTACGAGAGAACCACGACTGCTTTTGGAAGGAGGGAGAAACCCCACATAATTTCTGTGCTAAATTTCACACTGGCTGCTAGGCAACTGTAACTTACTGCAGGAGGCGGCGGGTTTGGGTTTTTTTTTCCCCTCAACATTAAAAGAATTTATGTCCCCTCCTTTGGGGGGGGAGGGGGGGGAATTATGCAGCAAGAGCAAAGCAAACTGTGAAAATAACCTAAAAAAACCCAAGCAGTATATACTACACTTTTTTTTTTTCTCCAGGAAAATCTATTTTAATTACTTACATATTTTAAAAATTCACTGGTTTTTCTTACTTGTATTTTTCAAAATACTCCACCAGCTCCCAAGCAATTCATCTGAACACAAACTTAAAAAAAGAACCCCAAACAAGCCACAAACAAAAGCACAAAAAACCCCTCCCTCACTCCCACCCTCATTTAAAAAAAAAACAAACAAACCCCAAAAGAAAAAAAACCCAAACCCCACACAACCAACCACCAGTACTTTTAATTCCATTGCTTCATGCACGTTTTTTTTCCCCTCTAGGATATTCTTATTTGATAAACTTTTTAATGAATCTCCTCTTTGACATCTATGGACAAAACCCACACCTTACCTAAGTAGAAATAACTGACACTTAAGAATGTTTGCCTGAGCAAGAGCACTGCAAATGAGTTACATTTCAGTACCACATGTAGTTATAATCCAACTGTGATCAATATAAACAAGCTAGAATACCTGAAGGCTTACATTTTAATCGAATCAGAGAAAGATGCCACTCTTCTTTCCCTGAATGAGCAGCGAGGCCTTACAGCATGTAACAGTTCTTCAGAAGTCCAGTCAAGGGTCTAAATCTTTCCACAGAAAACATTTAGTGCTCTCTAGTCACTGGACAGTCTCTGATTCAGACTTCCACTCACGCTCTGCAGTTTGGACACCGATTTCACAGAAACTGTAATGTGCAGACCTTGCAGAATGAGCCCCTCCGCCAAGCAGAGTCCCAGGTCCCAGGCTAGTCCCAAGTTTTATCACTAACCTCAAAATTTTGTTCTACCTTGGCAAAACATTTGTAAGACTTGCTTTCTTCACCCTTTGAACACATAGGACAGTCAGAGCTGTGGAAAAAGAGTGGCTGCTGGATTTTTTGGATAGATGAAGAAAATGTAGCAACAATTCTACATTAATGTTTCTATCTAATTTTAAATGTATACTGGAGAACACTTACTCATATTTAGGCTTTGAAACGTAGTTAGTAAGTATTTACATTAAGAAAGCAACCTAAATAACCTTCTAATTAAACAACTTAGTAATAAACAACTTAGACACTAATTCCCATCCCCTCTTTTATCCACCCTGCACCCCCAAGGGCTTTTCTCCTTTCAACGCTGCCAATCTAAGACATTGTCATCATGCAGTGATTAAAAAGCAAAGCATTAAACACTCCATTTTAACATGAATTTGCCTGCTTCTGACTGACTCTGGTTCCTTTTGGTACTGTGAGAGTCAAGGCTGCTGGCAAAACCACCACTTGGCGCTCAGCACAAGTTGAGTGAAGCTCATCTCTGCTATGTGTTTACAGGACGTGTTAAAAATGGAACAAACAACAGTGCGCTCCACTATTTTATCCCCTGATTTGCAATTAAAATAATGCTTTTACTTTCTTTGTCAGTTTAAAGGAGAGTCCACATTCAACCGTGTCCTAGATTGAACTGTGTGACTTCAACGACACACATGACTCTCTCCCGCGTAACAAACACTTCACCTAATTAAGGAAGCCTTTCTTCTTACTCAAGTGATTAAAAAAATTCATTTCAGGAAGCAAAATCAGTTCATAAACACCTTTAATTTCCTGCTTCTTCAGATTAATTATGAATGTGTCTGATTCTTCTTTGAGAAATCCACCTCAGGAATTTGTATCTGATACTTCCATCATCTACAGCACTATATAGCACTTCAAAGTAAATCAGTATTTCCCTGAACAGATTTTAAGCACACTGTTACCTTTTATTGTTGTTTATATTTATGCCACTCAACATCAGCTGCAAACAGAACTGCATGGGTTCAATTAGCATGTTCTTAAACCACGTGCTTATGCAATTTAATATGGACATCTTCTTAAACAGTATGTAAAATACTCATCTACATTACTGAAGAGCAAAAGTCATATTTTCAAAGGTTGTGCCATCACGAACATTAAGTTCTAGTCGTGCTTTTAAAGCCTGAAGAATGAGGAGAAAAGGATATTCTGACCACACAACTGTAGGCACCACACCTTGCTAGCTCAGTTTTTGGTACTACTTCAGGAGATAAAAAGGGTTTCCTACTGAAGGATATTCGGGATCACCCTGTACAAATGCCTTCCTCCAAAGCCGACCCTTCAGGTGAAGCTGGGGAGTGTGAATGTTCCCTCGCACATGAACCACTTCGGAAATGTCAAGCGCAGAACTTAGCTCCTAAAGCACGAAGGATGCCTAGTTCCATTTCGCTAGTTTCTCTGCAGTGCTCACAAACTACTGAATCAACCACAGTAGTGCCACAGTCCCATGTACATGCCACTGGCACGTCTATTCCTCCTAATCTTGCTGTCATTAACAGACAAGCATTACGTGCTATGAGGCACTAAGTTGGCATAATGATAAAACAAGCAATGGTTAAGTATTTTGAAAATTTGATGGTTTAATTATTTAGGAGGTAATTCACCATTCTTTTCTCTCACGTTGCTCTCCCTCAACAACAACCACGACCAAACAAAAAATTATCTTGTTGACAAAGCGAAGACTACTCCTAGGCACTGAAAGAACAGAAACCTGTTCCCTAATGGTTCTCTGTTGGAATTAATACAAAAACACTGAGAGGAGCAGGGAACAGGAGCAACTCCTACCTCATGTAACCAAGAGCTAGGGACACATGTGGAGATATTAACAGGATGTATTTGAGACGCTATCCTTGCCTATAAACCTACTCAGATATCCCCGTGGTGAGGGAGCAGCGCAGTGAGGAATGACACAAGGCGAGCATTTCGGATTGAAGAACCAGACGTAAGTGACCACTTCTGTGGAGCAACAGATGAAACTGGCAGCACCAATTCTTCTGCACTCCAAAAAAGTACAAAAGAGTAGGTGCAAACACCACCGAGTTCTATATAAGAGCACCAGTAGAAGCTTTTGTGCCAGGGAGACAATTCTGCCAGTGCTCAGAATCGCTTCCACAGAGACTGTGTGAAAGTTCTGTGTAGAGATTAATTGGCACAATACCCGTATCTCTGGCTTCACCTAGTTAGCTCTAACACGTAAAAAATACTGCCAGCTTTCCATGACAAGGCTGGGTTTATTCTGCAACTCAACAAACACCACTGGCAGGCCCAGGTATCCCTCAAAGAGGTTTTCCAGAAAGTTTCAGATCCTTAAAAAGGATGATTTATTTCTATTTGAAACAGAACATTTAAAGTCAACAGCAAAATGTTTCAAGGCTTGAGAAGGTTTTCATTTCTCATCTCCTTTTCTGTTCTTCAGATGTAATTCTTCCTCTTCTACCAATGGAATAGAAGGGGAGAAGACTAAAAACATTTTGTTTGTTTGGGTTTGGGTTTTTTGTTTGTTTGTTTTATTTCAGTTACAAAACTCCTCCCTCCCCCACAACCACCAATGAATTATATGTTTTTAAGAAAACTAGTGCAGAGGGGAATCACCTCTTTCCAAGCTTTCAGAGCCACTGCATCACAAATGGATTAAATCATTTCACTAACTGCCTCCAATGACCCAGATCATGAATAACAAGCAACATCCCTTACTTGCAGTAGCTCCACTGAAAGGCATGATTTGGAAAGTGTTTCTTCCAGAAGAATTTTCAAACTTCAAAAAAAAAAAAAAATGTTGTTGAATTTTCAACTAGTTCTACAGCTACAGTGTTGAAGGAGGCCTTCTAGTCTGTATTTTAAAGGTTGTCTACTGATTTGCATGTATTGTCTAAGCAGAAATGTCTGCTTTCACACGAGAATTGGGCAAATAGTACTGTTTTGATGTAAATGTCCAGTTTTTTTACAACTGCATGGATGTGAAGGCGTGACCTTTAAAAATAGATTTTGTCCTATATTTTTTCATACTGGTGGCCTTTATTTTCTTCACCTGTAGGTAGCTGTGAAGTTTAAATATTGAAGAGGTAACTATAGGAGCAGCCACTATCTAAATATTTGTTCCAACACTCACAAAGCACCTGGACAAACTAATCTGATAAATAAGGAAGTTGTTTTGTAACGTTACTGGGGAAGAAATAAAAGCTAGACCAGACTTGTCAGAGATATGGTGACAGGCTCCACTAGAAAGAGGTCCAAAAAACATTCAGTTTTGGTTCCACAAACAGCACTTGATATTCCACCAAGAGTCACTTTGGAGAAAATGACTGTCCAGGCAGGAATAGTGATAAGAGTTTTTCCCATGAGCAGAAAATACAAAGAAGATTTGACTTTACACTGACGTGTGTTCAGCACTTCACTAACTTGCCTCCTTCACTTGTCAAACAAACCCATGCAGCAGTGACACAACAGCCTTCAGGCGATCATGCTGAACCCAAGATAGATTATAACTCTTTTCAAGTCCATTTTCAGTGGACCACTTCTAAAACTTTTTTTGTAAACACTGGATGTGTAAGACTTACTTTAAGATCTCACAGCGTAAAAATGTACTAGAATTGCTTCAGCTGCAGATATTGCAAACATTTTTGATTTCACAGCACCGTAAAGCTACCAGTTCTTTCTTCAGGAGAAAAAAAAAATAATTCCACCCTTTGATTCAGAAATATAATAGCTGGCAGGAACAAGCTTTGTTAAGTTAGTAGGCCCTCATGAGTAAGTCACCATACTTTCAAACAATACACTTAGATAAATATATTGACTCGACTTAGCTACATTCTATTTCTACAAATAATGTCAATATTCTCTCTAGCACCAACACTCACTGAAGCAGTTAACCTTTAGCAAATAACCATAAAGTAAAATCTAAATGAAGAGTCAACATTCATATTGGAAACGATCCTCCAGGAATTATATCCCATCAATTCAAACCTTGAAACTAAAATAAAAGCATCTTGTTTTCTAAACTGAAAAAAATTAACTAACAGACTCCATACATTGCTACTTACTTCTCAGGCAGTCAGTCATATAGATGAGCCCAGATGTGTACAACACCTGCTGTTATACCTTGACAAGAATATAAATACACTCTTAGAAATAACCTGACCCAATGACATTGGCCAGCTGTCTACAAAGAGCTCTGGAAATAAACCAGTCCCTTACAAAATGCAACAGTAGACCCGCAAGTACAAAAAACAATTCCCCAAAACAAATAAACAAAGTCAAACTGAATTGAATAAGTCCTCCCAGCATCTTTAATAAACACACATAGTAAAATGTGTTTTATAATTTAGGTTTTGGTCTTGATTGTTGGTTTGTATTTGTGGTCACATACACCTCAATAAAAACAACACGGGCCAGTTTCTGACTGCATAGCACTCTGGTTTTGGTGATTTCCAGCCTTGATACTTAAACCAGAACAAGAAGCCTTGCTCCAGGATTTGTCATTTTCAATGCTGAAGACATCAGGAAAACATGCAAAAGATCAGTATGCCACTTCGCATACAGCCATCAGTATCTCAGTTTCAAGACATGTAGTGCTAAAAGCAACAAAACATGCTTTCAAGCTATTGATAAAAGTCAGCGTTTAACATAAGCAACTGGGCAGAAGGTATCTTTAGAAAAAAAAGATCAAACCAATATTACTGTGGAACTACACAAGACAGTAGCATTTAGGCCACCTCCACTTTTCACTGTAAAATACTTGACTGGGAAGCGCAATTTCTTTTCCTTCCCTTCCTTCCCCCTGCCCAAATAATTACTCTATAGACCAGAACTGACTCACAGTAACGTATCTCTTAACCAGAGTAAACGATCAAGGACAAAAATTACAGTTTCACTTTAACCCAAGCTAGTTCCAAAGTCTCACTGGGATTCTCAAGAGTTTTAAATGGGATTTAGATCCCTTCAGCTGTTTAAGTTTATAAGTACATGCATTCCAACAAGGAAACTAATCAAAATCACACAGGAGACACCTATTACTGCAGTAAACTCCATAGAAAACCCTTGGCAGTTAAGTATGATTTGACAAGGCTGTAAAATAATTACACTTAAATAAACACAATGAAGTTTTTTTCAGTGGAAATGTAAACAACGTATTATCAATACCTGACTTGTGGCTCTATTTCATACATAAGTGTTCACATGTTTGAAGAACCTCCTAAGCTAAAAAAGACCAAGAGAACATAAAACCCTGCTAGTCTGTCGAAAGTATCACAAATTCCATTGCATGACCAATTCAAACTTGTCTTTGCTTTACAGTTCTGACCGCTATCTACATTTGTAACACTCTGCTTATTTTCCAAGTCGGCTTCCACTTTTGCTATCACCATTTTACTTCCAGATGAAATAGGCCTATAGTATTACCACATAACATGAAGTTATGCGCTGGTTTTGGCTGGGATAGAGTTGATTTTCTTCACAGTAGCCAGCACGGGGCTGTAGCTTGGATTTGTGCTGAAATCAGTGTGGATAACCCAGGGATGTCTCCATTCCTGCCAAGCAGGGCTTGCACAGAGCCAAGGCCTTTCCTGCCCCTCACCCCACCCCACCGGCGAGGGGCTGGGGGGGCACAAGGGGCTGGGAGGGGACACGGCCAGGACAGTGACCCCAGCTGACCCCAGGGATGTCCCACACCACACGGCGCCATGCTCAGCACATACAGCTGGGGGAAGGAAGGGGGAAGGGGGATGCTGGGAGGGATGGCGTTTGCCGTCCCCAGCCACCGTTAGGCGTGACGGAGCCCTGCTCTCCTGGGGATGGCTGAGCCCCCCCTGCCCGTGGGGAGGGGGAAGGGATTCCTCGGTTTGCTGTGCTCGTGTGCGCGGCTTCTGCTTTACCTGTTAGACTGGCTTTATCTCAGCCCAGGAGCTTTCTCACTTTTACCCTTCCGATTCCCTCCCCCCTCCCACTGGGGCAGGGGGGAGCGAGTGACTGGGTGGGCCTTGGTTGCTGACCTGGGCTAAACCACAACAAATTACTAAACTCAGTATTTGTAGCATAGTTCAAAACCATGGTGCCAGAATACTTAAATAGGCTGGCTGGTGGGCTGGCAATCAGTTCAACTTACTTGCTGTCTTTGCTTCTCTTGCAGTGGGAATTTGTCTGCTATTTTACCTCCAAAAGAAGAAACTGGGATTGACTCAGCATTGATGCAACAAACCAGTCAAAAATCCTCCACTGATGCTGGGACGCAGCATTTGTTAAAAAACATTATTTGAAATAAGAACAGAACATGATAGAAAACTTACAAGTACTCTGCCAGTTAATGTCTGGGCAGATATCATGACTCCTGCCCAATCCTTCACGGAGGTCATCCATCCCACTTCTGCTGCCACATTCTCCTCTTTTTCATCTGTTGGTTTGCAGGCCCCATCTGCCTGTGTATCTCCACCACCATTGATCTTCTGGGCCTCCTGCAAAGTAAATATTTGGGCTAGTTAATGCTTAGCAATTTGACAGTGAAAGTCAGTGTACACTTGTGGCTAAGAAATGCTATCGAAAAAGCAAATCAGTCTTCCTGGGTTCCTGCTAGATTAAATTAAGCACCAACTTGGCCATACCTCTTCAGGAGTAAGTGAAAAAAGTGTTCTATGAGGTACCAGATTAACAACTAGATAATAATACTCTCCTTGACATTATGTTTTAAAAACATATATTTGGCATCAAATGTTATATCTTCCTTCCCTACAAGCAGCACGATTGCCAAGAGCTATGTATGCAATTACAGAGCTACATATAAATGAGTTTGTCAGACATACACTGAAGGACCTTTTGATGCATCAGTTCAAAACAACGTGTACTAGGTGTGAACATAATTTATGTAGTTTTAATTTACTATCACTAGAATTAATTATCTGACTAAACCTTCACTAAGAAGCCTGATGTAACAAGACAATAATTACCGAGTGTGGGGGGAACAAAGTACACCATAGAGAATCTGCAGGGAGCTGACATGTTATCAGTGAACCAGTGTTTCAATGGAAGTGTTTAATATATCACAGGAATTCTTCTGTCAGTAAGTGGCTCTTGTAGAAAAGAGAGCTGGGTATTAAAGAGGAGCCTCAGCTGCACTAAGCTGACTGATGAGTCACGTGCACTGGAATTATGTGCTGGAATTCCTATCAGTCTCTCACGGATGCTGCAGCAAGGATGTCGTGATCTGTAACTGCCTGCTACGTGCTACAGTCACAGATGTTGCACCAAAATCAAGAGAAATGACAGGAAAAGCCAGCCTGAACTGTACAGCATTTAAAGCATGTCACGTGCAAAGCAGCAGACTGTGCCGTGAGCATGCCTTTGGTGACAACATAACACTAATGACTTCCTGAATACTTGACACGTTATGCTAAACAAGCATAGGGGAGGCGGCGAAATTCAGTGCTGAGGCAAGTACTGAGCACTTGAACTGCACCCACCAGTGCTTCAAGCGCTCTGCCCAGACCAACAGCTTGAAAGATCTTGTTTATAGATAACTTGCCTATAGGCCACTACGCAGGAAATCAGTTGCGATTAATCCCTTTGGGGCAGTCGTTGTACAAGCAAAGATGTTTGATGCTGGCTCAGTGATTATTACTACAGTAGGAACGCTACACTATCACGGTCAGAAGGCAAAGCTGTGAGATGGCCTTGAGGACGCAGCTGGACATAAAGGTAAGGGCACTTCCCAACAGCAGTACTGGACTAAAAGCAGTTGCACTAAATCTGTCAGCAAAGGACAACAGAGCAACACTAAAAATGTTATATGGAGACAAACAGTTGTTTTTAGAGAATCTCAGTATTGCCACTTAACTAGCTAATCAGAGTCCTCTCTGTTAGTCTCCCTCCCCAAATGGGGGCTCTATCATCTCACTAGCAATTATAGCACAGCGCATGATGCGGCTACATTGATAATAACAAATTATTCTGAGTTACAACAGTAATTCAGTACTTCGTAAGCAAATAACCAGACAGAAGCTAAAAGCTACTCTGTATTTGCATAACTAGACCTCATTCCCTGATGAATTTGGATACAGTGAATCAGATGGTTTGCAGTGAGCGTTGAAAAACGTATACTGCATTGCACAGGCACAGAGCACAACCTACAGAAATGAGCTCACTGCTTAGGACAGTGACACAGGATACAGCACAAGGCATTTCCAGGAGGGTAATGCTTGGCTAGGGACAATTTGTGACCCATATCATCACCAAGCCATATAGATCAGCCCCAAAAGAAATGCCTTGACCACCACCAGTGTTTTAATTATCACAGAATCACAGAGTGGTGGGAGTTGGAAGGGGCCTCTGGAGCTCACCCCGTCCCACCCCTGCAGGAGCAGGCACCCCCAGAGCAGGGGCACAGGGCCGCATCCAGGCGGGGGGTGAATGTCTCCAGGGAAGGGACCCCACAGCCTCTCTGGGCAGCCTGTGCCCCTGCTCTGGCACCCGCACAGGGAAGGGGTTTGTCCTCATGTTCAGGGGGAGCTTCCCGTGTTCCAGCTTGTGCCCGTGGCCCCTTGGCCTGGCGTTGGGCACCGCTGAAAAGAGCCCAGCCCCATCCCCCTGACACCCACCCTTCAGATATTTATAAGCACTGATGAGATCCCCCCTCAGCCTTCTCTTCTCCAGGCTGAACAAGCCCAGGTCTCTCAGCCTTTCCTCAAAGGGAGATGCTCCAGTCCCCTGATCATATCTTATAAATCAGGGAATAGCAACCTAGCTTCTTATTATTTGTTTTTTCTGTCTCATTGGTTGTTGTTGGTTGGTTTGGGGTTTTTTTGTTTGTTGTTTTGGGGGCTTGTTTGTTTTGTTTTCTGTTTGATTTTGGTCTGGCAGTGGATGGCCTGTCTATATATACCACGCATGATAAAAAACCAAAATATTGATGTTTTGGCAGCCTAGACACCCCTCCAAGGCCCTGGGGCACTCACAGGCCTGAGGGGCCGCTCTCCCCCAGGGCCTCCCGCTCCCGGCCTGCGGCCCAGGACACCATTTCAGCCCAGCCCTACGCAGCCCTGCCAGCCTGCGGCCGGTTCCCCTCACGGCACGACCACCATCCTCGCCCCGGGAAGGGCCACCTGGCCTGCCCCGCTCCCTGCCTGGGGCGGTGGGACACAGCCCTGGCTGCCAGGCCCAGCCACGTCCTGGCAGCTACCGACTTGTTAGAAATTACACCTGCCCTTTATTTCCTCCTTCGCACCAGTCTGTCTGCCTTTTGTAACTGTTAGAGGTTGCCGTTCCCACTGCAAACTCTCCACACCGGATTTTACTGCATAGCACAGTGGGATTTTATACTCTGTACAAGTTTATACTGAAGTATTAATGTGGCTTTCATAATAAAGGAGGTGTAATTATCTCTTCTTCTCAAATAAGAAACCGAGATGGTGATTAAGTGCCTAACTCACTCACCAGAGAAGTAGTTTTTTTCCACCCAGCACCCCTATTAAAAAATCTCAGGGATGCACACCTTGCTGAAAACATTCATAGATATGGGGTTTGGTACAGAAAGTCACAGAACTACAGATAGTTAAACAAAAAGAGCTGAATGCAAAAGTCCATTTTATGGTAGCGAACTTGAAAGTATTAAGGTTGGAAAAGTCTGTTATTGTTTACATACTCCTTCCTTACCCCCAACCTTTTTATCAATATATGAAAGAAGTTTAAAGATGTGATTATTCACAAGATTTAAAAATAAATTTCCTAACACTCTATAAAATAGCAGACAACTTCATTTAGTGAGAAAGGTAGCTTTTATATTTTCAAAAGGTTCTAATACCCTACAGTTCTTTTTGCTGTATTGACTTTTGGTTGCCAACAGTAAGACATGACAGATCTATTCAATATTTGATTCACTAAAGGTAATAAAGTCTGTAATACATTCGGAGAGCTGTATTTCTGCATTTATACCACTTATTTCACCTGCATTAAAATCTCCCACCCATATTATTTCTTAATTAAAATATAAGTGAAACGATCATCCCCTACCCATTATCATTTGGAGCAGATTCTCATGATCAGCTACATACAAAGCCTAACTCTTGCTATTATTGTAGCTATAATTAATATGCAAATTACTTGCTGTTATGTACTATTTGTATTCAGTTGGGATATTTTATATTTTCCATGTACATGGCTAGCTTCTTAGCTTACTTAATTGGCAGTTAAGTATTAAGGAAAGTTTATTCCCCAGTCATTATGCAATTGTGCAGAGATCACTAAAGGAAATTTAAAGGCTGCTGTCTTTCATTTCCACTGTGTACAAGTCAGTCCTGTTATTAACTGGGGAGTCCTGTTCCATTGCTATTTCTTCACCTCAAGGCTTTGAGTAACCAAAACCACAACCTGAAAAAGGTGCTTAAAAAAACCCAAACAACCTGACAGTGACAGTAATTGTTTAATTTTTTACAGGCTCAGTAGCTACTAGTAAGGTAATACTATCTTTATCCACTCTGCTTACTTGTTGTTTCACAAAATGTTCCTTATTTTAATTACTAGGTGACAGGAACATTCAGGTAGATTAAGTGAGAAGCAACATATTCTGTTAAATATCTATTTCCTGACCTTAATAACAAAATGGAAGAGAATGCATGATGAGAAGGGGTGTACAGGAATTAGGACTCTCTCTTCTACCAACGGTTTGACACAGACCTGGACCAGAAACTTCAATGCTTTGCTTTACATTGTCAACAATAAATATTGATTTGGATTACACAAGTCCTGGGATGCTTAAACACAATTACCTTAAGAAAGCAGACATCAAAAAGGGAAAAGACACTTGTCATTTTTGAAAATGTAGTCCTGCCTGCTTCACTTCACCTCTCTCTAGAATTTCTGTCCATGTACAGACACTCCATTCAACCCAGGGCTGTACAAAATAAAATCAGAAAACTATTATGAAAACTTAAAATGTTATCTGAGGATAATTGCCTTTTTAGAAGCCCTAAAAACCCACAACATTATGAAGACAACCTGGTAGGCACTCTCTGAAGCATGGTACTGAAAAAAAAATCTTGGTCTTAAGATATATTAGAAAACATAGGAAACAGGCAGGTAATGTGAGGGAAAAGAAACAGGTTGAAGTCGGGTGAAAGGAAATAAATAATTTTTATACTCCTGCTTATCTAACATTGAACTAGTATGAATAGCACACAAAAAACCCCATGAAGTATCAGCTGTAATGAGAACACAGGGCATCCAGTCATGCCCACATCCCACAAGAGGAAGCAGTATGCTCAATTTAGGCAGATGTTTAAGACCAGCAATATCAATGGAGCACACCCAGTAAGCGTCCTTGGAATTCCACCGTGGAGAACATGAGATGAAGAAAGGGCCTGCGAGAATAGCAGTCGCATCTGGTTTCAAGTACGCAGTAATTATACAGTAATAAAATATAGTTTGAGGAAGTTAGGGAAGGGCTGATTTAGATAACGATGCCAGCAACTTGCAATTTTATCTCTGTTAACTGCCCTTCAATTAACAGCATTGCGTTCCTACAGCCTGCATTTTAAGAAATGTTTTATATCAGATTAACCGCATTTTCATACTAGCCGCTCTTATACACTGGAAATCTAGGTTCATGTCCTTCCCTTTTTATTCATCTGTTTCCCCAAAGCCACCAACAGGTGCTATGTGAAGAGGAATAATTTTACTTATAAGACTATTTCTCCTTCCTGTTAGGTGGACCTCTAAAACACTGAGTTTAAAACTACTAACCTTCTACCAGTAATTTAATTACATGCCCTTAGATATAGTCTCTCACCTTCTTGATAACTCAGAACACGGGTCTTCAATTTATATAAAACCATAATGTTACACTGCATTCTCAGCAGCTGGGCAATGTATAGTGTATGTCAAGACATCAGGCACCTACTGAATACATTGCCAGGGCAGATGTTCTCCATCAGATATAGTTACTATCTGTAGTCTTGATCTCAGTAGTTACTAAGTACCAGTTGATCCACTGCTAAAAACAAGCAAAACAAAAAACCTGACACAGGTCACCTGTTCTAGCGCACTTTAGCAAACACAGGAGTTCACTGGAATATTAGCAAACAAAGCAGATGGGAATGTGAGAAATAAATAGCTGTACAGAGACTTACAAACCTCTCTGAAAAGAGTCAGTTTTGTGGGAAAGAGAAAGCAAAGACTAAACTAAGCGTGAGCTAAGGGGTACTCCCTAAAAACTGGTCTATCCACAGCATTTCATTGAATATTAGGTTCTTAGTCAATATTAGGTTGCATTGACGTCAGTTATCATGCTGTAGCTATGGTTTGGCTAGTTGCAAAGCATTAATTATTGATACCTAGAAAAACATTATTCCTTTCACTGAATAAAAGGAAACAGAATGATCAGTGGAAAACATGGCTGAGGAGCTAGCCAAGCATTTTTCTCTCATCAAATATTCACAACCTTTGTAATGTGGTGTTTGCAAATTCAGCAGGTTAATTAATTAATAGTTAAGTCCAAAATAGATTCCAAACCTTTTCTTATTAGTTTAAGACTGAGATGGTAAACTCCTGTGAGACAACTATTCTTTTTGTTTTCTGCATTCCTGCAGAAATTCTGAGAAGCTCCTTGTGAGTCTTTACTTATAACCAGAACCTTACTTTCTGTGCTGACCAAAAAAACCCAAAAGAATCCATTGTGAGGAGTCTAGGTTCCAAGACTAAACAGTTTTTCTTTTTCCCTGTGACCAGCTTCTCTGTTGCATTACCTTCAGTAATCCTGACATTCTTTCCTTTGTGCCCTTCATATTTCTGGTGTGGGTTACTTGTATAAAATCCCCTTTTCATGTCATTGTTTTGACTGACAAAAATTGCTGCAGCAGAGGAATTAATTCTAAAACCTTGACCTGAGAGGCAAGGGAAACTAGATTAGTAAAATACAGTGTCCCAGCCATGATCCCACAAAGAACACAACAGTCTGTCAAATGAAGGGTTCCTGGGTATGGCTCTCACTTAAGAATACAAAACAGCAGACACCTAAGTTATCTGAAACCTGAAGAAAACACAAAAGGACTTAGTTCAAAGTTTAAAAATTTCTACACGGTAATGAACATGTCGTGATGTAACACCTCCATTGATGTAAGACAGTATTTCTGCATTACTAGAAAGCCAAGTAATTTCCATACCAGCCAAAGTATTGGGAGACGTGCTGAAGTGCCTATTCTGCCACCCAATTTTTCAAGTCCTCAGCCACATTATCTAGTCTCTTCATGTCTTCACCCCACAGCTCTAGAAAGAGTAACGGTAGTTGCTGTTGCACAGGGATCTTATCAACATTAAAATATTTAGTATTTTAAGTGTTTCGGTATAACACAAACGGCAGACAACGCAAGCATAGCATAGGGAATCATAAAGTAAGACATTAAAAAACATACTGGTACAGATTGTTAGACTAGTTATACAAGGCAATTAAACATACAAGACAGAAGTGTAAGAAGCAACGAAGAACTGCAGGCATTATAGTGAAATGAAAAAGCATAGTCAATGAAACCAGGCAAGTAAAAATAGATGATAAAACCAGCGCCCACTGAAGTTATAGGAAGGTAAACAGGAGGAACATAGGACTGCACTATACGACCATCCAACAACAATTTAAAAACCACACTTGAAAGAGACTGACAGAAGGAGAGTGTGACACTCGAAATCTGCGATAAACACAAAGTCATTACAAACCTATGCGCAAATGGACAAGAGGGGTGTTTTTTGAAAACTTACGATTCTTGGTTCAAGTTAGCAATGATTTATAGCAATAGTTACAAAAGCTTTGACTATAAGTTCAGAAGCTTGTGTAATTTCATTTGTATTTATCCAAAAAAGTAAATCCTTAAGTTTTCCTTTGTTACTTCTGTTTATCAGACCCCATTTATAGAAATAATTAACTAGTGAACTTGTCATAAAACTACAAAACACGTAAACTTACTGTCTGCAATACATAAATAAAACCAGGACAAGTCACTGATGCACAGGTTAGGAGCATTCACTGAAATTATTTCACAAGTTGTCTAACTACCATCTAGCCCATATCCATACATTTTCCTTTCCTATAGTCAACAGAGCATTTCTTACTAATTTCCTTTATGAAGACAATTATTATCGCATTAAAATATTCCCTCAAGACCCCGTTCAGTTATAAAGTAGCAGACGAAAGGGCAAAACAAGCATTTCATTTTATTAAAGGGACACTAACTTCAAGTCAAAGGAGACGTCATTATTCTTCAGTCCCCATATACACAGAAGCAGGTACATTAGGCAGCCAGACAATTACTATGTAGGACACAATATTTGTCCTTGACTGTCTTTTCTGTGGTTCAAGCATTATACCGAGACCGTTCTTCCAAAATGTATTTTAAAAAGAACTTCCGAGTAGCCGTGCCGGATCACTACCTTCATATGATGGAAACTAAACTTGTAAAAGTATAGGAAGCAATATCAGGCAGCACTAAGTTCCCAAAACTGTAGAAAGGGGAGGGGTCCTTAATGGAAAAGCAGAGAGAAGGGCAGAAAGGTGCACGCATTTTCTCTTACCCTCCTGTTTTGTTTCCTCCCACCTAACAGAAGGCAAATCAAAGAAAGCGTACAGCTGAAAATAAAACTGATGCAGACATTATCATGAAATGAACACTGCCAAATTACCTACACCCTACTGACTGATTAATCCAAGAGAAATTTTTTTCCATCACAGATGAGAAAACATTCTAAATATCAATAATTCCACAAAAACTTGTTATGAGCAATGAAAAACACATTTCACATACTGTCTTCATATTTACCTTGTTTTGTGATGCTATATGTTTCATTGCAATCCAAAAGGCTCAACAGGGTACAAGAATGTGAGAAAAAGGTCTTAAAAAATGAGGGGAAAAGAAAAAGTAATAAACAGTGGGGAAACTTCCTACCTTGTTTATTTTGATTACAGGAAGTACTTGAACTGATTGCTTGTAATTTTGTTTTTGTTACTATTAAGTAATCCCCAACTCCAGTCCAAGTTTTTGAATCATCACCTCTTGGCACTTTAAGTACTGTGAAAGGATGAAAAACACATTGAAATATCACGTATATTTGATTTTGCCCAATTTTAAGAGAAAAATGACTGGTAAATCTTATGATCTAAATTATGAGAGTAGATTTTACAAAATAATTATGTGGTAGAAGCTGAAATAAGAAAAACTGCTAAAAAACCATATTCTCTGCCCAGAATATTGAACACTGAAGTAGGCCATTGAAAGGTTCCAGACGTAGAAGGTGTATTTCACCAAAAGATACATGCGAATACAATGTACAAAAGTATCAAAGTGCTTTGCCAGTGAAATTAAGGTTTGCAATACCTTTTCACACTTGCACACTCTTCTCCATCCTGCTCAACTACAGAAAAGGAGGCTTTTATCTATTAGCAAACTACACTTTTTTAATTATGTTCACTCCATAATCCTTTCTTGCTTGTGGTATCAGAGGTATCCTAGCGAAAAAGAGATGTAGACGGGATTGTAGAAGGAATCCTGTGTTACAGGAGAGTAACGCAGCTAGCACCGGTGACAAAACCTGGTGCTCAAAACCACTTCTCTGATGCCCCAAAATCACAAGGACTCCATGGATTAGGAAAGGCATTACACAGCCTAAAGGAGAGAGTCTCTGAGCACAAGGCACCATAACTACTCCAAAACTGGGACCTTAGTCCTTGCGTAAGGGCATTAACTGCTCACTTCCTTGAACTGCCGAACTCCCTGGAAAGCTTGGTGACAGGAATTTTAGGTCTTCATTGGATTCAAATCAAACATTTTCACATGGGAGGAATGGACTGAAACACTTGTGGTTTCCATTTAATGGGAAATAGCAAATTCTTTTATAGGCATAGGCAACCTTCCTCAGTGCTGAGTCTGTCAAACAGGATTTATTTGCATTTATATTTTTCACAAAGACATTTCGGATTTTTCAGGTTTTAGAGGTAACAGGATGAAAATGAAAGATGAAGGAAGGAGGCAGCAGGACAAAAACAACTGAGACACTCAGATATAACTATTTGGTGCTATCATGAAACACATGGATCAATGATTTGAAGAAAGCCAGAGAATCATTCTATTATCTGCCAAATTGGAAAAACCAATCATCTTTAAGGCCTTTTTAATTCAAGGGTACTATATAATATTCAAGTTTATTGGATCAAAATTATCAAGAAAATCACAATGAATTAAAGGCTGCTCTCTGTAGGATATAAAGCCATATCTAAGCCTTTACTGACGTAAGAAAATAAGTTCCAGTGTGCAGCACAAATATTCGCAGAGCAGCAAGTCAGCCAATAAGTAATTAAAAATATTTACTAGCACAGAGCACTTGTCACCTCAGAGATTAGAGTGTAATGCAGCTTTCAGACTGGAAGGACTTGGGGGGCTGGGAGGGTCAGAGAGCACACAGATGTGCGGGAATCTGGAGGAAAGGCACAGCTCTGATTTTCAAAAATACTGAAAATGCAGATCTAATTGTGAAATAACAGTTTTAATGATTACTTTGAAATAATTATATTAAACTAAACATTTCCCCCTAACGGAGCAGTTATCTGACATCGTAGGAGACGGACAAGTGCAATTATTTAATCAAGTAGCTACGACCTCATTCATTACCCACTGCTGTGGAAACAATTCTGTGTAATCTGAATCTCGTTACGCCCTTGCATAAATGATTAAGTAGACCACAGTTTTTAAACCTGAAAGGAAAACTCCGTATAGGCACATTTCTTTCAGGCAACACACATTTTTTTGATTTCCTTCCCAGATACTAAATATCAGCGTCCCACTCGCCAAAGTCAGTGCCTGTACACTATGAATACAGCAGCTGGTACCTTTATGATGCAAAGAAACACACCCAGCTCCTGCAAATTCACAGGTACTGACTGAAATCTAAGGCAAAGAGGAAAGCTAAATTGCTGTTTGACTCGCACACTATAGCTCCGTTAGTTTTTAGTTATGCCATATAGAATGAAAACAAGCTCGGCGACTTCTTTGACTTTAACCTCATCATTTTAAATAACAGGAATAACCAACCGGCACAGAGATGCCCTCCTCTCGTGGGTGCACCAGTGATGCACTGCGAGGAACTGGTGCGTGACTGTGACATTGAACGCAGCCCTTCTCAGCAATCAGAAGTTGGACTAGTGGAAAATAAAGATACATGGTGTCCATTCTTGGCTCTCATAATGCAAAGAATTATATCTAAGCCTTGCTTATGGCAGGACTGAACCCGTCTGTACCAAAACTTGTAGCTGAAGCTCCTGCTCTGACAGGTCATTTGCTAAATGAGAACAGCAACTCTTCGAAGTTCCTCAGAGGCGGGAATTGTCAGCCACAGCCCTGGCAGGGCTGCATTAGTAGCAGAGGGCAGGTGAGGTGCTTGAAGACATTATTCTGTCTCATGACTGCAGTTTTTGGCTTCAAGATTTATCAAACCAGCAAACACTGCACATGTCACAAAAACTTGTTACCTCTGAGTACTCACTGTCTATAAATCATGCATGATACCGCAGGCAGTTATTGCCCACTGATCAGGAAAGATAACGAACAAAGGTAAGAAGTCGCCTTAATTTAGCGACTTAATTTAGCTCTTCTCTAAGATTAAATAATAGTAAGAAAGAAATAAAGGGATAACAATCATTCAGTCATCACAGTATTCCGTTTTAATTTGCTTGACTTTCATAGGAGCTGAACAAGTTGTCAATGATCAGTAGTGAAGTTAATGCTAATATTTCATTATTGAAAGGAGGCAGAAGTCAACCATGCCCTTTGTTTCTATCTAGCAATTTTGTGATAAGCTGGTAACTTTAATGCAGGGCCTAAAACTCGAGTTTTTTCTCTAAATTGTCTATAAATTATTCCAGTACAGAGTTTGCAGCAGTGTAAAGATCAAACAGCTCAAAGCAGGCTGTCACATTTCACACTATTCGCAAACTGTGTTTTACAGAACCTCCTCATCAGCTTGAAGCTTTAGTGTCTTTCATCCATTTACAGTGCTGCATAATTACCTCACACAGCTTCCCAAGATGCAGGTGCCCCCCACAATTTATCTGTGAGCAAGGTGCATTGTCAATCCCATCCAAATATGACATGAAGTTAAAAATTTTACCTTCGCTACTTCTTAGAAGAGAAAAAAAAACAGGGCTTAATTAAGCCCTAGTAAAGAAAAAGAAACAAGCAATGATTCGTACATCAGTAATTCACATCATATAAATATCTGACTGTACTCTATTCAGTAACAAGACAATGAAGTCCTATGTAAAACTAGAATATGCATTTGACAAATGCACTTTGAGAAATAACTATTTCTGACTCAGCTTATGGAAATCAGAAAAGGGGCATGAGCTGTAAGATCAGATTTTCTAGTTTAAAAGTATGACTTTTGTCCTCACAAACTAGTTCAGCAAGGGAAATGGGATCTACAGGTTACAAAGGTGTAAGTCATGTAGAATCATAGAATCATTAGGGTTGGAAAAGACCTCTCAGATCATCAAGTCCAACCATCAGCCCAACACCACCAGGCCTCCTAAACCATGCCCTGAAGTGCCACGGCTACATGGTGTTTGAACCCCCCCCAGGGATGGTGACTCCCCCACCTCTCTGGGCAGCCTGTGCCAGGGCCTGACCACTCTTGCAGTGCATTCTTCCTCATGTCCAATCTCCAGCCTAAACCTCCCCTGAGACAGCTTGCAATATGTAACACCATTCCCATCTTGTCTGCAGATACACAGCTCTAAGAAGAGTATTCAAGGATATTCTTCTTCCTGGTCACTCTCTAAATCCTCACTGCCACCATGGGATGCACTGTGCATAATTCAAGTGCTTGATTTTATTAACTCTTGTGAAGTGCTCAATATACTAAAAGTGATGTGTAATACTTCAGTAGCTTTACTTTCAGTTACTGATTATGCCCATGTCGGCAACCATTATTGCTTTGTCTTACCAGCTAAAAGCATCTAGTGGTCCTCACCCTAGGTTGCAAAAGATTTCCACTGAATAAAATTAGCTTCCTGCGAAGAAGACATCTTCTTCCTTAAGACCAAGTCACATATCCCATTATTGTACTGTGCTGTTCTAATAAAACTTGACTTCAAATCTATTTTAAAGGGCACTCTGTGGAAACAAAGTCTCCTTGCTATTGATTGGATCAATAGAAGGAGCTGTAAAAATTCAGATGAAAAAATATTTTGCCTTAATGCAGTTTTCATTTTTTTCAGGATTCAAAAATTATAAAACAATTTTATTTCCTCTAGAAACCATCGCTATTGCCATACAAATTTAAGTTGGAATCACTCGGTTCCACAAAAATCTTTTCATCTACTGATTTCTGCTCACGCAGAGAGCCACAGGAGTAACAGAAAGCTACCAGCTAAGCACACTTTCCAAACTCTACTTATATTTTTATAAAGCAAGGAGTGTCTTACACAAAGTTCCAAGCTATTACCCAAAACAGAGGCCAGTGGAAAAAAAAAACACCACCCAGCAAACCAGTATTTGAGCTATTTATTTTCCTTTCTATGAGCTTTTTCCCTAAAGCTATTAGCTTTGTCCAACACAAACCTACAAACATTTAATACTTCTACAGGTCAGAAAGTGATCTTTGCAAGCTGCTATTTAAGAACACACGACCTCTTGAATTCTCCTGCTCTGTGATCCCCAGCAACACCTTCGCAGGTATGGTGCTGATGCACTTTCCCTCTTGTGTCTCAGCTAATCTGTGAGAACAGACACCGTTCAAGCAGAGAGGGGGAGAGGACGACTGGGCCCTCGCGCTCCCACCTCTCAGAACTCCACTCTCACCAGAAAGGTCCTGGGCATGATTCCCAGCTACAGCAGCTCTTAGCGTATGAAAGCAAACCCTATGCAAGTCTGTAGTGTCTTTTTTTAAACATAATACCAGTCAGAAGAGGGGGGAAAAAAAAGAGCCTGAATTTTGCTACTAGCCATCTAGTAGCCATTCAGGGCCCGAGGGAATGGCAGGGAGATGTGCCAGAGGAGGGTTAGGCTGGGCATTAGGAAAAGGCTCTTCCCCCAGAGGGTGGTGGAGCCCTGGAACAGGCTCCCGAGGGAGGCATCACGGCACCAGCCTGGCAATTTTCAAAACGCATTTGGACAAGGCCATCAGAGACACAGTGTGAATTTGGGGTGTCCTGTGATGGGACAGGAGCTGGACTCGATGGTCCCTGTGGGTCCCTTCCAGCTCAGGACATTCCATGATTCTATGGTCTGTCTGGATAATACCATCTCTGTAGGGATTATAACCTAGAAAAAGGGATCGTAAATGTTGTGATGCACCATATGAAACTACGCTCACAATGATACCGCTTTGTCCGGAATTATGGCAATACAGAGGTAAAGCTAGTAGTTCCTCTGACTGGGTTTGGGTTGATGGCGAGTTGAATATGAATCAACAGCAGGCCCTGGCAGCCAATAGGGCCAACCCGGGGTGTACCGAGCACAGCATCGCTGGCCAGCCGGGGGAGGCGACCGTCCCACCCTGCACCGCACCGGTGTCACCCCACGCCGAGTCCCATGCACAGTTTTAGGCACCTCAATATAAGGACATCGAACCACTAGTGGGGTCAGGGAAGGGCGACAGGCCTCGAGGGCCAGGCTTATGAGGAGCAGCTGAGGTCACTTGGTTTGCTCAGCTTGGGGGAGAGAAGGGTGACGGGTGCCCTCATCGCAGTCTACACCTTCCTCAAGAGGGGCGGTGGAGGGGAAGGTGCTGATCTCCTCTCTCTGGTGACCAGCAACAGGACACGAGGAAACGGAGTGAAGCTGCCTCAGGGGAAGTTCACATTGGACGTGAGGAAAGGTTCTGTCACTGAGAGGGTGGTCGGTCACTGGAACAGGCTCCCCAGGGAAGGTCACGGCACCCAGCCTGTCCGAGTTCAAGGAGCGTCTGGATGATGCTCTTAGTCACGTGCTTTAGTTTTAGGTAGACCTGCAAGGAGCAGGGAGTTGGACTCAGTGATCCTTATGGCTCCCCTCCAAGTTGAGATACTCTTCAATTCTGTGATGCTATGACTATTCTCCTAACCTTCAGTCTTTACCTACCTTTTTCTAAACCTAACATTTCTTAAACCTTTCTAATCATGCTCTCCTTATACACCCATGGCCTTGAACCCTGTTAAGATGTTTATCCTACAAAAGTAGTGATTTGGAAAGAAGCCCCTGAGCTTCCAATTAGTTCAGAAGGTGTCTACTGACAATGGAAAATATGCTAAGAGACAAGATTTATGATTTCAACAACTTATTCAGGAGATAGGGAGGCATCATCCTTCTTAATTTTGTACTATTTGCTTGATTTGTCGGTGGGGTTTTTTTAGGTTTTCTTTTCTATCCCCCCTAAAAAAATAAAACCAGTTTGACATTTGGTGTCTGCAGATTTGGCTCAGAGCCTCCACTTTCTTTCTGAGCATCTTCTACTATTGTCATTGATTGTGGTGGCACCGAGTACTGAAAAGATGATCACCAACAGCACACATCCTTCCTGATGAACCTCCGCAAGCCTCCTGGGGTGACAGCAGATGTTTTTGTTATTTCTTGTGTCTTGTAGGAGCATTACCAACCCAGAGAAGGAGCCAAAAGCTGAAAGCAAGACTGGCAGCAGGAATAATACTATGGCCCAACCGGCACCGAGGTCACCATTTAACAAATAACTTCATGGGAGAATACACACCACGTGACCAAAGGTGTTACAGAGCCTTTCAGCTTGCTGGAAAGATTTTTTTTTCTAGAACAAAATAAAAATATAATTAAAAAAATACCATTAGGCAGGGTTTAAACCCAGTAGTGTGTTTGGCAAGGCTACTGCCACTGGGACACTGGAATAATAAAAGCTACCAGATACAGTAATCAGACCCTGGGAGGATGAAAACTCCATTTTTCTGACTGTTTAGTTGTAAAAGGAAGCGTATGGGAATTGCTGTAACAAACAGGCAGACACAGTTTGCTGATGCACAGCTTGCAGGCATTAGTGGGAAAAGTGAATTTCTGAAGATTATATAAATTTAAATTTAGATTTTTATCAGTATGGAATTTGATTGGAGTCTGCTTTGTTATTACCTCTGAAAAAAACTGTTTTGCTTAGTAAATTTAGACATAAAATTTAAGAATTTAATTGTAAACTCAGACCTCATTGACAGGCAAAATATCCTCTCGGTTGGTGAAGGCAGAATTCAAATTCTGTCACAAAAGGAAACTTGAAGGGTACAGGGATTCTCACATGTTAGCAGTTACAGGTTTTTAGCTGATGCGGTAAAGTTATCTTTTTATAGCAATACGTTTAATGTCAGCACAGAACCTTTATTTTTTAAACATATTTTGTAATAATGACAATTCCAGGGAGAAATTAAACTTAAAACTGAATCCTTTAGGTACACTCGATATAGTGACTATTTTAAATTATATAGAAAGTTATACATCATTTTCTTAGTGGTTCTAAGGGACAAATTAAAGAAAGCCTCATTCACTGTGCTGGTTATTTAAGCCAATAAGTTTCTAACAGATAATCAAACAATTTTATTCTAAAAGCAAACTGAAGCATCTCTACTTTTTTAAAAAAATAAGGCCACATACAGCTTTCATTTTCATACGGTGCTTTGCAAATATTCTACTCATTTCAGCCTAAACTTCATTTTCAAAAGCACTTATAAAAAACCAACACACAACTGCAAGATAGGCTCAAATATGGCTAGAAGAATGACGGAAATCGAATTAATCAATCCCCACAGATTTCTGTCAGCAGTAGGGCAAGCTTCCCATCACAAGCGAGATTCCTCACTACATTACATGACTCCCTTCACCTTGTAGGAAGAGGAGATTTGAGGTACGAACATGTGAACACGGGTCTTGTTCCTGGCTACCAACTTAGTGCAAAGGCCATGCAAGCAATTAACTCCTATGAAGAGAGGGGCCAATTTCTTGCAAAGAGTTTAGAGACCTTTGAACAATTAATTCTAGATTATTCAAATATAGCTTTGCATCTGCTTCCTAACATCTTAGGCACCCAGCACCCCAGTGACGGTGGCATCGCTGCCTTGCTGTGCTCCAGACCCTGGAGCTCAGAAGAACGCTTTCATTACTCAGAGACCTGGCAACTGTGATATTTAGTAAAATGATCATCAGTCACCAAAAAAATATACATTTTTAAAAATGTATGATTTTCTGCTGTGCTCTGCACTCCCTATAATCAGTGAGTTCTGCTGGAATCCAAGTGGGGGAAATTTTTCATCAACATAGGCATATCAATTATGAGAATGTCAGCCCTGTTGGAAGCCAGACTCAAACTGTTGTTGGGTAGGCTGTTTATGAGCTGGCTGGAGCAAAACAGTGGAAAAGCATAAAAATAAATGGAATATTTCACAGAAAAAGCGAGGTTACAACTATATACGACTTGCATGCAAGTCCCAGGTCGCTGTGACAAAACTGTTCCCTCCCGCATTCCTTCAGGGGGAGTTTGGGGTTCCATCTGTTTTTACAATTAACTCACACACGCACACAGACTCTCCAGATATTTCTGAAAATCCTGGTACACGAACTACGTTGGATAACACTCTCATCCACTGAAATACATCACCTCTGCTGCTAAGCGCAGAGAGAGTGCGCAAAACGGACTGCAGTGAATCCTGTTGATGCTATCGCCAGTTGTACGGCTCACAATACACCACTGCATCAGCAAAACGAACACACTCCTACAAAAATTGCCTTGTGACGTCTATTAAGCCTGAGGGTAGTATAACACCAGTTCAGTATTTGGTAACCAATTGACTACACAAACATGAAGTGACTGATTTTGAGAAGGTACTCCTGCCTTCTCCTTCCAACAAGTCTTGGTAAGAGCGCTTATACCAAAGAACCGCCCCCCCCCCCCGATACCTCTAGGATGATGAGCAATTCTAGCACAGACTGAACTTGCACACTAAGACGGCGTTCCTTGAGAGGTGCTAAAGCTGTTTGAGGATCTCTCCAATTACTGGCATACATTAACATCCACGTAGCGACAACACTACCTCAGAAAACAGATTTGTTCATGTTATCAGCATTTTTGTCCAAAGACATTCAGCCATACAAATGACATTGCCTCTGATAACTCTTTCCCAAACTCCTCTGAACCTATAAAATCTGCAGAGGTCCCTGAAGAACTGAATACAGCTTCCTGAGAAAGTAAATGCTTTCGCTTTCATGAAGCAAGCACACTTATCTCTAGGGCATCGCGTCAATGCTTCCTCATAATCAAAATGTAGCTTGCTAAAATATCGGCTTGCTTTACAATACAATATGGCATTGCCATCAGATGAGTTCCAGGTGGCCCAATCAAAGCTAAAATCCTGATTATTAGAATACAGACACAAGCAACCTAGCTATTAGCATTAACAAAACCAGGAGGCTTTTGGTTGGTCGGCTTGAGTTTGGTTTTTTTTTACACTAATGAAATCCCAAGTCAGTGACCTACACGACAGAGGTATATTGATTCATAAGAACTAAGGATCTGAGCCAGCAAGTATAAAGACGCTTTCCCTCCAGGACAGGACAAAGAACACAGCTCTATAAATGGCTCCATATGGCTTCATAAATTATCTTTTCCTTGTCTATGTTGCACTGAACCAACATCTGCTACCTTTCTTTTTACCATCCATATTTTATTATATTCCAAAGCCACATACAACTAGTATTTAACAGTACTAAATAAGCATAACCTGAAAAGGTTTTTCCTACGGGCTATGTATAAATTAATACAATTGTAGTCGGTCTTCAAAGGCAGGAAAAGATATTGTACAATCTCACATGATCCATCCCAAGAGGTTCACTAGATTTACAGATACACCAAGGGTAGACTATACACCCGAGCTCTACCACGGCAACAGCAGAAGCGCTCTGATTTACTTGCTTCTTTGCACAGAAACCATCGTACCCATAGTTGCACTTTGACTTCCCCCGCCGTGCTGCGGAGAGCAGCTCGGAACTATTTACTGTGTCACTCCTTAGCCCTTTTCACTGGATAAAAGGAACCATCATCAAACCAGACAAAGTTGGCATTGTTTAGTTTGTTCAGGTTTAATATTTCACAAAGGAATTGGCATGTTCTTTCCCTGGTGTTTTCAGAGCCCAAATTATGCAAATCAGTTAGTACCCACTGGTTTATGGCCACAGATTAGCCATTAAGCTCACTTAGTTCTATGGATTCAGTCTGGGAACACAAATGTCTCCCCTAATTATAAAAATAATCCCTGTGGTTCTGGCAGCTAGTGCTATGCAACGACCACTAGACTGTGTTACTTCTGCAGGATGGAAGTAAATGAAGTGGCTTTGGTTTTGTATGAACGTATTTAGCAGTTCTGTGACTAAATCCAGATCCAAAGAGATTTCCGTTCCAAAAGACAGAAAAGAAAAAGATTACTGAAGACCGAGTCAGCTACTTATTACACATAGAACCTATTTAAAATATTTAAGTAATAATTTTATTACAGACTCTATGGAAGACTTCCACAAGTTCACGACCAATTTGCACTAACCATAACTTGGCAGCTTTGTCGTTTCTCGATTCAAGGGCTGATCGATTGCTGCCCATGCAAACAAGAACAACCAACCGGAGTTAACCCTTTGAGGGAAGACTTGCTGGGCTTTCCTAGGAGGTTGGGAGTTTTACTTTTAATAAACAAAGGCTTTAACATAGATCACAAATGAAGCTATCGCAGTCCAACATGAGTTACCACCTGCAACTAAGGAAACAACGTCAAATAAATTAAAAATATTTTAATATATGTATTGTAGAAAGATACTTCAACCTTCATAAAATGCAAACAGCTTAGAGAGCGTAGCCTCTATGACACATTTGTAGAAATATCCTTATTGCCTAATCTGAATATTCTAAAATTTACATACATAATAAGCTGTTGACTACAGCATCTGTTTGTTCTCAAAATGACAAAGACACACTTGTGCACAGGGTTTTAATTCAAAGACGGTGTTCTGAACCAGACTTCCTTCAGGTCAAGCCCATTTCTTTTAAAGCTAGAAAATACAACATTACAATCCATAATTTAAGCCTGATTTTGAGTCAAATTGATTCTTTTGCTAATAATCAGAGCAGTCTCAGCAATCGATTGAAGACTTGATGAAAGGGTAAGGGCTAAAAATTGTTGCACTCAGTTTCTCAGTGGAAATACCGAGTTAAGTTGCATGACTTCACTTTTTCCTGTGTATTCACCTTTACACTACCTCACCCACCATACATCAAGTTAGCCTCAGGAGAGGAATAACGGAACAAACGGAAAGAAAATTATGTATTTTTCTGCCTTTGAATTTTGCTGCCTAAGTCAGTCATTGAACATGTTACCAGGGAAAACCAAGAAAGAACTTGGTGTGGTACCGATGTTTCTGGGAATAAACCAAGAGCTTCGTATTCCACAAGGATGTTAATTCAACATTTCTTGTAAGTACTAGAAGAGAACCTAAAAGTAGCAAGAAGTCTTTATAAAAATAGTTCGGCGCTCTGAGAATTCCTCGGGACACGGATTAATGGTGAAAATTTATTTTTTGTACACTGTTCAAGTGTACCAAGAAATAGCTTTGGAAAGTCAGTATCATTCTTCTACACCGCAAGCTTAGATTGCAAGGCATCTATTGAACAGCTTCAGCAAATATCACAGTCTCTCCTGCAGCGAGGGGTTTGTCAGGCTTGGATCTGCTCAAACACAGGTTAATGCATGTGGAAGGAACCATTCATTTAAGCAGGGAGCACTACCCGTTTAAAGTGTGGCTGAAGTCTGAAGCATTTCTCAGTGTGTTCTAACAGAACTCTGATGACATAAACAAGGCAAATTGCAGCTACTTATAATCATTAAAAAAAAAAAAACAAACAAACAAACCCTATAGTTTTGCAAGTGCAAGGAAGTCAAGCCTGCTACCGTGGGCAAATTCCAATGCAGAAGTTTTTATTCTGCCTATTAAAATCCACTCAGCAATGAAGTGGATTGTCCTTTCCCCAAAGCTATTTTGTCTTAGAAATAAGTGTAGTGGCATCTTCTGTTGCAGGCTTCAAGTCACTGTGGCTATTTTTAAGTAAAGCATTGTCTTTCCCTAGCAGATTTTACTGGGTTTGCAAGTCTTAATATACTCAGCAGAGAAACATCTACTGCTCTGGGGAGAGCAGAAGTCTGTGCATTGCAACAATAGCACACGTTGGAGGTTATTTTCTGATTCAAAACACTACAAGTGGTTTTGCACCTTTTAACAAGTGCCATTCCCCTTATGTCATCGCTAACACAACCGCTTTGAATGCGACTACTAGAGATGACATCAATAGTAACTGACAAAAGAAGCTGACAAAAGATTATCACCATCAATAAGGATTAACGGAAAGATGAGTTAAGGATGGATCCCTCTCCTCTTTCTCTAGCAGAAGGAAAAGGAAACTTCCTTCTCTTAGCTTGGGTAAAACTGCTCCCCCCTCAGCTCCAGTCGCCGTGACTCCCCTTAGATCTTGACTGTTCTACTGCGACTTCTCCTCCACTTCCCAGTAACCTCAAACTACGAACTGTGGCTCATTTATTATATCAAACGTATTGGTAAGTCACACTCCAGAACCGTATAAGCATTTATACCAAGCAATATTAATGTAAAGTGATCAACTATGTAAGTATAACTTCACACATAAGACCTCCTATATTCTTCAATGCAAATATTTACATCTGTTTTTACCACAAATACATATATACATATTGATTTTAAAATAAAAAAAAGAATAAAAATGTTTTAAAAAAATCCTATAAACTTCTACTTAATAATGATCTATTATTAACAAGATGTACTTGTTTCATCAAAAAGTTTCTACTCGCTACAGCAGGGCTGCAAATAGGATGACTGGATTTACCATCACATTTTTTAACAATACTGAGAAAATTACAATAGGTTTGCCTATTTATACTTGGTTTTAGCATGAAAACACAGCTGGCTTGTATTTAAACAAGTGATGAACAAATTATTTCCAAAAAGAAATGATGATGCAGTTAAAACAGGTAACAATTTGAAACATGTTTCATTCAACCAGTCATGAGCAGAACAAACAAATCAGCCAGCACTAGCCAAAAAATGAAATCCAAAGAGAAAGGTCCTTGTAGCCAGGAGAAAAATTTACTTATAATAAGGAATTAAAATATCAAACCAAGTGTCTCTGGGCTTGGACAATTGGAAAACCTCTCCTGACATTGGTACATAGGTACATAAAAAATGAACGATCACATTCTCAGACACTTGCACGACTGAGTTGAAGGGAGTGAATCAAGTTAACTGGCCAGTAGGAGTTCATCAGATTGTCATCAGAAGCATTATTATCTAGTTGCTCAGTATTGTCTTAAGATTGATAACATAGACCATACCGGCACACACGTACCAATTCATAAGCACAAAAAAAACACATACAAAGAAGTAGCCAGTTAACACATACAAAACACACTCAAATATAGATCACAAACAATTTTTCAAATTAGTCGTGCTTTATTTCTTTCTTAACTGAAGGACAAATTAAAGAACAAAATGCCGGAGAGCGCTAATTGTGACCCGAAGCATTCACAGACTGTTACGTGACTTCGGTTTGGTTGGTCGAGTGGGGTTTGTTTTGTTCAAAATGCAAGGGAGAGCTTTAAAAATTTTTAACAAACCAAAGTAGTCTTTAACATGACAGATGCAATGGGGAATATTTTTTTTCCTAACAAGTAACAATTTTACCACATACTATCATCTAATTTTGTTCTTTAAAAAAAGGTCAGACACTAAAGCCAATTTAAGAATAAGGGAAGCCTTTTTATAGTTTTAAGCAGCCTTTCAGTTAACCCTCTACTATATATAAATCCACTTCCCTATTGAGAAACAGGTAACCAGAAGCACTGGACACTGCGCTGCGATAGATCTGACCTTTTGGTTGATTTTGGAACATGGGAAAGCGAAGCGCTCGTTCTTTCAGAACACAGTTTCATGCCTAGATAAGGGTGCGTTCTCCTGGTGGCATCCGTGGCCACTCGAGAGCGCTGACCAACTAAGCATGGGTTCTGTGACACCGTTACAGTCCCATTCACCTGACCACGATCGGTTGCCACCAGCTAATGCACGAACAGTTTTGGAAGAAGGGTTTTATGTCCGGGATAAGCAGCTGCCAAGAAGCTGACACCTCTGAAACAGTGACAATAAATTAAAATGGGCCTAAGCAAGAAATATGACCTTTTGTACGAGATGGATGAGAAAAAATAGGAGTCTGAGGATTCTGTAATTCTATTAAGAGGAATGGGAACAGCAGCCTTGGGATCCAGAAAACATACGTATTAACCAAAGTGCAGACTTTCTCCAACCCCTTACGACAGTTCATTCTGTTCCAAGCTGCCTAATTTTATATGTTCTCAATTCATTTAATGTCTCTATAAATAGAAAACAGAATACATCTGGAGACAAAATAAGCTTAAAGACATGCTATTGTGTTTCAACATTAGCTTTGCGTATGTGGGGAGTTGTATTCAGCCTCTCAAAAGACCAAATAGAAGTAGTGAAGTTTGCTAATTCAGAGGTCATACACCTCTACAAAAAAAAAAACCCTAACAAAACCCCCCCACCAATTTAGATTCCACACACACCCCCATAAAGGAAAAGCAAGAAAAGATAACAAGACAAATACTTTGGGGCCTGATTTTATTTTCTAGGTAAGTGCCAGAACCAAGCTTACCCTTAGTTAGGAATAAAAATATATTATAAATATTTCCTTGACACGCACAAAGATCCAAATTATAACATCATACCGTAAAGCAGAAGTCATCCCTGAAAACACAACATAAATAGAAGTAAAACTGACAATTTCCTCGTACAAGCTGAAAAAAAGCAATATAGTACTACACAAGAAAACTAGATGTTTGAAAATAAATGTTTTCCTTTTGCTACTATGTATTCACCAAACTACTCTAAGTAGAGACATTCTTTAATGCCTACCCACGGCACCCTGAAACTAGGAGTTCACTCACAAAATCAGATTTGGGTGCTGTCAGACAAGTTACAAAATATAAGGACCTACATATTACAGTATCCCCCCGCCAACAGAAATTACTGCGCTAACCCTGTGAGCAAGGGCTACCTACATTAACTTCATTATTATCAACTGAACACCAAAAATCATTCATTTTCACACAGTTGCTTCTCTCAAAGCACTGGCTCTGTAAAACTGGACCTGCTTTACCCACGCCCAGGGAGGCTGTGGGGTCCCTTCCCTGGAGACATTCACCCCCCGCCTGGACGCGGCCCTGTGCCCCTGCTCTGGGGGTGCCTGCTCACGCAGGGGTGGGACGGGGTGAGCTCCATAGGGCCCTGCCAGCCCCCATCGGTCTGGGATTCTGGGATTATAAAGTACTTCAAGCAGCTAGGACTGAAAATAAACACCTAATTTTTGTTTCTGCATCTCAGTATTACTACAATAGCACCAAAACATCTCACAGACTTCAAGATTTACCCAGAACACTGATGGCCTTGAAACATTTGCCTTCAGACAAAGCAGGGAGGCATTAGTCAACCTGTTTTTCCAGTTTAAAACAGCAGGTACAGAGGAACCGAGAGGCATGCAGGAAGCTTGTAAGGAGAAACAGATCTGAACTCAGGTGACATGTTTTAAGCCACAGCACTAATGAACGGCATAACCTTCCTCTTTCATGGGCTGTATGGAAGCAGCATCCTTTGCCTCACTAAATGAACCACACGCAGACTTGAACTTATTTCTGAGAAATGTTTTGCGAGTCCTTAAGGTCATCGTTCCAAAATAACCTCCTGTTACTTGGTGTGTACATAAAACGCATTCCTTGTACCTGGGTCCTTTGACAATTTCCCGTTCTAATTAGTTTCCATCGGGCTAGAAAACATAGTACTTCCCAGGACTGTAAATTTAGCCCATGCCCTCATTTTTCCCCCTTCCTTAAAGGGAAAGGAGCTTCATGAAACTCAGGCTAGTTCCTAACCAAGTTTTGGCAGTGGTTTTGTAAGACACTGCCCCATCATAAGATCCCTGCAGCAAAGCTGCCATTTAGAAAACAGATCACCAATTTCGTTCTTGGATTAATTCCTTGCGTCTGCTACCAGAAACAGTCTTCGAATGTAATAAAACAAGAACAGATGGACAGCTCCCAGACACAGCCAGGACACCAGCCTCATCCACACACCAATCCGAGACTTCCAAGTCCAAGAAGAAGTTGTCCTTGCCATAAACAGATCCATTTCCTCATGGACAAAATTATTTAGGTTAAGTGTATCGGAAAGTAGTCTCAGTCAAAAAAATGGAACTGCCACTTCAGTTCATTCTGAAACTCCTGCGTACAGCGGTTGAGTCAGCCTGGATTCCTGCCTGCCACGCGAAGGACTAGACTTTTTCCCTTCTCTACCCAAAGAACTGTTACTACAGCCTTGAAGAACATAAATTAGGTGTTATGGATGAGCGAATAAAAATTTTGCATTCCAATATGAATTTATTTTTCCATGTAGAGCTTTAGAAAGCAGAAGCTAAAAATTTAGAATTACATACGAAGCACTACAACACTTGTTCAGAGGCTTGTGGTGCCTACAAAAGCAACATCCTCTCTTACCTTAAGGAGACCAACTTACAGGCTGAGAACTATTCAGAGCAGTTTGTTTTGTTCTTCGTGGTAGCCCAGAGAGAAAGAAGTGAACATTAGGAGCGATAACTGCTTCCATCTGCTACAATTTCTGAATATTAAGACCCACCTTATGCCTCAGCTTTGCTAATACCCAGCACTCAGTGAGCTGATCTATCGCTATATTAAGCGGCACAGGTACCTGCAACCACGTAAGCATGTTAACCACTGGACTGCATGCAGAAAGGTGATATGCCCGATGCTTAATACATGCCGAGGAAAGCCATATCTAACCATGGAACACGCAAAACTCTCCTCGAGCATTTCTGAAGCATTACTCTAGAGTTCAAATGGTACCAAGAAGCTCCTCGACAGCAACAAATAAAAGGCTACATAGAACTTTCCAAGCCATCCTTTAATAGCAATTCATTTAATATTGAGCAGCAAGACTTTTGAAAGGTATGTTTATAAAACAGAAAAGGCTGTGTCTGGAAGCTCTGCTCCTGAGTACTTCCATATTTCTTAAATCAACATACCTTGGAGAACAGCTCTATGAACATCAGGTTATATATGTCTTTAAATCGTTATCGTGCCCATTAGGACTCGACTTTTTTTAAATTATTATATTCAAATATTCTTTACACTTCTCATAGGGTTTGGGGTTTTTTGCTGCTGGATTAAATTAAGAATACAATGCATCTTCATCAGATTGAATTACAGATGCTGAGATTTGGTTCAGTGACCTGAAAAAGTAAACATTCAATATTGGAAGAGTTAAAGGACAAAACGAGGTTATTTGGGGGTTTTTTGTTGGTTTTGTTCTTTGATTTTTTCCCCCTTTGCAGCTACCAGTGCTGTTCCACTAAATGATAGCTCCTTAATAGTTGTAAAAAAGAAAAAGAGACAACAAAAACCCAACCCACCCAAAAACCCCATCCTGGGGTCTGTGAGGAGGCAATAAAGAACGTCTTAACATGGTAGAAACACTGAGGAGCCACTTCAATACATTTATTTAGACAACAAACAAAAACTTGTTTGATTTTCATTCTGTAAAATGATACTAAATGTTCCCACAGTGTAGAGAATTTCCTCCCAGATTAGCGTTATATTCCAAACACACTTAGAGTTATGCTTTGGTATCTACCGTCATGAGCCGTAAAGGCCACAACATGTGGCTCAGATCATAAAAATCAAGCAATATTAACCCTTCAGCCTTTTTCTCACACGCCCACCCACCCCACCCCTCTTTTTTTCTTGAAGGGAAAGAAAAGTTATGCTATTTGGAACCTATAAAATAGAAGAGTGACAGTGATGCTACTTTACTTTCTCTCTGATGAGCAATTCAGTTACCTATAATGGAACAAACAAAACAACCCCACCCCAAGTGCATCTCTTCTTGAAGCCTCCCTCCTCTATAATTAGCTGTACCTTCTTTCTGAATGTATTCCCACATCAGGATCATTTTTGTAGTAAAATATGTACGTATAAAATTGTTGTTGGAAGTTTTAAATTGTCCCAACAACCGTAACAAGTTACTACAGAACACAGCATAGTTCTAGTTGTCAAGCTATCACTTCGTTAGGTGCTTAGAAGTTTACCAGCACAATTCTAATCTCCATTAACAAAGTACGGTCAGAATCCATATCCAAAGAAACGGAAGCTAAAGGTCATAAGAAGCTTCACCTGAAAAACAGGAACTTGAAGTGAAAAGTATGACAGTGATGTGATAAACGCGTTGATACATCCTTACCTATCAGCAGAAAAATAGTCTTATTTAGTTTTGCATACAGAAAATAGGAAACAGCCCTTCACATAGGTTGAGCAAAACCCCAGAAATTAGAACAGTTGGATTTTATTGATCAATACTCTATCTTCCGTCCAGTTTTAATTTGCTTAGATAACAGATGTTCTGTGATACCTGAACAGAGATACATGTGTAGAAAAGGGCAAGAAGGAATTTCCTACTCGGTCTGATTGCACCCTTGGGGATTTGGTTTGTGTAGTACAGAAAATATTGATCTGAAAGTCTTGAGCAGTTGTGTATTGCTGATGAAGCTACTGCATCTCCACAGCCCGAACGAGAGGAAAGCAAAGATTTCTTCTCTCGCACATGGAAATGCAAGTGTCTATTAATCATCCATAAAACACAAGGTTTTGAAAATAACCTTCAATTCACAAGGTTTAATTCTTGTTTTCAAAAATGTTAATACCAGTTATCTTAGCCCTGACCTCCATAATGCATAATTTTTGGATTTGTATTGAACTTCACACCTACATAGTAGATTATTCATAAAAATTAAATGGTTTTGGTCTCAGCACTCCATTCAGTTGACCAAATTGAAGCTTGATGCTGCCAATGCTATGAATTTGTTCGGGTTCAATGAGAAACTGAACAAACTTATGGAAGAGAAATCAACCATGAGTTGTTTCGTGCACACCAACTATATCAGGCTCAGAAAAAAAGAAAATCACTCAAGTTACAAACAGCTGAAGGTTTGGAGAGGAATAGGAGGGATGATCATACATGCCAGCCTTGCTTAAATCATCTTCTACGGACACCCATTTTTGGCTACTATTTGCAAAAGAATACTTGGCTCTATGGATCTTTGATACAAACTTGTTCATTCTGTTCTTAATCAAAGGGAATTATTTACTTAGATTATTGAAAATAATGTTTTGCTTTGGTTTAGCTAAATTCGAAAGGAAGAAAGCAGGGCAAACAAACCCTCATAGAGAAGTTAAATGCTTGGAATCAGTAAGGCTAAAAGGGTTACAGTCACCCGCCGCAACACGCGCGCAAGGTGTGTGTCGACAACTGCAAGTTACGCACAGAGCCGTGACAAGGAACACGCTCCTTGTGTGAGCTACTTACAGGGAAAAGCAACAAGAGCTAAAGAAAAGACGACAGACAAAATGCCAAAGAAATCTGGTGACCTAAAGCCTACGAACTAAATCTAGCCTGTATGTGCTGGCGTTTTCATTGTCTTAACTTTTGCTTTGTTACGGCTTGGGAAAAAGAGATACAGAACGGAAATACCAACACCCGATTACCTTAAAAGTACATGTGAAACATGCATTAAATCTGGAGCTCCTGACGTTTTTTCATTTGCCATTCCTCACACGCTCCTTTCTTTGAAACTGTTCTTAGATAAACATTAGGGGAAACATTCCAATTAACTTTGTTTTAGAAAGGCTGAAATAGAAAGTGTCAATCGGTAATTGAGGGACAGCTGGCTGTTCCTGTGATAACGACATGGCAAATGAAGATCATCTCCACTGGAATATGTCGCTACCCCTGATTATAGGTTAAATTCCCAGAATTAAAACCCATTCATAAGCATTTGAAAGCCTGAGCTTAAGGCTTGTCTGCCATATGTGCCTGTTCCCACAGAACGGTGGATGCTACTCGGTAACTGCCCACAAGAGCAAACAAACAGAACGAAAACATGGCTACGGGGAACATATTAACACTGTAAATGGTTATTAACCGAGATACAGTACATGCTGTGCACCTTATTACAGTCTAGCAAAATGACTGACTGGAAAAACGCCAAAAGCCTTAAGGTTTCCTTACTTCTGTAACATTTGAGCAGTACAGGGACTTCTAGGCAATTTTTATGCCACTGGCCATCATTTATTTATTGTTTTTAAGTATGGCTGTGTAACAGTGTTTTTGCAATCGAAACCAAGCATTTTGTTTACCCATCACTGCAATTTACTACTGATTTAATTTTAACAGGAGGCAGAGAACCGAAAATGGACTCAAATGGGGTTAACATTTTAATTCTCCGTAACATCCAGCAGTGCGTAAGAGTACATTTGTAGTTCACAGTGTCAACTACACTTTCTCTACATCTAAAAGGCAAACTCCAATCCTGACCTAAACACAGGTCACCGCGAGGACCTGAAGACCACAAGACAGCGCTCACGAGCTTCGGTCCCAAACACGGAGCCAAACATGCGAGCGGTTCTCTCTAACGCGCCCACAAATGACGGTCCGTGCTGGAGCACAAGTTCCAACCGATGTTAGCAGGCCTCCACGCCTTGCAGTCGGCAGGACGCGAACACCACACGTTTACCATTCGCTACAGATGCTACGCGCATCGTATCGCCCACGGAAGTTACAAGGCTGAGCTGCTGCTGCAGGCTAGATTAACAATGCTTTTTCAGCAAATGAATTTGGTTTGCTGCCTTTGCTGCTCACTGAGTGAAAAACCATCAAGTTGGGAGCTGAAAAGGCAACAGAATCAGTAGATAAACTCTGCGGATCCGAGCAGCTAATTGTTGTGCTTTTGGCTACGGCATATGTATTACTTGACTGCTAATTTCACGCTCTGATACTGCTTCTTTATAGCAGCAGATGAAACTGAATCTCTAGTACCCCGTTCAAATAGGCTGATAAATATGTATTCCACCCCTCTGCTGTATGCTTGACACTCCTCACCCATTGATGCTTCCCTTTTATGAAGTCTAAACCAGTCCCCTGTTCCAGCTTTTACTCCTGCCATTGTCAAACCACGTTTATAGATGCTCCTGGCTTATTCACCGGGCAAAAAGGAATTCTAATTTGCCTGTTTACAGAAATTCTCTTACAAATCTGTTTTGTCTGTGGAGTATTTAAGGTTGAGGTGGGGGTACGCGCTGCTCTACACTTCTAAAACTCTTCAAAGAGAGTAATTGCAGCACTTCTCTCTGCAGATGGACAAATAAAGACTGAAGAAATCGCCGTGCCAAGCACGACTGAGCTTGGCAGTGCAAACTGAGATTCAGGTTCCTGAGAGAGGCAAGGAATGCTCTTGCTGCTGTAGTTAATTCAGACCTACCCGGCTCTCAGGACTGTCGGAGATGAAGATACAGCATTACAGGATAGCCTAAGAGGGTGGCTGAGAAAAATCTAAAGCTTTCACCAGTCCCTAAACTATTTGAACACTGTGAGGTGAAAGCAATGTTTCTAATACTACCTTTAAAAGAAGCAAAAAGAGACCAGGAACATGGAAATTTACCAAATCCATGATAGTTACATAATAGTGGATCATACAAGAACGATAAGAAAAAAAGAATGGTTGTGAAATCAAGGACAAAGGGGATGAAACCCAACAGCAAGTCTAAGGAGACAAATCCTGCTAGTCTAATTCAATACATATTTATTTCCACTGAAACACTGCAGTAAGATTAGATGTTCTTACACCACTGATAAACCAGGAACCATCTATAATATTTTAGCTGTGAAAGAGCCCATAACTGTAGCATTCGCGTATTTTTTAAGTGATATGCCTCCCATTATTTTTTCCCCTTGGGTCCTTGGGTTTGTTTTGGTTTTGTTTTTTCAAGGAGGAGGTATTTTTGCATAATTAAGGAGAGATTCTAAAAGCCAGGTAGTTAATAGGAGATGGAAAATGAGAACATGTCAAGAACAAGAGGACTTGGAATGAGCAAGTCTTTGGTATACTCACATATGAAATCTAAAACACAAAAGAACCCCTAGTGTATGCAAACGTTCAAGTTCATACTTATTTGTGAATTTAGCAAGTCAACACACACATGCATTTATATACATAAAAATAAACACAGACACACAACAGGCATACAATTTTAGATCCTGGGCAACACTGATGTGGTTTCCTATAGAACAAATCTTCAGCATTGCCTAGCAACCAGAGCTATTTTTATGTCAAACTGTAATAATTCAACATTTCATCTGCCTTTCGTGAGATTTGGGAGTGGGGGAAGATCACTTAAATCCCATCTCTCTTCCCATTTGTAGCACAACTCGTTCTTGCTCTAAGGGCTAAATAAGTCATAACAATACAGTCTTGGACATAAAAGGCATTTTACTGAACATTATAAGCCATTGTATTGCATCTTAATTACAAAATTCACTCGAAGTGTTTGAATACTATTATCCTGGGATTTTATACTAACAAGTTAACCGAAATTGAAATTCGCTTACAAGAATGATAATGGAAACATGACATAGGAGGCGATGGGAGTTTAAAACGTAAACACAGGTATAAATGCTCTCCCAAATCCAAAGCTTGTTTCTGCCAATGAAAAAGGCTAATATATTATGTGAGAATAATATCCCTGCAAGTGTATAAGGAATGTATGATATATGAGGTATTGAGAGACTTGTTCCTGCATATTCAAACCACTTGGGCTATCTTGAAGACAACCTTCTACATAGTCTTGCACATGCCAATTCAGATTATTTTCTTTTTTTTATTTTAGAAGTTCTATGGTTTACTTTCTCAAAAATCAGAATCGAAGAGACTGGAAACACGCTTTGATTTTAAGTGAAAGACGGAATTCTGATGCATCGACATAGCACCAGGAAGTAAGACGATGTCTCTATGGCAATTCTCATGATGAAAAATTCTAAGAGCTGTTAACGTTACATAACCTGAGAATGCACAACACTGAAATCCCCGAGGGAAGGATGAACCTAGATGCAGCCTTTACCTACAATTACCCACAAACAACACATGTAGGCAGGTGACCTACAGAAACTTACACCAAAGCATTCTCCTGGTAAGGTTCCCACTTCCAACCCAATGACAGGCTTTGGCCACAGCGTACAAGCGTACAACCGCCTTCTAGGCTGTGTTCAGGTAGGAACAGGACAACTAGCACGATATAACTGACAGGCTCCTCTCCGATAAGCTCTATTCCTGTTTCAGAAACATGGACACTGGAACACAAGGTCGTTCAGACGCTTCCCAGTGACACTGATGTTCGGTAACTGAGTTTCAGTGCTGGTTCCAGGAGTGGAAAGCTCCTTACTGCTTTAAGATGTGCTCCGTGTGAAAAGTTTGAGTGGTCAGAAGATTGCACAGAACAGAATCAGGAGAACTTGGCTAATATTAATTTACCAAATAGGAGAATTTTTTTTCTTTTGTTGGTAACCCCCATATGTTTGGAGATAAATTAAAAGACAATTGCAGTTGTTCTTTAAATATGAGATGCACAAAGTATTCGTCGTGTAGAAACCGACCAACTCCAGATCTTTTCTTACAGATAGAGAAGTATCTGTACGGCTGCCTTACTCTGTAGGGGGTTTCCCAGGAAAAGATTTAGGCAAGGCACCTTTTCTCAGCTGTTCCATCTGAAATTTTAGTTCCTCCTACAGCTCTTCCAGGTAAGCATTCTTTGATGGAAAACACTGTTGGAGCCCAAAAACCATGTTCAGACACTTTTTGGGAACTAAATTATAATTCCTTAGAAAAACCTATAGATCTCTATAAAAGCAAAAAATGCGAGTATAATTTGATCCTTTAGATGCTCATTTTTGTCCGCCAGTGTGATGGGTCAGCACCAGCCTCAGTGCTTTTCCCAAATATTAACACAGCTTTCTCTATAATAATTAAAGGTTATGTGATACCATATTCTTGATGCTTATATAAAAATCACCTACAAACACCAGCATAGAACACAACTCAGACTAGGGCAAGGAGCCAAAGACGACACAGACAAATTCTAATTAGAATTTCAGTTGACAGAGGCAAGACAAGTTCCCTGTGCTACACAGCAGGCAGTATTTGATTCTCTTCCCTAAACTGAAAGCATATCAAATGTTATGTGTACCAACTCTGTTTGGGTTCTCCAAGCATGACCAGGGCTCCTGAAAATTGAGGCGATGTAGAAGGATATTATTACATAGAATCCTTGTCCCTTAAGAACTTCGAATTTCAAAAACAGACAAACAAGCGAGATCTGCAGAAAAGAAACCCTTCAGAGAAGAAAACTGTCACAGCCGACAAATGATTCACATCCAAACACTCTCTGTTCACTAGCCTAGGTTATTTCTTCCAGCTTTTGCTCAGCTATACTGCTTATTAGCAAAATTATGGTGAAAGCTGGAACAACTTTTTCTTAATGAGATTATTATTACACCACTTGCTCCTATTTTTATTTTTAAGATTCAGTGTTAAAGCAATGCCAAAAAGTCTGACCTTCTAAAACATGCCACTCATACAGGTACTCTCTCTATATATATGTATTGAAAACATTTAAAATACCAATTCCCACAACAAAGGCAAAGAAGTCTAATGACACAACAATATTTTTGCTGGCTCAGATGCTCAACTGTTATGTATTAACTTACAAAAATTACTTTTAATATCTCCTAATGCGAAACGTTCCTTTAGGAGCTTTGGGTATTATTATAATTGCAAATTATCATCTCTATATTGGCTCTGTTCTTCCAGCAGTCATCAAAAAAAGATGAAGTGTCCTCAAACTACTCAACTACTTGCCAAAGATATGTCCTAGTTCACCGTTTATTCAAGTCTAGATTTCTATCATCACATGTACTTGCTAGAACACCATTGCCTGAGTGGTAATGGCGGTGTAAATGAGGAGTAATGCCAATGAAATTTCAGAATTAAGAATAAGCACATGCAGGGGCCTACACACCTCCTGGCCTCAGTAATCTTTATTTTTAAAAATTCATCTCATAATATCAGTAACAAGGAGTAACTCCAGTAATTGTTTGGGGTTTCATTGGAGTTTTTTCCCCTTTTATTCCTATTTTCCCATTTCTAGTACAATCCATTCCAGTCTACCCAGGCAATGAAATGATAGTTTCATTCTGCACTGGTAATATCAAGGTCCTTGGCTGCAGTATTGGCCAACAGATATAGCTGCGCATCATTCTTAAATCTGTCTGCAAAAAGAACACAGATGTTCTTCAATGAAGCAATAGAGGGCTATTTGATAAATAGGGTATTAAAAATTAATAGCTTTGACACATAAAACTGAGTGACATTAATTATTCTGTTTGATACCTTTAAAATAAAAAGATAAATTAAAAAACCCAAGAACATCTACACATTTTAATATAATTGTTTCACATGCCGTTACCTCAGTCATTCAAGTCAGCCTATGAAAACTAGGTCAGGCCATGTAATTTCATTCATGTAATTCTGTTTTTCTCTTTCCATTCAGTTTTCATTCTTTTGTGGCTTCAACCCAAGGAAACACAACTTCGCAAAATAAATCAGACCTGTGCAGTTTGATTTTTTTTTTCTTAAAAGTCTGTATGATTGGCTTAAGAACAAGTCAACTAAGCCCAACAGATAGAAGATGAGGTTCATAGTAAACAGGTTTCTGCGTGAGATCAAGGACAAAAATATAAGGTTCTACTTACTACCATTCCCCTCAAAAAAAAAGAAGAGACGGTAAGAAAGATCAGAGTTCTCGTCTCCCGACTGCGCAGCTAACATTACAGCTGCAGGGGCAAATTCCCACTTCCTCACAGCCAGAACTCTCCATCAGGACTTGTAATGAATAAGACTGTCGATAAGCGTTTTAGGATTTGCTCACGTGTTTGAAGGAGATTTAAAAAAACCCAAACAATCAAACAAACCCCACCCCACTTTCGTACAATGGACCGTTGCAGCATGGCATCATCTTTTACACTTAACTTTGCCCATGTTCTCGCTATTACCTTGATTTCTGTCCAGGGATCAAAAAAAGATCCTATGGGCATGAAGTAAATGTCAACTATTACGTCCCTTTCACTGTATGTGCAATTATTTTACAGAACAGAGCAGAAGTGAAAACCTTCATTTTTATTAGTCGTAGCTCAGACAGGTTTAAACTGTGCCTCAATTCAGAAACGCAACATATAAACCTCTTACTTCCAAGGAATAATTAATGAGCATTTATTGCCTCTTTAAATAAATGCCACAACTAGAGACAGACCACACAAGGTTACATGGGTCATCCGTCACAAAATACAAGCCGCATTGAACACTTAGTGGCTTCTCACATGTGGTAGCTTATGAAACACTTTCTAAAATTATTTCTAAACAAAACCCTCTGAAAGGTGTTTGAATGCTGATGCTAGACGGGCCAAAAAAAACCTGCCAAAAGCCCACTCGCACCTCACTTCACACACCCAGCTTGCACCATGTGTTCCACCAGGCTAATACCTGATTTAGAATACCCTTGCTTTTCACAACTGCCCTCCTCAAAAGGATCAATGTGGCATGCGTTGTACCTAATACTCCGCAAAAAAATTAACAAAAAGTTTTCCATTTTGGATCAGACGGCCTGTGAACAATGTAGAGCATTATTACAATTTTTCCTGAGATCATCGGTTATCAGCCTTTTGGTTGTGTCTCCCCCATCGTTCTTTTTTTAACATAAGCTTCCTCTCCAGCGGAAGAAAAATAAATCCTTATTTCAGGACTTCTAATAATCACTAGAACCTCCTCAAACGACGCCTTTTTTCATTTTAAAAAGAATTACCAGGAAAAGATCCAATACAATCTCTGCCTCAAACTGCAAACACATTTAACCCCTATCAACTGCACTCTCTTCATTAGAATTATACTCCACGTGTGTTAACGCATCAGCTTGCCCAAGCCAAGAACACACCTTTTTCACAACAAAACCACGTCTAAGGAGTCTTCCAGTCTCAAGGCTATCACCATTTACTGCTGCGACAAAAGGACGCGGCTGCCAAGCTGTACGTACGGCCTTTCGCAGCCGCCTCTACCGGCGCAGCGCGGATGAGTGATCATCAAAGGCGTAGCTATTTAATTGCCACGTAAAACCGACACTGTGTACAGCGTGCATCTAACCCACGAGCAGCTCAGAACTAATGCCAGATGAAATACATTTGGTGTTTTACAGCCTGCATTGTCAATGCTTTGTCACTTTGCAAGAACGGACAACTCTATTTCCTTTAGCTCGCTAAGACTACCTGTCACCAGATCAAACTTGAGGATGCAAGAACTAAACTTTGGATTACTTCAGAGACGATACACTTGCCCAGACATAGATTTCTCCTATTATAATGCTACAAAAGCAATCAGAGCTAACACTTCCAAACCACTTGCTATCAGAGGTAGACTAAAGTAAGTTTTTAAACCTGTAATGCCTTAAACAGCCTAATTTTTCAGAAATGGAAGTAGCTAAGCATATAGCTTCGAAGAGAAAAAAGTTGAAGCACCTTAGAAAATTGCTAATCATTTATGAGCCTGCTTTTTGTGTTCTTTAGGTTGCAGATGTTGCACCTCTCTTGGGTGTTCCCTACACAGGGACGAAAGGGGAAGGGCCTTCCGAGAAAAACGTCCAACACCAACTGCTTGAAAGACTGACTTGAGCAGCAAGATTAAATGACCACCAGCTTGTCGTTGTAGTTGACTACTAATGGTACGTGTCTGAAGTATCTGAAGATTGCTGCTTACATAAACAGAAGTAACAAGGCAAAAGCAAGACAGAACAGTCACCTGGCTGCCGTGACAGACCTCCCGACAGCATGATACGGGGGCTGAGACAAAACAGGCTTCTCACTGATTGAGTGGAAATTAGCCTTTTAAAACTAGCTTAACTGAATGTGAAACACCAAAACACAGAATCTTTCCTACATTTTTGCAGGGTGATAGCGATGGAAAAGTTTATTCTTGGCTATGCTACAAAGGAGGAAATTCTATAACACTTATGCAGAATAAATGCACACTATGGCTGTTAAATCGCTAGAAACGTAATTGAGCTCTCTAAAACCTTGAACTAGTACGCAAGCGTATGAAGTGACAAATTAAACGCACAGCTGAATTGCTAAGCATGGGCATTAACCCAGAACGGCAGGTTAACTTCGTATATTAAAAGTCAGAGGAAAAAAAATTGTTACTAGCAGCATGAGAACGTATTCAGGTTGAACAATGCAATCACAAATTGTATAGAAGTTAATTTCTGGTCACCTTACTCTGACACTTCTGACTACAGAATAAATTATATATGTTCCACAATAAATAAAATAACAGCGCTTATTCACCAAGCAGCATGTGTATCTGTACTGTCCACATAAGCAAGGGCAAATGGCAAACAGGAAAGCAAGTCAGGACAGATTTAATTGGCATCCCACTGAGATCTTGGCTTCTGTGATTCAGAAGCTCTAAAACACCATTTTTTTCTTCCATATAAATATTTCAAGGGAGACAGGATCAAAGCCCCTTCCATTCTGCAGGTATCTCGTAGCTTTCATCCTAACTAAATATAAAAATAGGTGGAAATTATATTCTGAAATGGCAGCCAGAATTACTGTTCCTCGGAAAAAGGCTAAGAGTAGAACCATCTAATCCAATTAGAGGCACCCGCTGATGTGACTGGCAAGCTCTGGAGAACCAAATCCAAAGCAGCGAATACCCAGCAGAGACAAATTCGGGTGCAAGAGAGCGGTATGTGACTTCTTAGGGACTCGGATGTTGAAGCCAGACCTCAAGTGGAAAATACTCGGTCTCACTGTTCTCCCCCTCCCTGCCCACTCAGCCCGAACAGCTAACAGGAGCTCCCTGACAACAGGTTCTCGCAGAACTCCTGTCCTCCTTGCACAGGAACAAGAAAGGAAAGGGAATATTGCCCTTCCACTGAGTGTGCCACGCAGGCGTCCACGGACTACACCCAATTTTTGCGATCCTTAGTTCATGAGCAACTCATGGACTCTATTTGTAGGTGATTTTTAGTCACAGACAGGCTGCTTCTGTGATACGCTGCCTGCTTCGCACGTGGCTTCACTTGCTAATCAGTGCTCTACTACAAGATCTTTTTCAGAAAGTTAATTGAGAATCAATAATACAACTGGATGAATACCCAGGCTCCCTGATTTAATGCGCACGCCTCCTATTCATTCAACTTCAGTCTAAGCAGCAAGCTCCCTGCAGAAATGTTAGAACAAGCTGATTTTTGTTGAACCAAACAAGATAGAAAGTTACCAGATTTTAAGTAATGTTTTTTTATTTTTAAAAAAAGAGAAAAAAGAAAAGACACTGCCTGCAGCCACAGAAAAACAGATGCTCAAGCTGGTTACAAGGACCAAACTTTTCTGTGCCTTAGAGAAGTGGTCGGGATCACACGTACTTGAGCTTTTCCCTGCATTTCTTGTGTTGCCAGCACATCTAGATCAATACGGGATGCTGGGGGAAGCACTCCCTGCTTTGCGATGAGTGGAGCAACTTCATAGATATTTCAGAACTACTTGTCTATGCCACGGCTGGGATCATTGGTCCCTTGTCTGTTGCATCTGTAGGGTTTTTAAATTGGAATAATTGCATTGATTACGTACAAAGAAAGAAGTGTTTTGATTTCTTCGGCTCGCATGGAAGTGAGAACAACTCACTAAATCTGAACTAAATTAACAGTAGGGATAATTTATTACTACAGAAAGGGGTAAACGCAGGCATTAAACTCTCGGTAATGGTAAGCCTAACAGGTTTTCATGTCATGTCCTATCACTGTTAGCCTGATACGCATCATTTACTTACACAGATTAGCTGTGTATCTAATTAAAAAAATAATAATTACACATTGATTTTGAAAATGCCTTTTCAAGTCAGTGAGCACAGAGGTAGTTTACAACAGTATAGGCTTTATGAGGGTTGAAGGAAACAATGAAAATTATAAACTGGAATGACAAAATGAACTATCTAGAGAAACGGGATGAGCTCCCTGCTGAGTCTCTCTAAGCAGAACAATATTTGAAATTAATTCTGCTGGAAATAAGTACTGTTACATTCATAACTGTCATTTACGTTGCCACAGCACCGTCACTTCGCATACAAAACCGGATTTATTTCATGGCATCTCCATGCAGGAACTGAAATGCTAATATAACTTCGTAATAGCTCAGGTTTCCAAAACAATTTCCTAGAGAGATCCAAATTCCTCTTATTTATGTGTAAGTTCAGATCTTTTCTTAATGCTGAGCTATTTACGGCCAGCAGCAGGGTAAAGGGTTCTCCAGCAACACTCAGTGTTTCCAGGCAATAGCATTTAAGGATTGGTGATGCTTAATACCTCCAAATAAAGTCAGACAGTAATTTTGACTTGCAGGAGGACAATCACACGAAGTAAACAGAACCAAGGTTAGCCTTAGTGTTCCAGAGTTGCTGTCATTACCAAACTGAAAAGCATATGAATATAATCTTGTTCAAAAAGATTTGTCCTATCAAAGATGTCACGGTGTTGAAGGGTAAGTACAGGGAATCCCTTACAGTGGCAACCTTAAACCACCAAGTTCGGCTCCCATTAGCCACGGGTTTATACAAAAAAGATGTCCAGAGACTGACAGAGATGAAAGACGAATCTGGCTTGGAATTTTGGAATTGAGCAAATAGAAAAAGAAGAGAATCTCTTCTTTTTACCCCACAAGAGCACAACCACTGCTGTACTGAAAGAGGAGGTGAAGAGAAGCTCTAGCTAGTAGGAAGGCTTTTAACCAGCCTGGAAAAGAGCCAAAGCTGCATCTCTCAGATGGGACGATAGTGTTTTAAGATACATCATTCTCAAACCCCTTGAAGGTAAAATGTCCATAGAGAAGTTATTTTGTGTCTCTCAATTTCTTCTCATGCTGCCCATGAAGTGACCAGATTAGAAACCAAGTTCTAGGAGAGAGCGCAGATGAAACATGTTTATGCTAAATGTACCACTACGTAGCGATGCTATTAGTAAGTTTAGCTTGACTAATGCTACAAGTAAGATATTTCCCCTCCCTTAAAAGAAATAAAAAATCAGCTCTACTTTCCCAGCCTGCCTTTCTTCTCATTACCCTTTCTGTTCTCTTAATATTGCTACAAATCACAACTACTTCAGTTTAGTAAAACAACTCTTTAGGAACCACAATTCTTTCCAGTTAATTACCACCTGTTTTTTTAGTAAAACTCTTTTGGACTACTTTAAGTTCCTTTAATTTTCCATCAGGAAAAATCAAAGCATTTCACTACGGCTTTAATTCACTTCACTTAGAATACTTAAAACCATTTAAGTGACTAAACCATTGCTTCCACTTTGTAAAAAAATTGTTATTATTTAACACAGTATTTCACAAGACAGAATTGTAACATACCTCCTGAAAACATGTAATTAACGTAGTATGCTGTGAGCATCCTGATCCAAAAAGGGGATCACAGCAAGGAAAAGAAACCGACTTGAAATAATGACATGGAAGTTACAAAATACCTTGGTTTTCATACATGAAGGTTTCATATTCTCTTAAGCAAAAAAAGAGGTTTAGTAAGTACTTTAAAGTTACTAATACAAAAAGAAACCATTTTTTAAAGTATTGACTCAGTGGTAAATCACAGACTTGATAAACAAAAAAATACTCTGATTTTTTGTTCCCACGTCACTTTGGAGATCCGGCCCAGCATGAACTGCCACCAACTTGCTCCCGCATCATCTTCCTGAAATTATCCTTCACAAAACTTATCACACCATCACCATTATGGTACAGAGGCAGAAAGGAAAAAAAAAAAGAGAGCATTGGGAAAGGAAATGAGAAGGAGAAAAAGCAGGGCAATCAAAATATACCGGCAGTGTCCCCAGAAGGGCCGGCCGAGCGGGGCTGCGTGTCGGCAGCACGCAGAGGCCGCTGAGCGGGAACGGCTGCCCGCAGGATGCCCAGCTAGCGGCAGCACCATCGCCCCGTCAGAAACGCGGCTCCTTCCGACCGTAGCATCGCCTGAAGTGACTCAGTGTCTCCTGGGACCACGCAGTGGACACACAGGACATGGTTTCCCTTAGGGGTTAAGAAACTACTCAGGTATTGGGTCGCTTTAACATGGGATTTGTCTTCTTGTGGTGCATTTAAAACCATGTGTTATCAGGAAAAAAATCGGCTAATGAAAAAGAAAAAACCACTAGAGTTGCCTGCACATTTTAGTAAATACATGGCATCGTTTCCGGTAATAAAATAAGAATGTGGGTTTTGATTATTAGGAAGCCTAAAGATGTTTTTGTTTCTGTAATATATGAAATTGAAGTAACCACACAGTAACATATGACTGATCATTGTTTGTCCCTTCCTAGCAGGGATCCCGCTTTCAGAAAATCCTCTGCATTTGAGGGTTTCAAAAACACTCACTGTACTAGTTCTTTATTACGGCAAAGGAATTTTAAAAAATGCAAGGAAAATAAATTAACCTTAATCTATGTTTACAATGTTTTCATTATTTTCAGGCTCCTTAGGAACAAAATCCACACACACCCCCTTTTTGGTTTTTTAAATTTTTTTAGCTGTGTCCAGATTTAGTCACAGTAAACAGGCAAGTGAGTTGGGTTCCCTCCTCAGTTCTGGCTTCAACCACAGCAATTGTAACATCCTTAGTGCCAGTCAGTATCTTCCTCATCAATCTTATCTTTTGCTGTCCACCAAGGAGAGAATGGGAATATAAAGCATCGCTTTGTAGAAACCCTGATAAAGCTTATCAGCAACTTAAATTTCACAAAAAAAAAATAAACCACACAAAAGCACACCAAAACACCCAAACCACCCAGGGAAAATCACCTACCTCAAGAGGCCTATTGGTGGTATTTAACACCTTCTTTTAAACCTACCAAAATCATTCTATAGAGCTTTTGGAAGGGCAGACTACTGTTACAAGCAGGTGAAGGGCTTTATTCGAGTTTATATTTCCCATCAGGGCTATAGAAACTCCCCAGCACACACGCCATTCCCGCAGCCTTGTTACCTACAGCATATGCAAATTCACTTGCTCTCAGCAGTTGTTATCAGATAACTCTTCGCAGGAGCAAATTGGAAGCAATGTTTCCACTATCAAGTACTTGCTCAAATACCTGATAAACTCTATTCATCTGGGGCCCTAGGAAGGCCTCCGTTACGGTATGGCCCTCCAGTTCTTGTTTCTCTACCAAACCGCACCAAAACCAACAGCATTGCTCAGCTGCAAATGAGCCACAGGTTTCCCCAGGGTCAACCAAGCAGCCTGCGACGGGACAGAGGTTTGAACTGAGCTCTCCCATGTTCAGTACTGTAACTACCTGGCGTTCCGTTCTCTCCTGTTTTGCTTTCAACAAAAACAAATTAAATTAAATAATACTAAATGCAGAATAACCGCTTAAGTTGTGTAAATAATAGAGATAAATGATTAGGGAAAAAGCAATACTTCCTTGCTCCAGAGATATTAAGTGACAGGGACAATTTCGAACGTAAGCCACTCTCAAACTGCATAGACTTTTGAAGTGTGCCTGGCTTTGCAAGCTCGAGTAAGTAGGAAAATCAAAGGAGCAGGAAATACTGTAATCATGTTTCAGTCAAATAATATGCAGGTTGCCTAATTAAAGACAGCAGCATTTTCGCAGGGAAAAGGCTGCTCAGTAGGAGCCAGTGTCCTCGTTCTGGAGTTCCATTCATTTTCACATGTACTCGATAGCCTCAACATTTTTAAGTAATCCAGGATGAGTTTTCTAGAACTACTACAAATTAGCTTAACTTGGTAAATCCAGAATTTAACGTCTGCTTTTATAGCTTAATTCAGAAAGGTGTCAGCAAACAATAAGCTCTTCTGAAAACTCAGTTTCCTGCAGATAAAACAAGTAAACCTCCCATCGTACCCATTAAGATCCCTACGTGCAGGTCTTCAGTGGTTGGTTTCTTTTCTAATAACAGAACAGGAAAATAAGCTTTCATCCTCCTTTACTAATTTCGCTCAACGGTCCGCTTCGAGGGAAAAGCTCCGGAGCACGGGGTGGAGACAAGGAGCTCTTATAGCTTTTCTCTGCAGAGACCTCATGGCACAGGGGTTGGATGACAGTAACTTTCTCCAAATACACACCAGAACCCAGTTGCTTTCGACCCTTCATCCTTCTGCACATGCTCATATTTACATACACACACACCAGGGATTCCACGTCTTTTCATGTGTTGATATTTCTTTTCCATGGGCATTAAACAAAACGCACAGCGAAAGTATCACCCTTATACGAGATGCAAACAGAGCTCCCAAAAATTTGAACTCTAAGTACCCTGTAGGAGATATTGCTGGAACATGAACATTCATTCATTATAAAAAACGATTAAGCTTTTCCTTCTTAAAGCCTTAATATTATTTTCAGATTCTCTCTTCTCAGAACTGGGTTACCTTCACATCCCACCCCATACTCCACCCCCCCCACCCCCCCATCATTTACTAGCATTAATTACTGTAATTTTTAAAAAAATTCAAATAAGGAGAGTATGAGGAAAGGCATTCAGCAATACAGGGACTGACTCTGGAAGCATCAAGCAGGAAACAAACTAAACCTGTTCTTAAATACAAAACAAAATCCATATAGACTTTCGTGACAGCGAACACAACCCCGACTTGTCTATACTCACTGCTTCCTTGCCTATTGCCTTTATTAATGAACTTGGACAACAATAATGTACAATATCAACTGTCATGAACTTCCACGGGAGGAAATTTCACACAATCACAGAATCCCAGGTTGGGAGGGACCTCAGGGATCACCTAGTCCAACCTTTCTAGGCAGAGCACAGTCTACACAAGATGGCCCAGCACCCTGTCCAGCTGACTCTTGAATGTGTCCAACGTGGTCGAGTCAACCCCTTCCCTGGGGAGATTATTCCAGTGGTGACTGTCCTCAGTGTGGAATTTCCTTTTGGTCCGTTCTGCACCCCAGCCTCCCATCCGAAATGTGACATCTCACATACACAGGTCAGGATAAAGTATCTGTGTCAATGCAGATCCCGAGACAATCCTTGCCCTGAGGTACCTATATCCCGAGGAGGGCGAACAGCGGCGGGGTAGCTGTTAGGCACAGAAAGGCACATCCTGATGACTAAACATTGCTCCTCCGTCTGTACCAACTGCATCGCTGCCACTTCTGAAACACCGACAGAGGCTCCAGGCAGCACAGCACCCATCCAGATGACGTACCTCGTTTGGGCGTAGCTTGGCAGTACACAAGGCAACAGTACACCGCGAACAAAAGATATGGTAAAAATCAGTTTTTCTGGTTTAGATGTAGTTCTTGAAAAAGGAGGTGAACAGCGGCCCATCCTACGGCCCCTCCTGGGCCGGGCACGAATGACCAAGGGAAGGCCCGGGAGGCAGGCCCACCTGAAGAGAAGTAACACACAGGCCTGGAGCAAGGGGAGAAATTTCATTTTGCGTGTCCATTTTGTAACCAAAATTGGGAACACGGGAGGGAATGACAAAGCGGTAGAAAAAGTTGGTAAGAAAGAAACCAGCAGCTGAAAACAACGGGCAACCGTAGCTATGGCTTGAGATATCAAAAAATCTACGTAGCCAACATGGGCAGGAGTTTCATAACTTCCATTTGCCTGCGACTGCTGATGGGGATGGACGGGGAAGGAGAAAAGCAGAAAAGCAATAATATTAAGGACTACGGAAAATAACAGTCAGTTCTGCCAGTGATGAGCAATTAATAGAACAAAGGGGTGCAATCATACTAAAACTATTTCCTAATTAAAATAATTATATTAGCTGGCCTTAAAGGAGATATATTTATAGCAAGTGTGACAAGTTATTAAGGATTTAATTTAGATCAGAAGTCTCAAATTATGTCCTGAGGTATGGGGGGAAGCGAGCTGCTGGCAAGCACAGTAACTCATCTCACATTAGAGTAATTTCTCTGGCAAGGGACATAACTGGATTTTTTCTGCTAAGATCAGAACTCAATAACTTCTGAGTACGTGGACACCTGCAGATAGCAAGGCACGATACGTTCAACAAACTACTGAAGGAGCTGTCAAACGGCACTTGATTTGGAGAACTTAAGATTTCTTAATAAAGAGCACCTTTTAAATTGCTTATAGTTTTCATTTGTTTGCTAATTTGTAAACAGAAGTTCCACCCAGTATATACCAAACACGACTAGGTTCTCCTGGTTGTATCCTTCCTATATTTAAACATTGCTAAGGACATCGGGAATCTCTCACCTCTGAGGAATTTTCACAGATCCTATGGGCCGTCAAACTGTCCCAAACCAGCATATTAAGACTGAAACCTCCACACTGATGTGTCTAAAAGGCATAGAGTTTTAAAGGTGGGTGAGGATTACAGGGAAGAACAACAACAACAAGATTATGATGATCACCTAAATTATTTCCAAGTACTTGATTTGTTAAACGTAGCAGAACGTTTGTTCAGTGGCAGGTCAAGATCAAGCGATGACCATCCCAAAGTCAGACTGTGAAATCAGCAGTTTGAACTCGCTCCCTCTGAACAGAAACACTGCATTAGTACAAAACCCTTCTCTTGCCATGCAGACCGCTCGTCAGGTTAGCCTTAAAGGATAAATACACCTTCTGCGGTACAGAAAGATCTCATGGAACTAGATCAAAGGTACTGACAGTACACCAAGAGCTTATTGCCAGCAACGTTCAGCAGAAAAGCCTGTTTGTGTCACTCAAACCCAGTAGATTATACGTCTACACTGTAACTGGCGCAATCCATAAAAGTAGCCATTAAAAAAAGTTTTAATCATTAATTAAGTCACATGGCAAAAGGTATAGCGGTATGTAGAAAAATAATGTAATGAATTTAAGAAATAGCAACGTGACCTGTATTTTTAAATTGAGCTGTTGTCACCAGCATTTCTCATCCAAAGGCTCTTTCTCAACAGATTTCCAATGCTTTTCTGCTCCCAAATCCTAAACCTGAACTGAAGGCCATTTGATTCACCTTTCTGATCCCATTTAATTCCCCAGACACTGCTATTTCCCAGGAGTAAGCTTTTCTTCTGTAGGCCCCGATTGTTATCTCTCTCCGAGTGCTGATGTACATTTTTCTTCTGCCCCAGCATTAGTGTTATCTGCAGTGATTTAGTGATGAAGTTAATTTTGTCCCCTGAGCACAGGGGCATATTAATAATCCAGAGATTACTTTAGTATGTCAGGGTTCCCTGTAGCAATGTGGGACTCATTTGCTACCGCGCACAACAAAACAGAGTCCTGCTGACAGCAGGACTAAATGGGATAATCTAGGATATTGAACTGGTTGGTGTCAATTGGAGTCTACCACAGTGCTTAGTGAATTGGCAATTAATAGACATCAACCTCCTAAGGAGACCAGCACCCTAGGCTACTAAAAATGCGAGAGTCTGGGTTGCAGTTGAGCACGGAAAGGCCCTGTAGTGCTACAATAATGTTTTCCTTCCCCCTTCTCTGATTGGAAGCAACAGGCCTTCAGAAATCCTCATTTTTGTAACAGAAAAATGGATGGCAAGTTTTATTCTATGTTCCTTTGCCACCTTCCTCAAAAAAAAGGTTAAAAAACACTCACAATTTCGGTTAGTTACTCTGTGGATGGTATCAATAACTAGACCTATTTGATGAACTCACTGCTGGCTCAGGCAAGGAGAAAAGGTGCAGCAGTGCTGCTTCAAAAAGCCTGAAGTTCCCTGTTCTTTCCTTGGCCTCTGTCACATGTTCTTAAAACATCACCATCTCAGCATCGTCGGCTACCTCTTTTTAAAGCAACTGTCTATGTTACCTTAGGCTTGATCTCTCAGGCATTTGCTTCTTATCCCTTCCACGATGTAGGCAATTTCATAGGGATGAAACGTGCCAGACAACATAACAGTCTTGTTCCCCTTTAAGCTGGCACTAACTTCTAGTCTACTTTTGCCATGTTACCTGCAGAACAGTTATCAAATAAAAGCCTGTTGGTAACCTAGGCTTAGCTATCGGTGGTTTTCAAATGCACCTTAGCCTATGAAAAAATACTTGCAGAAGCAGCGAGAGAGAAAATTTTTACTTCATCCCATTTTAGTGACTTTGTGGAGAACACAAAGAATACAGGCAATGGCAATTCTGCTGGCTTTAGTTTGGAAGTTGATGTAAGAACTCAGTGGACAGCACCGAATCATTCCATACACACCATGCCAAAAACATGATAGGATATATATTCTTTGAACTTGTATCTACTAGATTGAAATTAATGATTAAATCATTAAACACAACACTTGCAAAATATCTGTATTTAACTGTTTAAAGTCATTATAAAGCAATTATCCTTTTTGAAGTGTACATATAATCAGCTTTATCTTTCCATGGCACTGTTAAGCTTCAAAGGTTTCACTATGCACTCGATACAGCTTGTAGTGCACCACTGTCAGGAAATTAAGTCCCCATAAATCAGCAGTCTGCTAACACAATAGTAAACACACACTTAGCAGCATAAGAAACAAACTGCATCGTAGGTCCTTGCATTCTGAAGTACTGAATAATTCAACTGCAGATATTCTAAAACTGAAATATTTTTTAAATTGTATGTAATAGCCCCTCCCCAAGTTGTCATTTAACATTTTCCATACTGGTTTTTGAATACTGTGCTGAAAATAATAATAGTAGTAATGACCTCTACTGAGAGTATTTCAGCTCTAATTTACATGGATCCGATCTAAGAAAGGGAGGAAGAGCACGCATGTCCTCCATACACCGACATCAGAAAGACAGAGCTCTGAGGTTATGATGACAATCCAAAAGCACTTTATTCTACAGTTCTGGAATGAATTCTTAAGTCCCTCCATTTTATTTAATCAAAGCAAATAATTCATTTTAGATTTGCACAGTTCATTCATCAGACTGAATTAAATTTTTGATAAGCCATAGTTAAATTTTTCATAACATAATCATCTGCAGTATAATAGCCCTTTCACTCGCTTCTCCTTTGCCTTCCCCATTTCCATGCCACCAGCCAGACTAAAGGGCCCAAGCACTGGGGAGAAAGAATTATCAGCTACTTCAAAATACTGAATATCAGAATATTCACAAAGCTTCAGGTTGAGCATGACTATTTACTAATCAGGAAGTCAGCACGTACTATATTCGTATTAAAACCAGAACAGTGGAATCCAGGAATCAAGCTTTCTTAACAGTCTATCCAGATTTAATGTTAAGGGTCTGTCCCTTGCAATTTCTCATATATTCAGATACAAAAAACTATTCTCTTACCTAGAAGGTCATGTCCCAAAGACAGTCCCAGATCAAGAGAGGCCCTTTTTGCTGACATTTTTGATCAGACATTTTTGGATGAAATATTTATTCCATCAAGACTAAACACTCAGGAAAACTATCTTGTTTTTTCTGAACTTTCCCCGCAAAACAAGGTTCTAACCTTTGTCCTCTGCTGTTTCTCTTCTGCAGAGTCCTGCAAGCCTTTGCTCCTAAGACACCCATGGTCACACACCGCCTGCACCGGGCCTAAGGGTTCCTGACGCCCGGAAGCCCTATCAGCCATATCTCTACTACAAAGCCATGTCTGCTTTCATTTATTACAAGGAAGATAATATAGTATGCAAAAACGCAAGTCTACTGATGGAATGTATAAAAAATAAAAATAAATAAAAAACAAATAGTCTCTCGAAACCAGACAAATTTTTTTTTCTTGAAAATGGTATTTGTTGCAGTAGGTCCCAAAATAGTTGTCGTCTTACTTGGCAGCAGGAAGAGGAAGCAGAGGTAAGTGTGTCTGATTTTTTTCTGATGAGCTTCCAGATTCACTAGTCTCCATTCAGCATTTATCTCATTAATTTGCCCAAGTGCTCAAAAAGCACTTTCTTTTTAAGTTCATGTAGTCAGCAGAGATTCACATTTTTGTTTTAAATTGAAGGCTGCGTTAATGACGCACCAAAACCAGCCTTTAAACCCCAGCTCCCCCAGAATCTTTCACAGAATCAATTCAGGCTGGCAGGGACCTCAGAAGGTCACCTCATCCCAACTCCTGCTCAAAACAGGTCGCTTTGGACTTTGTCCAAGCAGGTCTGCAAACGTCGCTCCCTCCCCTGGACGGTGCTCCCTCTATTTCTCCAGATATTCTTGTCAAAACATGCGGTAGAATATGCAGCAGTCGCTGACTGCCTTATGAAGTAGGCAAGTTATCACAACCATTTTTTTCGTTCCGTCTCAATTTACCACCAAGCTAACGAGAGGATCCACGTACCTCTCAAGTTCACACACTTCTGGATTCATTTTAGTAATTAATAGGAAGAAAAATAGTATTTCATTAGCATGGGCTGTTAATGGCGTTTAAGATCTAGTCTCCTCACTAAACTAGCAACTGGTTTTGCTATTTTCTTTAGTCCGTAATAAAGCTAAAGGACCTAGCAGTTTTACATGTCTCGATCTGTGCAGAATTAGAAAAACGTGCCAGGTTTCCCAATACGATAAAGACATTCCAGGCTAGTCTCCAGTACGCAAGGGCTGACATACTGGAGCAGTATTTGTAGCTGAATATAGATGGCCTATACTCTATAAAAATAAAATAGAATTATTACTATAGACAACTGAAAAGCAACTTCGGCACTGCTAGTTCCTCAGTATCACCAGCAAAATACAACCAGTACTCTCACAAGAGATTTTGCCTACCTTGTATTACGCAAATATACAGATTTCATAGATAAACATTTTTTTCCACAACCTTTCAAAAAGGCAATGTTTACATATAGCAGAATTAATTCCACTGGCTATACTTTTCTAAGAAATCATAGTTACACATTCTACCTTCAAAAATAGATGAGCACGTCTGTCATTACCTAATCCAGCCCAACACTTAAACATAATGGCAAACCACATTTCAAACATTTGAGAAGTGTAATAGGCCACAGTACCTGTTTTTGTCTTCTACTCAGTATTGAAATACTTTATAGAAGTCAACACAGAATAACAACAGCAAACTTCACTCAAAACATGCAAATCCAGATGTGAAACACATAATTCCTTAAATTTGCAGTGTTGGACTGTAACTGTTTGATGCCAGCCACCTTTCTGAACTTGACCAGGGTTTAAGAGATGTTTTCACGCATTCCAAGCTGGACAGATACTGAATTCATTTATGCTGCCTTCGGCCAGTTCGGAACAATTGGGTTGGTGCCCTACTTAAGGGACAGACAAAATATGCTTTTTAAAAAACTGAGGAAAAACCTTTCTAAATAAAACAAAACATTACGTTCAGACACAAGTATAATAAATACCATGCGCTTCTTCCCCCCGCATCGGTAAGTGTGTATGAAACAAGTGAAGTGGTTTTAGAGCTCTTCTGCATAGATCTGTGATTTCCAGAAAAGGTATCGGGATTTAATTCGATATAAATCTGAGGAACAACGGTAATCCAGAACCAACACTGCTCAAGACACCAGCAACTACAACTGCTCAGGGGCAATGTCAGAACTGTTAGAGCTGGTTGGTTTTGAACCCAGATCAACTAAACCTACACACCTTTTTTGGGCTACGACAGAAAATGAACAAAGCGCCATACAGAAGGAATAAGACTTGCCATTTCTTCGGAGTCAGAAGAGAGAAATGTTCTCCTTGGGGGAATCACTGCACTCAGGTACCCACTGGAAATACGTGCATCTATGAAGCGGGCAAGTCTCCGTGATAGTCATCAGGAGATATTAAGACATCAGATAAGACAAACGCACGTTCCTTTACAAATAATGAACCTTGAATGGATATGTTTCTAGTAATGAGAATACTGAGGAACATGACTCAATATCAAACACACACCCAGAGCAGAGTTGCAGATGCTCAAATTCACTCAGGTCAGCAAGGCCAGGTGACCCGTCCACAAAGGAAGAAGTGCAAGAGTTACATCCCAGACTGAAGCACACGTGCACCAAGACATCGTCCTTAGATTTAAAATACAGGATGATGGTATTTTTCCCTCATTGACGTAGGAGCAAAATAAAACACCAAGGCCCCTTAAAAAAGGCACAAAAGACACACCCCCAACAAAAGAAAAAATCCAAATACAACAGAAAACAAGAAAATCAGAACAAACCCACTCACAGGTCAGCTATTCCTGCAAACTTCTCGCGCTTCATAACAAAACATGGAGGAAGACCTGTCTTGTAATTTATTTAAGGCTCAAGAACAGAATCACAGAGGAAGGTAAAATAGATTTTCTCACTCCCCCCCCCCCCCAAAAAAAAAGATATCTTTTAAATGAATCTTACCATTTGCTAAGCAGAGAGCATTTCTGCATATAATATTTCAACAGCTAGGCAGGACATCTAAGCAATGCCTTTCCTAAGACAGCCTACATCCTTTGAAAGCACCCCAGTAAATCTTTCCCCACACTCCCAAGGTGGGAAGCCGAGAAACACCCTCAGGCGCTGATGGAGCAGTTAAGCCTTGGAATGGTGGCTGCAGCATTTTCACCGGGGCAGTACGGTCTGTGGCCCGCGTATCGGTGTCAGATGAGGCCGACACTGTTTAGTACATCCAGAAAAAACAGAGGAGCATAGCAATGGCTCAGATTTACACAGTTTTAATCCCATATAATTCCACAATAGGCCCCATGCCTGTTGGTTCTTATTGGTTGGCTCTGGGCTTCCAAAGGCATGTAGCCAGGAGGAAACATTAGACAAAAGGACTTAGGTGGAATTAGGTGGCATTTAGGCTGGGCGAATCTGGGCCATACTATGCTGTCCTGCTTCTGAAAGCCCTGAACAGTGCCAGTGTTTTTGACCAACAAGTAACAGATGGATTACTGGAAGAGAACTGCGTCCGAGTAATGCTTCATACCAAGATCTTGGCACGTACAGTCAATGTCTAGTTTTGATATATACCTTGAATTCAGTTTCTGCAACAGCATTGGGTTTATAAAACTTCAAGACCTGTAGCCCGGTGGAGTATGGGGCAAACAGCCAGTTCATAAACTGATTTTGGCCTCACTGAATTCGCCTACATGTAACAACACTAAGAAGTGCTGATCTGTGACACATTCTGCTCGAGTTTCTGCCCTCTCCTTTTGCTTAAATAAAGGATTCAATTTATCTGAACTGTTATCGTTCAGTTACTATAATAATAATTTTAAAAGGCATCAAATAGTCAAGGAAAGTTAATGATGTATCTCCGAGAGTGCCAAGAACAAAAACTATGTGCAATCCCATGTCACTACAATCAAACATTTATCCTACTCCTACTTAAACCACTTAAAAATGATTTGTATTAATATACATGTCCAAATAAATTCTAAGAAATGTGAACTGTTAAAAGGAATTTGACTGCGTTTCATTATAACCCTTACATTACCCTCCCTTCTACTTTTGCTTCTCTGCTTCCTAGCCAGGTTATGATCTGTAGTGATAACACAGAGACACCAACTCCTTTTCAGATATGTCCAGGCATAAGCCCAACTCCTAGTCACAAAATTGATTTTTCCATAATATTAGATATAATCAGAGTTGAAAAATGATTCAAAAAAAGCTGTTCCAAAGCTAAGTCAAACCCACCTGTTTCTCTGGTCATTCACACGTGAAGTGCAATAAACCTGTCTCTTAGGAACTCACGTGAGGAAAGGTTGGAGATCGAACAGTAACGCTGTAGCTCAGTGGTCTCTACACCGGGGTGTAGGAAGAAGATATTAGAACCTCAGGAGTACATTTATATAATTTACCTATATATATATATATGCATGTATTGGGGATACATAGTTAAAAGTTTTTTTTACTGATAGGGGTGCACAAAGAAGTTTGCAGACCACTACCCTAGCTGGTTCTCCAAGCGATTTTGGGACACGTTATTCCGATGCTCTTCCCCAAACTGAGTAATAAGTAAGAATCTGCCTTGATGCTAGGTGTGAGCAGACCTTCTAGGCTTTCTGGGCAAAACACCTGACTACAAACAGGAGGCACTATTCTTAATCCCCTAAGTGATGCTAGCATGATAAAGTTCTAGTAGAGACAAGCAGTTTCAGGCTTAAATATAAGCGATTAGGACCGTTTAGACAGAAGCTTCTCTGTTCTCTTTCGCTTCCGTACAACGCTGGAAGCCTGCCCCAGGACAGGGTGGCTGTTGGGGGTTGGTTTGTTGGATGGTCTGCCTTAAGGACCTGGCTGAAGTTCGCCTAGTGAAGCAGGAAGGGTTTGTCCACCGCGGCATCCAGCCTCACCACCTTGTCTAATATTTCATTAGTGGCTCCAGCTTCCACATCAGCTTCTTGGTCACACTCCTCAAGCCAAGCACTCTGAAGGGGTAAGACTACCTGCATGTAGGGTCTGAGCTCACGGATCACCTTCTGGCTCTCAGTCTGGTTATAAACCTATTTTGTAGACTTATACACAAGATATACATACTGCCCAGTTCACATGAGCATATTGAAGGTAAAAGTGTAGCTCTTCTAGGAACCTGGGGACACAGGGTAAGATAGACAAAACCTGGTTCTGATTAAAGCCTAGTTTATGTTTTAAAAGTCATGCTTAGTGGAGATGAACGCAGAATGCACCTATCCTCTCCTAAGCATTTAGCAGTTTATTCCGTAATCGAGGTTTCTCTCACAACTGCAGGGAGAAGATAATCCTTACAGCCTTTTTGACTAGTTCCTGCCAGCAGCTGTAAGTGCAAGAAATGAAGGTGTGAAACCCATCCTGTCTACAGCAACCTGACCTGTTCAATGTATCGTTCTCTCAGGATTCATTATAGAACAAACATACACCTTCCATATATTCAGCTATGAGCTACATATATAAAAACTGATTAAATGAGCTGACAAGCAAATTCCCTTTAAAATGCTTTCCATTATTACTAAGAAGGTAATAATTCAAGCATCCATACTACCTTTTGTTTTCTTCTTCTATTAAGGAAACACTTTCTATCTGAAACCCATCCAGGTTTACCACTTTCAATATTTAATGTATTTTGACCTTATATTTTGGTGGATTTCTTGCTAAGTCAAATCAGGTGTTTGAGAAAAATATCACAAAACTCAGTATTTTCTTAGGTATACCCAAAGAAAATCTCTATAAAGCCCTATATTACTACAATTGGTTTAATTAAACTGGAAGCTTCCATCATTTAGATTAATACTTCTAATATTTTAAGCAATTCACTCAAGTACAACTACGTCCGTACCCACTTCAATTAATAAATGACCAAACCTGAACAAGCGGTGTGTACAAGGAGTGACTTTTAAATTTAAGTCTATGCATTAAGACAGAGGATTGCTGCCAGTAATGCGACCTTGAGAGACCACTGAGAAATGTAAATTCTTATTTTCAGAAAACCTCTACCAACGCTCCACAGCAAAGTCGCAGCTGTTCTGTGCAGCGCTTTATGCCAACCAAACTATGAGGAATGGTTTAGAACAGCAAGACTGAGAAGCCACATCGCAGACAGCTGAACTATTTTTTGTGACAATTTTATTGCGTTACTCGTACAGAAAGCACCCGCAGCCTTTGTTAATCTGCTGCAACCCTGCTCGGATTAGAACTATTTAAACTGGAGCATGTATTAACGGGCACCGTTACCATTATGTCTGTACCATTTTGTAGTTTTGCAGAGATTTATCATCAAGCCGGAGAGAAATTAGCAGTTATTTTCCCCTATGCAGATTACCCAATTTAAAAGTAAGGAACAGAAACAGCCTAAATTCCTTTAAGGGACATTTAAACGATCCTAAAAACAGAATGTATGGCTCTGAATAGACAATACAGTTATACTAATTTTTCTGTAACTTCCCTGTCTTTGATCCCCTGACAGAAACATCAAAGCAGCATTACAGATTCTGAATAATCCCTCTAACTACTCCATGTGTATCAATACCACACTTCAACCTCTAAATGATAAAGCTACAAACAGTATAATTTTACTCCTTGAGAGAAAATAAAATAAAGTCAGAAAGAGGAAATCTTACCATATGACAAAACCCCATAACCTCAACACTAATCTTCAGGTCTTAAAATCAGAGTATGCTGACATACAGTGCATTAAAAACCAAGAAATAGCATTAAAATTAATATACATTTTGACAACATCTCAGCTGATCTCCCTACTCATTTCTTCAAACTATTTCCAGTTTTTCAAGAATTATAATCTCTCCTTTGCCAAAACGCCCTGTACAGAGGAAAAACTGACAGGTGACTTGGAAGTGTTGCAGCTGAAAGAACATGGGCCAGATGAGGAACCTCACCAAAAACCTAGGGATTTAGAGAACAGTTAGAATTATCAGTGAAGGGTAAGGGAACAGAGTAACTTATGTATTTCAGTGGTTTTAAGTTTAGATACGTGATTTCTCTGTATGTTCCACAACACACTGAACACAAGCATCTTTTGAAGGACACCCTAGAAGCTGGTAGAGACTGTAACCTTTCAGTCATCCGTGTGGATCTGTTACCTATTTAATAAATCTCCACAGCTAAATCAGTCTAGGCCACAGAGAACAATACACACTTTTGCTGTAAACGTCAGTGGAAAGGCCAAGAACCAGAGGGATGAGGATATAACACGACCTTCATAGTGCCTCAGGAGGAACCCACAGTACGGCTTGGCACGTGTAGTCACGTCTTCTCACAAAGGACAGGTTATGTTGTATTTCTTTTCGCAATATACATTTTTGTAGGCAAACAGAAGCCGTTCCTTTTAGTGTGAAGTCAGACACCTTTCACAACAAATAGGCGATTTAAACTAGACCGAGAGCATTTGACAACCGACGCGCAGGGGCACAGAGCATCACTCTCACTTCCCGTTGGCTAAGCAGGCTCGTTGGACTTCCCTCACCCCGTTCTGCCGGCTAATTACGCCTCACAGCAGCAGGACACTATTTCCTAAGTCGCATATTCACATTCCATTAGTCTCCATAGCAAATGGCTTGTAAACAGCATTCATAAAAATTAACTGCACTAAACCTTACTCTCAAATACTTTGAAACTCAAGTGGTATTTAGATATCGTGTGGAACGCTATTTAACAACTATTTCTTTGAATGAGTTACCAAGCAGACAGCAACCCAATAGGTGTAAGCAGCCTTCAATAACACCGTTTAAGTTTCTAGAGACAAGGTAGGACACAGCACGGCAGGCTGCGTGTTTTGCTCTTACCAAGACATGGATACCAATCAATAGGGGCTACATCTCTCCTTTTCAAGTAGCTGGTATGTCAGACCTGATGCAAAATGAACGAGCTACAGGTGGGAGAAGGACCACATCATCACCCACGCTGCTGAAGACTTCAGCTTCTTGTTTTCACAAAAGACTGTCTTCAGCACTCGCAAGTGATAACGCAAACGATCTGCTGCAAGCGTTCACAGTGCATGCAATAGCGGCTACCACGCAACTTACAAGACTTTCTTGATTTTTTGATTATGGACAGAAGGATGCATTTAGGCTGTACTGCCATCACCTCCCCAGTTTAAGTGTCCCATTAAAAGGGGGCACAAAAATGTGCATCTCTGTGCACGATCCATACAACTGTTAAATGCCTTAAGATGACAAAAAGCAACAAGTTAACCTTACGGTTCTAGGCGAGTATTTAAACATGACCATGACCCGAGTTTTAGCAGTCTGACAACCCTTCAGCTACAAGCAGACGGATACGCAGAGAGCATTCTCCAGTTAGCACCGTAGCACATCGGCCCTCTGTGACTGACGCGTGCTGTCTCTCACGCACACGCCCCAGCACCACCGTTTACATTAAGCCTATCTAAATAAAAAAAAGGCAGATGAAAAATACATTTTCTACCTCTGCTTCTCACTGAAATTCATATAACGTCCTTGTTTGGAGACGTTTCAAGTTTATATAGAGACAAGTGTAAATGAGAGAGCCTTGTCAGCCCTAGAGAATTAGCTACAGAGCGAAAAAACAGGTCATTGAATTTCAATTCTGGTTAGACTTGCTAGGTTGTCTCAAACTACAGTTTAACCTTTCTCTTACCCCAGGAGAGGAAACACTTCAAAAAAAGCACAGATGTAAATGCAGCTATGGCTACAGTGCTGTTGGTTGCACCAGGAACTCTTGTCTGGGTCCCGCAATACTGAGCCTTGCAACGGAGGCTGAACCTTGCAAAGAAAGGTCGTTTTCTCACAGAAGGTTGTTGAGGTGCAGGTAAGTTATCCTTAATTATTTCTAAAGAGTGTGCTTTCCTATTGGTATTTTCAAGAAAAAGTTCAAGAAAAGCATGCTATAACTAAACTTCATTCAGACGCTGGAGGCTTGATTTTAAACCAGATGTCAGCTTTACAGTTCTGTTACACAGAACAATGTTGCTCAGACTAAATACTCACGTTTACCATGACCTGCAGGAACAAAATTAACACAAAAAAGGTAATAGTCTATTAAAAAAACACTCTAAATGATATTTTAAAAGGTGGTACTGAGAAGTTGTGCCTGATGGCACATTAGGAGGCAATGAACATTTTACAGGACTGTGGTTCTCTGCCTACAGCTGGATGTGACTCTGACAAACACACACTCAGTCCCAGACGTACTGCCTCTGGCTAAAACAGATATAGGGTAACATACAGCAAATTTAAGCAGCCAAGCAGAAATCGTCCCAGAAGTTAAAATAAATCAGTAATTGAGTGACCCTTGTCAGAAATATAATTTTAGGTCTCATTTCCTTTTTCCTAAATACTTTGCTGGCTGTTATTTTGAGACTGCTATTAACTGCTAGGTTATTTTTGATGTCCTGCATGTGACAGATGTCTCTGAAATAAAAGGCAGCTGAAGGACAACAAACTCGTTCTCCAGGATGGTTTTTATGTCCAGTGTTACTGTGAGGATCAACCACAAATATACTCAGGAATCACGCTGACAACTTTCTTAAACACCTGCTCAAGGCACTGCTCTTTCTCTTACTAAAGCAAGCCTAGATTTGCAGGACATTTAACCCTAGAGAAGGGAAGGATTAGCTAGGCTGGAGATGCACTAGAAGTGGGATCTTAGTTGAAATTGAGCCAGGAGATAAGGAAACTGGAGTTAAAGGGTATTCTACAGACAGAAACCTGGAATTGCTTTTGCTGCTAGCATCACGAAAATGAGAAGAAGGACCACCACACAGGCTCTCAAGTCAGCAGTTCCTGAGCAAGTTGCCAGATACCAAGTAATAGCTATGGAAAAATGGAGGAAAAAGGAGAAGGGAGAAACACAGGTAGAGAAAAGTCTCCATAGTAGAAGATATCCTTAAAGTAGTATTAAATTAGTTAAGGTTACAGTCTGGGTCACTGTAAGAATTACAAGTTCTTCCATAATACGGTATCAAACTGGGTCTGCAAGATTTGTGCATTTCTGAATATACCTGATAAATTTAGCACTGAAGCAATGTGATCAGACAGGAACAACACAGCCCTTGTCTCTTCAATCCAGGGATAATAAGTAAAAAAACCCAAACAAACCACTTCAGACCACTCACTATTAAGAGTGGATTCTTTACTGAAATGCTTAAAAGAAGTAATAGCCAGCCTTGGGGAGTTGAGACAGAAGATCCCCTTCTCTGAGTCAACATTTGGGCCTGGTATTAACTGAAGTTTGAAATCTTCCATTACAGGCTAAGGAGTGTGTTTGCACAACCGTGCAGAAGTTCACCCTTCTCCGAAAGGCTCCTCCCTGCCTTGGCACTGTTACACTGGTACCACAGCCTTAGTCACATTTGGGTCGCAATGAAAGGATAGCTAAGACGTGATGAAAAACACAGTCCATCATTACTGTTTTTTCAAGTAGGTTACATCAGTCTTTTCGGATGTTGCTGAGGCAGAACGTATAACAACAGGTGCCAGAGAAATCCATCTGTACTCCTTGGAAGTGCCAAAACACACAGAACTGGAAAATGTTGCTGCAGACGCTCTCAGGTCAAAAATGACCACAGAAGACAAAGTAAACCGCCAGCCAAGGAATCTAGTCATTTATGGCAGTAGTTCTGTTCTTGTCCCAATTGGAAATAAAAGGCAAAGTTCAATAATATCAGTACATCATTGCCTGGTACTTGTTAGTATACCAGTGTCTAAAAGGTACATGGCATATATTAGGGTAGTTCTGCCAACAGACCTAGCACACAACGTCACAGCTGAGAAGAGACAGACAAGACGGACAAAAGTTACAAATTTCACCTGGAGCCAAACACATTAAAGAGACCAAAAACTCACTATCAACATGAACGTGAATGCGCAAACTTAGAAACTGCTGTGCTTTTGATTCTGATCGGACCAAACTAATTCAGTGCCACTTTCCTGTCAATCAATCATTTGACTGTGACATAACGTGGACTTCAAAATCAGAGCGTTTATAGACCTGGAACCCAAAGGATCAGAAACCTCGCCTCTGCATGTATTGAGGCTAACAGGAGGAGGAAGGGAGGAGCAGTTTACTGAGCCATCAAGTTAGAGTTGCCCTAGGTCTGCCAAACAGACTAGCAATTATTGGAAATTTAAGCCACTTAATGAGAGTTTAGTGACTGATTTCACCATTCAGTTACTGGCCCCGATTCTTGTGGCCTTTGCACGGTAATATTCCTTAAGAACTTTGTAAAGTGATTATCCTCACCTCACTGTCTTTTTTTCATTCATTCATAATACAAATCCAAGCAAGAGTTAATCCATTAGAGCACATCCAGCCCACTTTGCAAGAATACAGCCGCTGTGCTTCACAATGCCCGCAACTTCCAGAAAATGGTGAACACATGTGAAGACAGGGGCATTCCTAATATCACAAAATGACAGTAAGGACACTGTTATTCAGTAAGAAAGCCACTTTTATTTACTCAGTGGGTTATAAAACTTGGCAAATATGAAACTGGAGCTACAAGTCTTCTCAGAGATTAAGAACGCTCACTTTTTGCAGCTGTGTACCATACCCTAGAAAAGTACTTTTGTCTGCATTAGTAGGAAAACTTGAAGGTGGCAGCCTGTACATATTTCATCAACATCCCACATAACCAATCTTAGGTGAATCCTAAGCTATAATGAGACAGACCGAAGGCCAAGTAGTACTGAATACCATTGTGGACAAAATTACAGTTATCTTTTTGCCTCAAGCAGGATACCTGATTTTTTCAGCAGTTAAATATTCCTTCTATTTCTTTCTAGTGATGACTAAATTATAAATTCCGAGTGCAATTCACCTCAGTTTTGGAACCTCTAATTTGAATGTCAGTTACAGATGGAATAACATGATGCAAATCCTAATGGCTGTTCAGGTCAGTTTAGGCTTTGATTAAGAATAATTCTGCAGATTTATAAGAAGGTCTGAAAACCCTTTTGTTCATGGAGAATAAAAGATAAATAATGCTCTTCTACCTCATTTTCCTCATTTGAAGTGTAAGAGAGAAAGGGACACGCAACCACACATCCATCCAGAATACCCAAGTTCCACTCCAGTGTGACATGATGTCCTTCACTCATGTTCTACATCTTAGTAGTCAGGACACTTTGCTTACTTGGGGTTTTGGGGGGGGTTTGTTTTGGGTTTGCTTTGGGTTTTGCGTGTTGTGGGTTTTTTTGGTTAGTTGGGGTTTTTTGTTATTGTTGCTGTGAAACAGATGGACCCAGTTGAACTGAAAGCGAATAAGTCCTTGGTAAGCAAGCGTAAATTCTCCATTTCTAGGATGCTTTGAAGATATAAACGGCCAAGTAACGTGTCCTCAGATGAAAGTTTTAACACAACAGGGAAATAGCTTTCTTTGAAAGGATGTTCACGTGATGTAGAACTGCGTAAGACTCACAGCACACCATGACTTACATACCACCTTTTTTTTATTTTGGGACATCCTCAAGGATGTGGCAAGATAATTAGCAATTACCTGCTTCTACTGTGCTTCCTCACATAGCTATTCTTTCTTCCTCCTGGTGCAAGAATTTGAAGTTAATTGCTGCCACAGTCTTGATTTAGTAGGATTTCTATCTTTAGTTCAGCAGGACCTAAACATTATCTCCAGGTCTCAGAACACTGTAAGTAGTTGTTGCTATTTCTCAACTGCCATGCAGAACTCCAGAGGGCTCTCGGCAGGTTTGTACAGCCCTGGCTGCAGAATCACTTCTCACTCTTTGCTCATATTCAGTCCCCCAACACTGGCTGTTCATAAAGCAAAGCGCAGGACAGTCTGAAGTTTTATATTTTATTCTCTAGCAGCGTGTCCTCCCCCCATGCGCTGACCACCCCCCGCCCCCCACCAAAAATAAATCACAACCAATCTCTGCTTTTTCTGTCACTTCAGTTGCACCTTGGGCCCTTCCTTCTTCAAGTCTGCCCTTCCCACTTAATCTGGTTCTCTGTTAAGATCGGTAGATCCACACAGAATTTTTGGCTATTGGCAAAAATTCAATAGAGTCTGATTATTCCCCAAGTCCTGAAGCTGAAGTTTCCTTCAAGTCCTTTTTTCAGCTCTAGAAACAAGATAGAGATACATTAATAATATACCAAGTGAGGACAGAATAGTTTTCCTATGTACCTACTTGTTGATTTCCATCCCATAACTACCATTACAGTAATTGTTTTATTTTTTAAAACCAACTTTGTGCAAGAGAAGGCTGCTTTAAGACGCCTTAAACCTTTTCTTAAAAATAGATTAAATACAGTACTTACTTGCTAACGAGGGGAACTCAGTATATTTTTCCAGGAGATCTGAAGTTGCCAATAAAATACAAGCCAATTAAATACAGGACCAAGGTGCATGCTTTTCAGAAAAAAAGATAACACACTGTAAAAGCCTGAAAGGGTTTTACCTTAGCATTTCCATCCATTAGCAGGCACCCTTGTTTTTCACTTCCAAACCGTGCCTTTGGTTTTGGGGTCAGGAGACTTTTTATGGGACAAAGGAAGTAAGAGAAATGTAAAATTATCTAAGGTGTTAAAGCAGCTTAAAAGCATCTAATTCCATAAGCTACTTTCAATGCCTTCGATCTGTTTAAAGGAGGAGAGGGGAGGAAAAACACCACAAAAACAATGAAGGAAAACAAGAAGCCTTGGTGATACAGTGAATCGGGAAGCATATTTAGTAAAAGTTTGAAGAGCACGTTTGTTACACTTGGGGGCACAGATGTGAAAACTCAAGATTAGCCTTCAGGAAGATACATGCACTGGTGATTTCAAGTTGAAGTGCATAGTTTACTCTTGGTGGTGGACCATTACAGCCCTGGACTAGCTTTGGACAGTTGTTTCTAAGAGTATTGCTGAAAACGGGGCGGCGGGGGAACTCGAATAGGCAACCAAATACAATAGCAGAACGGCTGCAAGCACCAGCATGTACAGCAAGGCGCCTCAAAGCACCAGCACTAAAGGCTGGCCCACGGACCTTCCAGTGCAAGTCCTTTCCACATGGACATCAACTGATTTTTAACCATAATGTTACTGAGCTTCCAAAACAGAATATTAATCATAGGCAGAGCTGCCCTTGAAAGGCATTTGCTCAAATTATCACATTTGTATTAAACTGTCTTCACTAACATTCTCAGTTGTACTGTTGTAGTTTTTCCTCACATTTAGATATATCTGGTTAATATTAGCCAAAACACCAAACAACATTAATACCTGTAAGAGGTGATTTAAGATTAAGAATAAATGCATCTTGTGGTTATCATTTTTCTAAATAATAAAGAGACTCTAGCCTTAGCAATCTACTGGAGAGAAGCTAATATTGCACAGATTGCATGTTACAACAGAACTGCTTTGACAGCCTCTATTTTATTTCTCCTCTCTTAGGGAAACACTGGAAAATTAAAACATTGAACAAACACTGGTAGGTTTTTACAGATCAGGTTTTTCTTTAGTCCTTGGGGGGGCGGGATTAAAAACACACCTTCTTTAATACCATTTTTAACTATATTCATTTCACAGGGACATTCTGTTGTGTTTGGAGACCTGAGCAGAGCTTCATTACTAAACAAGAACGCTACTCTCAAGCCTAACACGATATGCCATGCCGGTGAGCATTCAAAACCTACTACACGCACCAAGATGAATGCTGGGAATTTTCTACTAGAAATCCAGATTGAAGGCCCTTTGACAGCTTTTGAAGTTGGGCCTTTAAATGCTCTCAAATATCTGTTCGCTATTTATCACCTCTCTTGCATTACTGACAAGATCCTGGAGCTGAAGCATCCCAGTTCTCGGTACTGCCTACAGATTTATCAAATCAACCACATCATGTCTCAGGAATGGAGTTTGAAGCAACCAGCATTTCTGGTGCTTGTAACTGAATAACTGATGGGTATCAGTTTGTGCCGACACTTAGGAACATAAATTACCTAGCACGGGACAAAACAGAAGCTTGACACATCAGGGAAACCAACACAACTCTTCAGGTTATGTTATGTCCACAACTACAGCAGACATTTTTAAGACCCTCCACAAGATTAGAAATACAGTTGACTGAAGTAGATGGAACACTTACTTGATCTCTAATATACAGTGATATATAATATCTCTGTAATATACAGAGACTCTATAATTGTGCACTATTACCTTACAATCACTTTACGTGCACGTGTCATGGTTATTTCCACTGGATTGCAGGACTGAAATCCACACTTCCCCTCTCCCAACCTTGCTCAAGAGAATTTGTGTACTTACTGTGAAGTGACAACATAAAAGCCAAACCTCTATCACCCTACGTGTAAAAGCACAGCAACTCGATACCGCCCAGCACACAGCTCAGCTGCAGAAGGCAGCCACCTTTCAGAGCAAAACTTAAACTGGTGTTTAAGTCTCAGAATTCAACAGGGGGAAAAAAATAGCACTTCAGATGTTTTTCTGTATCACTGTTACAGTTAGTCTCAACCAAGTCAAAACGTTACTGCACAATTCCCATCAGTAAAAAACATCAAAGCAACACAGGACCGATGGGTCTACTGTCCAACCTCGCACCAAGATCTATTGCATTCTAACAGAATTTAACAAGAAACTAAGACAATTGCATTAAATCCGTTTGGAATTTCAGCACAATTAACCCAGAAAGAGCTAGTTTAGTTTTAAAAGCACTGCCCAACTTGTAAGTTAAGTTGGAGTGTTTTCCTAGCTACGTAGATCATCATCTTTTCCCTGTCACTTCTGCAGTTACTGCGTGTTGGTCACTGACTAGCTCCGCAGTGACCTTTTTTACCTCTAACATTTCCAGAGTCAAAGTACTTCAGGATTATTTCAAAGTCAAACCAGTGAAATGTAAAGTTAATTTTATGCCTGTATTGAATTGTTCATTATCTATCTGACATTCTTGAGAATAATTAAGGACACACAGCCAAGGTGATTTTTCCTAATTAGAACAATATCCGTACAGTTTGTGCTGAATTCTTACAACCTTGAAACCAAAAACTGCTTCTTCAATGAAAAATTTGTTTTCCATACCTGAAACCAACAGACAAAATATAGTACTTCGCTAGACGGCCGGAACAGAAAGCATTTATATTGATAAAAACAGCATGAAAGCATTTCTAAGTGAAAAGGGGTTTTGATGACTTGGGGAAAAAGTGATAGAAAAAGGTACACATAAATTAAACAAGGTCAGTGTTGGACAACCTTCTTTTTAGTTTTCTGGACAACAATATTTATATATCTCAACAATCAGAAGTAAAATCATTCATGATGATAAAAATTATTACTACGAAGAATTATTACCACAAGAAACATGTTTTTTTCAGAAAGGGCAATTCCAAGTCAAATAACCCATTTCAACTTGTCTTTGAATTGAGGAACATGGAAAAATATTATCTGTTTAAAAGGATACAAAGATCCCTGTTCAAATTCATGTCAGCAGCATGACATTCACTGAATAGGTCTAAAGTTAGAAAAATAAACGTTACCCTTTTAAAACACCATCAAGACTTGACCTTTTATTTTTTTTCCAGGTGAAAAGCATGGAAAGAATGATACTGTCATCGTATTTATCCACTTCCCATTTCAAAAACCATTAAAATGACATAGTTTCTAAGCTGTATCTTTCTTTTCCAGTAATTCTTAATTTCTCTCTGGTTAGATACTACTACTACTACCCAATGGTAGCCACTGATAGGAAACATAAGACTATGAAAATCAAAAGGCAACGCTCCCTGAAGTAGTGGGGCTTCACATGGATTTTACTGCTGATCAACACTGTGCCCAAGGTAAGAGAAACCTAATGTTGCCCTAAAGACTAAAGGGAAATATTCTCATGAGGTTTTGTAGTTTTCTTGAGGGGCTCATCCACCTGAATCTTTATGTGCCCTTGGTTGGAAACAGGAGGCGCAGTGTTATAAAGCACCAAGAGGGCTACGATGGGAAATTCCAACAGATCACACCTGGTTGCAGCTAGTTTCTCCCTTGGATCAGCAGTGGCTTCGATTTCAGCAAGACACACCCAGCCTCCTGCTTGCTCCCTCACCGCAACTAGTCAACAATTTCTACCAAAACACTTGGGTATCGGCCATTCTTGGAACTGTATTTGTTTGAGGGCCCGTTTCACCCCAGTGCTGAAGGCTCTGGGCATTCACGCCACCATCTTCTCATGCAGGAATGATTTCTGCTGCGGGTGTTGTCACCTCACCCATCGCTTGGAAAGCTCTGCTTCAGAAGACCAAAGCAACACTTGAGAATGGCTGCAATTACAATGGAAAATAATTATAAAATCCATTTATAAGAGAAAAAAACCCAGAGCTTTCGGCTTCATGTTTTTCCCCCCACTCTGTACTGCTCAATCATTAGCATATTCATATTTTCTGGATCGTGCTATCAAAATCTACATAACAGAGATGAACTCCCTCACACAGCAAATACGTGTGAACATCTCTTAGCAACAACCGGTCATGAGCCAGCAAGGAAACTTAACAGTGATCCCACTTAAAACATCCCACTTATGCATACCAAATGATAATGCCATCAGTATAAAACCCGAACTGTTCACTAAAGCAGCATGCTCTTGAATGCTTGAAATTAAATCTTCCCCGCAGAAGCCAGACACCAGAAGGAGCTGTGCTTTGTCCTTGACAGCTATTCCAAGAACACTCGCAAAGGAACAGTAACATGTACTCCTGTCCCCAACTGTTTCACTTCCAAAATCTTTCACATTCAGGCACTGCTTAAAATTCCCTGTGCACATAATATGCCTCCATTACCATCATCAGAGGGCTAAAGGAAGAGAAAGAGAGAAACCATTAAGAGTTGTCTGTGTTACTCAAACTCGTGAATAAGTAGTTTTGCCAGACTAATACAGGTACCAACCACTGAGGCATTAAAAACAAAATCACACTTCCCAAATGGCCTTTATAAGGATGCCTGAAAAATAAGAGTGAGCTGGATGTCAGCAGCCTCCTAATTACACGTGTAATAGCAAGGGTGAGCACCACAGTGATACAACGGTTTTTAAGCCGTGCCAGCTTCATGCATCCCTCCAACTGAATGGAGAGCTCCAGAATAAAAAAAGAGTGATCTCCCAATAAGCATGGTCTTGTTTTGTCTCACCCTTTTCTACCCAATAATAAGGCCTTTATGGATAATAAAAGAAATAGGTATAGGTGTAACTCCTTTGCCATCATGAAGAGTTCATCACTATGATGGACCCTCATGCTTCAACGAGGCTGATCCTCTCCAAAGTCAGGTCATGTTTATACACCTACAGATGGATTTGGTGAATTATTTTATGCACACACTTTGTTTTCTAGTATTTATCTTGGCTAGAAGGCTAGACTGCTTATGGCACTGGACTTCACTTATTGGAGTTACACTGAACTTAAAAAGGAAAAAAAAAGGCCAACCAACCAATCCACAACCTGAAGCTTTCCTCATTTTACCATAGGCTACAGAACCTCTAGCTTGATGTAACATACTTCAAAGGGCTGCTGTAAATTAGGGCAAAGGCAATTAAGTATTCACAAACCTATCTGGGGTAGGTGGGAAGTGAACACTGCCATTTTAAGGACAAATCGAGAAGAGATGAGGGAACTAGTTCAGAAAGCTGGATAAAAATAAAGGCCGACCTGACTCTCTGTGCAATATGTAGACCACACGAGAGAGAGAGAAACTTCACGGGAGTGAACTTCCCCAGACAAAGTAATAAATAAGCAACAGCATAGATGCTGTATTGAGGGAAGGAGAGATGCAAATGTAATGGGAATGACAGCAAAAAGCCAAGCAATGCCTTTATTAAATTGAGTCCAATTTCCGGAAATAATTCTTTAACACAGGCAGCTAATTTCAGTTGACTGGAACGCATGAAAGAGGGATACCAACTGCTTGCCGGCAAAAAGAGGCACAGAGAAAGAGGCTGAGAAATATTTGCAAAGCACTTTTTGAACAGAACTTTCAACTCAAAAAGACGTAGCTACACATTCGCAGAGAGACGTCTTTACTCCAAATCACGTGTTCCAGTTTCTAGGAAAATGCTCCCCATGCTTCCCTTAACAGAGCAGTTAGTGCCTACATTAAGTGAAAAAGCTAAAACCATCTCAGCTCGTTACATTTTCTATAACATCTAACATCTCCTGAAGTATTCCTCTCTCCTCATATTTTTGTCATCTTCTATTTGACCTTAGGTCAAAAACAGAAATGCATTTTTCATCTTGAATCTTTCAATACACACAGACTTGTTGGAATTACAATAGTTTCACTGAAAATTGTATTGCCATTCAGCTAGCTGTGACAGAAATAACTGTCTGAATTACTATCTAGGGGAAGCAGCTCCCCACTAAAGTTAAGAGCATTATCGCTGCCAGATACTTTATTCAAAATCATCCAGCTTCAGTGTGGGCTGTATAGCTTCAGCACTTTTTTTTGGACTAGCATATCTCGTACTGAGTAAAAAAGGAAATTATTCTTAAATATTCAGCACAAAATGATCAAAATGTTTAGTAGCTTATCAGTTCAATCCTTTCATACTCATTTTAAGCACATACCATTAAAAAAGCCTCTGAAATTGTAAATCCCAGTTCTAAAACTATTACTTGGTAGGTTTTGATACGGGTTATCAGGCACCGACCTTCTCAACGGAGAAGTTACAAACCATTCTCCTGCATATATTGGAAGGCCACTTGTACACTGCTTCTACCTCAGGCACTCCCAAGTCCTTGGCTGATTTCTCACTGACGGCTTACGCAAAACTCTGCTGGCTCGTTAAACTGGACAGTTGATGTCCAGATGTGATTCTACAAAGCCTTGTATCGATAAGCTGGGAGTAGTCTCGATCAAGTGCTCCAAGTAATAAACTTACTCATGAGCTATGTGCAGTCTCTCTGAATAACTCAAGGTAAAGCAATAACTATGTTGAATAGCAAGAAAGTACAATGTGTAGCTACATATAAGATACATAAATTACTTCAACCACCTTAATCATATTTTAAAATAATTTACAAAGAAAAAAGAGTTACAATGTTTTATTCTGATCTGATTTTCAGATCTAGTTCTCAGAAGCAGCCTGTTGCTGTCCCGTTGTTCCACCACTTTCCAAGGATCCTAACAGTTACAAAAACAATTTGAGATGAAGCGTAGCACGAGGCTGCATTTTTACTGCAATCCTGATTTCAGCTTCGTGCCCCCTGCATGAAACTTGGCAAATTAAGCCTTTTGCTTTACTAAAGCAAGACTATTTTTACCTTTCAGCATGTCTAAGGCAGAGCGACTTAAGTGAAGCTAGCACGCAAAACACACTACCAAGGTTTCCCAGCGGTACCGAAACCAGTTGAAGCATGGTGTTGGGCAGTACCCTGGGGCACCAACAGCCCCAATCAAGTTTTAGGAATCCAGGAGGCTTATGCCTCCTGCCTAGCTGCAAGAACAAGGTAGAGGCTTGGTGTCACTAGGTGCCGGCTTCTGGGATGAGCATCCCAGCGAGGACTCAGCAGTGCAGAGGGTTCATCATTCCAAACATCTCCCAGATCATCCCACAGCCTAGCTGGGACACTTGTTGGGAGAGGTCAGCACTGAATAAACAAGGGGAATGAGCATCCCTCCAAATAAATATGTAAATAAAATCAACAGACATTGACAGAATGGCACTGGAATTCTCCATCTATGTTGCATCTTACGATTCACTTCACATCCATGCAAAATGGAGAAAACAAGCATGTTCTGAATTATGGTGGCCCATTTTTGTGACATGAAGCTACATTAGCAGCAATCCTACGAAGGGAGAACTTTGCATGTATGGCTGAGTACTTACTAACAGTGAACACCTATCTGCTGATCAGGTATTTTGCGGACCACTGGGAAGTAAAGATGGTAAACGACACCACAAACTCAGGTTGGCCACCTCTGGTACAACCTTCTACAAGACTTGAGAGAGCTTCCAACCTGAACTCTGTCATAATGCCAGGAGCACTACATGCTCACAAATTGGAAGAAAAAGTATACAGAAGGAAGGCTAAATCCAGACGGATACTTTCACATAGAAATCCAATATTCTGAAGTAATAAAATTTTGCAATTAACTTATTCTGTTTTAGAAAGTTAAAAACATGGAAGACGCATAATCTAACAGAACCTAGTCGGAGAATAAGGCAGAAGCCACTCTCTTCCGATACAGCTAGTGATTACGTATGGCGTTTGTTATGCAGCTGAACTGACTGAAAGTTCTGCATTAGCCCTCATTGCAGCCCCTTCTACACAGAAAATCGCCAGCTTGAGTGTACTCCCACATTGCAACGAGCACGCCACGAAGTGGCTGTGAATCGCAGATGGTGCCAGCAGAGATCGATCCATTCTCATCTTTAGTCATTCTGCAGGCAGGGAAATGCACCGGCTGCAGAGCCCCCACCTCCCGGAGCAGCTCTGCTTTGCCACAGACGTCTAGATTACCTGCCTCCGTAGTCTGACGATGCATTCTGCATTCACTGCACACAAAACCCCTCTGGCATTGCTGACGCTGCAGCGCTTCTTTTCAAACCTATGTATTAAGCCACTTATCTCCTGCCTTGGTCTGCAAGCCAGTTCTTGCTCTGTGCAAACATCAAGGGCGCAGTATAACCCTAATATTGCTCCAAACCTGGTAAAAATTCAGGTTCTCTACCGTGTAAGTATTTCTGTAGGTGGTATCTTTGTGGAACACAAATCACTAAGCAGAGCAGTCACAAGTTTCATCTTGCCAAAGGGGCAGTAGGCACTATTTCAGCATGTTTAATGTTCAACACTTTCAAACTAGCCATCCAACGACACGGAAGCAGAAACTACTAACCGCACCCGACACCAATAGCGTGCAGTTATACCTCTAAAAATTTTAGCATCCCCCAAAAGTTTAAAATTAAGTCTACACTGCGCTGGAGAAACAGAATTTATCAGTCCCTTGGCTGGCACCACTGTAGTGAATGGCCTCTCCTTCCTTCTCTTCATGATCAACTCCCTACATTTCCAAAGTCAGAAGCATGAGTCCAGCCAACGGGAAATACGAGGTATCTTTAACAGAAGTCAGGATAAATATAACCATGGCACCGAGTAGTGGAAAGCACTGGGTTAAAATAGTGGCTAAACAGGGAATAACTCCAAAGTACCTAACTAGTTCAGCATAAAAGAGGCCCGGGACACCTTGCTGAGAGAACAGACCTCTGGTCACTAAAATCAGCAGCGATGAGCGACGTGAGAAAGTCGAGTCCCTAACACCACGTGCCGGGGAGCCCCCCTTGCTGCACGCCAGCAGCGAAGCAGCCTTGGCAGCGCCGCCGGCGGTCAGCACAGGACAACTCCATCAGCTGCGCTAGTGTTATGCCAGTAAAGCTTACCCGTGTCCCAGAAGGCTAAAGCATTTCTGCCAGAGATGCGACCTAACGTACGGAAATCCTACCTTGAAGCTCTTATCAAAACACCAATATACATTAATAGGAGCGCAGCCAAGTTTCCTAGTGTTCTCATAAAATTCGGGATAAAATAAGCTATGGCTTTGTGCCTCTTCACTTGTGCAAAAGGCTGTTTACCCCGCTAAAAGCTATCAAGGGGCTGGTACATATCCACATAGAAGCAATTAACAGCCTAAATTTAGTACAAATGTAAAGCCAGTTCTGCTATGCATATTTAACAGTACAGAAATAACACCTGTTCCTCCAAGGAGAAAACAACGTGTTTGTTCACAAGCTCTGCTTGCCTTCCTCAAATCTGGGACAAACCACCCTCTGCCATTACCCATCTCCATCCCTCGACTGCCGAAGCCATCACACATCTTTGGCAGTTAAGGGATGGAGGGTCACATCTTCAGCAATGATGGGCAATGGTTTGCTGAATTATGTATCATCTGAACTCGGTAAGATTTTTGTCAAGTTCAGACTCTGAATTGTCAATTTCACTTCATACATAGAACACAGATACCTGCATACACACACAATAGAGCATGTATATGAACATACACACAAAAATATGGTACAGAAAAACCACTGTTTTCCTCTGAACAGTTGCTCGATGACTGGGAACAATACTCCAAGGTAATCTGGAGTGCATTATCACTCTTACAAACTGCAGTTTATAGTGAAGAACTGCAATGTTTACTTCACTTTTCCCTTCCTTCCTCCTCATCATGAAATATTTTAAGCTTCAGAGAGAAAAATCATGGCAGATTAGAGGCTACAGATCCAGCTGACATCTTGTGTTACTTGTTTGTTGTCATGAAACACTTATATTTCTGCATTTACAAGGATTCAACAGGTTAAGGACCATCTCCACAAACAGAATTAGGAAAGAGGAAGCATGTTTATTGTCTCGTCAATATCGGAGAAGCAGAAGAGAACCAACTATGACACTAACAGGTACTACCCTATTGGAACTTTGTCTACCAGCCCCCACCACTGCTTCTAACCATTCTTCATCTTTTCAATAATTGTAACAGACACTGGGTTTAACATTTATGATCTGAGAACCATAAAACTCCTACAAAATGAGTTTAGGTATATTAATATATACATAAAGTGTATTTTATGCATACAAAATGTACTGCATAAATTGAAGACAAATAGTCATAGATCAGCTGAAAAAATGCATAACAACTCTCATTTACACTTTTCTGAAGAGTTTGACTCTGAAGTCATCTAGGGACATCCTGGTTTTCCTTACTACTTGCTTTTAACCTCAATAGCTTTTCATTTCTGTACAAACTAAAATACTGGCCATTGTTACTGAGCACTATTTTATTAGCTAAAAAGAAAAAATAGCAACAGGAACCTCTATAGAGCTACATTCAGAAAGGTACCTCCACAAAAGGCCCTTTTCAAATAAGGTTTTTTAGGGGCGCTCACATCTATCGCTTGTAAAATAGGTAGGCACTGGAGAGTATCAAAGTGAGAATTGGCAATATTACAGTATTTAAATTATAACTTACCTGAATCTAGGTCAGATTGGCATGGGTACATTCACCTGAGCACCACAGGTGACTGCAGTTTTGTAAAAGACTATCTGTTGCCTCCTGCTAGCAAACAGCACCTTAGCACTCCAACTGGTGTATTATAGCATAAGGGAATATTCCAGTTCAAACCCTATTTTCCCTACCAAAAAAATATTTCAACTAGTTTACAGTGGTTCAAATTTGATGTGATACGTACTTTCGTGTGTGTGTATGTAGATTCAACTTTTCTTGAACAAGAAATAGCCTCCTTGGCAATTATTTGCAAAACCATACGTCTTCCACTAAAGGACTAGGGGTAAATATAGAAGCCGTCCTTCCATAAGTTTTGTGTATAGTACAATGATTGTGTAGTTTGATTTTAATAAACAAATTAAATTACTAACTAAACAGGAAGCAAAATTCCTGCTTGTGGCAGTCGTGAGCACCAAGTTCAAACTGCACGTACAAAGGTTTTGTTGTGGAACGCGGAGTATCGATACTGGGAAGCATCGTGTCCGTGTCTGCCTTCCCAAAGCCAAGCTACAAATTGGAATTCACTTGTAAATTCTACATGGACCTAACACGGGGCAATAACAGTTGTTTGGTTGGCTTCCCCCCCCCCCCTTCAAAAGCCAGCAACCAGAAATAAAATGAACTTGAAAACAAAGGTACAACATAAGTAAATACTTTTGTTTGTTTTCCCTTGTCCCACAGAGAAACTGGGGCCAATTTCCCCACACGATTGTGCAACCAAAATTAGAGCAATTTCACTTCTTTTAACTAGTAAGTGTATAGCGTAGCACCGCACATGCGGATCGTGACGCCTAAAGTTTTGAAATGAGCTAGAACCTCGTCTTTCCTTCCAGTCTCTCTAACCACCACCTGCACGGGATAAGGTGGAGCGATGAAGTCGTCACGTACCGTCTCACCTTCCGCATCCCGAGTGGCTTGTTCTGCCGTTTGCAGAAAAAGATGAGAATAAGAAAAGAGAATAGGGAGGGAGCAACTCGACAGAGATCTGTACTGTGGTACGATAAAAACATAACAATTATATTTATTGTTGGAGCAGGCTCGTGACGAAATCTCCTGCCCATGACCACTGTCTACAGAGCTTGCAGACAGCTTGTAACTGGCAGCTATTCTAAGCCACAGAGCAAATACCAAGTTATTTTGAGATAGTTAAAACAACAAGTCAGCAACTAAAAAACTTTCACCATTTAACATTTTCCTATATATAACTTGGGATAATTAAACCATTTACAACTTGTCTCCCGCCTTATTTATTTCTCTCCCTTTACTAAATATTGTAATAAACCCCCAGACAAGGTCTGTGCCTATCAAAACACAAGACACTCACGCTGTTCCTTGTACTCTGTCCTGCTCTGTGGCCTAGAGTGAGAAATACTTTCTGTGCTGCTCTCCCTAGAGGCAGCAGCTGCTCTGCTGGAGGCAGAAACACGCCTTCAGCCGCGGGAGCTGGTGTCTACACCAGGTCTAGACGTGATCTTCCCTGAGCAGCTAGAATGCTTGGAAAAACCACTACCAAATGGTTTTGGAGGGAATTTGGTATTTATTAGTGACCTAATAATTCTAGTATTTTGCCTTTTTTTTGTTTTTTATTTATTTTAAATTAAAGGGAAGGGATGAAAGTGAAATATTAACTCACCTGACTCCTGCCTGATTATAGGGCAGGCCAGGGCAAAATCCCTCCTTCAACATAATTGAGAGAAAACTTGTCACCCTCCTTCAATGACAATTAGGCCTTTTATCCTGGTTCTTCCTCATTCCAAACCAGCACCTTAATAGTGTTTTGCTTTGCCACAAAAAGGAATACAATACAGAAAAAGCAGACAATGTCATCAAAAAATGCCTGCCCCCTCTGGCCACTCAGTTTGTAACTGACTGGATGTTAAGAGGAAAACAGTGGTTTACATAAGTTTCAGTCTACAAGCTACTAGCTAAGAGTTACCGAGATCAAACAAACAAGGAAAAATTCAGATTGGAATTCACATCTCTGAGCAGCATGAAGGTTACGCAGCCCAGCAGTCTACATCGTTCATTTGGACATGTGAAATACCCATTGGAGAGGACTGAATCTTAAAATTGTTCTCTCAAAATAAAGGATAAAATGGTGCATGATAAACCAGCTTCTCAGAAATCCTTCTACAGCTATTCCAACTGAAAATAAGCAGCATTCTCATGGAACAGCAGAAGAAAAATAGTCATGTCTGATATACTTGGCCTCTAAGCCAGAAGAAACTAGTCTGAAAAGCCTGTTTACAGTCTCCAAGAGATGTATTAATACAAGGGGGCAGGGAAAGATTCCTTTGAAATCCTGCGAACTAACTACACAGGAGAAAAAAAGATTCTTTACAAGAGAAAAAAAGACCAACAGTAAGAACTGATGTAATTGACATTCTTAATTACCCAAAGGGGGAAGAGGTTACATCTTTTCCTGAAGGGGGTTCAGAGCCTGCTATATAATAACACAAATAAAAATTCTGACACCTACACATAATGGAACAAAACACATTTGAAATTTAATGGGAACCTGAGAAATATTTTTTTTTTGTAGACCATAGCCTGTTTTTTCTGTCAGTGAATAATCCACTGCTCAGCATCTTCCACGTAATTAGCCTTTGCTGTAAGGTACAACATTGTGGTATGTTTCCCATTTCAGTTAAATTCAGTGGAATTACCGAGGTGAGGAATGATAGCTTGGTCGATAACTAAGGTTTTGACAAACAGTTCCTGTCAATAATGATAACACAAGAATATGCACTAGCAAGGAAGCAAACACTTCAGCAAATTACTACACTTGCTAAACACAATAGCAGGCAAAAAGCCAATTTCTGCCCTCCCAAGGTTCATTAAATTGGAGGAGCTGGGAAGGGAACCAAGTGAGGAGACGGAGCCCGGAGCCCTGGTGCTGGTTCTCGTTCAATCCCCCACGCCTGCGAGCCACAAACCCTGCTGCGCCTCTGCGCGGGGGCACGGACAGCTTTGTTAGGCCACGTTGGTTTTTGTCTCACCTCTGAAATGTGTAACTGTCTTGTCTCCATCTTTCTCTGAACTCTCAGCCGAGGTTTTAATTTGGAGAGGAGGAATTATAGGTTTTTTCCCTTTTTTATTTTGAGCTCATCTCCACCCGCGTGCTTACATCATCCCTGGTTATACTAAACCATGGTGAATTTCCAACTACCAACATGTTGTATCTTCCCATGTTGAGGGCTGTCCATCAGACAGCCTGAGTATCTTTAAACATTTCCTAAATCCTTTAGTTGTGCAGAGTACTTTTGTTACACATTAAACATGCATCACATCTTATCAGCAGTACCTTCCGTAGCCATCTCTTGTTTCCAGAGGAAGAGGAGAGGAAAATTACCAACCAGCTAAAGCCGTGCAGACACAGTGCAAATCCAAGTTAGATTTTCCTACCAAATAACAGTGATTAAATAACAGATGCTTACTACATTAAAAAACCTTTTCTTCCTTCAAAACATTGCTAAGTGAGGTACATCACTTGTAAATGCTAGGCAAAGGGCTTCCTCCAAAAAAACCCCAGTAGTTAATAAATAGTTGATCGAGCTGCTATCTATAGACAGGACAGTGTGTAGGAACCTATATGGCACGGTAATGGTACATACTAAGCGTTCATCATGGTTAACAGCTGAGAAACACATACTCTTCAAATGTAAGAGCTAATGAGGATTTCATCAGTATTAGAAGTTTGATTTTCAGTATTAGTTCAATAAGGAACCGTAAATCCTAACTGCTATGAATTAAAATCTGAGCTTAGAATCAGAATCATTAAGGTTGGAAAAGACCTCTAGGATCATCACACCCAACCATCAGCCCAACACCCCCAGGCCTCCCAAACCATGCCCTGAAGTGCCGTGTCTACGTGTCTTAAATACCCCCAGGGACGGTGACTCCCCCACCTCTCCAGCGAGACTCTTCCAAGGCCTAACCACTCGGTCAGTAAAGACATTTTCTCTAATACCCAATTTAAACCCTCCCTGACACGGCGTGAGGCCGTTTCCTCTCGTCCCGTCACTGGTGACTTGGGAGCAGAGACCAGCCCCCCCCCCCACTCCAGCCCCTCTCAGGCAGCTGCAGAGAGCGAGATGGGCTCCCCTCAGCCCCCCCTTCTCCAGGCTAAACCCCGTCACCCTCTCCTCAGAAGACCTGCTCTCCAGACCCTATGCAGATCCACACAGCATAAAGGAAAAAGCCTTGCTATGTTAGTTTCTACCTTTGGATATTAAACAGGTCAGTAATATATTAACTTATGAAGTCAAACTTCCTGTCGTAGCCAACAATCCTCAAGTTCTGTAAACACAAAGAACTTGAAGCTTTAATATTAACAGGTTTCTCTTGTGTGCTCCTGGCAGCTCGGAAGAGCAGGGTGAGGAAAGACGTCTGAAGTCACCGGGGCTCACATTATGACATTCCACTGAAACGGTCCTCCCCATCTTCAAACCAGCCTTTCATCTATGCGTAGGAAGCCAAACAAAACTCTACATTTACTAGGTTTTTTTGATCAATTAAAAAAGGACCTTTCTGTACAAATCCCCCTACTTTTTTCTAGCCTGCCTGGAATTTTTTTCCATGCCAACTGTTACCCCACCCTATTTCTTCCCTTTTCCACATCAACCCCTTCCTGTAACTTCTCTTTTTGGAGGGCCACAGCAGCAGCTCCATTTTTGTAGTCTCCTCCCTTCCTCCCTCTGATCTTCCCGAGAGCAACACTACGTTTTACTACTCTACTCTAGTGTCTGGACTGTTAGGGCACATTTTATTGAAACGCAATTATAACTTTACTGTAATTCAGGCCTGAGATGTACTTGAGCCTCTAACTTAGAGCCCATACCTCTAGAGCTGCCTCCCTTGCCACTCAAACCTGGCCTATGACCTGTACAGCCAAAGAAAAAGAGAAGACTTAAGAGAGCGTGCGCATAAGGTAATATTTCACACAGGCATTTGCAAGATATCTTAAAGTACACAACAGATAATAGGAGAAACCTGTTACAGACGACTTACAGAAACAAAAATGATTGTGCAAAAATTTCTATAGTAACCTATGCACCCAAAAAAGTGAGATGCTCTAGTTAAAAAGAAAATGAATTAAATCAGGTAACTTGACTGGCGATTTCACAACTTCATGTTCATACAGACACACCAGTTGTGTGGAAGACGTAAGAACGGCCTACAAAACAACTATTTTTTCAGTTTGATTATAGTGTTCATCCAGCATATAAAAACAGATCAGCCTCTGCCACCTGGGTATGTCAACCTACAAGCCAGAAACATGCAAGTCAGTCCAACCTGATAGCTATTCTGTATAACAGCAAGAAAATTTCTAAAGACTACACCAGGAGATAAATTCAGGACTCTCTGTGGCACCTACTCCGTCAGGCACTTTAAGTGCCGTTTACCGAGTTTCCAACAATTCCCTTATTACCTAACTTTTTAAAATCTTGCCTGTGTCTCTTAGCACTTACTCTAATGCAGTCCATTAGCATACAGAGACCCAAACTGGCATAAAGTTGATTTCTCTGTGCCAAACCTGCAGGTCACTAAAGGGGCAAGCTAAGTCTTCAGGAAGTTTGCAAGGACTTAACCTTTTTTATTCCCCAGATAGCGTTACTGGGCACCGGTGTTCTCTCCATTTGCCTCAGGTATCCTATATTGTAAAGCCTACAAAATCTTTCTTAATTTTTTAATTAGCTAGGAATAACTAAGAAGTTTTAGCAATGGCTGAAAGAATATGGATAAAACTAGACCAAAGATTAGAATTTATGTGCTGCAGCAGAGCCTCTGATACGCAGAAAACAATAACTCAAACCACACTAACTGGCATGCTGACTACTCGGGAGCGAAGCTATCTTAAGGATTTAGGAACAGGTCAGAGTCCACTCCCTGAAATTGGTCAGTACAAACCCAGACCACATAACAACAGCAGTTCAAAATTAGCCTTTTTCCTGACTAAATAAGTGAAATAGTGCTGAAACAGCAATCACAGCTGGAAGCTTTTATTAATGCCATCTTCAGAGAAACCCGAGTTTGAATAACCACGGAAATTGTTCAGAATGCCAAAACGTGCACTTCGAAGAGCTTAAAGGCACGCACGGGTGTGAGGGAAGATTACAACTGAACAGGCCTGGAGAGTCGCGTCTCCAAGATTGCCAGAACTGGCCTGCCGCCGAAGTAATAAATTGATATAAAAAGGGAGAAAAACTCAGAGTCTCAGCATTTACCATAGCTTGTGGCACCAAAGCTGTGCACTACAAAGATGAAATAGCTCATAAAAGCCTGTGGAGAAGCATCACCTGCCATTGCTCAGCAACTGTTCGTACAGTAGGAGGGGCTTCTTTCTTTTGTGAAAGAAATGCATTTAACCGGGATGAATTTAAACGCTAATTTTCCTGTAGCAATAGCAACAGGGGTTTTCAAAATAATTTCTTGCTTATTAATCGGAAGCTAACTGAAGAAACACTTGAAAACCGCACACACCCAATAAAGAAACTAGACATGGAACGGAAGGAAGCGGAATAACATCCTTGTGAGTCCGAATTAACATATAAGCACACCCGGCATTTACGACAAGCTTTCTCCTCATATAGCAATAAAAATGCAAATCAAAAACATGTTTCCTGGGAAGGCTCTGAATAGTAGCAAGTGAAAGGGGAAGTAACATTAAGTCTAAAATTAAACGCACCAACAACTTTCCTTGTAGTTTTCAAATGCAGAAAACAAAATTGTCTGAAGGATTTGGTCTTATGGTAAAGAAAAATAGATTTTAAGAGAACTTTTAACATAAACATTTCACTAAAAATAGGTATTTTAGGATTAAACGGATCCAGTAAATAAAAATCAAAATAGTTTTAACTTATTAATTTTGAGGATGATCTCTTCAGGGGAAAAAACAATAATCTATCTTTTAGACTGAATTCCCATAACATAACTACCATCTTGTGTCTGCCAAGCAGCACGTTACTTGTGTGTCTCACTGGTTAACAGCACTGTTCTTGCCATGATCGCGACATTCCACTGCAAGTACTAGTTGCATTTTATCACCAATCGTTCCTACTATTTTAATGGAAGGTTCTGAGTCAGATCAACAATCACAGAACAAGCTCCGGAGTTTGACTGGGTCTTTGACAACTTTGATGAACGGTGCCATTTAGTTATTGCAGGATTCCTTTCCAGGTATTTCAGACAAAAGCTATTCTGTGGTTTTGCTAGTGTGGGTTACACACGATACAGGCTTCCGTTAGTGCTGCTAGGTCTGCCAAGGTCTTAAAAACATGTAACTGCTGATATGGTTGTAACAGAAGAATTACAAATTACTGATGTTTATATTTGTAATTCTCTTCAATATGCAATAAATGCTTATTGTGCTGCATCGTTTTTATTTTTCTTTTTTTTTTTTTAAACACTTCCACTTTAAAAATTAAGTTTCTACAAGACATTACCAAGTCCCACACCTTTCTGTACCTGGAGATGACTGTTTGAAACAGGTCAGCCTTATCTCCCTTTTGCAAACAGACACAATAACACACACAAAGATCAAAGCAGTTCTTACAGGAATACTTTGGAATGAAACAAGGAAGCATAACTCAAGTTGCTTTAAATTGCTTCTAACACTTACCCAGTATCTGCTTCCAAACTTTGTTCAAAAAGTTGATTATTACTAGCTTCCAGTGAAACATGTTGCTGCTTCCCGGATTCTTAAGATGTGTTGTTCAAATAGAGGTGTCTAGAGAGGTATTTTACCTCTTTTGGATCCTCCCTTTCCATATATCACATAAAAATAGTAATTTTAAAAAATAAAACCTTATTTCCCTCTTACAGACGTTCAGTATACTTAACCAACCTACCCCAAACAATCACGATTTTATTTTACGCTGCTCTTTTTGTGGAACTCAAACTAGTCTTCCCATTCATGCTAATAAAGTATCTCTTTGCAAAATGAATAGTTTTCTTTCCGTAAGTTTATAACACTAACCAGAAGACAAGTTGCATTTGTTTCCTGAAAAAAAACACTTATGCAATTCCAAAGCATTTTGTTTGTTGGGGGCTTAGTGGTGGGCGGTTTTTTGTTGTTGGGTTTTTTATAATTTCATTCCTGCCGTTTAATGAAATACCAGTAAAGAGGGAGAGGCCAAGCCCGAACGTACGCTGCTGAGATACACAGGCCTCAGAGTCAGCTCCCAGACCTCTGTCATCCAGGCGACATACGGTGTGTATACATACCTGTGCGTGGTTAGGAGTACCTAGATATGGTTAATGGACACTAGCCAAGATCGAAATCCGACATCTAACAGGTCGGAATAATCACTGTTGTCACTAGGAACTTTAGACATACCTCTCGTCCTCCCTACTTCTTTTTTTAAATACATCCTAGGACCCTTTCTCAAGCCCTTAAATAGCATTTAAACCACCAGTCAGTGTGTTGAGGACCACAAACATGTATAGAATGCTTTTGCTAAAGTAAAACATCATCCGCGCAAACTCCTGGAAACAACTGGCCTGCTTAAGTACAGGAATTGATTTTCTTCTTACAGAAGAGTAAAGTATCAGTTTTACTTACTATTTTTATCATAGTTTTAAAAGAAGATACCCACACACAAAGGAATAGCGTATTTGAATGATCACTTGGTATTACTACAATAACATTTATTGCCAGCATCTTATTACCTTCTGGAAAATATGGTTGCCTCTGAGGAAAAAAGTCATCTTTACCTGAAGGGTCAACACTAACACTTTTACGATGGGTGCACTGAAATTTTGTATGTAGCAGTTCTATGATTACGCCACAGAAACCCTGACAGCGTTTTAGAGTTTTTTTATAATAAAGAAAACATTATAAAACTTATGAAACCTTATCACGTACCACAGAGCTAGAGCAGAAGCTGTGTTTATGGCCACTTCAGGAATGGTTCTACCAGGATCGGGAAGCTTCTGCTATAGCTAATCCCAAACTCCCTCTTGCCTCCTCCATCAGGAGAACGAGAGGAACAAATCTATTCTTTCATTGTTAACCACATTTCTTCTTCCTTTGCCTTTACGACTGGCACATTTGGGGTCACAGACACACTAAGACTTCTGCTAAACAGGACTATAAAAGCAGGATTGGGCACAAAAAAGGAGAAGAGTCCTAATTAGAAAATACTTGAAAAGCAATTTCTGCAGAAGCGGGACTCTCAAAGGGCTCAGCTTTGGCCCAGTTCTGTACCCCTTACCACCAGCTCCATGAAAATCCAAGTTCGGCCAAGGCTATAGGATTTCAAGTGTCAACATCAACATTTCTTTTGTCTATTCTACTATTATTTCTGTATTTCAGAAGTTTTCTCTGCACCCCTAACGTATTACTGCTACTTCCTCCTTTCAGCGGGTTACTGCAATCCTAGTGATGACAGAGCAAGTTATCTGGGGGTTGCAACACACACTATCAACACTGATCAAATACGAACCCAGGCCAGACCCTTCCTACCAAAAATACTGAAATGCAGTTATCAAACAACCTTTTTTTTTCTTGGCGACACACTGTGAACTCAAGTAACTCTCAAGTCTCCTCTATTATACTTGCTTTTGCAATTTCTAACAGATCAGTATTTTCCAAGCACTTAGAAGGGAAAACAAGAGAGTACGCAACGCAGCCCCGTCATTTTGCAGCAGGTTACGCTACAGCCACTACAAAGTCAGGCTGAGCTCCCTACGGCTGCTAGGGATGCTCCGGGAGACTGGCCAAGGCCATTTACCACAGGGTCTGGTCTCTAATGGCAGCTGCAGCAGCAAGAATTACATTTCATTAACAACAGGGCACCTCTGAGGTCTCACCTGATGGAGGGTCTGTTCTTTAGTCCCAATCTGTATGTGTTTTCAGTTCTAGCACATTATAAATAACAGGATGAGAAATTTTTTCTTCAGCTGACATTATTTGCCTCTTGCTAGTTTTTCTTGATGACATTTACTCATTCTTAGTTAGATACTTCAATGTTTCTTTATGGTCTGTCTGGCACCACCACCGGTGGGCAGTGGAAAAAATGGAAAGAGTGGTCAAGACAGGCCTTGTTTTTCCTTAACCTCATTTCATTTTCGTTTCCATAATACTTGTCAATTGAAGAGTCAAACAGGAGCACCAACCCTGAGCTAACTCACTGTACAGGTCTGAGTGGTGTTCCTCAGTGACATTTAGAATTGAGAAGGCAACACTGTCTTTTAAAAAGGATCACTTACTAGCTTAACACTAGATTTTTTTGGTTTGGGTTTTGTTTGGTTGGTTTTTTTTTCCTCTAAACCAACATGGTCAGATGAAATAAATGGCTGGTTTTCCAGCCTCACAGGCCTCTTCCAGAAATCACTAACTGCTGCTGCCATTAAGGAGCTAACACAGAAAGCATTATCCAAGGTCAGGAGATTGCTCTAGCAGATTTGAAAACCTGAGCATACCGAAGCTCTGCAGTCCAACAAATAACTGCTGCCTGTCAGACATGCACCTGTGCAACTGTATTTCTCCAGGACAGATGTTCTTATTGTGAATTCCGTGTCTCGGCCACTTCCCAGACAGATAGCTTTTGTCTAATTGTGTAAAACGACACAGGAGGAGCTAAGTTAATTCCTAACCTATGGAAACATTCTTATTGTAGATAGTTAACCAACTACTCGGGTGTCTTTTCAGACCCTCCCTTGTAACTTCCTTAATTCTGCCAAGACCCCAGCATTTCTGGTAACCTGTCAGCCAACTCCTTCAGAGCATAGGAGGTATTGCTTAAGGCAAAAATTTTTATTTCTTGGAAAACACTCAAGATAAGTGTAGTCACAACAGAAATTCTTACTCCAAAACAGAGGGGAGACAGTTCATTGTTTCTAGGCCCTTCCCTCATACATACATGTTGCAATATTTATCTCAAAATTATTTCACAGGGGATCACTAGAACTGCATGCCAGCCATTATTTCAATAAAAATACTATTCTTCCTCTCTTTCGTCACACGTGTTACTCTTTCAAATGTTTCTAAGATCTTCAAGAGGAAAGTACTTCCAATAGTCCAGTCAAGAGCTGGAACCAAAGAAAATTCAACTCAAATTTAAGTTTCTCAGAAACACTGAAACAAACATGAAACACCGCAATGACAGCATCCAGCTGTGTAACAGAAAAAGTGTTTTCCACCAGGCTCTTCAAAAACCAAAAGGCACAGGTTGGAGTTACCTTTATCAACTTATCTACAATAGGCATAAATCCACAAGAGGTTAAACTTGGCCAGACAGATGGAGCTTTACTGTTTTTTTTTCAAGACAGCAGGGCTCTACTGTACTAGACAGGATCTCATCTCACCAGTGGATCAGCGCGTCCACTTTTCTCAGGTTTGTAAATTACCTGAAATTATTAATTTATGTCTTTACATCCCTTGATACAAGCCTACACCTCAGTTTGCATTCATGAGTTGTAGTCTTCCATGGAACTGGAGCATACTGCGTAAGGAGGTATTGCCCTTCATCTGTTTTAAGGATCAGATCTTGAACTTCTAACAGCACGTTCTTTATTCACATTTAAGTTAAAGAATCTCTTATCTTGAACAAAACAGATTTTACAGTACAGAGAAGTTAGTTTAGTACGATTCTTGAAAACATACAACACAATATTGCAGAGATTATGAAAGACAGATTATGAATATTGGATAAATATCAGGATTATACTTTGAGGTTACAATTAGCAACAATAGCAACAATCACAAATTGCACCGATGTCCATCGGAAATACACTGCTAGGATGTAACAAATTAAAAATGGAGATGAACAACATGCACAAAATGCATCCTATGCCCACTGTTTTGTCACCGAATTAGTCACCAGCAATTCCTCCTGCAACACTTCTGAAGGTTCCCACACTCGTGTATTTTCAGAGCTTTGAGTCATTGGGCCAGGAAGGAGACACTCCTGGGTACATTATCTCCTAAAAAAATGTCAAGTCACACTAAACAGTTTTTACCATTATCAAGTACAGGCTTCCCACTGGAACCCAAATACAGTTTCAGAAGGAAAAGGCCAAGAGGAAGGGAAAAAGGGAAAAAGCAGCTCCTCAAATCAAACCATAGTGACTTTCTGTATGGCAGCACAGATATTTCTGTTACTATTTTGAATACAGTTCAGTCCATCCCTCTAACATTTTCCAGCAAGTCCCAAAAGTACCAATTATGCTACTTCATTTTTATTATTGTTCAGCTGATACAAACTATAAACTGGCACTTGGGCTAGATTATGCCACCTTTGACCGTACTAAGTAATATCTCACTCCCCAGTGTCTTTTAATATAATTTGACTTAACAGGGGTTTAACAGGCATTAAGGCATCATTCAATGGAACTGCAAGTATGAGAGTGAAACTCCTAATGCTTATTTATCCTATTTTTACGTAGAATTTGAAAACCTGCTCCAAGTCACATGAAAGTAGCTTTATTCTTCTTGAGCAAATTAAGTGCTCCAGTCAGATGGCTTATTACGTAGAGGTGCAACTTCGAGAGGAAAAAAGTGATGACTGATGTAAAAGTGAGGCAAAAGGGGCACAACGAGCTTCCACCACTCAAAAACACATTCCCTTTATTCACCACAGACCTGACAAGTTATATTCTGGTATTCTGCACACAGGTAAGGAAAACTGAAGAAATAAGGTGGAGCTAATCCCACAGGCTGCACAACCCAACCATAGATTCACACTGAATTGTCAGAGGAAGTCTCTGCATCCACACCTGGACAATATTTGATAGGCGTATACAATATATACATAAATAAAGGCATGTCTGCAAAATTGTCCATTCAAAACCTTGAAGTATTTCTTATCTATCCCTAACAAAACAGAATTCTGTGTCTTTAGTTGCAATTTTACTTTTCACTGGCTATTTTTTTTTTCAGCTTGTTTACAGACACCATTTTTGGGTTTTACCATGTTTAAAGAGACCATGTTTTGCTCCCAGGAAGAAATTGTGAGCTGACTCTTTGTAGAACTGGGATAAATTAGTATCTAAAACAGATGATTCAGCATTCTTGCCTTCCCAAATATTAACTTTGTAGAGTATCAAAAAAATCATAATCCAGACAATAGTCAAGATCACAATTAAACTTTTCATTTTCTCACACAAAACAAAATATCTGAAAGGTCAGCATTAATTTTTCTTGCAGCACACCCATTCCCAGCACTCCACCGTTCAAACACCAATTGGGTCCAAAACTAAATACCTTCAAAGAACCACCAAATTTCACTAGAAATATATCCCTGAAGCACATAATTAACGGAAAAACCAGGGACTCTCTCCACTCGATGCTTTTCATAGAAGCTGTCAAAGCAGTGATGAGTTGTGCTGGTTTATCAAAGATGTTCCAGATCAGGCCATCTCATTTTCGGTAGGGCTTAAAGACATCGGAACACTTTATAGCAAATACATCAACCTAAACTACAGAAGTAAAGCTAAGCTGTTAGGCTACTAAAAACAGAACCAGAGGGAGTAAACATGAGAGAGTTCTATATCTAAAGAACAGAATAACATATATGTCTGTTAGCTGTGTGCGTGCTAGTGCACCTCATGATACTAAAAGAAAAGCTCTCTGGGCTGTAAGATTCAGAACAATCATCTGCATAGCTATGTTTTCTTTACACATTATTTGTATCAAATCACTTTTCTTACATAGGTTTTCATTAACAGGCTTTTACACTTACTTATTGGGGGGTGGGTGTGAATTCCTTGAATTTGTCCTTTATGTTTGGGGATCAAAGCTGGAAAGAAAAACAATAACTTCCTCATGACAAAAGGACCAAGTGAAAGAAAAGTAAGAAGTTGCCAAGGTTATAAAAACCAAACAAAAGCCCAATCAGCAAGCCCAGCTTAGTGATAGCTGAGATGACTCCAAGTCCCTTTCCACGACTAATTTCCTTTGACTATGCCCTGTTTTTCTTTCCAGCTCATGACTCATTTACCTGGATGAGTCTATGCACTAAATAAGGCTTTGCTACTCTATGAATGTGTTCATCTTCTCCTTTCTAGAATTCTGTATATATTGTTACAGCTTCTGCTCTACATCCCATAATTAATTGAATCACACATGCTTCTATAGCTCTCAGTTTTTTTTTTTAATTTAGTTTTTTTAAGGTAATACCACAAAAAGCCTCAGTAGGATTTTCGATGGAGGCAAAAATCTTCCTAGTATGAACTAAAGAAATCAACTAGCCAAAGCTTTTTATTAAGATAGATGACTCCAGTAAAATAATAGCTATTTTCTCTGCTGTATGCAGCCACCCCTTTATTATAATAAACTGCCCAAACCACATGAAGAGAAAAGGAAGCCTGGCTTTGCACATTATTGTGTGGCCAGGGCGACAGTGGCAATAACCACCAGGAAATGAGCGAGCGCGTGGGTGACAGCCTCCCACTTTAAGAAAACCAGCACTGACCTTCGAGACGCTTCAAGTTATTGGCTGTACCTTCGCAGGACCATAGCCCTCTCGGATGCTCCATACAATTTATAATTATGAACTACCCAAAAAGGAGCGAATTCACATCCAGGCTGTTAGAAGTGCCAACACACGTGCACCTGGGATGCTTCCTAGCCAGGTGCTGCATCAGCCAGGGAGTTTGCACTGGAATAATTCTCCTGTTTATCAATACCAGTTCCTGATGCCTCCCTGTGACTTGTATGTCACTGAGGAAAAACAGTACTCATCTGCTGATGACACAATGAGCAACAACTGGCTCACAAAAGCACACCAGATCTTTTCAAACCACATTCGACATGCCATTACCTATGCATAGAAAACACTGCAGAACAGAACCAGATCTCGGCTATTTTTAAGTAGTATCTCCTTTCTACCTTATAAAAATAATTTCTTGCACAAGCTGTATATTTTTGCATTAATATAAATAACAAACCAGTATCGTTTTGATAAGGAGCACAGCTGCTCAGATCACAAGGGGAAATCAGAGGAAATGGTTCTACAGGTAAGGAAAATAAACTTCAGTGAAAAATCTGCACAGACGGTAGGAGCAGAATCCTCGTTATTGTATTCTCAGCAGCTGTCAATCCTCGTCAGTGATACAGTTCAACCTCACAAAAGAGATTTCAAAACAATGTGTTCTGCTGACTATCACAGCATCAATCAAGCAGAGATAGCACGGCTCTAGACATATGTGTTGTGATTATAGAGGGATCCGAAGTGGTAAAACCGAAATAAGGCAGCGGCTCATGGAGGCAGGCAAAGCTGACCCCAGAAGCTAGGATTAAATCATTCCAGGTCACACATTTTCTATGAAGGGTATTTAGACCAACTGACAATTCAATACTTGCATATTCTTTAGCCCTATCTTTAAAAGCACCCTTCTCCAGACTTAGACAGCCGTATCTGCATTACTGATCTTTTTATACCTATTCTTATTATGACCTGCTCTCCTAAGTTATCTCAGGCTGTAGATTTTTTTTCAGCAGTAGATTTTAATGCACAGTGTGCTAAGTATAAACAACAACAACAGAAAAAAGTCACACACTGCGTGGAAAATAGCAAGATATTTTTCCATTGCAGTACGGCAGGAACTCTCGCTCCCTGATTTCATTTCAACACCATCATATTACAAGGCATGCACAGAGGAATCTGTGTTTTCTTAATACTTAAAGTACTCAGTGCAATACAGCAATGGCAAAAGGTTGCTTTGGAAATATACCCTCTATGAATACACAGATCAAGTACAGGAAGATAGTAAGGGAATAAGTATTCTTCCACATAACATCCTAATTAAAGGGCTCTGCCCTGGACCTGGGGACACTAATGTCCTAATGCCATATCAGCATTTTATTTGCTTTCCTTCCCATGCGTACGTACTGCCTTTGCAGATACTGAGCCACGTTAGGCCACCATTTGTTTAAATTTTTCCTGAAAGCAAAATATTCAAACTCTGAAATATCAATCCTTCAACACAGGCCTAAAAAAAATGCAGCTTCTTGGTGTACTGTAATTTGCTCAAGCACTATATACTCTGCATTGACTGAAGACTTGCTAGACACAGGTATCTAAAAATCAGAATTTCTATACCAGTAGAAGTTCCACATACATTTTCTTAAATGAATTTTTGCTTCATATTAAGCATGGGACAGAAACCAAGGCAAAGGTGGCAAGCAGACCATAAAACCGCCCCTCGAGCCCAGCAGGTTCTGGGGCTCCCAGCACTGCACCAGGGACACCAGCAGCACCCCCCTCTCATCCCAGAGTGGTGAGTGCTGGAAGCTCAAAATACTTCAGAGCCCTGCCAAGAAAGAAGGGATGTGTTTCCAAAGTCACCCTGTCTTCCAGGGGACGCTTGTCAAGATTGACACCTTTCACTTTTGACAAACTCGTGTTCTGTGACAAGAACAACACTTTTCACAGGAGCACTCCTGGTGAGCTCTGGTCACCGTAAGGTGACGGAGCCATCAGATGGAGGTTGGAGACAGACAAGTGCTGTATTCATCTTATAGAGCCGGGCTAGTCCCGTGCCCAGTCAGGTCCACAAGTACCAGTCTCATCACTTCACTCTGAGCAATCCCTACAAGGTCAGAAGACCCCAGTACACACATCACTCGACAGAAACACTGCGCGTTGCTCGAGGAACACGGTCACTCCTACGGGAGCCACCATCTTGCCTCTGGGAAGCGAGGAGGTGCTTCAGCAGCTCGCTCCAGAGCGCACTAGGCAGGGGTCCCTATGGCCTCCCACCGGCGGCGGGGGCCGCGCTTGCACAAACACCGCCGCCTAAGGCGCGGGGAGGCTAACCGCCTCCATCGCCCCGAGGAGCCAGGCTGCACAGCACCGGCAAGGGCGAATAATAGAATTGATTTTTGTTGTGGGTCTTTGGGGGAATTTTTTTATGGAGCAGTTAAACGTACATCATAAGGTATCGCTTAGCACATTTCTACATTCCTGTAGGTCAGTACATTTCAGAAGTTATTCCTGACTTCTCACTAAAACTAGGCTTATACCAGAACCTAGTATCTGCCCTCGTCAAGTCTGTTGGACACTGAATAAACCTCCCTGACAGTTTTTCCACAAATTTTCCCACAGCAGCAGCCTGCAGATGTCAAATCATTTTAAGTTATTGCTATTTTGCAACATCATGTTTCTAAATCCATTAAAGCAACTATCTTTTCTAGTAATTTCCATAAATTCAGATGGATCCCTGAGCTTTTCTTACTTTTCAAACCGATGACTTTTTTTCTCCTTTGTCAGCCAAAATTTCATTCTGGCAGCAGCAAACAAAGAGCACAAAATATAAATACATTTCGATATATTCTACTATAAAGCACATTTGTACTTCATTATTTCTCATCCCGATAACATTGTATGTGCTATGTTGACCTCATCCATCCCCTCTTCTTGCAACTTTAAGAAAAAAGTTGTCATATTGAATTTGCTATTTCTTTTGGATACACATCCTCTGCCAAGTAAGCCCTCACGTATTTCTCACCTGAAATGAGAGGTGTTATGTTCTGTCTTCTGCTTTGCCACCTGACACTTTAGCCTGCAAGCTATTTATGTTATTTCTCATGCTCAAGAATCTTCCTTACAGTTAAAGCAGTTCAAGTTTTCTCTAATTTGGAGTAACTGATACCTACTGGGTTCTGAAATCTTAATGGTAGTAAATAAACAGGCCTTTCTGGCACGCTAAAGAATATCAAAAGCCTTAAAATCAAAACCAGAAGCTGCCAGGAGAGCGGGGTCACCCTTCCAGGCATTAGCAGAGCAGGGCAACCCTGCCTCTTATCATCACTCCCGCATTTGCCTGCCCTTGCTCTACAGCAGGCGTACGCAGAAGCCAGCAGAGCCCTGGAATTTCACTTCTGCCCAAGTTTTTTGCCAATTAGATATGAAAAATTGTGTTTAACTTACTTCACATCCCATAGGCTGCCATGTTAAAAAAAAAATCCATGTAGAGTATTGTGTATTCAAGGCAACTAACAGACAGGCGCTTGCTTGATGGCAGGAAGACTATGAAGCTTAGAGGGGTTGAGGGGTATCGTACTACTTCCCCTTATCAGTTACAATTCTTTAGTTCACACACTGCCTAAATGGTTGTGATTGAGATGTGCTTGTTGGTTGGTAGTTTTTTTAATCAGGTTTTAAAGTGTATGTCCTCTGCAGAACCAGTTCTGTTTAGAATGTTTCACTGTTAATTTCTCTGTCCAAGTGATTTTAGAATTCTGTGGTAAACCCCTCATTTTTTAAACCTGAGAAGGTACTAGACTGAAGAATAGATCTACACAGTATACATACACACACAGTTCAGGAACTTAAGTTTCTCTAGAAGAAAGAAAATCTAAGTTCATTTTCACGACTTGGCCTTTGCCAGGACAGGCAGCACAAAGGCTAACCTAACTTCTGACCTGTGAACGAGACCTCCTTTTTTCCACACACATTATGTATTCCACACTAAAGAAAGTTAAGCTGCACTCTGTAAGGCAGCCTGCCTGGCTTGAGCACAGGAGCTGCACTTCATCTCCTCTCCAATCAATAATCCATAAAGCAGGGTTGAATGTGCAGGCTGTTTGCCAGTCAGCTGTAGCTGAGATCTCATCTTCTCTTTCGTGGTTCAATCAGCTCTGCCCAAAGGAAACATTTCAAATGAATAAAACAAAACCCCACGTCTTCCAGTACTCTAGTTTATCATTTTTTCTCCTGCAGACATGTGAAAAACATTGGTAGCAAATCCAGATTTTAAGCAAGCCTGGAAGAAACCTGCATCAAGATGGGTGCTGTCCAGCCTTCCACTAGAAACCACCGGGTCCACTGCGAGATGTGGTAATTCACGTAGCACCTTGTGTGAAGTTTTAGGTTTTAGTTTCAAAACTGTTAAGTCTAGGGAGGTTTATGTATTTGCAAACTTTCAGCATTACAGGCTTTCCTTAGCTGTACAACACGCACACAGATTTCTGTGCCTTCAACTTCACATCGCAATTTATTTTTATTTACTTTAATTTACCACTGTGCAGGTAAATTGTGAAAGTTTGCTTTTAAAGCAACACTTCAGCACGCTCCACTTCTAAACCCTGGTATCCCTGGAGCTATTATAGCTGCCTTTAATTAACCCCTCAGGCTAGTGAAACCTTTTCCAGTGACCTCAGAATTTCAAGACAAGTATGCAAAAGCAGTATTTCATTTTTTAATAAAGTCAGTAGAAAAAAAACCACAAAAAGCAGTAGGATGATATCATAATGATGGTGCCTACAGCCAGAACAGAAGAGTGCAAGCTATTGGTCTGGCAGGTTATCTAATATCAAGCATATAATATTTTATTTCATGTAACTTAATTCATTCTTGGGCTTATTCTGTTGTTGCATTACAATCATTCAATTGTCTGAGTTAGCATATTCATGTACTTCAATTATCGATACAAGTTACCCCATACTTCGAATTTTTCAGGAATTGTCTAATTTTTCTCACCTAGGAAGGTGAAAAAAGTGTCAATCTTTTTTAGCGTAGAGACCTAGGACAGGTTTATGTTCTCCTCTTGCTATTTGATACAGATAACTGGAAGGCAACCAGAAAATTATACTATTAAAAGTGTAAGGACGCCTTAAAGTGAACACGTATATCTATAGCTCCTATATAAGGAAATCTCTTCCATACAAGCTTTCCCTGGGAGGCGGAAGTGTGCGTGCACACCCAACGCATTAGCTAGCGATAGCCTGCATTGTAATTGATACCTGATCTTTTCAATGCGCGCTAAGATAAGAAAAGGAGAGACGGGGGCAGAGAGCAGTCTTACAAGTCTTAGGTTTAAATTTTTAATTTTAAAAAGTGTTATTTTAGCTGCAGTGACAAAACTGAAACTACCTTTGAATTTCAATTGTGTTAGCTGCTGTGCCATGGGAAACAACCTCTGAAAGAGAAAAGATTGATCTCAGGGTTATAAATTCCCTCAGACTATTTCAGTGAATAGTACTTCCACCCAAAAAGCTGGTTTTCAGAGGGATTCTTGCTTTCAGCTTTACCCACGCACCCCAATAAAGAAAAACACATACACAGGAAGCTGATCCAATGACTTATGATCCATTGTGAAGATACGCACTTCAAGCAGAGTAGCCACATGGTGCTACTTGTTTTTTTTTAAGTTTACCATAGGACTAAGATGAAATTAAAAATCAGAAGAACATGCAAATGTGATACAAAAGATGAGAGCATGAGGATTCTTGTGCTTTTTGGCTCATGAGGTACCAACTGGGTTTATGAAACTTGTGTTTTGCACGTAACTAACGTGCCTACTGGTCTAGCAGCGCTGCCTCTTCCCAATAATTACAGCTTTTCTGTCATTACTCAAATTGTAACTTTGGAAATAAACTGTCATTCAGGAAATAAGCTAAGTTATCCCCTGCCTGTTTCTGTAAGAGTCCTGCCATGGGTTGTTGCTTGTTTGGGGGTTGTTCCGCCCGCAGCCATGACCTGAAACATGGTCCTCTGAAGGAAGCCAGGCGACATCCAGCATTTCCATCACCTCGCACCGTTTCTCAGCAACAGTCGCCTTCTGCAAAGGTTTGGACTCGGTCATTAGTCTGGGGGGGGGACACAGAGGATGTCCTGCGCTTGGAGGGCAGCATTACTGCCTCTCCAGCCATATCGAGTCAAATGACCCCCAAAATGGCATTATAGGTACATCTGTGTATATTCTTTTTTAAATAAAAGGCCAATTGCTGCTGTAGTGATGAAAGAAAATTTTAAAAAAACACTTATCAGGAAAATTGGAAACTTTTCAATTAAAATAAATTTCATACAAGAAGCAATCTATATACAATATATAATTTCTCTTTTCTACAAAGAGAAGTATTTTAAAAGAAAGCCATACATTCCCAGTCACCTTCAGTCTGTCACAAGCTCAATCTGTCACAGAACATCTCCATTTTCACTTGAAACACTGGTGGGGTCAGGGGAACTAGGGATCTCCCCATTTTCTCAGATCTCCAGACACCCTGCTGATGTTTAAAGCTGCACTGAGGATAGTACCCAAAAGGGATGTTTTGGCTTGTCATACAAACGCGTAGCAGGATGCACATCTCCACGGGGCAGAGCGCCAAGTCTGCCAACATCTGCTGCAGAGAACCTGGCTGTGGGTAAGGAGCTCCGCAGATGCACTTGCCACAGGACGTAAGCCAAAGCTATCTAAATGCACAGGGCGCAAGGCAAGAATGAAGGCAGGGGAAGCAGGACTATTAAAGCTAGGAGAAGGGATCAGGTTTTACATTTTTCCAACTGAGTTCATGCTCACAATTCTGAAGCACTTGCCACCAAAAAAGTCCTCTATATTGCTGGCAGACAGGCTCTGCCTCTGGGACACTACTTCTATTTTTACTTTCTAGGGCATTGTTCTATCCAGGGTGCAGGCAAGGAGGGGGAAATTCCTTAAATGAAAGCCAACTGAAGACTAAAGCCATTCAGCGTTACAGTGATTTCTGGTTGTAGCAAGGAGAAGACAATACGTTTTGTTGAGAAGCAACTCAATCGCCTGCATAACAGCCGGCAGTAATCATCCGCTTTTACAAACCTACCCGCTGCACCGAACTCGGCTTGCTATATTTTACACAGTGACATCATGATGTAATTTTACTGCTGCGGTTGCACGCCGTGCAACAATATCCGGACCGTGATTATAGGCGATGGAGCACCCATTGGGGTAACACGGCCACAGCCCTGGATGATGAAACATTGCACCACCTCCTCAGGGTTACTCGAAACACACCTGGCAGGAGGGACATCAACTCCCCTTTAAATGCGAGCTGACCCAAGGAGAGCAACAGTTCAGACGATTTTTTTCAATCCATGATCAACAACTTATTTCAAAAGTAACCATTGAAAGGAAACTTATGCTGGGACAGCAAAACACATCCTCTTTTTCCCTTCCTTGGCTCAACCCTTTTTGCTCTCCCTGTTACCATTCGTACCTTAGAGGAGATGCTGAAATCCAGTGCAGGGGTGGGACCCCAAACTTTTAAAATACCAGGTTTTGAAAAATACTTGTTCAGCCTCTCAGCAAATGATGCCTTAGGCATCCAGGGAGTTTTCTGCTCTCCCCTGGGGGTGGGCACAGCCCTCCCTGGGTGAAGGGCAGCTACAGGCATGCAGGGGCAGGTACCATCAGAAACCTGCCGCTCCCGACATCAGCAAGGGCAGCTTCACCTCACAGGAACACGCCTGCCATTCCCTTCAGCAGGGCTATTCAAGAACTTCATGTGCTGAGAAGCACCTCTTGCCACAAGGAAACTGTGAAATATTTCTGAAAGTTTCCAGTCCCCAGAGGCATTTCTGGAGCAGCCAGCTGCTGGGAGCATCTATTTTGCTAGAGGAAAGCGACTCACACCTGTGAGACACAAGCCAGAGCCCAAAGCAACTCTAAGGAAATCTGAAGTCCAAGCAAGCAGTTTGTCATCCTGTTTTTACAGTTAAAACACCTCTAAAAAAGAAAAATCTTAATTCCTTTATAAAGTAGACAGAGCTTCTTTCAACGTCCTTATTATTCCTCAATAAATTCCTTATTTACTCCTTAATTTATTGGGAGAGTGTTTTTTCCTCTACCAACCTACGACTTTATGTAACAGAGCTTCAAGTAAAATCAGAGTAGTGTTTCATTATCTGCTGTAAATAACAAATGATCTACTACCTCAGAGCCTTCACTGAACACTGGTCTACTAAAATCTCGGGCAAAGAGCCAAAACCTGGATTTGTGAATACACACGTGCCTCTCACCGACTTCAGCGAGAGCCACGTGAATGAATCTGAAAGCTAAAGTTGGCTCTAATTCATGTCTTAAGCCTAATGAACTGGTAATAAACAAATTATTTGCTCCATTTTTGCCTTGTATTTTTAATAAGATATTACCAGCAAGATTAGGTAAGAAAAATGGAGCACAGACAGCAACGCGCAACACAGCTCCTCATTGATCTTCAGTATCTCTGGGAAAGTCAAAGGACAAGTTTGCAACAAAAAAAACCACATCAGAACATAAATTGATATTTTTCCTTTGTACTTTCTGTTCTGTGCTGGATATATTTTTATATATTTATTGCACATAAGGAAAAGGTAATACAAAACAATTCACTTTGCCTCAGCGGCGATCAGTTTTACTTACTGCATAGACACATCTATTAGAGGAGTGTCCCGTCAGCCAAAAGAACAGGGGCAGAACAGTAAGAGAGTGATTGACAGACAGTAAAAATAGCAGAGAGCAGGAAAAAAAGCACGAGGGTCAGATGGATCAAGAGCAACCTGAGCAGTGCAAGGGAGAGGCAAAATAGCAGGTACCACAGATGCAACTCTTCTGAGCAACGGACACCAAACTGGATTTCTTGTACTGTTGCTACAACACAATTTGACTCCCTTGGGCATGCCTTCGGTATTTCATGTATATACACACACCTAACAAGACAACTACACTGTTGGAAACTGCCACAGAAGCCAGTTATAAACTGTAACTGGGACTCCCGGGATACAGACAGTGGTCTGCATCAGGATTGCAAGCTCTGCGTCCTGAAAGGACAAAACCCCACTTATATCCTTGTTAATGCAAATATCATATCCCTATTTCATTAAACAGTTGGAGCAGAAGTCAATATTGCAGCTTATCAAACCTACCATGCTCGTTATTTGCTTGCTGTTTGTTAAACTAGATTAATAACATGTCTTCAATTTATTGCAACTTTTGTAATAAATCTGACAAAGCTCTGCGCTACTGCCATCCACATACATCTCAACGGGTAGCTTCAAGAGACTACCATCGATTTCTAAATAAATATATTTTAAAATCACTCTCCATTTAATGTCCCCTTGAGGAAGATTTGGCCCATATAAACACAATTATTCCTGATTGATTTCCAGAAACTAATTTAACTGAATAAGTAATGAGACTGTCTTTTCCCAGTTGGGTAGGAAAAGCGAAACAAAATATGCATGCGTCCCTTGAGAAGATGCAATAAAATGGAAGTATTTCTAGGCTAGGGCCTTCCCATTTTGGTGTATACAGTGGAAAGGAATATGTCAAAAACTACAGCACCTTTGCATGTCTCATGCCATTCTAGAGCAACTCTGCAGATAACATCACTGTTACAAGAAAATATTGAAATGAAGGTCAGCAGGACAAGATCCAGAACCAGCCCAACCTTTGAGACAGAACGGCATCACCTGTTCTTGAAAGCATAACAGCAGTGTAAGATTGGCCAAACGACACATTCCTTCCTCACCGGCACCACAAGGCAGCCGAGCTGCCCAAAGCTCCCAAGAAATTACAAATAGCTCATACAACAATGATCATAAACAGCTCTTCCTTGCTTTTAACAGCACCTCACAGCCGAGGCACATACAGCTGGACTGAGATTTGGCTGCTTCCATGCATTCTGCTTCCTGACTCTATTTACAAAAGTGACCTTGCCGGAAGCTGTTAAAGAGATCAAAACTCCTAAAGCAATTGTTCAATATAACAGAAAAAAGTGGAAAAAAGTATCCTCTTTAGGACAATCACTTGACATCTGCTGCACCAGATGGGAAAAAGGGAAGGACACGACCCATTTGCCAGCCTTGTTTTTTAATTGATCCATTCCTGGTTGTTTCTCTAGTTGAAACAAGCCTCTGCATTCCTAGGAAAGCGCCTTACATTTGGCTCCAAGCCTGCTTCTTACGGGAAGGCACGGTCCCTCTTCCCCACGGTTTTTCCTGCGTGGCCTTGCTGTGGTCAGCACCCCTACCTCCCACCTCTCCAGCTGCCCCTCTGCTCCCCCTTGCACTCCCAAAGCTTGCCTACCTGAACAAGCTCACTGCTCCCAGGGAGGAGTCGTCTCCCCTTCCCTCGAAGGGGCTGGTTGGGCTGACCCCGGCCATCACAGGCTGGACTGTCTCCTTGCCAGCCATACCCTTTCCAACAATTCATAAAGCACATTAACTGTAAATAAACATGATCAATATTTCTATCATCTATTACCAAAGATATTTACATTTCTACAGTCAACTGTCCTAATTTAACTTAAAATGACCTACTTAGCTCCAATTATTTTTAACCCTTCACATGTTGAGTGATAGTGATTACAGAGAAACTACCCATTCCCAATGAGAACTTTTCTTTGAATTTTGCATTTTTATAGAAAATACAAAGTTGTCCAAAAACTAAGGCCAAATGCTTGAGTGTGAAAAATAAAATACTAATTTTAAAGACAACTTTAAGAAATGTATCTAGAAATAACTATTTGCACTGTTTCCCCCCTTCCCCTCCTGACCTGGGAGGAGGGGGGTTAATGGCAGTCGATCCTATATTTTTACCAGCTTTACTAAAAACAGTCCCAACATTTTTTCCCCATCCTCTTCTCTCACACTAAAAGCCCTGACCTTCCCAACTGGATGATGACCCATCACAGGCAGCGATGCCCCCCCGCATCCTCCTTCCCACCCCAAGGGTGTAAGGCTGGTTCCTGCCCCGAGGGCTCAGCTGAAGGCACCAGCACCACCCAGCTCTCCCTGAGCAAGCTCCCAGACAGTGGGGACCACCTGCATCCCGCCTCAGGTGGGCATGCCTCTAGTTAGCTTAAAACCATCTCTGCCAAGTACTGATGGGAGCGTAACTATGACAGCTTGGAGTTCAACGCGGGCTCCAAAACTTGCCTAGAAGTGGCGAGCCCAAGCAGGGCTGTGTGTTGCCATAGCTACACTGCTGTCATTACCCAAACTACCTAGTTTAAAGTTAGCAACGCTCCGTCCCCACCAGCTCCAGTCCCACCTATGGCTGCTGTGGAGACACACATTCTGATTATTTTTAACACACAGGTCTCCCACAAGGAGTGATTTTCACAGTGTCTGCAGAAACACACAGCTCGGTTCCTCCTTTCCTCCCCACCCAACTGCCAAAGCAGCAGGCATTTCCTTAAAAACGCCCTGCTGAATTTCTGAAGACGGTGTGCATGTATAAATAGAAGTGGTTTGGCACGATGAGATCCCAGGGAGTAAACTGGCTCACTTCGACTTGCAACACACAAGAACAATAGTCAAACCAAAAAGGAGGACAGAGATCTGTATTCAAAATCACTTCCAAACTGTGGAGGGCAGTTACTCAAGAATGACAAACTTACAAAATCATTAGAAAATGCGAGAGATTTTTTCAAAAGCAGAGTGAGGCTATACATTCCCAGGGGTCAAAAGCAGTGAGCTGCCTGTCTTTCCTAATGGAAAACTACTTGATCAGGCCCAGGGCTATTTCTGTAACCTGTAAGCTCCATTTAAAGTAATTATCTGGTCCATAGGTCTAGCTCCCTTTTACTCTTATTGATTAATTCCACCCATCTTCAAAAAAGCTATTTAAATTCTTACTTAAGAAAAAAGAGAGCGCTTTTCTGCAGGTGTTACTGACATCAGAGGACTTCCTCTATTCTGAAGCATCCTGTATTTACACAGACTCTTCAGCATAAAGATGACTAGCACACACTTTACGATTACGTACAGGCACAAAGAATTGATTAGATCTACGCGTTCAAAGGCATTGCCTTCGGTACCGTTACAATGCACGAACCAGAGACTCAGCAGCTAGTACTGCTCAAAACACCATCCCCAGCAACACAAGCTCTATCAGGAGAACTAAATAAAGAGCTAGGATGCTGCTGAAACATTAACTTCCCACCTCACTGACTAGTAATTTTATCTTTGATCCAATAGCTCAAGTCCTCCCTGCAAGCTCCATTATGGCCAGCAACCACACCATCTGAAGGGGAATGTTAGTATTTTAAGAAAATTAAGGGGGAGGGAATTTCTGAAACACAGAGCTGGACCTGCTGATCATGACCAAGTTCAGAACCTGCAGAAACTGTACAGGTGAACAGTGCAGGCCAAAGAGCAGGCACGGTGTCGCACCAGCGTGGATGGGTACGCCGCCCAGCTGCGACTCCTGCAGACCCATATGTTATGTAGGTATCCAAAGATACTGTCTTTGCCTCAGCTGGTCTCCTGCCACACTGGTAATATCGCTGTTTCAGGTGACCTGTCTAAAGGCACTGAATATTTCGGGATGGATGTGCAGAAGAAAGCATCAACTAACCACCGCAGCGGGCTTGCTGTACAACACGCATACTCACCTTGTTAGTCAAGGGCACCTCTTCCTCAGCAGGCAAGCGTGATGCAGCTGAGAAACTAGAAGCAGAAAAGGCAATACAATCTCTTACCCAGAGTCTCATACAAATTCAAGTGAAAGAAGGTACAGTCACCATGTTCTCGGCTCACATTCGCTATGTCACACTCAAAAGCACAGGGCAGGTCTTGCCATGGCACAGAATAAGCTACTACTTCACACTCATCAAGCCTGGATGTTCTAGCTTTGCCTCAAGAGAATTTCCTACCTTGTCATAAAAGTCTGAAAGTAGCATACTATCAGAGAAAGTTTGGTATCTGAGCAATCCCATTTCTGCCTTTTAAAAACCTTCCTACTTTAACTTCAAGACATTTGCACTTACAAGTCATATTCTTAGCCTTTTTAATACTTTTTAAATATTCATATCTTTTTAGTCACACTATCATCAGCACTGTGCTCGAATTCCAGCAGCAGCAACCACACATTAGCCAGACTATACTCTCTCATGTCTTGCAGACAGATTTCCCATTTTTATTGTTTTGCAGCTCCCACCAAAGGAGGGTTGGCACTCTTTCAGAACAGACCTCAATGTTTTATTACCAGCGGACCTCTGGTAGCGTCCAAGTTAATCTGGACAGCGAGTCAGTTCCAGACAGGGACAAGGCAAACTGTACTGGAGAGCAGACACGTGGGAGCAGCAAAACAGCCCTGGGTGCCTGCCTGACCCTGCAAAGCCAGGCTGCTGCGGCCGTTACTGTGACACAAGGGTCAGGCACAGAGGGCAGCAGCTGCTGCTGAGAAGAGCCATGAAGCAGGAGCCACTGCTTAATCCTGCTCTTCTGCCAGCACCAGCAGCGCTAGCCCGCTCTTACCTGTCCCTTCTGCTTCTCTTTCCTCTCCTCATCCCCAGCACAAACCACCGAGCCCTGGCCTATCACCCCTGGGACAGCAAGCAAGAGCCCTAAATCACAGCATTAGAACGCCAGGATTCAGGTACTGTCTCTCAAACCTTTTCTTTTTACCCTTTTAATTTTTTTCTCACCCCTTAGGCTTATTCTCTTCCCAACAAGCCCGCTCCAAAACCCCAAGTGGCAGTAACACAGCACTTGCCGGCCATCCCACTGATCTGTCACATCCTCTCCTTCATGCGGCATCTGCCCGTCCCAACTGCTCCCTAAGCCACTCAGGGCAGACCGACACGTAATATTAAGTTTTCATGCACTGATTAGACTATCACTTCCTAAGTCCCATAAAAATGCTGCTGCCATTAGATTTCATGTATTTATATATATAAATTACTTTGACCTTAAACAGAATGAGACAATAGAAGTAAACATGTTTTTAAACCTATTTTCCTAAATGCAGCAGTGTTGGTTTTCCAAATTACCTTCCTTTTTCTGTTCTGATCAGCCTTTCCCCATTTTCCCACAAATGTAATCTTACCCTCGAGTTCAAGTGGCAGTGATTCATAAGATGTACAAAAAACAGGCCCCTGGAAGTGATCTTCAAGAATAGTGTTTCTGACTTCATTAATAGTCTCCTGATATTCAGGCATTAGCATTTATTTAAGTGTTCTTGTGCTAGAGGTTGCCAGAGGATGTCAGCTCTCGAGAGGGCTGGCACTGGTGCTATGGTAGGGTTATGCTAAAGCTGGCTGCTTTTTGACAATTTTTTGTCATTTCAAGCACTCCCATTACAGCGTATTAGCTAAAACCAAGCCCAGGTGGTATTTAACACTTATTAAATATTCCTTGATGAGGTACGTTTCTGTAACAGTATCATTTCAGATGATCTGTGTGTTTGCCTCCTGCCATACATTACGTATGGCACTGGGAATGCCAGCTGAACTGAAACGTGACAAGCTTTACAGGCAATTAGGAATCCTGCTCTTCTAATCAATGCAACAGCTGGGCCAAATCCATCATCAAATCATGCTCACTATTAACAGTTATATGGAAGAGACCAGCCTTGGACAGATAATCTTCCTATTCTTAATAAAATGCTTTACAAATAACCCACAAGGACAATTCAGAAGCTCGCTACGTGCCTCTCATGTTAGCTGCTCAAGCAGTCTTTCAGAAATGACACCTAGGGTTTGCCTACTGCCAATTCAGAAGTAACCCACTTGCAGAGGGATCGTGCACGTAAAGAAATGCTTTATCCTTAAGAACAAACTCAAGGTAAGCAGGACAGCGCAAAGATTCTTCTATGGCCACTAGGCTAGAAAGTAACTTCATTTCCAGAGCCTCTCCATCAGTGCTACTGGACCGAATACTCCTTTGCAATAACTAGAGAAAGACAGAAGTTGTCAGGCAGTCACTTCAATTGTTTTTTATACTTGCGTGTTATAATCTAGAGGAGCATAAGGATCTAGAGCATCCAGTCTGGCCATCTCACCTTGCTGCATTGGTGACTTCTGGGTAGCTTTCTTCGGTGTCCTCAAAGTCATGATTACATGAGAGTCTCTGGTTTTATTTAAATAAATAAAAAAAGGCAAAAATCAAAACACTTGCACATCTTTGACTTGGGGGGGGGGGGGGGGGGGGGGGCGGGATAAAACCCTGAAAGGCTTAAACACACAAAACATTAACCAAAACAAAACCAAAACTAAAATGTGCTTTGGATCTCGGTATTTTGGAGAAGGGGCTGTTGGCATTTCCACACTCTGCTTCTCAAGGTAACCTGCAGGAGCTCAGCCAAGTAATATTAACAGAACCTGATCCAAAGGTTTAAACAAATGAAGCAGCATGTTTTAGACTCCGCTCCTGGCAGGCTGGCAGCGACTGGGGCTGCAAGCGTACCGCATTATGCTCATCCACAACCCGCTCCTTGGCAGCGCAGCGTTACAGGAGTGGCACTTCCCCTAAAGCTGCAACCTTCTTGTCTGATTCATATTTAGGCAATTAATTTGAGGCAATGAAATCCTTATCAAGTTTCGGTTTTACAAGCATGCCTTCCCTTTTCTCACATTTCATAGGAAACTCACATTCACACCTGGTTTTCCATGAGCATCCCACAAGCACAAATTGTTCATGTACTTCGTACCTCACATTATGAGTCTAGTCAAGGGCATGCTCTTGACAACAGGGATACAGACTGTTGCACCACACTGTTTATGTTGGTTTCAGTGCATTTAACCCAGCCAGCTTCTTAGAGCTATTAATTACTTCAATCTTTAAAGACATATTATACACACGAGACATTTATCCTGTGTCATTTCCTCCTCCTGAAATAGAGCCGCATGCCAGTGAGGCTATAGACTTCATTTTGTGTTTTCTTTGTTGGGTTGGTGGAGCGGTTACTCATTCTGAATCATTATTTCACGTTTTTCCACTGTTTTCATTACATCCCATACTGAAGTACTAGCTGGGCTAACACCAGTGACCTGCATATACCTGAATATCTCCAACAGCATTCTTCAGGTAGCTTTAATAAGTATCATTACATTTAAGGATGAAAAGGCAACATTTCATGGCAGCACTAGTAAATGAACTTCGACTCCTGCCCTGCACACCAGTGCCAAGATGTACCAAGGGAAGAAGCCTCACAAGTGAAGCCGGAGGGCCCTGCTACACACAGACTTCTGCAGCACCAAAGCAGCATCCAAAGAGCAAACAGGCTTATCTGGTACATGGACTCAAAGCGACAAACACAGTGAAATTAAAGCAACTCATTGTTATTTCAGCTTTTCCAGCGATAGCATACTGAACTATTTGAGTAGCTTCCTTTAAAAAGGCCAATTTTATTATAAGTGCTTTTACTCTGACTTTTGGCCAGCTTTGGAATCACCAATTCTCAGTCACTGGCAGGGAACAAAAAGTAACAGTGACCATGGACAAGCTCCTGCGTCCCAGCTTACCCTGTACCTTCAAGAACTAGATTAGTGGAGTCAAAAGACGGGGATGGAATTTGCACTGGTGGCAAGCACCCTACATACAGCATCCCAAATTAGGATATTGGGGATATAATTACTTAAGTTGCAGTTGGAATAAAACTAAGCTTTAGACTTAGAAGGACAAAACACAACTGATGGAGATAACATTCAAATCAACATTAGACCCTACATTTTACCTGAGGCTGCTAGATAATTTTCTTCTTTCTTTTAAATTCCTAACATCCTTCCTGCCTCTTGCATCACTCACTTTTTCAGACCTGCAACACTAATGAAAAAGCACTCACTCTAGGAAAGTATGATTTGGCCCTTGGTAAATATGGTCAAGATTAAACTATCCATTCAAATCTAGCAGCAACAAGTGAGAATCATTATCTGGCATCTGCCACGTAGTAGCCTGTGGCATCTACCGGTAGTTTTACTGTGGTCCTAGATGGAGATGTGCCCACAGAGAAAACGCATCACATAATTGGTGGCACTTCTCATCTTCCAATAGTCCTGTCTAGTACCTGCACTGAAGACTGTGGAAGAACATTGAACTGCAAAATCCCTTTCCAGAAACAAGGAACTCCCATCACTTCTCTTAACAATAAATCAGTGGTAATTTTAGAGAAGAGTTGCAAGTGTCACCTTTATATACTGAAAATGACCACACGCCAGGGTTGTGAGAAAGCACATGTCAGTATTTCCCTTTTAAGAGCTTTTCATTAGACCTTCATTTATATGTGTCTGCATATGTATAAAAACATGGGTGTCATGGCTTGGCTTTTTTTAACTGGAGTTTATGCCACAAGAATATGAACCCACCAGTTGCTCATGATGAGCTGCAGCCTGCACTAGCTTTCAAAAAAGCTTTCACATCAGCTTGCCTGGGCACAAGAAACAAAGCTATGTTTCTATGCTGCAACCCCAATTCACTGCAAAGGGGGGGCGGAAGGGAATCACTGAATATAGCTTAACGCTTTTTGTGTTATTCAGTGTCAAGTCTGGTGTAAAATTACCTCCATTCTTCCATTCTGTCTTGTCTGTTTTCAAACAGATTATATATATAGGTGAGAGATATACATCTCTGGTGATCTCTCACATATACCCCTCCTGTAGGTTTTTTCCTTCCATTTCCAGAAAGGAAGTAATTTTCTTCTGATAGGTAGAGCTGGAGGTTATGCTAGTCACTCAAAAAGGCAGCAGGTATTTTAAACAAGTTCTTTATCATTCAAAAGAAGTTGAGCTGTGATCACTGAAAAACAGGATCAAAGAGGAGGCGGCATTTGTGACTTCGCTCATTTGTTTGTTGTTTTATTTTTTTAAAGAAAAACCAAAAGTCATCTTTATTCTGTACAGCTATGCTTAAAAAGGCAAATAAAAATAGTCTTTGTTTTTCTTCAGCTTTCTCTTCCCAAAAACATTGGGAAGATGGTTAAGCACGGTGTCACAAAACCCCACTTCAGAAGAGACTAAGCAAGCGTAATAGGACTAGGCCTCACCTTTATAAAAAGGAACACCCTATATATTACATTTTTTACCTAAATAAAACATAACTTGCTCATATACATTTTGAGATATATATAGAAAGTTAGCGTGTATATCTATGGGCATAGATCCAATGAGCACACGTGCATGTGTGCACTATGGTATGTTACACTCACGCCACCCTCACAGACTTAAGGGTCACTCCTCAAACACTACGAGCAGCTAAAACGAAGACCCACATTTGCAACATCACCTTAAGGAAGCATGCAGTAGAACAACTCTGGTCATCTCCCATTCCCTCATTTTGCCACCAACAGTTACTGCCACAGGTCCACTTGTTCTAAAATATGGTCCACTCGCCAGACACGAGAAGAGCAACAAACTCTCTACCGGTTGTTTAGGTTAAACATCTCAAAGGGGAATTAGCTTACGTAAGCTCACAGGTGCTAAGAGAGCTGGACGCATTACCCAGCTGCCTCCAGAACAGGGGACTTGCAAGATGAAAGGGGCTTCCATCCAAGTGGTGCAACGCAGTATTTGGCACACTGCACACATGCAAGAGAACCGCCGCTCCTATCATCTCGATATTGAGCTCGCTTTTATTCAAACATATGCCGTCTGTCTGGCTAAGATGCAGCACGCTTCATGAATGCATCTTCTCAGCTCCCCACAGCTGAAACCCCAACAGCCTGCACTCATGACAGCCCGTGCAGAAAAGCTAAAACCCAAAGATCACCACGGTGAACCTCCCTCTGACCAGGGCAGGATGGACATTAACTGCCCAAACGTCATGCCACAAAGCCCCAAAGATTACCCAAAACCCTTCAGTGTAACAATGCAGACTCCTCACTACCAGGGCCACTTGTCTTGAAACGTGCACTGAGGAGTCTTCTCCTTCACAATTCTTTCTTCCCAATTTTCTAGATATTCCTCAAGTCCTCATTTCCCCCACTGTGCTCCAAGAACACCCAAGAGCAACTGGAGTAACTGATCCTTCATAATGAGTGCCCTGCTCTTGAAAGGAGACCCACTTTGGTCATGCTGCAGCTCTTCCTTTTCTTGTTTGGTTTTGGTTTTAATTAAAAAGCAGTATATAGACAGGTAAGCACAGCTTTATTAGAATTCACTTCTTGATGGAAGAGTTCCATTAGTTAAAAAACTCCTTCTTTTAAGGACAATTCCAACTTCTCATGAAACAAATATTGCATAGCGTGCACAGGTTTTCTACTAATTTCTAGGCATATAATAATTTCATTTGATAAGGCCTATTCAATTTTAACAATAATTAATAGATATACTTCAAGTTTCATATATCCCAGACCTTCCATCTCACCAGAAGGACAACTTCAAAACTGTTACTTTCTTTTAGGTGAAGGGGCTAACTTCCATGAGCATCCTGTTTCACAAACTATAGGAAACCTCCCTTAGCACCAGGAAAAAGGGTCAGCGTTGCCACTCATTAAGCAGCAAGTCCAGCTTACTGTTCAGATGACACTCACAGCGGTCTATCGAGGGGTCATAGATTTGAGGTATCTCTGCAAATTAAGAATTTGGTGGCTAGCAGGAAGGACTGCAGGCACACAGGAAGCAATCCTCTGACGGGTTGAGCCCTCGCTAAGAACGGAAGGTTCCCACCGAATGGCACAGGGGAGAAGGGAAGCAACACCGCTGCCCTGTGGAGTAGAACGGACAGATGAGAAAGCCGGGGGCGTATATTTATCTATCCAATCTTATCTTTACTTGGGAAGTTCTTGTACCCAAGTCTGTTGTTGATTTTTGATACAGGCTTATGCGAGCATTATATAAATGATAAATATAAAAGAGGGGATAGGTTTTATCAGTTGTGTACTACAATTTCTTAGAACAAAAATTTAGAATATGACCTTTCATTTACCCCACTAAACAAACAGATAAAACATAGAACTTGGCTTCCCCCCCCGCTCTTCATGGAAGCCAGTCTTACATTTCCACAACACCTTACACACTAAAATCTCAAATTCCTCTACAAACTCCAAGCCTTATCAATCTTGCAGAAAAGCCTCCTACAGACAGGAACCTGGCCAGAGAGATACTACACCTCTTGAAAAAAAGATGAAGTCTTAAGAATTAAATATCCAAACTCTGTGCCTCTTCCAATTACTTTTTTGTAGCTGGACAGAACATCATCTGGTTCGAAGGACTGGCCTAGAACCTTACAGTCTGTTCTGTAGAGAGGTGTTGATTTCTACAAGCCAAGGTTTTCATCACCAGTACTCATCATCCCACAAACACGAAGACAGGAACACACAGACTTTTGGTGGAGTTCTTGGTGATTCACCACCACATACATACTTTCCACTCAGAAATGTCTGTTGGTGGGGCTCTTGTGACTCACCTCCAAAGCACTTTCTTCCTCATCATCGTGGTCCCTTGGTGGAGTGTTGGTGACTCATTAATGCACAGCCAGTCACATTAACTCAAGCGGTTTGCCAGATGACTACTGTGACTTCTGCTTGCCGAGTAACTTAAGAGTGTTCTTCCACACCAGTTTGTATCTCTAGTAGGTGAGCTCTGAAGACAGAGCTGTTCCCATGAGCCTGTTCCTTCCTAGTTTTGCCTTGTCCTGCTATTTCTGAGGGCCAACGGAACACCTTTCCCTGGTATTTAATCCCTCGTTTTCCACATGGTCAGGTAACTAACCAAAGGAACACTTCAGAAGACTAACAGCACTAAGAAGCCACTTCCAAACAGCTCATGAGGGTGAATCCCAGCACTAGGAACAGAACATCTTAGCTATAGCATTACAAAGTTAATGATATTAACCACAAGTCCAGCAGTACACACGCTGTGCTAACTAGAGACTTATACCTAGCAGAAATTATTCTTATTTGTCTACTAGGAAATAACTATTGTTAAATAACAAAAAGAAATTTTAAATCAGAGCCCAGATTTTTTTTTATTTATAGAGAAAACCAATCCACCACCTGAAACAAGCCAACCCACACACACAGCACCCCCCAGAAAGTTCTGCAAAAATGTGTCCTGGAAGAAAAGCAGAAGTAACTCTGAAGAGGCAGAAGCACAGGTCATACATATAGAGTACTTAATGTTCAAATGCAGAACATGGTCCCCATATATTATCCCATATATAATTGCATATAACAGTAATTATGCTGTTTGTAACTAATACTGCAGTTGGTATGGAAGATGTCCCTCCCCACCCCCAAGATCCAGGACTCGTGATTGCACATATTTTGGTCAAACAATTGAAAATCTAAAACGTACTGAAAACACCAGACTGGAAAAGAAATAGGCCTGTAGACACAGTTACCAATATGCGCAGGAAAGATTTTCAGGACTCCAAATCATTAGCAGAGATCACTTCCCCCCGTTTCCACTTGCAACAAGCTTTTCCCCTCATCCTGTGTTTCCACATGGCCTTTGTATAAAATAAGTAATTTAAACACACAGGCATTAGTTATTTAAGTCCTTTAAAAAAAAATGCTCTTGCTTATGAATATCCATGGCATACTGTTTATTTTTATCTCAGCTGTAGAAGTGAGACTATAGATCAAACCTCCAACACCCTGTTCGACATTCTGTGGTACTCGAGGTTACAACCATCAGTCATCAGCGCTCTTGTTCCAGGCTCATTTATGCAATAGAAAGAAGCCTAAACAGGTAGCACATTCTGTGCTGCTGTCAGTGCTGAAGCCTTACAGCCCAGGTATAGATTTATTGGAAGTCTCCAAAAATAATATATAGTTATGACATATGTCTTCGGTTGTGGCCCTCCTCATGTCCTTTAGTGAGAAATTGATGTTATTTAAGTAGCTTAAGAATACAGTTCCTTTTCCATCACCTGCCAATCACTCACAGTTTAAATTCGCAATTACTTCCACACACACATATTTAAACAAACAGACCTCCTCTACAGGTGTGAACTGCTACAGTTCTCTATTAAAAACTTCCAGTTTGTTTCCAAAAAGTAGGCCAGCCTACTAAAGCAGACAAATGTATGCAGTCTGCAAAAGTGCCCAAATCTAGTATTCCACAACTTTTGGAAAGATAATTTCCAAGTAGTTCATATCTACTGTTATTTTCTGTTGTTGTTATTAACTAGTACTAACTTATTTTCTCATTAAGTCTGTACCTACATATTCAAAATCACTGACCTACAAAGAAAAGGGGTAGAGCAATAGCAAAATATTTATGCTGTAAATTAGGCATGTAGGAAGGGAGGGCATTTGTGTGTGGTTTTGTACATTTTGTGCGTGGTGATCATGGTGGCTTCTACAGTGCAAAGCCTCTGCAGATTAGCATCCCTTCATGCTCTTCGCTATTCACTAGAACCAACCATTACACCCTGGAGGGTGGCTGCAGACACTAGAAGGGTTGTCAGCAGTATGGCCGCAAAGGTAGACAACCACAGTTTAAAAAAAACAAACACCTCACCCACCCCTCTACCTACAATAGGCTGCAACTGGAACAACAGGCAAAAATAAATATTCCATAAGAAATATAGAGCAAGAACCTGTAAGGCCCACTGCCTCCAAAAAAAGATCACAGCCACCATCACTGTGCACACCCTCTGACTCAAGCTGGGATATAACGGAAAAGGATGAATACAACCAGCACCCACCTAAAGCGTAATAAGGAAGCAAGCTATGAATTCTTGATCAGTTACCCAAACCTCACCAGGATGTGAGTCCATAGCTTCCCCAAGCTCATGCCAGAGCAGATCAGGGTTTACTCATCTGTGCAACTGTAAAACCACAAGACTGTTAATCTGTCCCATACAAATACATTTTGTTTACATTTAGATCAAAGGGATAAGGCTCCAAGACACTGCATTCATACACAAAACACTGGGGACAGAGTTGGAGGCAACATGGCTTTACCCTCAAGCCTGCCAAGAGGGCTCCCTTCCACCCACCTGCAGCTAGCCAGCACCCTAACAATCCACAGCAAGGGAAAGCAGAGCCTCCGAATGCGGCAGCGAGTACTCGCAACCCACGAGTAACACCGACAGTGCACCTGAACCCCTGCCTGATCAGCAGGAGAATTGAGAGAGCCCCAGATAGGTGCAGCACTGCATATGATCAACTACAAAAAGCCTGACAGAAAAGGGACACCTTCGGAACACTACAAATGTGTCCCTGGATGGTCCTAAGCACACTGTACTTGATTTCCATTTATTCTGGTGCCAGACAGGTACAGAAAAAACCTGTAACACCTGCATACTTACAGAAAAAGCTTGCAGCCATGACTACACACTGCAGCACATGCACATCCCACAAAGGAAGTCCAAGATCATTCAGCATCTGTTTTTCCTTTTCTTTCCCTGCTACCAAATCACTCAACTTCCACAGTCATACCTCACCTATGAAACCTAGTAAATTCTAACTAACATTTAAAAATTAAGTTCCTAATTATTGCTTCTGCAACTTTTACGAGATTACATTCTGAAAACAAAAATGGGACACAAATAAGAACATATTCAAGGATAGATAAACTATTTTCATGTGTTAATCAAATGCAGCTAAATAGTCTTACTGGCAATTTATTGTGTATAAATTAGGAAAAAGCCAGAATTGAGTAGAACTGTAAACACAATTACAAAAGCTTGAACAGTTACAGTATAAAATGCAGTTGTATACTTCTTAAATGCTCCCCTTTAATAGAATGTTTACTGTTTTACTCAAGAGCTTTATTCCATTTCTATTTACTTATTTCTTCATGTTTTGTACCTAGAGAAGCATTTTGGGCAGAATTCCTTAGCCTGAATTAGACAGGAACCTCGCGAAGCAGATGAGAATTTACCATTCAGTACATGCAGAACCAGGCTATACATGCACCACAAAAAGAAAAAGCAGCCCCATATCACCCATTACTTTGTTTTCATAGCTTGACCCAGCATATCTTTTGTTATGACAGCTGCAAAAATCACCCCATTACTCAGCCCTCTTCTCCCGGCTCAGCATTACATGCCTGTTGGCCTTTCGCACACATCCATTCACGCGTGCCCGGCTACACTGGCAGACTCCGACGATCCACATTAGCCCTGCTGCGACTCTGTGTTTTCCTCCCCTCCCCCGGGATCAGGCTCACACCAGCCTGTCGCTTCCCTCCTCAGGATTACCAGCACTCGCCTGCATCCTCAATGTCACCCTTGTTTCAGCTACAGCACTTCCAACTTCTTCATCCCATCTGGCCCGTGTCACTAAAAACTCCCTTCTCTTGCAGGAGCCCAAGTCCGGGGCTGATCATGCTCCTCTTCTTATCCATCCATACGTGGTCTTCATCCAGGTTGTTCCTCCTGCCACTGCCTTCAGCCATCGGGTACTTTGAGTCATTAAAAGAACTGGCAGCAGCACCTGATGCACCCTTTCAGGACAGGGCAACCAGTGGTAGTGTTATCTCGTCTGAATGTGGGATTTAGCAACAGAAGAAATGAAATTATTTCAAAAGGTGGAAGGATAAAATAGGAAGGATTTTAGAAAGAAACAGAGTAATTTATAAAGGGGACAAGGTAAGGAGATGAACCTTCACATAAACAGCAATTACTCCAAGAGTAACGTTGTACTAATACCACTGGGAAATGTAACTTTCAGTATGGTTTAACCTGCTTTGTAGGCAGTTACATTTATTTCCTCACAACTGCATCAGCTAACCAGGGAATTTCAGAGCCACATTTTTAAATAACTCAAAATGCCTTAGAATACTCATTAGGCAGCTGTGTAAATCCTGCCTCCTGCACTTCTTCTGATCACCCCAGCAGGAAGTGCCGCGCCGTTAGCTGACACTTCTGCCAAGCGAATGTGAAACTGTACCAGCAGCAGGCTAGTCAGCGCAAACCTCTGACTCAGTGCTCTTCCCCAGTTTCAACAGCTGCCTCAGGAACAGGGCAGAGAGGAACCAAACCAGAGGCAAAAATAACTATCTCCTTTCCCTGCTGTCACAAAAATCTGACTCAACAAAACCAGGACTTAGTCCTAAGAGATTTCGAGGGTGGTCTGGTATGCTTTGGTGCCTACAAAATTGAAATCTTCAGCGGATGCACGTATGGCTGACACCATTGTTAAGTGCGAGAACCAAGGAAGAACTCTTCCACAAACACAAACATCCACACTTAACATTTTCGCATGCAAGAATTTCATGATCCTTAAGAAAAATATTTGCAATTATGTGTACTTGAACGTTTCTCTAAAATGTGTTCTTTCCATGCCATTCGGTTTACATTTTTTTATTCTTAAGATCTGTTTGAGTTATTCCTTTGTCATTATTACACAATTTTTTGCCTCTAACATAACTTTAAAAATGTTTGAACCTCAAACCTCTCTGGTTTGAACCAGAGAAAATTTAGCTGAGTATTTACCTTTATATTGCACTGATTAAGTTCAGCCCTATTGGGCAATGTAAGCATCTGCTGCACCTCTCCTGTAAGTTTAATCTCTACTGTCAAAAGCATCTTTTTCTTGATTTTAAGAGATAGGAAGACATATAGCCATCCTTAAACTTGCCCATCTGTTGGACTTCACTTGGTGTAGTTTTCATTTCTCTAAAACATCTCCCGAAGTAAACCAAAAGTGACTCTTAAGTAATACTAAACAACAACAAAAATAATTAAGGGAAAAGATAATAGCTTAAACTAAAAAAGGCTTAAGAAGGATGGTTATGCACCACAGTCAATTATGCAGGCAAGATATACCACAGCAGCTTTGCCAACGTTCAAAGACACGCCATCTCTTCACAGTGGCACTGTGCAACCACATAACGTTTAGATAAATGGGAAAAAAGATCATTTTACTTATTGAAAGTAAGTCTTCACACATCTTTCCCAAGTTTTCTTGCTTTGTGAGCCATCTCCCAGTGTCAGATAGACCTTCAAAATACAGCTAATTCACTACCTGCTAACAGGGGCAGCTTTAAGACTTCACAATCTGTAAAGCTGACTTGGAAAGTTCTCACTTCCCTCTAAGCAATTTGTACTTAAAAAGCAAAACTTAGTAGACAAGTTACATATTCCTACAGCATTCAAAAACCTAGATGCGGAAGCAGAGACTCAAGTGAGCCTGCAGGCTGAGAGGGCTGCATATCACAATTGACACGAGCTTAGAACACAGCGACAGCGTAAGTCATTGTGTCTTAACAGCAATCGCAGACAAGGCAGCTTTTCCCGTCCCCCTCCCTCAATGTTCACCAACTGCACTTCACTCCTGTTGCTAGCTACGACAAGTACAGAATGTGCACGTGGTCCAGAGCCAAGGAACATCCTTCTAGGATCCTGCAGGGAAGCCGTAAGCCTGGGTTTGAGATCATGACAAGATAAGTAACAGGAATAACACCACAGTTCGTTTACTAGACATTATCGGTCAAATTCCTATATAAAGCTGTCAAAAAGCCCAATTAAGATGCTAAAGAAAGGAATAGTGAACAGTACCAGTAAGATCATACTCCACAGACCTCAGGTTTTTTTGATCTTGCTTGCAAAAGGGTATACTTCTATATCTCTGGAAAGCCAGAAAGAGGCTACCCTTCATAGCCAGTTAACAGAGTAAAATGACAATATTTAACATATTTTGAAGAACTTCGTTCGGAATTTTGACAACAGCTCCCTCAGAAAGGAGGAGTTAAAAGACCTAGTTGGAAAAAACCTAAATATAAGACCAACACAATGACAATGATAGTGTCAGAGTTTTTTTGATTCTATTTCAAAACCAGGAATATAAAGTATGATCAGTAAACCATACAATCCAGGCTTATCTTGGATCACCAAACACAGTCCCAAAGAGATGACATTTTTTGGCTACGGCTTAGATGACCAAACTTCCTTGTGTTTCTGCGTTATAGCTGCACCTACATCCTGAAAGTCTTTTACATTGAGACCGCACTCTCCCAGGTATGGGTCCAAGCTGGTTTCCTCTCATCCGTGCTGGACCACGTGGGATCATTACAGCAGGCGGCACACCTCATTTCAGCAGTGCCAGCTGTCACATGGGCAGCATTACAGGAGACCTCACCGAGCTCGACATGGCTATGGTAGAGCCCGTGGCTCAACACACTGCTTCCACAGAGGGGGTCAAAACAAAGACGCCCTGCCTGTACCTTTAGGCTTCTGATTGTCAAGATATTCCTGCAGGAGTAGAAGTTTCCTGCGATGCTGAATGATGGTCACTAGCAGCCTGGTCAAAACATGCTTACTGTCTTGAACCAGATGCATGTTGAGGTGGTTGTGTTTTCAACAAACTGAAGACCAGTCCAGGCACTCAGACCTCAGATCTCTTGTTTTCAATATAACTGTGTGGTCTCAGAGCTCCACTCATTTCAAGGAGCCCCTTCTCTCATTAAGTCAGAAGGGGGGGAACCCAGCCAAATGTCTCAAGACAAGCTCTCAGTTTGACCATATTCAGCTACTTAGTAGTACCACCTCCTCTAATTAAGATTGCATTTTCCTCCCACTTACTTAAGCAACTTCAGTTTCCCATTGCACTACCATCTCAGCCTGACTGAATGCAGAAAAACCCGCTCAACGTTTCTCAGCAGAGATGGTTTGAGTTCCAGAGTGCCACAACTTACCACTGCCACAGACTTGGTATGGTTTTTGCACGACTCAATAAATGAGCTATTAGAGATAACAACGGTAATTTAAAAGCTGGCAAGATCTCGCACAATAACAAATGAAACAATGATATGCCATTATTGTGTCCCACTAAAACCAGTGCTAAAAGCTGTAACTGTTCATCCATGACAGCACATTGTGCTGTGAAAGATCTCAATGGAAAAACATTTTTTTGCTATTTCATATACGCATAGACTTTGTTATGTGGGGATACAGATGTTAGAAGCACCAGTATTTTATCTTTCGGTCCCCACAGAGCAGCAGATGCCACCACACCAGACATGACTATGGGAAATGGCAGAGGAACTGCATGAGTCAGCTGCTTCGGGTGCGTAGGTATGCTGAATAGCCCAATTTCTAGAGGCTCAAGACACTTGCAGATCCGCAGTTAAAGCCTTAGTTTCCATGCTCGGAGCCTTAAGTGGACTTAGGAATACTTCTGCGATCTGTTTCACTCAGAAAAAGTACTCAAGACTATTAAGGTGTATATCTCATCTGTGTATTTTTACATCCTTCTGCAGCTGCAGCATCTGCCTCCACATGGTGACCCAAGAATTTCCATATAGTGAGACTCTACAAGGCAGGTTTTGTAACTGCCACTCTTTCTCACTTAGGATTTTTCCATGGCACCAGAAATTATTTTTTTTATATATATCTACCTTTCATCTCTTAGACCACAATGCTTTAAAGACTTAAAGCCTGTGCCTAAGTAAGGGTCAAGGCTTGATTTTCATTTACTCTGTACTTATTTTGTCTAAGGGATACTGGTGGTAGATTGACAGAAATAGATGGAAATCTCACATGGAAAAGTCTTTAAGTTACACAGCTCTCCAACGTAGCAGTTGCCAGAAAGTGTGATATTTGAATCAAAAGGCATACCAGACTTCCCAATTACCTTACTTTGAAGTAAAAGCAAGTAAGGCATTGACATTTATGATTAACAGAGGGGGAAAAAAGATGGTGTGATGTTTGTACTTCGGTGTGGGGTCACAGCTGTGCCAAGCTTATCTGCTTCTATTAAAACTCCAATCATCTAGTAATGCTGAGGTAGCTGCAAGTAGAAGCATCAATGCACTCTCTGGCATCATACAGAGTTCTCTTTCCTTCACATACTATATTTTTACCTTTTCCTAAAGCTTGAAGAAAATCCAAACAGTTTTCCTCATCCTTTTGTCTTGGAATTTACCTATGTTGTTTGTATTTAGGAAGCCCTTTCTTCAAAAGCAAACTAAAGAGAAGTACAAGGCCTTGTACTGCTGCCCTTTCCAAGGCTATGGAAGTGTCATTCAAAAAGCTGCGCTTCCAAGAGACATACAATGACTGCATCATTTCAGCTTCCATTTTTACAGAGTAAACTTCTGGTTCCTGTGGTGGACTTTATCATTTCATTACCCATAATATTGGTTTTCCTTTAGTATCCCAGGCCTGCCTTAAAAAGTGGAACTTCCACAGCCATCCACTAGCCTTCAAATGCTCTAAAGAAACAATGGCAAAGTATGTAAAGAACTGTTTTTCTAACACCAGAGAGAAGTACTTTGACTTTGGACAGAATGCAACGTTCCCACTAAAGTCAGTGAAAGAAGTGTTTGGATGATAAACCAAGACCCATAGTGACATACCACAATCTTTTCCTATTTACACTGGATAAAGAGAGGGCACTGGACACTGACCAAGCCAATGTAAAAGGAGTTCTTTTTCTAGCAACAAGCTTCCTACAGCCTATCCACGTCTCCCACCCTCTTTACTGCAATTAATCATCCTGAATGATGTGGTACCTGCTGGGTTTTTTCCCCTGTCTGCTCCTCAACTTTCACGACAAACTCCTCTAATGAAAACACTCCACCCCATAAAAGCTCATAGCCGCTATGCTTCATTCCTTCTCTCCAAGTTTAGATCTCTTCCTTACACTGGCAGTAAGAAGAAAACCTGCTGAACTTCTCGGTATATTGCAGTTTATCTTTCTATGAAGCAGGCCTGTGACTAATATTATTTCTGATACCGTTGGGTTATTGTCGGGCCATTCCTTGTGCCCATTCAGTACCCTGCTTCCCCCTTCCAAGACCAGAGCATTCCCTACCCTCCCACACAACCGCTGTATCCCTCCATTTCCAGGGACATGAGACACGCACATTCTTTGCCTGGGCGAGCTCCATACCCCGTTGCTAAACATACCCTGCAACCCCCTGGATGTCAGCTTTCCACAGGCAGCGTTTTGCTGTTCTCTCCCGTCTTGAGCACAGTGGTGCAATACACACATTAAGAGCGGGCCACAGGAAGAGTAAAGAAATGTGATTTTCACTTGTGCAATTGGACAAAGGAGGCCTCCAGGGAAGCTGAGGGGGCAGAGTTTATGGGATACAAAGAGGATGAGAACTAGATACAGGGCTGGAAAAGTGAAAGAAGTTTCATAGGCTCTTACGTGGTCTGAGATGTCTCATCTTTTTACTCTCCAAAACTCAGCCTTCCACCAAGACACAGCACTGGCTTGTTTTCTAGGTTCATTCACAACCCTCAGAAATTATATATGTGCATTTATGCTTGAGATTATTTTGATTTTGAGCTTCCTGCCAAATTTCATTTTGGGTAAACACCTTTTGAGTACCTGAAGCCAGGTTTACATTTAATATAATATTCTTTACTCCTCTTTCTTTCCTGGAGTGCTTCCATGTGCTCTTACACAGCTGCTACACTCCACTTCACTGATGACTGATGTTTTTCACACCCATACACATTTCCCCCCTCCCTGAGATCTGTTGTCATCCAGCTCTAACTTCCTATTCTATGTAACACTGGAATTTTAGCAACTGCTGTTGCGCATTACACATTGAGGTTTTTATCTATATTTTACAGTGATCCTAGAACAACTGATTAAACATGTACTGTTCGACATTCCTTAGCATGGATTCTCTCAAACTAAAAGAAAGGAATAAAAATATAGCTGCTCAAAATTTTAGGCAGCTCTCCTAAACTTGCAGGACACATTTTCTTGTTTCAGTAAGAAAGCTCTTTAAAGGAAAATAACAAAACCCAGCAAGTTATCAGAGCTCAATATTACATCTAAAAAAATCCCAGCAATATTAAATCAAGAAAAAGATATTCCAGCATCATATAATCCTCCATTACCCTCCAGGATCTGTATGTATCTAAAAATTAAAGGGAGTTACAGTGTTCCTGGTCCTACAGAATGCCAGTCCCTGTAAGGCATATTTAGTACTTCTGGTTGTGGTTTGGTGGGTGGTTTTTCTATTTTTTTTTCCCCTTCCGTCTTTAATTATTCATCTCAGTGGAAAATTTCAGTTAGTGGAAGATTCACTTTAAAAAGAAGATCCATCTCTGGAAACAGACTATTCAGGGGATCACAAAATCCCTGGCATGCCTAGGTTTTTAAACTCATTAACCTCCTTACAACTGTTATCAGGGGACTTCCAATACTTCAGCACTAAACAGCTAGCGCTTTCAAAGGCAGGAATGTCACCCATGACAGCGACTGGCTTTGGACCTGGAGTGCTGGAGAGCTGCCAGCTCTGGCCAAGGATTTGCTGAGTTTACCTTGAATTCTTGGACTGCATTCTAAATCCCTGTTACTTGGATTTCAGGACCTTGGCACTGGCCCATCTGTATCCCTAACAGTAATAAATTATGCAGTTAAGAATTTCATACTGATTTAAGAACCTGAACTGACAGTGGCTTAAAACAAACCAAGAGTTCTCAGAACATCACAGAAGAGTGTTTCAGTCCCAAGCATATAAATATTACTTAACTGCAAGTTCATATTTGATTTGACTACTTGCTAGATGCATTCAAATAAATGAACAAGATAACACTTCTGAACCTACAGAAGGTTATTCCCCTCCAGGAACAAGGGGGAAGCCTCTATTAACCTCTACCACCTCCAGTTCCCAGGAGAGACCTTCAGCCTGCCCACCCAGCACAGAGGGTCCTCTGCAGGACCCTCCTACCAAAGCCTGCAGAGAGCTGAACTTAAACTCAAGAACTGTTGGGGAAATTATTGTTAAAATAGCGAGACATTTTAAGCCTGTATTATAATAAGACCTCCTACCAAAGCGTCAGGAGGACCCCTACTGAGTAAAGATAGAAGAAATAAAGAAATAATATTAGAAACCCTACAACTCTTTAGACAAAGTAATAAATAGGCTCCAAAGAAGATGCACCCCAGGCTAAACGGATCTCCATAACCATACACTACAGTCCTGCAGGCAGATATCACTTCATTCCAATTCCTGTACAACACATTCATTATCTGGAACTTACTAGTTACCCCCAGGGTCCCAACATCAAGAACACCAGAGGGACCCATACACAAACTCGTGCTGGCACGAAGCACCATACCATCATGTATTACCTGCAGAACGCACCAGCTCTGTGTGACATTCATTCAAAATAATCCGAAGGACAACATACTACAAGAAGGCATTTGTACAAAGCCACAGAATTGCTGCTCTCTGCAGAAGGAATGGGGCGCAGGGCAGAGATAGGAAAAGGGTGAGTCACCTGATTGATGTTTGGCTGCACAGACAGTGGGGACTAAGTTTATGATGACATAAGTACTTCACTGGACTTGGCTGTCCATTTACCAGTGACATTTGTCTAAACCTCTCACACGAAGACCCCAACTAAGAGAGCGCTAGGTTCTGTGGAAAAAGGCTTCAGAGTATCCAAGATTAAAAGTCACTCCAGGTAGCGCTACCAAAAGTCATGTTTTTCCGTTACACCTATGTGGATATTGCATAAAATTTCACTCCGGACTGATAGAAATAGCAGTTGCCGAGAAGCACTTACCAAGTATCATTAGTGGGCTACGGTAACATGTGATTAAATAGGAGGTTTTGGAAATTAAATTGTTGGATTTGAAATAACCAAAACCCATTTGTTGATAACCTCTAAAATCAATTTCTACCAGCAACTGCATTAAGAGACAGCATTAGATTTTATCTCTTTGCTGCTACTATCACTGTGTAAAGTTATAAAAGTTTGGTTAGGCTCAGTATTTTTACCACTAAAGGATGAAGTAGAAAACTTCTGTTTTGACCATTATCTGGTCAGTGAGCTATATTTTAAGTACCTACACAATGAGTGTTTACCTCTTAAGTTCTATAGTAACAGACTTTCTTCCAAACAGGATAAAAGGATCACATTGTAGAGCACCAAAGCAACCAGAAAGCCATCTGGATAAATTAAGCAGTTAAGGTGTAATTTCTCACTGGCACTGAGCACTCGCAGCTCCATCCAAAGTCAGACTGCAGGCATCTCAGCACTCTTAGAAGCCCAAGACTTCAGAGCCCCTTACACATGGGGGGCACTGCCAGTCACTGCTACACCCATCAACTAGTACCAACCTGGACCCTTCCTCCCTGGCCTACATCTATTTCTGGTCTAGCTCAGCTCAGACCAAGATGCTCTGGGAAGAACTCACGAGGCTTATAAAGAGGGCAACAGAGGAAGAAACCAAGCTATTAAATTTTCTTGGGGGCAAAACAACCTGAAAGTACATACCTTAGACTGCTGCATTCTACTGCAATTTAACGTACTACGTGTTTCCAACTCAAGGAGAATCCAGGTTTTGAGTAACTTTGAGCACTGGTGTGTCACATACATTGCAATTAACTGTTTCAGCCCTCTTTTGCTAATTAGTATAGCCCGGGATACCACCGATCTATTTCTTATGTATATGTACATAAGCAGCATCAAACCTTCTCTGACTTACGGTCATCAGTCTTGCCAAAATCCTGCCACTACCCAGAACTGAATTACTCTCAATACAGCAACATGCCTCCACATTCTCATGTTCACCTCTGGGGGGGAAAATAAAAACCCCGACAATTTCCAAACATGGAATGATAGTCTCCATGTAATTTATTGCCATGAATACCTCATTCTGTATTGAGAGCACGAACTTCAGATGAGATGAAAGAAAGCAGCATTAAAAAGCTAAGTCCAAAAATATTGCACTGAAGAATTAAGTGAACTCTACAACACAACAGGTACAGTGATAAAAAAAGAACAGCGTAGCAATGGCCTAAAAAGGCATGAACGCACCGAGCACTTGCAAAAAAAAATTAATATTCAACATTTTCTTCTCACAGACCAGCTACTTGTATGATGTGTATTGCTCTCATCTTGCCACTTCTTTCATTCATTCCAGTCTTGAAAAGCTGTGTTAAATTTCCCAAGGGCTCCTCATTCACTAAGTATGCTTGTTACAGCGTACTTGCGTGTCTCTGCTATAATAGCTATCTCAAATAAACCGCATACAATTCTTAACAAACCTACAGTTACATGAAAACAGAAGAATTATTAAAAGCCAATGCAACCTATTAAATGACTGACCAGAAGCTTTTATAGTCACTTTACTACTAAGTCCTTCCTTATCGACATCTAATCAATTGATTTGAAGGGGTTTGGAGAATTTATATCTTCACAAGCGAGAACTGATTTAATTGCCTAGTCTTGTATGCTTCCCACAATCCAGTAGAGCCCAAACTCGAGCATAACACTTACTCTGATAGACCAGCACATTGTAAAAACACCCAACTTCAGTGTTCATAAAAGATTTGGTCACATTTTACATATATTTTGTTAATATATAAATATGTATTTTACACATACTTATACTGCTGTACCCTAGGAAGGGAGATATTCAGAGGACACATCTGGGCAGAGAGCAGAATTGATGTAAATATCTTCATCTTAATTCTATGCTGTACATCTACTGTGGAGAGTACTTCTGATAACCATAAAGACTTCTCAGAGTAAGATTCCTGAGAGAAGACTGTGAATCAAGCTATTAACTAGCTTTGGTTTTGACTTTACAATATGAAACAAAGTCAAATATTTATTTCCTGTCAAAAACAGAACACAGGAAAATAGTTTCAGTATCATCTTTCCCCTCCTCCAGTTAATAAAGCTCAGTTAAACTGACAGTTTTGTAAGTATTCCAACTTTGGCAGAACTATATTCTTCTGAAGGTTTATTTGTTTAAAAATGGAATTCAATCCCCTCCACTATCAAAAGACAACCAACATTTATGTAAGCACCTCAGAATCTTTCACTTGAGAGCTGGAAATTCAAGTGAGACAAATGAGACAAGCTCCTTCCAACCTTCACATGAAATGTTCTTGTCACAGTTTGGGTTGTTTTGGTTTTTTTTAAACTACAAAAAAAGGAAACTTAAGCAGCAAGAAATAAAGCACAGAGGATGCTGAAAAAATTAATGGAAGATGATGGAAATTGACTTAAAGGCAGGCAATGAGACAGATTTTTCTTGGTGTTTTATTTCTTTATTTAAACTGAAGATCTAGCTACTAAGCTCTTAAATTGACAAAAAGCTCCATAGCCTACTTCATCCACTTGTTTTAAAGCCATGCCAAAAGGCCCAGGCCCTTGCCCTGCCCTCATGAAATCCACTTCCCCCAAGAGCATACACTGCAAGTCTTTTATCAGGCACACGCTCCGTAACGCAGCCAGCGACACAGGAATCGTGTCTAACTGGTGCCATAATAAAAACGGAATGTGTGCTAAGGAGCCCTGCCAAGCCCAAACCCTGCGCTGCAAACAGACACCATCCTTTAATCTCTTCATTGCCACTTCTTTTCTCATTTAATTCACTTCTTCCCAGCATTTATATTGTTTACCTTTTGCATGCCTCCCAGATCGGGTAATACAATTCAATTTTTACAGGCATTTTTATATTCCTATTCCCAGTGATGCAATGACTACATCTGAAGTATTGCAGGAAACTTGAAGAACAAGGTAGTTTTAGCAACACAAACATCTGCATAGAGATTTTTGTATTCTTCTTACACAAACATAAATCTGGGGGCAAAACTGGGTTGGCAGAAGACCTTTCACCATTTTTAATTGGATAATAGCTCTCCAAATTTTAAACAGGTATACTACTCCTCTGAGAGAGTGACTTTGCTTCATTTTGTTTCAAACCATGGTCAACCCATTTATTTTCAAGCAAATCCATACAGGGAATTTGTTTCTTGTTTATAGGATGGATTAAATACATCTGCCTTATTGAGAATGAAAAAATATTTAGCTTTTCAGCAGGGTAACACAAACAAGCATTTCGAATTACCACATTAACCCTTTGACTTAAACAACACCACAACCCAAAGTAAATAGTCTAACACCACGATTAGCCTCCTGCTTGTGATGGGTCACAGATTACGTTACGGGTTATATAATGCACTATATGTTTATTCTGGCTCAGATTCTTTCACCTGTTCTCCCCTGGCATTGCTAGCACTACCAGATGGGTCCATTTTAGATTTAATTAATCTACCCCACCTCCTAGGATTTCCAAGAAGTAACACACTGACAAGAACCCTGGTTCTTTCCTTTCTTGGATACAGTAAAAGAATCTCGACACAGCGAGATTTTCCTTTTAAGAACAGCATACAACACTCACAAATAAATATCTGGGGAGAACACGTGTTGTTCAAAGAAGCTAAAAATAGTACAATCACCGAGCATATGTTTAACTAGATTCTAAAAGTAACATTATTCTTTAAATCCAGTGTGGATATGAGTACTGGTTTGGGTTTTCTTAATGGCAGCAAAGCAACCATATTCAAAGTGTCTGAATGTGAATATGTATGAACACCATACGTTGCATACTAAACCAGACAGATTCCCTTCTTATCAGTCTTCAGTCCCTCCACCATGTTATTTTTCTGTTCTTGCACATTCCTCACAGTACAGCTAAAACTTAAAAAAAATATTTTTGATTATTTATTCCTTTTATTCTCTGCTTATGTAAAAAAATAAATCTTCAAGAAAGGAACTTAGCAGGGCACAGCCTTTTAACCACCTGTAGTTCTTTAAAAATAGTAACTGCTCTAACAGACTCACAAACCACGTCCCCTTTGTAGATCTAGCAATGGGGTGAGTGGACGTACATTAATGAAATCATCTGCTTATCTTGCTCACGAGGTCGCTTCATACAGACTGGGGCAAACGGGTTCTTTCACAGCCCTGCTCCTCCCCAGCTTTCTCCTTACGATCTGCTTTCAGATCACAAGGTGCACGAGGCAGAGGATCACCCCTTTGTCAAAGCTGGTAATAGGATCTGGCATAACTAAGCCTGCAAAACCGTGCGGCCTCCGAATACTACAATAATAAAAATAGTTCAGATAGGCCTTTTAGGTTGCAAAGCCCCATTTTGAATACACAACGCTCCCTGCATAGAGTGGAACAGTTAAAACCATATCCTGGAGCCCTAGTAATGAGCTTTCCCACTTGCAGAAAACACCACAAAACCCACAAGTTTTTCAGCCCTCTAAATGGAACACAAACAGTGCACAAGCATTCACACGCCGTACAGGAAAGAGTTTTAGTGCAAGCATATCGGTGTGAAACATAAACCTGCTTACAATGAGCTCTGCCAGCTCTCCAAAGCCCATCCCTGTAATGGATACACTGCATCTCGCCTGATATTAAAACATTTTCATAGAGTTTTAGCTCCCACTGTCTCATAACTGCAGAAGAATTTCAGGTTTTCACCTTCAGAAGTCCGGTGACATGCTTAAAGAATGTCCACTCAAGACTACGCAACCTAATCAGAAGCCTGAGGCCAGAAGACAAGTAGAAATAACACATAATTCTGAATAATCTCCCTGTTTCTAAAAAAAAACACTTTACATCAGTGCATTTTCTACAATATCTGCACTAAATTCAACTAGTATTTTAATGTAAAATTGTTTTCAATCAATTATTTTAAGAAAAGAATTATCTAACACTTTAGCTTAATGTGATACTCTTGTAAATTATTAGAAATGAGCCCAAATACATCAAAACAAGCTGATCATGTAAAAGCAGACATCCAGGAACCAACATCAATTTAATTACAAGGGTAAGGACGCCTCTACTTCCACTAATATTAACGGCCAAAACACTGCTCTGGCCTTAAGACACATGATACATTCTGACATTAAATGAACTGCCATTTCCATCAGCTCTCAGACCACGTTCTGATTTTCCTATAACCATTAGAGCCATCCATTTTAAAAGACACGGGCATTATGTTTTTTTTTACAGGAGTTACACAGAAGCCTACATTTACATACCATTTAAAATCCAAAGAGTATTTTACAAACCAACGGAAACTACAGTCTTACAGTCACGGCTGAAAACAATCCGTTCCCAGGACCAAAACAATTTGTCCCAGGGAAGAGACAATTCCAACTGAGAAATACAGTTATGAAAAAAGCCCACATTTAAAATGGTTCCTCTGCTTCTTGTTCATAACCAGTATTTTACTAAGCTTAGAGAATATACTTCTGAGGCAGAATCTTTAGAAGTCTGTTTATATCACCAGAAGCTTTTCTAGAACTTTTACCTTTAGTGGAAGCCATCATTACCTTTCTCTCCACTTCTAATAAGCGCTTTGAAAATAAAAGCTCTGGACCAAAGTTCTCGGTGACAAGAAAAGCTCCCTGAAAACCACCCGGGCATCAAGCTCAACCACTTGTTGTCTCAGACTAGACCAAAGAGGCAACAACTGCTTTAAACAACCCGTCCCAAAGCCATTTTCTTCCCCCTCAGTCAGGCCAAGTAATAATATCTTTACCCATGCAGACTTCACACACCTGCCAAAACTCTTAGAAGAACCATATAAAAACAGTAATTTTAGAAGAGTTATCCTGAAATTGATCAATGTTTCTGCCACAGCCCAAGACCTGTGATGTTTGAAGGTAGCAAGAAGTCATCCAAAGGCAGAGTCTTACCCCCATCCTCAGCAGCCAGCCCAGCCACAGCACCCACAGCGAGCGCGCGAGACCAGGCTGAATCTTGGAGTCACAGTTACAGCATAGTAAAAGAAAGAGCTCTCTGGAGGAGCTATTGTAACAAGCTGTACATACATTGTACACTGGTTTTTAAAAAATAACTGGATAAATAAAAATAAAGCCAGAAGCTTACGAAAAAGAGCTCACCCAGGATTTCCCCCCAAAAACACAACTAGCTTTACCTTCACCAGGAGCAAGACAACTGACCACAGGAGCTCCACCCTCTCCGTACTTCAATACTTATACCCTCAAGCATAATCTAGGCCAGCTGTGGGCACTTAAGCCCATAAACAGGTGGAATAAATGAGGTGGTCCTGGAGCTCAGCTTCCTACATAGCTTCACCTGAAGGGAATCTATTTAATGATGCTGGAAAAGGCAGAGTTTACTTTCAGAAGTGCATTCCTCACCTAGCTAAAACGTTGAAGTGAACAATATCATATTCACCATAGGACATAACTAAATTAATATTTAGCATGCTAATAATGAAAGAACCTCACTTTTAGAACTTTTCAGTAGTCAACTTTTACCTATGAAATCCTTTCCAGTCAGTAAAAAAATGCCTAAAAAGAGTTATGGTGACTTGGGATCTGGAGCTCCTACCACCTGCCAGTCACAGCCTGTCCTCAACACAGCTCAGGGACCTTGCAGCGACTCTCTCCTCAGACTCTAAAGCCTGGATTTATTAGCGCTGTCAAACCATCACCTCGGGACGGTTAAGTCTGGTCTTAGAAGACTAAATCAAAAATACCGCTCCCCCAAAACACTTAACTTCATCTGACAGATTCAATTTGTTTTTTAAAAAGTGGGGGGTGATGTAACTCCGCTTCAGCAGGCATTAGGTCAGATCGGGCGTGGTTTACACCACCTTCACTTCCTACCACGTCATAAAGTTGACGTAAACACTGCGTCGTGTGACTCGGGCACCTTCACAGAAATAACCATGCCGCCAGGCGTGCTCTAAACCGAACGCAGGCTGCCCCGCCGCCGCAGGAGCGCCCCGGTGCCGCACCCCAACGCGCACAATGACAGCCTGGATGCGCCGCAATGCCACCCCTCGCCCTCCACCACGCACCCCCTCAGTCAGCTCGCCGTGGGGTGTCACCCACCTCTTAACAAGGTTCAGCAACACCCCGGCTCATCATTAGGGAAGGATTTTAACAATTAGCAACTGAGCAGGTTTGCTCTCTTAGTGCACCAGGTGCCAGGCTGGAGTCTTCTGTAGTGCCCTTGAGCTGCTGCAGGCAGAAATGCTGGCTGTCGCAAAACTGAACATTCTATTTCTCTGTATATAAAAAGCAAACAGATGAGCCTATGAAATTCTGGGTTTACTTTGTTGTTTAAAAATAAAATAAGTAAACATTTCACCCTAGAGGTTGAACTAGCTTCCACCTCTACAAATTATGAACATGCATTCTCTCATTCGACCGCTCTGTAACAGGAAAGAAAGGTCTCTAAATAATATTTCTGTAACCAACTGTAAGGATACATTATACTTTTGTACACAGCTGAAGTTAAGAGCAAGATTAAGATCTATTCGCTTTAAGCCGTGAGCATTTCTCCCTTTAAAGAACACAAACCCAAAGACAAATAATCACATGGACAGCGATAAAGGCAAAAGTTTATATACAGCTTTATTAAAGCAACTGTAGCCATAGAAATGATAACACATTCTGATCACCCCCATGGTTTCAATAAGGGAGCACGGAAAAGTTGGGGTTTTAACTTATTTTTAATTAAAGTTACTTAGTTATTTAGTTATAAAGTTATTTAATTAAAGTTATTAAATCACCTTTAGATAAATATTTGTGATTAGGGGGTGTGAATCAACATTTTGGGTAAAAGAAAACTAAAATGAGAGTATTAGATGTTAATGCAAGAGACACTGCTGCTTTGAAGAGCTTTAGAACAGCGCGTAACTTCACAGACACTGACGTACCTTCTCCTCTGTTTATATACACGGACAGGGGATTAGGTAAACCCTACTCAAGTCCATAAAATTACATGTAAAACCAACGTTACCCCCCAAAAAAATGTGTACCTGGATTTTAGCACTTATGTTTATTGACAAACACCTAAATAAGGACATGAGTTTTCAAGATCAACACTTCCTTTCTGAAACCATCTGAAATTATCACTGATTCTGAAATCAAACTCCTTATTCAGAACTTAAATGTTGGTGTCTAAAGAGATGTTCTGTGCAAGCGCTGACTTAAGTTCCCCGTATTAACCTGAGCAACTGCTGTGTGAGTTTTCTTTAAAAATTATGCATAACTTAATACCAAATATAATGCCCTCAATTAGAAATCGGAAAAATCAAGTGGGTTTTTTCCTTCTGCTCCTGGAATTGTATCTTATCGTTCAGCTGGCAACTCAAAGATACCAAGATTTTCATTACAATTTTATCACTTCAATCCTACAGGCAGAGGCAAAGCTCCACACTTTGGACAGCATTTGCCTCTCTTAGCAGTTAAAACTTTATTATCTCCTAGGGGCACATTCCAACAAAGCAACCGGAATTATTTTTGCAAATATCAAAACTGTGAAGTTTTTGGTGTTGTTTTCTTTTAGGAACAGCAGATCTATAATACGACTTCTGCTCTTCTAACTCATGAAATGACAACACCGTAACTTACACACATAAGGCAGAGTCAGGGGAGGAAAACCAGCATTTAGTCAGATGAAATTTGGTAGAGCCTTAAACCAAAAACCAGGCCCTCTCTCAAACAAAGACATCATTTCTTAAGCATACAATCCATGTAAATCCATTAAAAAAGCACAACAGACAGCAGAAAAATAACATTACAGTGGAGGGCACCAGGAAACAAGTATGTATTATTGTCGAGAGCCTTAAGCGATATGAAAATCACGTGAGTATAAAACCAGCAATCCGCTGTTTCTGCTGCTGAGGGAATCCACAGAAGCCTTTGGATATAAATGTATCAAGAATAGAAGGAAACTAACCCAAAAGGCTGGTAAAAACTTCCCACGTAACAAAATCAATTTATCAGAAGCGTCCTCGGGGAGAAATGTTTGCACCACATATGGACAGACCCTGCAATATTTCCTCCTATCTAGGCTGTTCCTGTGATTAAAAGGGAAAAAGAGGGGTTTTTTCCTTCAGTCCTTAAAACCCAAGCAGAGTTTACCAGCTTCCTTATGAGATAATATGTCTAGTACGACAAGCTAGAAAATGCAAAAACACCACACAACACCTGCCTGTCGATCAGCTACCTCGCTCTCAAGAAAGCGATGTCAAATCACTTGTAGGCAAAGGACTCACCACGATATCTGACAGCATCTGAAGTGCTCTGCACCAACCACCATCGCAGGTCAAAGCAGCCAGTAACCTGCTTCAAGTCATTTCTGGCCAGCAGAACACCCATGCGCCATCACACCGCACATGAGTTTAACAGCATTCATACTAGAAAAAAATTACAAGGTGCTTAAACAAAGAAACACTTTACTATATTTCACTTTATTATTGTAATGTTAAGGTCACCCTTTGCAAACAGTTTTGTGGTTTTTTTAAAGACGTATCTGTAATAGTGTCTCCCCTACACTTAAAAAAAAAATGAATCCAACACCAGCAGCGCTAGGGTCAATCTCATTAACAGTAGCAAATTAGAGTGAGTCGAACTTTAGTTAGACTTTTTAGTCTAACTTTTTAGTTTAACAAAAGACATAAAGACATAAAGATATAATGATATAAAACAAAAGAGATAAACCATGACATAAAAATGTAAAAGAGATAATGAAAAATTAATTAAATACAACATGACAGAAAATGCCAAATATTTAGTCATCATCTGCTTGGACAAAGGGGAACAAAAACCGTATTATAAATTTATTTCCTCAGTATTTAGAAAGCAATAAAAACGCAACACAGTAGACCTGTCTCTAACAGTTACAAGTGACAAGCCCCTCAAATTCTGGCCCAGTCGTTGTGTTGTGGTGCAGTTGTTTATGATGTCACAGTACCGCTCGACACTCTTCTGGCCCGGTGATCAGGTTTGTCTTTTTTTCTCCACTATACGCTGGCAGTTCTGATATTTAAATTAGGTAGCAAAGCTAAGGACATGCAAAGGGATTTCCAGGACGCGGGGCTGTGGCTGCAAACAGGTCTCCATCCCGCGGGTGATCCATGGGGCGAGGGACCTTTGCCAGTTCTGCTAAATGTGGACTTACTGCGGCTCTAAAATAAAAGAGCCAATATTTGCCATTGCACGTCAGCTTGCAGGAGAGATGCCATGAGGGGGTATCGTCAGTACTTCAAGCACCCAACTTCTGATTTCCAAGGGGGGCCTGGCAGCATGTGTAAGTCTTAACCCGAGTGGAAACATACCTTGTGTGATTTCTAAATATTATGTTTCTAATGTTGAAATCCCAGACATAATGGCCACGAGCCAAGTAAATACACCTCGCTACAATAAAAGAGAAAAGCTTTTAAAAGCTTACAATGTTAACATACGAATCATTTGGAGAAAAAAAAAAATCTGATTCATCTAGAACACTGTGAACATCTAGGCCTGAGTCCAAAACCATTGCAGTTATGAGGATGGCCTCCCTCTACTTCAGCAGGCTTTGGATAACGCTCTCCATTTCTGTAACTCTCGAACCGACAAATACTTGCAATACATCATCTCAAAGCAAACTGAACTCAACACATTTCAGTGGCAGCACATTCATTTAAACAGAGCCATGCATACTATATATGGGAATAAAGTGTTCCTCTCAAAGATGCAAACCCGATGTATTCTCAGGCTATAAATACCGTCGGGGTTCAAAACGAGCCTTTCCTGACCAACACATCTATGACAGCCGTGGAAGATAGGTATCTTGCTTTCCCATTTATTCGTCCAGCTGTATTACTGGTAAAAATGCTAACAAACTCCTACTGCACACCCACCTTCCCCTGTCACCCAAGACAACCTATGTGCTGTAAAAAGAGTGCTCGCACTTACGAACCGTGAGGCCTAATATCAATGCCAGCCTAGTCCTGTGATCTAACAGTGCTTTGAATTCACTGCACAGGTTGGGCAGAAGGGTCAGGCGCTGTAGTCCTGCGAGGAGCAGGGACCTGAGGGACTCGATGATCCTTATGGGTTCCTTCCAACTTGAGATGTTCTACAATTCTATGGTTCTAAGCCTTCAACCTATGAGTTGATTACAGAAACACAGCATTTTAGGATAGCTTTTTAAAGTGTAGGCCCTTTCCTTTTGTCACTGAAATGATACGTGGGGGAGAAAAATATTTTTTAACCATTAACACCCACACATAATGTTTCAGCAGTCTTCCCCTTAGAAAACCTCCACAAGCTGTATTCACCGTGTCCTTCTCCGACTTCCGATAAAGAGATAATTTTCATACATGTAAAATATGTCATTTTATGCAACATGACTACATACGTTTAATAGAACCAAAGGGATACCCCACCCCTAATTTCATCCACAGATATTTTAAGTTTACATCTCACCAGGTTCTCTGGAGCTGCTGTCCTACAACTCACGCTACTGAATGCCTCGGCTGCTGCTGAACTGATCTTGACGAGGAATTATTACCAGCCAGCCCTGAAACTCGCATGAACTTTTGTCAATCCAAGTTGGATTCCACAGAATAGCAGAGCCAGCCTCCGCAGGAACACTGACCATTGCTCTGTGTTTCACCTGCGCCTGACTAGAGATTACTTTTTAAGATCCATCCCAGGAAGGACACTCAAGGACTAAGATTCACAACCCACTTCCTTGCAATAGTGCAGGGCAGCCATGGAACATCATTGCTTTTTTAATTGTAATCATTAGATCCTGTCCCTGCAGAGGTTATAGTTAGGACTAGCGTTCTCAAAATTTTCAGCATTTCTGTCTCTGGGGCTGTAAACTGCCCTCATTCTGCATTCAGAAATCCCACCGCATCACACCTGCGTATATAGATGATATTTAAAAGCGTTTCATTCCCCATTACAGGCATTTCTTCTGTTAAGCTAAACTGGAAAAAAAAATTGTGAAATCTAATAGTTTCCAACTAGCATTTATGGATTTGCAAACGTGCAAATTCCTTCCGAGCGCCGATTTTCTACTTAAATGCATGTGTTGCAAAGCCTTGAAAAATAAGTATGATACTGCATCAAAATAACGCTTCAGTCGAGGCTGTTTGGTTTACAGCTTAAATCCTCGTCCGTACATTTTCTTTTCCACATGCATAACCAATTTTAGCACGAGTTTTTAAAATCTGAAATCCAGACAGCCGAAAGTGCCATCTTTTTCACGGCGCGGAAAACAGCAGCAGACACCTCTCCATATCAGTGCCTTTTTCACTTGCAGAAACACCATCTGCAACGAGCTGGGAGCAGCTTTTCTTTCAGCCCTTGACCTCTCCACCACGTCCACCTCTCAATTGGCAACTTGGCTGGTGGGACGCTGACGGCGTAACTCCGCGCAGACCACCTGATAGCCATGAGACGGGAACGATTCAGTGCCTCGAGCCAGGCTGCACATGTGACTGACGAGCAACATGCATCGCAGTCCGCTGCTAATCCCTTGAGCCTTCCAGTTGTTCAGATGCTTCTGCTCGGTACATCTTCGAGAGAGTCAAGGTGAGGTTTCCACATACGGATTTAAATGACGGGATCTCCTGCGTTATGTGTCCACGTGTGCCTTCTAATACTCCCCTGCTCTTCTCAATACGTAGCGCCTTGGTTTGAGGTTGTTTCTTTACTTGGAGAGGAGGTTTATGCAGATGTTGCCAAGAAAGCGACAAAACTAGCTCTGTGAGAGCCAGTTTAGTTGAAACACTCCTTCTTTTAGGGAGAACTGAAATTTTGCCACTTAAAAATTTTCTCAGGCCTTAAAGGTCTGGGTGAAAATTCCCAACTTCTCAAAGACGACGCCTGCAAATATTCTACTTCCAGTAAAAGTAAAATTTTTCTGTTCAGAGCAAATGGGAATGTTGATTGGTTTCTACTGACCAAAATCTAGCACTGCATATTTTATTAAACTTCGGAAATATTTAGACCAATAGGAAGGAATATTATTACGGCTTGCAATTTCAGGACAGCATCTGCCATCCATAATCATAATGTAATTTCATTTTATACATATAGAAGTCCTAGGTTGGGGCGGGGAGAAAGCTCTTCAAAACACTGAAATCGTTCCAAGGGGAGCAGAGCGACAGAGACACGTCCCACCTGGAAGAGCCCTGAAGGCATGAGGTACATAAGGGGTGCCACCCTTCGGGGAACCAAGGAGCAGTGACACAGAGCCAGGGTTTGAAGATCACCCTCTTCAATAGGGTATTTCAGGAGCCAACTGTGCCCCAGACTTGAGCTTTCTCATTCCACTGAACCTCCTTCTTGTTCAAGAGTCTGTTCGAAGCACAGTATCCGATAATGGGAGTAAAAAATGCCCCTCGGGAGCACAGAAAAAGCAGTAGCAGATCCATATAATCAAAAGAACTACAGATAATACGAATTTAGCTGCTATAACTGTGTACTTCCCCATGAATATTTATTTCCTTTTTGTGTGATTCCCAGAAACAAGAGCAACTAATGGTGTCACGAGTCCAGCCCGCTGAATTTCAGTCTCACATTCTACTTTTCACACACGAACAGGAATGAGCTGGTCAAGGGGCAAAGAACAAAGCAAAGACAAGGTCTTTAACAGCACCTAGGCATTCCTAAAAATGTACATGTGAACACGGAGGAGAAAAACAGCGTTCGTTAAGTCTCTGCAATACAACTAGCTAATTTTGGAAGAATTACCTCTAAAACTATATACCATATTAAATCAAGGAGTACAAGGGCTTCAGTTGTAACGACCCTCATATTACGTGGAACACTGACAACACAGGTCAACAGTTACATTTTTCTTTTTGACAGGTTTTTTAAAATGTCACCTCACAAAGCGAGCATGGAGCATCAAGATCCTAAAACTTCAGCAATCGTTTGTAGCATGTGATTAATATTAATGTTCTGTTCATATACAATGACATAAATTGGATATGGAACTTTAAGGGGCAACATTTATCATTCTGTTACCAGAAGTGTTGATATTCTTGACTTACAGTGTCTTGACTTTCTTATCTCTGAGAAAAAAAAAAAACACAACTGTAGTGAAATTTCATACAACAAAGTGTTAAACTGTTTATATCACGTTCTTAAATTCCAACCTTAAATTTAATGAGTTAAGGGGGGAGGGAACCACATTCTAAATCCCTCTGTGCAGCCATTAAAAAGCGTTACATCGCTGACAAATCTGAGGAATACAATGTTGTGCATAGAATATAGCAGGGGAAGAAAAAAAAAAACCACCACCTTTTTGCGGTTCCTTGCAATAACATAAATAACATATATGGGCACGGGTGTTAGCACAGTAACTCTGTCCAGTATTCACACCCATAAGTGAACTGGTCAATATGAAGCTGCAGAAAGTAGCCAGGAGGAAGACTTCTGTCAGCCCGCTCGCCAGGACCTCGCGTTAGGCGGATGGTGAGGCGGCGTTGGCTAACCCAACGCCGCCACAGCCCGGGGAGCGGCAGAAGAGGCAGCGCAGCGAAGGCAAGGCCCTAACACGCAGAAAACGTCTCCAGTCCCGCAGCACGAGGAGCTACTTCTTGTAAAACCGCTTTTGCCGGCAGGTCCGATGTAGCCGACAGAGCATACCTACGCCCTCACATTTCTCACCAGCAGCCTCGGCAGCCGTGCCCAAGCTACCATGCAGCACAAAGCGTGAGTTCCGTAACAGCAAAGTTTAAGACGTTTCCAGTTGTTACTCCAGTTTGCCTTTAGACCCTAAATACTAGAAGTGTTTTGCAATAACTCGTTACACCTTACACACACAGAATTCCCTCCAATTCCCCGCTTTAGCACGTAAGGAATGCAGGATCGGCCCTTGAGAGTTCTTCTTAAGAGGCTTGAAAACCCTTACAAGTGGAACAAACACAATCCAAAAAGAGACATCTATCTCCCCCTACCTGCAGAGTCCTTCATCCTCCTGCCCCAGGGAACGATATTCATGGGCACAGCTACTTCAGGTCTCAAACACGAAATAAGCTCAAACCTTACAACCTGGCATAGCCACGGTATGTCAAATCATTCAGACTGGAAGTGTTGGAGCCCCTCGATGACACCTCTTATTCAGCGAGCCGATACTTTTAGCCTAAGAGGTTTCAAAGACAATCTGGATGCGCTTTGCTGTACTGGTTAAGAAATGATCTGCTTTAACTACGTCCCAACAGCGGCGTGTCAGACCGACGATACCCACCCAGACACAATGCGTAAGAAGTCTGCATACAAGTCTAACTTTTCATTCTCTCAAGGAAAGAAGCACGAGGTGACAGATAACCTGTAGGATTTTCTCTTTCGTCAAGATCCCTGATAGCCCTTGCAGATTTGTCTCATCATGTGCAGAGGAAAATGCTAAATACACACAGAAGAAACAGAAGGCAAGTCTTAATGACCCACCCAGTCTTGAAAATCACCTTTTACTGTTGTAGGAAATGGTATTTTAGGAGACACACTTATTATCACAAATTTACCCGAGCCTTGTCATCATACCTGGCTCACCCCTCGCTGAGAAAGCTCAGGTTTGGTTCTGAATGGAATAAAAAAATGCCTATAGAGAAGCGATACTGCCTGGTAGGTTTCAGAAAGCTTAAGGTTGAGTTCAAAGCTTTTATTTATTCCTTATCTCTAGCAAGTGCCTCTTCCATAGATAGGCCATGTTCACTCTAACTGTTCTACCTCCACCTGGAAGCGTGGAGGTTCACTTAGGCAATGCAAACTGGACGCCGACCTTGCTAAACCCAAACACACAAACAAACAAGTTCTCGCGCTCTAACTTTGTTTCTGGTTTCCCCTACGGGTAGATCCTTCGCGCAGCTGGGCTATGCGCTGCATCGAGGGTGTTTAGAGGGGAGGGGACAGGAGAAAGGGGAATACAGCTCACTGTACGTCAAAGCAAGCCAGCAACCTAGCAACCATATATTAAAAGGTGTGTGTGTTTTTGTGGGTGTCTGTGTGCCAGGAATAACTGAAGCAGATATTATTCCATTTGTAATCCAAAAAATGTGAAAAGGGAAGGGGAGAAACTCCAGCTGCTGGTCTATTTTGGGGTCTGTCAAAATCCACTTTCACAAATACAGAGTCTTAACACTTTCTATCCCATTTGTCTTAAGCAAAAACGAAAGTCTGGACCTGAGCAAGTTCTTAGCTTCAGTTTGACAGAGACCCTTCAAGCCAGGAGCCAACCCTAACTTCACGGACTAGGCTCTCTTGCAGCTGCTAATATGCAAAAATCAAAGGGCAGAGAGCTCGCCTCGAAGATTTCGCACTTAGACTAAATGAATACTGACCTAGTGTGTTACTTACGAATGCACTAAATATTTCTAGATACCTATGTTTAATTTACCAAACGTCAAAGATGCTTGCGGAGTGGAACTGGCTTTAAAAGGATTGACTTGAGTGAGAAGTTTACCTTTTTTTAATTCTGCCAAAGTTTCTCATCCCGTGAGGGCACCGAGGGCCTCGCCCAGCAAACAAACACTCCCACCCTGCCATCATGTGCGGTGCCGGGGGTGCGCATCAACTTCCCAACCGCACCGTCCCACCGCGCGCCCCGCCGAGGGCGAGCCGACACCGGGCGCACCTTCTGCGCCACGGGACGAAAGCAAGCGTGGGGTGGGAGGGCGAGAGGGGCACCGGGTGGGGTGGGGGGGACACGGACACACGCGTCTCAGGGCTGCACCCAGCACCTCGCCCCTCCAGCCACGCACCCCACGGGGCGGCTCCCGACAGCCCGTGGCGACCCTACGGCGAGAGCAGGCAGCGCGCTGCCATCCAACAGCAGCCCTGGGCATCTCGTCCGGTGCCACCTCGCCCAGGTGTCCGCTCCTCCTCCTCCTCCTCCCCACCACCACCGCACCAAACCACCACCGGCACCAGGAGGGGCAGGGGAGGGGGAGTTACCTTGTTTTTGACCCCGCAGTGGCAGCAGACAGTCCACAGGTACTTGAGGGTCCTCCACAGCAGGATGATAAAGAGTCCCCCAAAGAAAGTGACCATGGATGAGGCGAGGAAAGCCCACCACATGCGCTGTCCGCGGATATCGCAGGGCACCTCCATGGTCATCGGGATGATGAGCGCATCCATCTTGGGCACATTGACGGGGGAGGAGGACGAGTCTGTGTTGAGATTGTTGGCGTTGATATTGTTACTCATTCTAACGCCGCCGCCGCCGCCGCCGCCCGGGAAGGAGCCGCCGCCGCCGCCGCCGCTGCCATTTGCCATAGCTAACAGCGAGCCGGGCGCGCAGGGGCTGCCCGGAGCTCCTCCCGCCGCCAGCGCCCCCCAAAAACCCCATCACCAGCCATATTGCTGCTGCCGCTGCTGCTCGGCGGGGGGGGGGGGGGGGGGGGGGGAGGGAAAAAAAGAAAAATTAAAAAAGGAAAACGCACCAACGAATCAAAGCGAACAAACAAAACAGAGAAACAAACGGGGGAAGAAAAAAAAAAAAAAAAAAAAAGGTGAAAAAAAGCGAGCGCACAATCCCCGGGTCCCTCTCGGGAGCCGACAGGCCGGTGAATTCTGAGCGTCCTCCTCGTACGGCGAAAATAATGTTAAAAAAAAAAAAAATTGAAAATAATAATAATAAAAAGGTAGCCTCCTCCTCAGATTCCCACCCCTTCCTTCTCCCGCAGACACAGCCCCCACCCCGCCCACCACCCCCCCACCCCCCAAAAAAAAAAAAAAAAACCACCAAAAAAACCAACACCATCCACCACCACCACAAGCTGATGCCTCGGAGCGCCGCTCCAAGATACCCAGCGCTGCAACCCGGCTGCCCTCCGCGGGGGCTCCCAGCCGCCGCCGCGGATCCTCCGCGACGTGCTCGGTTATTATTGTTATTAGTCTTTAACTTGTTATTAGCGATACTCAGCCGTGTGTGTGCCTGTCCCCCCCCCCCACCCCCCCCGCGCGCGCGCACCCTCCTCCTCCTCCTCCTCCTCTTCTTCCAAGTCCAGCCCCTTCCTCTCCTCTTCCCCCCGCGGTGCCGGCACCAGCAGCCTCCTGCGGCTCCTAAGCCGTGCCCCGCCGGCCCGCCGCCGCCCGCCCTGCCGCCGCCGCCGCCGCCGCCGCCGCCGCCCTGCCCATCCTCCGGGAGCTCCCTCACGCGCCCGCTCCTCACGCGTTTCCCGCCCCTCCTTATCTGCCGCCGCGGCCCAGCCCGCGGCTCGCGGAGGGCCCCGCGGGGAGGGGGCGGCGGGGGGGGGGGGGACACACGACACACACGACGGGACGGACGGACGGACACCCAGGCGGTGTCACAGGTGGCGGCGAGGCGGTGGCCGGGGAGCTGCCGGTCCAACAAGTCCCGCTGGCGGCGGCGGCGGCGGCGGCGGGTCCATGGCGGCCGCAGCCGCGGTGGGGCGGGGGCGGGCGCGGGGTGGCGGGGGGGGGTTGCTGTGGCGGGTGTCATGACGCAGCGGATAACGCACGGCCCCGTCACGGCCCCCGCAGCCCGCGTCCGTGTGTCTGTCCCCGTGTCCCGCACCGCCTCGGCGGGGGCGAAGCCCCGGGGTTTGCGGGTGGGAGGGGAGGGGGCGCTCGGGAGGCGGCTGAGCTGCAGCAGCAGGTGCCCGGCGTGCGGGGGGGGGGGGCGGGGGAACGCGGTGAGGGAGCGGGGAATAAACACCGGGGAACCGGGCTCTGGCCGCTGAAGGCGTCCGTGGGCTTGGCTTTAATCCACGCGGGAGAAATACCGCAACCGCGACCCCGCAAATCGCTGCGAGAACATTCCTGAAATTCACCCTTTGGAAATGGCAATTTAAGTTAATATACGGGGGGGGGGGGGGGAGAAAATCTGGATAGTAGTTGCCTCCTTTCTTTTTTTATTTTCAGATCCCCCTCAAAAAGCAGAGGCATTTCCATATTTATATCGGTACAGAAACGAAAATCTCCATTTGGCGCGGTCCGCCCCGCCGGTTGTCTGCACAAAGTATTATGCAGATCCTCTTGACATCTTCTCAAGGGTAAAACCGAGCCGCCGGTGCGCGCGTGGCGTCCCCCCCCCGCCGAGCGGGGCGCCGCGCGCGTGCGGAGCCGCCGTCCCAAACTCATCGTTTCTTCACCTTTACTAGTAGCGGTGCCTGCTTCTGCATCTGCCATGGGTTGGGTTGGGTTGGGTTTCTACTTAAGTGACGGTAACGAGATTTTATGAGCTCTCCATGCTTTTTGGGGGGGTTTCTAGCCCTCTCACCTCCAGTTTTTTGTGCAAAAGCACCACCATTTGCCCAACTTCATTTGTCCAACTCCCATCTGCTCCTCTACTCTGATCCATCAAGAGGGCTTCCTTTCTTTCAAGAAGGGATTAATCGAGGCCTCTGAATAGAGACAGCATTAAACAATAACAGGGAGGTATATACAGGTGAGAAAAGGATACATTACTGTATCCCGGAGGAAAACTATCAGTTCCATAGTGCACCTGAAGCAGCCCGTTCCCAGGAGGCTGAGGGAATTAAGTGGAGGATTTCCAGACACAGAAAACAAATCAGGTTGAAAAGAAACTGCACGTGGCAGCTGCCAAGAGCAGCCCCAGCCCGTGCTGCCGCCCCCTCCCGCGTCCTTCGTGGCCAGCCCTCCCTGCCGCTGCAAAACCACCGGGGCCACAAAGCGTTGTCGTGACAGGAGCCGCACCTTGGCACCTGGGCTCAGAACCTGGCCCTGACGGTGTTTCACTCCGCGTTTCTGCGTTGGTGGTCAAGGAGAGCCCTTCTCGCCGCTGCACGCGTACCGCCGCGGCCGTCTGCCCGTCGGCAGCCAGGAGCGGAGCAAGGGCAGGAGCATCCTAACGCGGCCACGCACCGCCTGATCTCCAGAAGTGCCGGGCGCTTAGAGATGCTCTTACAGCTAATGGAAACCACAAGCCCTTTGCACCTGGGCAATGAGCAGCGGTAGCGCAGCATAGCCCAGGGAAGGCTTTTGCGTGGTGGCGTTTCTTCGGTGTTCTGCTCCGGTAGATAACAAGGGCTGGGTCTCTGAAGCCATGGATGTGGCATACGTCTTCTCTTGCTGTTGAGAGAGCCCAGAAGATTTGACAGAGGGGCTGCAGTCTGAAAGTCTTTGTTTTCTTGCTTTATGCATTCAGGAGGTACGAGTTCAAAAGCATTTCTTTGACCCTGGGTACTGCTGCAGCTGAGTGCTGCAGACACTGGTTTCGTGAGCACTCCGTGTGTGAACGGGACTATTAGCCGCTTCTAAAATAACATTCCCATAATACCGTGCCCACAATTACAAAGGATGGTCAGAAAGACTGAAGCAAACCCAGTGCACTAACGTCCATAGGCTGTACTTTAATATCATTTGCTTTGAACCCATTTACACAACGTTTACACACAGATTTGAACAGGGGTGGTAGGATGATTGTGATCACTTGTAAAAAGGCTGATTTTAAGTTCTGCCGCTCAAAAACCATTCATCAACCAACCAACGCATACATTAGGGATTCTAGATTCTAAATTTCACACTATATACCCAGGGAAAAACCTTTCAATTACCTGTATAAACAGAACTCCTCTTATTTATATAAACAGGTCTCAGTTCTACAAATATTTATGGTGAAACTGACACAGAAGGGCACACTCGTTGATGGCAGCTGGTGAGACTTGCAGTACCAGTGAAAAGTTTGCTTAATAGGAATGATCTGCTAAAGACAAAGCATAGACAAAGCATATATATAAAGACAAACCATATATAAAGTAGGTAACTTTGTATTTATACAACTGTATGTAACCAACACATAGCTAGCAATACAAATGATACTCGAATGGGTACCACTCCAGTGAAGCACCATTTGAGCTTGCTCCTTTACGGAGAAGGAGAGGCCTGCTTTCTAGTACAGGCTTTATAAAGCGGAGCTTGAAGAAGCACGCTGCAGCTGCGTGCGTCATCTACCGTGGCAACAAGTGCGTTTCGGGTTGCCTTCAGACCAAACGAGGTTTTCCAGCTCTCTTTCCTGGAGAGATCTATTCCGAGCAAACACAAAACTCGCACAGATTAATTTTCACAATAGTTTTCTATTTACTATTTCAACACGAGACCTCAAAATTTACTTATTTAACTGAATAATATTTGCAGAACGTAACAAACGCTGCGCTTGCCTGTGGTTTTCCTATCATATAGCAGAGGGCGGGACACAATCATGCCAGCTCGCCATAAATCCGGAGGGTTTGGTTCCAGAAAGCAGTATTTTAGCAGCAGGGAAAGAACTCCTCTTTATGTAAAACAGTTCCCTCTTGTGGATATTCTGTGTACAGTATCACAAAGTATTTACAATATTAATCAAATCCAGATCTTTGCAATTAAAAAACCCCTCCATTCAGCAATGATCTCAACACACAGGACAACGTTGGGGTTAGCAGTTCAATATAGGCGTAAGCCAGGACGAGCTATTGCATTTAATCAGATATAATTTATCTGCAAAATTGCTCATTAACAAGAACAAATTATTTAATGAAAGGCAAGAAACATAACAATGCTAAAGAAAGCGGCGTAACTGTACCTGTGTGAGTCAAGTATAAATCACAGTGGATTTTTTTAGTTTGCTTATATGAGAAAACCTTCTGCATATTCCAATAAAGAAAAGCATGATTAAAAAAGAAGGAAGACATAGACTGCATAAATAAAAGAGACCGTAACAGCCAAACAGTCAGGGTTTCCAAGGGTCCACGTACTCTTTGGAATGATAAATCATTTCGTTAAAACTAAAGAGTCCAAGCAAGCAAGTGGCGCAGCTTCACCGGTGACACAGTATTGCACCGGGGTTCATTTGGCATGACAGCTTAAAAAAAACCACGAATGGAGTCACAGTGTGAGATTTATATGTTCCCTAAACGATGACTACATTGTACAAAGAATATCTTTTTTCTTAAGAAATGAAATGCGAGAGGATAAACACGTACTCCCCGCTTCTGCCAAAAGGCACTTGGTTTAACTGAGTCTGGGAAAATGATAGAAAACAATTGCATGTTATTATCTTAAGTGAAATTATATATTTAAACAAAGGCTAAAAGCCTTTATATACCAATATACCAGAAACTTGTTTGCCACAACTTGTTTGTTTGATCGTTATATATAAAACCTTCCCATTTGATTAAAGGTACAGGGTAAATGTTGAGCGAGCAGCTTAAGGTTCTCAAAAGGTAAATACTTTTCCAAGGTAAAAAAAAAAAAAGCCAAAGTTGTAACCCTTAGGTATGTATTTGTTCTCTGCAACAGCAGCCCCCGGGCTGCTACGTGAACAGTCCCTCATAGGATGCGCTGTTGCTACCTCATGTGATCGTTTAACCAGCCTAAATACTATTTGTGACCAACAGCCTCCTCTACATTTTTGTTGTCCCCTTAGAACACGCTGTTGGCTTTTACGTAACATCGCTGGCTGACAAGCAAGAACTTACACACGGAAGTACAATAAAATAACAATAAAAACTGTTCACTAGTCAAGGGGCCAGGTCTGTATTCCTGAAGTCAGCGGGGCGTTTGGCCTTGACTTCAAATGATGGAGACGCAATATCAACCAGACCTTACGTATAATCACAAATTACCTCTGAGCCTCGCTCTGATACTAGTCCTCACTATTCCTACTTTGTCCTGGGTGAAGAGTGAAAAAGAATAAGTTTGTAGTGATTAGACGGGTGCGGGAAACCAAATTGTATCATGAAATAACGCTGAGAGATTTTTGGTTTAATGCAAACGGTTTGCTCTCTGAGACCCTGAGGAAGATCCTGCGCTGATGTAAAGCCCACGTAAGCGTGGCTCTGCTGTCCATGTCTTAAAGGCTCTACAGAGGAAATCTTTGCAAGAGTTGACACTAATATGCATACAAAACTTGCCCAGCTGCGTGCAACTATATATTTGCATATGACAAATGATTACCTTTAGCTTTTGTTCTTTTCACAGATTTTAGCAAAATTATTTCCAGGCATATTAATTGAAAAATCCTGTTTAGCTCATTTTGCATCTACCCAATCCCCATTCAAAGACTGAAGTACTTATTTAGCATGATAATATATTGCACCCTATAACACCTTCTTATCAAAGCACTTTGCAAATACGAATACATTCAGCTTCATCACATCTCCCTGTAACACTATACGTGAACACTATTCTTGGCAGCAAGGTTACGTAACAATTTCCTTGAATTAGTTAAAACTTTCGTATTGAGATCTATTTTGGCACTTAACCCTGGCAAAATCCTCCAGCTGGCAGGACAAAGACATATCTCAGCAGAATGCTTTAATGGGTCACTCAGTCATTCAGAGCGATCATCTCCAGGGTACTGGAACCCTTGCACTCAATCCAGCCAAATAAAATATTAAAGAAAATCCCAGGTTCATGTTAATCCATACAGTATGAACAGAAATTTAATATGAAGTAGTATTGCAAACATAGAGTATTTTCCTTGGACTTTTTTTTTAATAAGGCGATTCTTGGATATCCTCGTATTTTGTTTAATATTTAGACCTAAGCATACTTCCTTGTCCTCATTCTCCTCTCACCAAATGTCCTGAGTCACCCAGTATTTATTTGGTTAGATGCGATATTTCGTGCCAATAGAACCATTTCTTATTGGAAAATTAGTACAGTTTATGCATTAATGGAATGTTAAGAAGACATAGGTAGCATCTGGAAAAAGGTGATAGCAGGAATTACGACTTCAGAAGCAATATTACTTAAGCCATATTATATCCTCTGAGGTCTGTAAGTGCATTTAATAAATACCAGTCCACACGCTTAAAAGCACTCTCGACTCCTGCGAATTACTTGTTGTATTAATGATTTTTCCTTCCAGGCAGGGGTTTTGCCACAGGCGAGGAGGAGGAAGGTGTCGGGGGGGTGTTCTGAAGACAGAATAGTAGCAACCTACTTCTAAAACGCAGGTAGGCTAGCAAAGGAGATACAGAAATAGCAGTTAAACAATGCGTCCAAACAATACCCGAAACAAATCAAAGGTAGAAAAAGAGACCTTTAAATGTCTCTCTCAAACCATTAGTGCCCCTTTTTCTGAGCGGGCCTTGACGTCCATCCAAACCAGCCAACCCTTCACCCCAGGTAATGAGAGAACAACAGAGAAATAAGTTATGTGAAGTGGTGCGTGGAGAGCCACCCCAGAAGCAGGGTAAACATTCCCTAACTCTGCTTTGTGTTGATTTTGTTGGCTTGTATCGGATCAGGACAGCACCATCACCCTGCAAACATACCGGTGCAATGCCAGGACTTACTTCTGCACCACTTGGCAGCTCTGTTTTGTGGAAGCAGCTCTCTTTGTATAAATACTGGCCTCCTTTGGTCCTTCCAGATAGACCCAGAAACTTCTAATGGAGTAATACGGCAAATATTACAGTAGTACAGCAAAGGTTTAGGTCCTCTGCATGCCACCATCATGAAAACACAAAGCGGTGTGAGTGTGTCTCCCATACCTTTGGGCAGCTTCCAACAGCGGCGTCCACTGTGGCTGTGACTGCTAGCTCAAAGCATTCCAGAACTACAAGGTATTGCCACAGTGGTCGCAAAGACCAATACTAATATTTTTTTAATGTAGTTAATTTGGAGGACTAAATGGTTATTGTCTCATCTTTTAATATTTTGCCATTCATTTTACTTGATGTCTTGCGTACTGGAAATGCTTAGGCCAGGTAGCTTTATTTAGCTGCTCCTAGGAACCATTTGGCTTTGACTCCAGACCCAACACGACTAAACGGGAAGGGAGGGAAAAGAAGTTTCATGGTAAAGTATGATACATCTAAAGGTGCCTGGGAAATTCTCGTTTAAAGATTGCATTGGGCACTTCTAAGTCCAGCAGCCAACTTTGCCACGTGGAACTTGCAGAGAGACGCTGCTGTCAGAATCGGACCCCCTACAACGGAAGCACTGCCTGAAACTGGCCGCCAGCCTTAACGTACCGTAGGGCCCCAAAGTCTGGTGTGCAACTGAAAAAGATTACCTGGGGAGCAAAGTCAGAGTAGCAGGACTGTACTGCTGCTCTACTCCAGTTAGGCCGACGGGAATTTTCATAGAAGTCAGCTAATTGTGAAAAACAAAGGAAAATGTGAAGATGTGGGTGTACTGAAACCAGCCACTGAGGAGAACAGCTCTGAAGACTAGGTGATTTAACGTCCACCAGGTGTAAATCTGCTCGACACTGAAAAATCAGACATCAGGCACGCTAAAACCATAAAGGGGAGACCGTATGTTTACAAACAGCCACTCCATTCATTTGCGGCTTATTGTGACACTTAGGCTTTATTCTGCCCAGGATATACTCACATTTAGGGCCTTGCTGTTTAATTTTGACAATAACCTCAACACAATGTCAGGAAGAGCAGTATTTGCAATGATCTGCGTCGCTTTCTCGTCTCTCACACTCATCTGGAACTGAATAGCCGAGAACTGGAAATTTGCAACCGAAAATAAGTTAGAACAGAAATAAATCAGGGCCACTCTCATTATCAGACATCAGCCCAGACAGTAAGGTTTGAAAAGCTGAATCTCAGCATGATCAGAAGACGCTCGTTCTCATCCCAGTACGTCAGCGCGTATCCACCAAAGAGTTTTTCCGATAGGAGGGAGAGAGGAAACCCAGTTAATGTGCAATCCTGCGAAATGCCGAGCATTCCTGCTTTGATCCAGCAGAGCATTTAAACAGGTGCCTAATGTTATGCACAAGGAATCTCAGAGTCCTGTAACCAAGTCACATGTTTAAAATTAAGCATGTGTTTTCAGTCCAGGGTGACAAGGCTCAGCACCTTGCATGATTAAGTGACGAGTAGGCTGAAGAGGTTGCCTAGGAGTCATGTCCTTAATTGCTTGCTGACTTCATCAGCGCTTACATCTTACTGAGGTTGCATTCGCTAGTGTGCAACATAAAGGTGACCTTTAGTTCCAGAATGAATATAGCTGTAGGATTCCCTTCCCTCTTTGGAACTAAATGCTCCGCAATTAACAAAATAATGAAATCATAATACCCAACTTAGTCACAATTTTGGAAGGCTCAGTGGTTAACTTATATTATTTTTTGTACTCCTGATAAAAGATGAACCTCTGGAATACTATTCTAAAGACACAGTATTCTGTTTTCTCACTGATAGATCCACGTATGTCCTTTCCCAAGTCAAAGGTGCTGCTAAGGATCAAGTATATACCAGTACCCACAGAGACGTGTCAGATGTCGGAGCTCTGCTAACGCAGCCGTCTTACATGCAGTACCAAGCCTGTAGCAGGCTATAAAACACAATACCCTCAGGCCCAACTCAGACTAACTGAAGGCCACAGTGAATGGCTGTCTTAAAAAGGCTGTGTTTCCCAACAGAGCACGTGATTTTTTTTTTCCTATGCTAAATTCAGTGGAATGTTGGGATATTTAATGGCAACCAAGCAAACGAAACTCCAGCTACGACCTTCAGAGGCTGCAGCCTCTGGGTGATATAATAATGGTGGGATGAAGCTTTATTGACTGTGTGGTCTGATATGCTGCATCTCCTCATATCCATGGCTTTAATCTGATCTGTGGGCAGATGTTAATTTCTGTTTCCATAAGCTAATTGAAATTCAACCTGTGGTCAGATCTTAGAGAAGTTATTTGGGAAGAACCAGGGATTGTTTGTGTCTCATGCAAGGGGTGCAGTTTTGCCTTCGAATACGACTCGGTAGCTGCATCAGTGAAAGATATGCGTGGATATCTAATAATAATTTACATGTGCATATCTAATAATAGTTAGACACAGGCTAATTTGTAATCAGTGTAGCAATATCTTTGGGGAAAAGCATGATAAAGCATCTATTTCCATAAATGTTCACAGGCGGATATCCTGCAGATAATTTTTAATTATTAATTAACATGCAGTTTTAGGCACTGGAATACTAAATTTTATTTAAATGTGAGACATATTGATCACAAACCTTCCACCCTGTCACCATCTCGGTCTAGTCTCATTCAAAGTTTCTGACAATAAACCCTTGTGTGTTCTATTACCTAATCTCACACAGCAGGTTTTCCAAGCGTCTCCTTTCCTGGAAGGAAGTTCACTGCTACACATGTGATAATACATTATTGTTCATATAACCGCAGTATGCGAGAAACAAATATATACCATCTATCAACAACTGCGGTAGTTAAAATACTTGTAATTTTTACAGGGGTTTTTTTGCAAGCTTTATGGTAGCTGAACATGGTCTGTTTTTCATAAATTACGGCTACTGCTAAATGCGTGTTACAAAGTATTAGTTAGCATTACCAACACCTACTAAGCTTGTCGTCGAGCCTTTTTTTCCCCTCTGTATTTCCACAATGTCATATTTCAAGTGTTTTCTTTCTGTAACAAGAAGTGGGTGACCTAGAACATTTTACGCTCTATAAAGTGATGAAGCTCTATAAGCATCTATGTCTCTTAGGACCAAAACGGGTGAAATGCAGAGATGTGTCAGGTGTTTTACCACCCACAATTAAAAAGAGAACTTTTTAAAGGCTAGAGAAGCCTACAGCCATATTAAGATTCTATGTTACAGAATCATCAGTACTTCAGCGGTCTGAGTGTGGTCCCAGAGGAGCTCTAGCAGTGTGATATTAATTCTAATTTAAAAGAAGAAAAATTTGAATTTCAGGGCTGCTTATACTCAATCCCATAGACAAAACAGGCTCACTACTAACTTGCTTTCCTAGACGGAAACTCACCTTCCTTATCTAAAAAAGAAGTTCATAAAACACTTTCTCTTCTGTTTGCAGAGAGATTCAGCTATTTACAGACAGGTAATCATGAGCAAATTATATACTAACTGCCACAGAGCAATAGGCCAATGCAAGTTTGTCAAGGGCAGGTTACCATTAATATAAAAAAATACTCTTTTAATACAGAGTATTGAGGCAATACGCTTCGTTCCTTGTGCATCAGGTTAGTGCCCTCTCAGTGATGAGGGTGTGTTTGAGTCCCGGTTGGTGTCAGTGCAAGGCACGTCAGTGTGCAAGGCAAGAATCACAGAGCGATGGCTTTAACCAGTTGGGTTTTTTTATCACTATCAATAAAGTGAAAGACATAACCTAGGTTGTGTTAAACTGTCTTTTTTAAAAAGAGGGTTTCTGCTGCCTTTTTTTCCCAGATGGTACAGTAACTGCTTTCTAACACCACCAAAAACACACAGCCAGCCTTCTTCAGTGGTTTACCTTCCCTTTTGCAAAAGAATTCTTGCCTTCCAGACTCTAATAAATTCAGCACTGGCCATTTTGAAACGTGGAGTGTCATCTCTCACCTCTTCTCTGGATTAATATCAGGTTTCAGGAAACACTGAAGGCAGAGCTATTTCTTCCTTGGACAGTCAGATGAGATGTGCTTTACCTTCTTCAGCTGGCTCCAGCTTCTTCAAAACGCCCGTGTTACCTGGTTCTCGCCTGAGACTGATATTTCTGCAGCCCAGAAACATCTTTTCTTATCATCCCAGTCTAAGTATAATAACAATATCCCAGTTCTGTGGCTTGTTAAACCCTCCCAGATGAAGGATGAGATCCTGACGAACTCAAGATGCCGAGGATAAAAGGACTCATGCTGAGGATAAGCTGTATGGTAGGAGTCAGTGCTTTCCAGGGCTTCCACAATGCGAGAGAAGACAGTTCTAGACTTGGCCTTGCTAGGCGGGAATACGCTAGGCGACATCCAAATAGGGGCTCCACCATGGAGACGGAGACTGAAGGCAAAAAGGTATTCACGTCTGAGAGTAGATTTTCGAGTAGCTGGTTACAAAGGAAACGCAAGGTGCAGGTTCAATTATATCCAGATATTTTTTTACCAGTTAATGGTTTGATTATTGAAACTGGCTTCCTATTAAACTTGGATCCGTTGGATGTAGGTCAACGCACACACATTTCCTGTTATATTTTCCTCACGATGCCCAATATCTCTTGTATAATGTGTACGTGTTCTTGAAAACTAGACAGAGGCGTTTAAATCTCTTCTAAACCAGGCAGTGTAACTATTACTAGAAAGTACTACAGATGGCTGACTAATTGAGCCACGGAAAGCATTATCACACCATTTCTCAATTTAGAGCTCATTATTCATTTCAGTTCAATCTAATTTCATTACAGTTATAATTCCGTACAATATTAAAGAGAGTTTCAAATTTGCACACCTGTGTGAGGTTATTTTGCAGTCTTCCCAGCGACACCTCATTTCGAGCCAGTCCTACCGCACCACTGAAGAGTATCGTTTATTTATTACCTTTTTTTCTGAGGGTTTGGGATTGTAGCTGAGTTAGTAGAGCAGAAACCCTAAAGGCACACGCAGCCTTGGCTCCGTGACCTTGAGCAAGGCACGCGCGCTCCGTGGGTTTCATGTTTACTTCTGTGCAAGGGGTATTGTGGGGGTTAATATCTCTACCGCGCCTTTAGACCTTTAGATGAAAGACACTGTAAAAGCTCAAAGCATGACTTATTAATTATATATACACACATATCTTCCCAGTTTATGTCTCAGGTATCCAGCATGGGGGTTTGTATTTCCACAAATCTGCGGGTCTTCTCCAATGAAAAAGACCACGGCAGCTACTTATTTAAAGTTCTTTTGCACCAGATTAACCGAATGCCTGAGAGAATGATACTAGGTCACCTTCTTAAAATGGCCTGAATACCAGCAGAAGATTAAGAAATGGTGGGAGCGACTATATTTTGTTACACTGAAAGCATTACAAGCAAAGTGTATATGAGCGAAGTGACATTCAGTGACAGATTGAATTGCATTATGATAAACTAAAAATGGCAGAGAGCCTCAGTCCTTTGGAATAACAACTCTTGAAGATTTTCCATTTTGATAATCAGTTGATTGGCAGGGGGGTTACAATAAGAAAGCGGCTATGACTTTTAGTTACGAAAAAAGCCGCGTTGTGATCTGACGTAGCTCAACAATGGCATTACCATCTGCAGCTCTGGCAGTTTTCATGAAACCTGCTCATTCTTTAAAAAAAACTACCTAACCCTTAACTTTCCCAGCAGTGGCACAACAGCAGCTGTTACCGAATACTCATAATACCAGATCATACGTGATATAGGAACACGAGCTACCTTTCATCTGGCCAGGATACTTACAGTGCCACCCTATAATTAACTGGTGCTGTGACTTTATTTAAGATCGTGTGTGTCAAAATATAGTTGGAATTCCGAGGTTCTCAAGGCCTTAATGCTGTCCATTTACGCAGCTTGTCTTTCTCCTGGAGGATCGTAATGCAGAGCTCGAGTGTGTGGGTTACTTCGATAGCATTTATAGCAACATGCATCAGGGAGCAAGCAGTCTTTTGTGCCGTATTAGTGTAGGTGAACCAAGGAGAGGAACAGAAAATACCCAGGAGCAGACCAAGCAGCTTTAGTAGTAGAGAAACAAGCATGAGGCCATGCAGTCCAAAGACAGGCTGAAAAGAGAAAAGCTTCAGCGAGTTTTTACCTTTGTACGGCGGGTTCCTTTTCCATATTTTTTGGCTGGTTGCCTACATCCACAAAAATGTTTGCAGGGTCTAATCTCGAGGGTTTCTCTTGTCAAGGTTAAGCAAGTGCCAGTTTGTTGATAATGTGTCACTTAATTTAAGTGATGTGTCTAACTGATACAGCATAAGTGATATTACTGGAGTATTAAACATGAGAATTTCCACTCTATATTAAATTTCTAATATGCCTATGTTTATGTGTTTTATGGGTTTTTTAATGAAAGACGTGAATGCAATTAAATCGTCACTTAACGTGATGCAGTTTTAATATATTACAGGATCAATTTCCAGCATCATATTTCATACCAAATGGCAGCGCTTTTTTTTGGTTGTGTTTTGTTGTGTTTTGTTTTTTTTTAATTTGGCTTTTGTGAAAGAAAGGTGAGGGATGAGAACAAACTTTGTCACTAGCCAATACCAATGTAGAAAGGGAAATATTTTTTCTCCAGGCCTGGTCGCATCCAGCTGAGAAGGAAACCTACTTTGTGGGTATCCCATGAGCTCAGTCAGTCACTGGCAGCGAGAAACCAGGTCGCAGTGGTCTGCAGCGATCCTGCTGCTGGATCGTATTCTCTGATGGAGAGCGCCTGTGAGCAAAGGTGCGAATTGCATCAGCAGCAACAGCTGGGTGAAATAAGATTTAACTGCTTATTGGAACCAGATGGTGGGCTATTAGAAATAGCCTAAAGCTGCCCAGAAGGAGCAGGACAGGGCTTGAGAGATGCTGCAGCAAGCAGGAACTGAAAGCCTTATTGTACAGGCTTTGCAGGATGAACATATTGAGGCACTCATTCCTAATGTCTCCCTACCTCTATTATAAATTTTAAGGGCTGTGAGCAGAGGAGAAAGATACAAATTATAGAAACAGATGGAGAGTCAGTGAGGCATAGAAATACAGGTGCTGTATGAACAGATGGAGTGAGGGGGAAAGAAAGGAAAGGAAGAGTGCTGAGAGTCAGTGGACTCTGCCTATCTCTGAATGCACAAAATTCTGCAGGTGTGTCACAGTTCAGTCTTGGAGGGGGTTTGGAAACTCATTACATCACTTTTTTTTCCAGATAGCTCCCTCCTTCCCACTATGGACACGAGTTTCTTCCCTCCCCCGCGTGCATTAAAACAAGTTGACTTGACCTTGAATACATCTGACTGCCCCTTTTTAAAGAAGTTATCTTGTGGTAGGGCAGAACCAAATCAATATCACAAACTAATAGCCCTTATCTCCTTAATACGATGGCAATGCCTTTTTCCCAAGTCTAGACCACATTAGTTTACAGATCGATGTTAAACACAATGGCAAAGCTGGAATGCTCTGGCTTTCGATCCCAGCGCTGACAGTATCACCGTCCTAAAAGATGGTGCCAGTAGAGGTATTCAATTTGGGTAACCATCTGATAAACTTAGACTGCATTCACCAAATGTCAAATCCACCATCACCTTCCCGTCACACCGCAAAGCTCAATCTCAGTGTCTGACGTTAATCACATCAATTTCCCTTTTGTAGCAAAAGGGCAGAAGATGGCCACTATTTATCCCCAAAAGAGTTGTCTGATGACTTAGAAAACGGTGAGGTAACTCAAATTCAAAATTAGGGTACTTTTCCTCTCTACCTTTGCTCATTCAGCACGGGGAAATGTCATTATGAGTGACGGCATTCTGTAGCAGAACTAGCTCTGCGGAACCTGCAAGGTTTAGCCTAACAGGAGCCCACACCGGTAGCGGTCTGGGGTCGTGAACTAGGTTGGCTGGAAATCTTTGGATTGACAAAGAAGTTATACCCACCACGCCCAAGCTTAGGTGGGGAGGCAGCCTCTCAGCAGCAGCGGGGCGCAGGGTTAAGGCCCCCGACGTTCGTGATTAACCATTCACCTCTGCTTAAAATGCACGCGTGCTGCCATCCTGAGGGCTGGCTTTTGAAACACCCTGTTTGGCGGATTTAACATTTGTAAGCAAACACAGCATTTCCTTCCATTTGTCATTACACTTTCCTCCATTACCTTTTGGAAAACAAGGACTTAGTATTCCAGGCATTACTTGCTGGATATCATTGATCACAAAGCTCTCAGCTTCTCTATTTTTGACGAGAGTCTCTGGTTCTTTCCTGCAGCAGCACATCTATTTGAAAAATAGGATTGCTAGGAAAGAGTATTTATCATTTTTCTTATTAAATCCAGAAGTTAGAAGGGAAAAACATCTGTTAGGTCAACTAGTCCATCCTCTCTCAAGAACAAGACTTCTCCCTTTCACGCATTTTACAAGGTAAGCTTTGCAGGACACCCATACTTGGGCTTGGTTGTGGGAGGAATGGGTTCCTTTTTGAAAAATTACTTCTAGAGCTCAAAAAGAGGCATTGGAGTCTGGGTTCATAATTTCAGCCTCCATATCTTGTCCATAGCAACTCCTTCATGCAAACCCCTGACACAACCATAAACACCGACATTGAGCGATGTCAATGCTCAAGCCTCTTCTGGCATGGGATCAGAATGAACGTGAATGTACCCAATTGCAGCAAAATAGACTGGCACCCCTAAGCGGCGTCCTCAGGGGTGCCATCACACTCATTTTCTGCATGTTTTTTGGGTCGCTGTACAACCCTTTGCTTGGCCTCTGATTCTTTGATACAGTTTCATTATCTCAATTTAGTTAGCTTTAGTTATCACTGATTGACATCAGTGTTTTGTCATAAAATCAGAATGATATCACAAAGGTCTGCCAGCTGGCCGAGGAACAAAGTTGAATGATTACTGGATTTTAAAGGCAATATGCAATAGACTACCTTTGGTAGGAGATTTATGCAAGTCACGTAGCCCTACTACAATAAGATGTCTTATTAACTATTAGCTTTGGGAACACTGCGGGGTAAGGCATACATTAAGCAGATTAAAAACAAATAGGAGGTGGCAAAAGACAATAGCAGCCATTAAAGGAAGGATCACAAGATCTGTTGGACAGAGTCAACACTCTTAATGTGGAATCACTTTTGTGCAAAACTGAGCGTCTGAGCCTGCTGCGGCGATACTCGGAGCAGTAGCGAGAAGAAGACTGTCACTGACTATCTTGAGAACCAGCAAATCATTCCATGCAAGCGACCACCGGTACCGCAGAGCGCTCCTGCCCTGGAGGAGCCTTTCTAGCAAAGCGGCTGAAAGGCATTCATATACCAAGACAGTAAAATAACAGGTCCTGACAGTCTGTGCAATTATTGCAGTTGCAAAATCCCTTTCTTGCTAGGCTAACGTATCTAAAGGAATTTATTCTTTTACTTATGCAATCCATGCAAGAGCTGCAATCTTAAGTCAGACAAAAAAATTGACTTTCAATATTAACTCAATTATCAGAAAAGGTTCCTGTAGATAGGCGAAAAGAGACTTTACAATCTAACCTGTTTTGAAAAAGTATTTTGGCCTGATTCCAGATGCTTGTTCTTATATGATCCGAGACGCAAAGGGAGTAAACTCACAGGAACAAAATTCTTGAGAAATTATTTGCACTTGTGCACAAATACACATGAGAAAATGCATCCAGTCTACAGTCGCTAACATGACAGATGCACCCAAGGTCTTGCTGACATTGGCAGCCTTACAGGGGCAATCTGTATAGAAGGACAACATGTTCTTGAGCAATTCCTCCCAATGAGGTAGGCGTACAGATTAGTTCCTTTAATATCTCTGGCGTAAAGTCTTGTCTATGTCAGTCTTTTTTGCTTATGAACTAAGCACTAGCACTGCAGAACCATTGGAAGATAATACTGAATAATAAAAAATAATAATAATAATAATATAATTTGATAGCAGGTTGGTGACAGGCCCCGAAACAGATCCCTCGAATCTTCCTATCCGTATAATATAAACTTTTTTCCCCCCAACTGGAGACAACGCAGCTTAATAAAAGGCTCAGAAAAGCCTATATCATTTTACCATTTTCCATGAGCATGAAATTGCAAAGGGGAAATCATACAGACTGTGAAAAGTAGTCGAAAAACTATCATAATTCAAGCATGCCATATAAAACACTGAAACATGCATCTACTACTTTCAGGAAGGGATGTTCACTAGAAAAACTTATTTAGTCCCAGACCTACCCATTCTTTACATAATTAAACCAAGGAAATGGCGGGTTTATTTCAATAGGTAGAATTAATAATATATTGTAATACATGAAAACAAGGACAACTAAACATCCCTCATTTACTTAGGAACTGGCTGGATGCATCAAAGCTGATACCAGCAACAATGCGATCCTGCATTAAAGGAGGTGGGGCAAGTAGCCTCTTCAGTGACGCCCTGTCAGCAGCGGGAACTGTATGTCGTGACGAATAACTCCAAGAGAAAGAGCCGCGCAACGTGAAAGAAATGGCTTTCAAATATCTCCTATCCTGCTTACAGCGACAGAACGAAGCAGGTTCATGGGAACCCCTGCATACAAATTCAGGGAAAGCTGAGGCAATTTTTTCCCCTATAAAGGACTTCAAAAGCTTCCTGGGCCATGACTCACCCCCCACCCCCTTCACCCCTAGGGTTCTTACCCATGCTTGTTATCTCTGTTCTGGTGAATGGAACAATCACCCAAGAAAACAACGCCCACTTCCCTCTTCCCTTCCCCTCAAAAGCTCCTGTTAACCTTGGCAGTTCTTTATCCTAGCAATGCATAGCTGAAACCTTTCCAGGCTGAACTCTGCATTCTTCTGGCACTACACTTTTTTGGCCAAGTGAACTAATGAGGTGTGAATTACTGGCATGGAAGGTGCTGTTTCATACTTAATTGTAGTCATTTCCGTTAAAACAGGAATTTTTTTTTTTTTTTAAAGTCATTTAGTATTTCCTTTAAAGCCTCTCTCTGAGTGGGTATATCCCTGATACACAAGGATACAGGTGAGGATTTCTTCCTGGAATCTTGATTGAAAAGGTGCATTAAGCATACCTATGTAGGTAGTGTATCTAGGTATGTTATCTATTTGTGTTATTATGGGACTTGGATCTGCCAATCGGGACCAGTCTCATTGAACCGGGTGCTCTATTTTGCATCTCCTTTTCTTTTCACAAGGTTACTTAATAAAGCAAAGACCTTGAAAATAATGCTTGGTGGGCCTGATGAAGTGGAGAAAAGTCATATAGGTTTGTAACTATAACATTTTTTGTCATGTTTGTCATTGTGGTATCCAAGTCTTCCACAAACAGTTACGGTACAGGCTCTAATTTGCAGTGTTTGTAGTCATTTATATACTGACAATGAGTTTAAAATGAACCTGATACGGTAGCATTATTTTCGCTAGTGGCAATAAAAGTGACACCTGAAAAGGTAGTTCTGTTTCATCTAACCTTCTAAATAATTAATTGAATAAGGAAGAATAACCACCCCCATTGTACAGAGAACTCCGCCAGAGAGATGACGTTACATGCCCAAAGCCTCCCTGTAAGGCAAAATTAAATCCAGAAACAGGACAAATGAGCCTATGTACACCTGCAGTGCCTGCGCAATTCTACTCGAACAGAGCCTAGGGTTTACCCGCAGAAGGAAAAGCCTGGCAGGATTATGCCTGCGCAAAAACTTTCTGGAACTCAGTTCCGCCTAACAAACACGCATTGTAGCGAGGCAGAGGATCTCCTGTGCTTGGGCACCAAAACAGGATGCGGAGACCTCAGGTCAGCCTTTTCAGTTTCAAGCATCCTGTTTAGGCCTGGGAAAGTACAGCTCAGTTATGAGTGAACTGATGGGCAATTTTGGGTTTTTTTGTAATTTTACTTGCTAATAACAGTAAAGACAATGCCATCTTTCAGCAGTGTAGAGTAAAACTTGGCATTTCTTCTCATAATGTGCAGCAGAATCAGCTCAGCTGTATTAAGGCCACAACTCATGAATCAGCCATTCATATTTTCATAATGTCACATGAATTAAAAGACCATCAGTTAGTTTGTTATTTTTAGCGGTTATTTCCTTTTCAATATTCATTGCACCCGCACGTACCTCCTTCCACTTAATACTAGTCATTGGTTTAGTTTGATTCTTCGACCCGCCCTTGGGATGATCCACGTTAACCCTACAATGACTTAAATTGTGCTATTCACACGCTTCTTGGCATTAAGAGAGGCATTACCTCGTGCTCAGGGCAGTCATATGGGTAACAAGATCAACTCGGTATTTCAATCTACGTGACATGAAAAGGCTTCACCAAAATGAGAGAAATGCCAGAGTTATAAAAGGCAGAGCATAGCTGTCATGTTTATTTTGCGCTTCAGGCTCGTTAGCTCTAATTAGCTGTCAAGCCAATTAGCCTGAACAGACATGCCAAAATCCTCCCTGCAAGACCAGCTGAAGCAGGGAGCCGGGGGGCTGGGGCACTCCGCGGCCGCGCCAGTGCCTTTCGCCTCCCTCGTGCAGCGCGGGAAGAGTAACCGCTTCTGCAAACGGACGAGGGAAGGCTGCAGCATAGAGCAATGACGACTTCAGCTTCACGTAATACAGGGAGAGCCCTTGCTGAGCCAGCCTCGGTGATCTCCGCACACATCTCTGTATTGCATTGCCTTTTATTACCTCCTGTTTATTGCAAGACATCCCCGTAGCTAAAGGGAAGGGACAGAATTTGCCCTGCATTTATTCTTCAGCTGAGCACCAGGACAGGGTTTAAGTTTCCCTTAAAGCCTCAAAACAAGGATTAAGTGTGGCTCAGCTGCTGTTGGCCCGGCCAGTTCTTTTACAGAGGGGTGTGAAATTCATCTAGTCCGATCATAGCAAAAATATTATAGTCTGCTTTTCCAACTGGTATTAGAACTAACTTCTGCAGAATAAATCTTTCGAAGGAAGAGTTGCAGCAGCACTAGGTGGGGAGACAGGAGGAGAACCTCTGAATTTTAGAAGCTGTTTCAAGCTCTCCTGAGCCTCAGAACTGTTTTAGAGTGATTGTGTTTGTCCCATTTTTAAAGCTGCTCCGGTTCTGGGCCTCTATTAGATTTTTGTACTGTACATTTTGTTATATTTCTATGTATTATGACTATATTTCAATTCTATACCCCTTCCTGAAAAACTAAAATTCTAAAATTAAAATTAACTCTGTACTATTATTGTAAGTGTAACATCTTTCTAAATAAGACTTAGTTATTTATCATATCAGAGTAGAAGCAGCTACTCATCTCTTTTGCAGGGTATGAGCATACAAGTATGCTTTTTGAGATGAGGTTTGTTTATTCCCTAAAGCTAAGAAAGCAAATTTGGAGGCTAGGTGTTGAATTCCTCATTTAATATTTCAGGTAAAATCAGAACAGTAACATAGATAGCCCTGAAGATGAGCAGTAACCACCTGAAGATGACTCGAGGGGAAGTTGCTGCGACCATGGCTTCTGACCAGAGTAAATAAATTAAAAGAAAACCAAACACCCCACTTGCTAATCAGAAGGAAAGTACGACACAGGAGCTGAGGTCATTCTGAAATTAGACCCCCTCCATGCAAGCTTTCAGTCAGACCCCCTGCACTAGGGCTTTCGGTAAAGCTCTAACAGAGCTTTTGTGAATCCAAGCCTCACCGTGACCCCCAGCATCTGTAGAAAATTATGAGAAGCATTGCCTCTCGCTCACAGCTGGGAAATACGGAGGGCGCCAGGTAACCTACACAAAACGACAGACCCAAGCGCAAGCTAGGCAGTTAAGAGCGCCGATTCCCAAGGCCGTTCGTAGATACTCAATTTGAACATCTTTCCATGTTCAAAAAACTGGCGTGTTTTACCGTGTCGAAGAGGTACGCACGGGCTGCTCCACAGCCGTTACTGGAGCAAGTCGTCTTTCCTTGTCAGGGCTCCTCTCGCATCTCGCCAGCACCGCTCCGAACGTGGGAGCTGTTAGTTGCCACAGCGCAAGATTTCCCCCGGAGGAGAATTCCCAGGGAGAGGCGGGTCTGTAGAGCCGATTCTGTGCTACTTAAGAGACAGGTGTTAGAGCAGATGACAAAATCTGAAAACAAAGTGGGACAAGCATGGCTTTGATATGTGGACCTGCTGTTTTAGAAACGCCATGAGGTTTACATCACATCATGGCGGTAGAGGTGGAGTTCCTACGAGGCTTCAAGGTCTGCGTTTGGCACATCAGTGTACCCTAATTCAAGGAGACAGAGCTGGGAAGAAGCGGTTGTTTGGATGTACAACGTATACAACGCGTGTATTTTTAACGAGGGTCAGTTGTGGCACCGAAAATATCAGTTTATGAAGGCAAACAACACGCAACCTTTGGTCACCATCCATCAGACCAGAACCGGCTTGTGCCAAATGAGAAGCTGAACAAGACTGGTGGTGTCCAGAGGATAAGACAAAGTGCAATCCAAACCAGAGTCCTTAATAGTTAGGCTGTGCTCACAGTGGTCTTACTAGCCCACAAATAAATGCTTTTGCTTATTTTACACAGTTTTCAGATCTCGATCCATTGATTTGATTTACTTTAAACACCGATTAGTTTCATTGATTAATAGGAATGGAAATCATACCCTGGATTCTTCTTCTGGCTTTCAAATTTTGCTAGCCTAACGCTCCAGACCTTTGCTAGAAGAGGGGTTCTGCTGTTCGCTCGGCCTGTGCAGTTTCGCAGTCGGGACAGAAAAGCTTTTGATGAATTACACCTGGTGTATAACTTCAATTTAACCCCTGCCTGTTTAGGGACAGCATTTCCCTGCTAGTCCCCGTGTGTTAAGCGGTGGTAGATCGGCTGTTGCCACACAGCGTAAGCAGCGGCGACAGCTCTGTTCGTAGCACAGAACTGGGGTGGCCCTCACCTTTTTGACCCGTTACTCTCCACTCGCGCATCGCTCTGCCCCGCGAGCAAGGCTCTGAGCGGGGGCAGCAGGCCTCCGCACACGCCGTCGCCGCCGGGCCTCTCTTAACTGGTGCCCTTGGGGAAAAAAACGTAGCTGTAGCGTCAGTGCGTTATACGAGCTGGCGGGGTAAAGAAAAGGCAGGCCCAGCCTGGCTTTGGCTGGCCAGAGCCACCCTGAGCTCTCAGGCAAAGATCTTGCCCCTGGCTGCTTTATCTCTGACCCTCTGCAGGCTGCCTCCTCCTCCCTGCATGCCTCTAACCAAAGGAGAGACAGTATTTCTTTGCCAGGCAAGGCAATTACTGCTTTCCAGCCGCGTGGCTTTCTCCCAGCTATCAAACGCATTACCTTCAAAACAGGATAGAGTCAGAAAATTTATGGACCGAGTTTCGGCTCAGTCTTCCATCGCAACATAAGCCATAACAACCAGAGACCGTGTCTCAGGACACAGAGCTCCACGTAAAGCAATTGCTCAAAATATGGTCTCAAGGACTTTGACAACCTCTACCACAAAATTAGAGTATTCATCTTAATCGCTGCCTAGAAAGAACGGTTCCCCATTGTAAATATAAAGCATTTCCCTATTTCTTCAAGAGATTTTGTGAATCAGTCCTCCCTTACCTCCATTCCTTCTGTAATCAGTGTTTAAAACAGTATCTGAAGCAGGCAATTATAGTTCTTGCATTAATTTGCTGAACTGATCGTCAAGAGAAGTTGTTCTCAGCTGGTAAGGTAAATAAAATATTACTATATCTAGAAGGCAGAAAATACTACCAGATAATGACAGAAAAGTATTGCTTTTTAAAGGTGCCTGCTCCTCGAAAGACATTTGCAGAGCGTAATGCTTTTAAAATCTCAGTAACGCAGCGGTGCCTGACCGACGTGGTTCCCGCTGCTTGACGCACCGCCGTACAGAATAGAACGGCGAACGAGGAAGCGTAGTGCTGAGCAGAAAAGACCATGCGTGTGCCGCGGGAAGAGCCTGGAACATTTTGGCTGACTCTGTTAACTCCATCCTATTACAGGCTTTCTAGTCAGGGGCCGCTTGTTACAAAGGCAAAACGCACATGGAGGCTGACGGCCACTTTCCAGTAACTGACCAAAACCCCAAACATACAAGCTTGAGGTGATTCCACATATAGTAAGTTCTCATACTCTTCTCGGTGGCTGTAATATTGTCCAGCCACTCAGATTTTATTTAAAAAAAAACTTGGAAATTAGCATTATTGTGATGCATATTTTCATTTCTGCCTTAGTTATTATTTTAAATACTGCTGCAGTATAAGAAAAACTTCTGAAATACAGTTTTCCAGCAAACTTCTTTCTAAAGTGACTTGCCTCAAATGCAAACACGCTGTTTGATGCCTGTAGTAAATGAGCTCTTTTGTGTAACTACTGAAAAGATGCAGCACTGGTAGCCCTGGAGGGATGTTCCCTACCAGAGACAGTCCTCTAAGACCATTTCACTCAAGGTCCTCCTTTGAGATAGGCAACAAAGATTCTATTTTTCCTCCCACTTTCATTAGGAAATAAACTTTAACCACAACATCATCCCACAGAGAACCTCGGACTTTAAACGACTGAGTCAGTGATGTCGGATCTTCAAAACCAACGGCTGGACTGGAGTTGATGCAGTGATTGAGAGTGACGGTCTCTACATCCCATGACCAAATCCCCTCAGGTCAGGAACACAAGCTTATGTCCTAAACCGTCTGCTGTAGGAGAAAAGCCTGCTCACTTCTAGGCCTCACTTATTCTCCCGCTCCAAAGGAAGGGGACACCTGGAGATGGGTCTTAGCAGCCAGCACCCCACTTTTCGGCAAAAAACACAAAAACCTCCGTGTTCTCCTAGAAGGTGATGACAGAGTACAGCACAGCAGAAGGAACCGCGTGCCACGTCCATACCCCGTCTTGATTTTTTGCCGCATACTTGCAGAGGACAGTTCAGCTCTGGTACACTGCCCACTCTTCCAGAAGGGAAGGCTTTAATCCTATTATCCTTTGGAGCCGACTACTTTCTGGCAAGAGTCATTACAGTGTTATCTGTGATTAGCAATCTCCTCCTCCGCTGAGCCCGCGTGCCCTCCCCAGGGCCAAACAGAGACTTCCTCTCTCAGGGTTTCTTGTGTCATAAAAAAAAAAATAGAGCTGAAAACGCTCTGCTCAGTCATTTTGTACGTCCGGGTAGCGGCCCGTGCGGCGTGCTTGGGGTCTGTGCACAGGGCAGTTTCAAAGTCTAAGTAATGTAATGGATCTAATTGAAAAAAAAAAGAAGTTTCTCCTTTAATCTTTACGAGGACACACGAATGCATTCCTCCTCTAGAAAATAAAAGTTAATGGTTCTCTCTTTTCAGAGGTCCATTGGATGATTTATTTTATATGTTTGAAAAGGGCTGTGTGCATAGTCTGAGACGTAATATTTGATTTCTAGGCCCCTGTCAGAAACAGCAGTTAAGATCATTAGACATTTTCATTCAATAAAGAAGGCTAAAAAGGGATACCCTAATGGACACCCTGTCACATCTTATCCATCTTAAAAAAGTAAGTCTCTCATAGTAAACAGAGCCTCTAAAACACGACACGGTGCCTCGCTGCCCTCAGCTTTCCTTTCGGCTGAGCAAAGTGGAGTCATTCAGATTCTACAGACGCTATTCACGGTACCACCATAAAAAGTGAAATCTCAGCCTCAGAACACCTGCCAAGAGAAGAGAAGAGAAGAGAAGAATACGAGGGAAGACTGTGTAAAGGGACTCAAAAGCCTCAAATCCCCGACAGCGCTTTTATGAGCTGACAGATTTCGATTTCATTTCTGCTAGAAAACTTTCAGGCCTTAGGGACACTTCATCATTAGCAGCAGAGCGAAAAATAAAAGGTAGTGACTTTTACCATATATCCTGTTTGAAACAAACCAGATACTTTAACCAAAACCTGTTCTCAAATTAGGAGTACAAATCAATATAGTCAAGACAGGCCAATGAAGAGTTTTTGCCAATTTATGTCTCAGAGGAGAAATTAAAATTTTAAGCTTTCCTAATAATAGTAATTTCTCATGAAGGAGCTAGGCTGGCCAAGCAGGTCTCCCAAAATTAAATGGGTTGAACCACGAGAGGAGACAGACCATGGTATGACCACAGGTTCTTCTGTAAATGACTGGAACATTTTGGGGGGGAACATTTCAATGAAAATGGCAGAAAGTAATAAATTAGCTTGGGGGGTGTGTGTTTCTGTTTCTTTTCACCGTTTCTACTTATTTAATCTTTCCCCTCACAGAAAAGAAGCATGGAGAAAGAAAGAAAACAGCTTTAAAAACCTAAGTGCTAAAAATGTTTACGTTCTAAATAGCTGAAAACAGTTTCATGAAAAAATAATAATAAAACAAAATCAGGGTTTAAGAAAAATTGTCCCCCCTCTGTAGCCGTACTTACGTGGAATCCAGCCACGTTTTCCAACAATTACAGTGACTGCTCATGTGAAAAGCACCTACCTCGCGGGCTTCCTTTCCCACTCGTAAGCCATCTGAAGGGAGTTAACGGGAGTAACAGGAGGAGGGTGACGACAGGGGAGTAGTTCCATGGGTAGCGGGACTAATAAAGCTTTCTCCTGCAGTCTCTCCTTCAGTCAGAGCACTAGCAGGGTCTCCCCTCTCTTTCCAGCCCTGTATTTTAGCTTGATCTGCAGAAATTACATTTTCTTAAAGACTTTTTTCCACTTCTGTCAAATGAGGATGAAATCAGGCAACTGTTTGAAAAGTGATTTGAGAGAGAGAGACAGCAATCGCAGGAAACAGACACAGGCAGCGGAGTAAGTCATCTTTCTTTAGGTAACCAGACTACAAAAATCCAGGTGGACGGTGAATGACAGTACATCTTCTGCAAACCAGAAGGCTGCGAGACTCCAAGAACTGCTTCGATGTGGAGCTTTGGAACGAAAACGCACAAGGGAAAGTTTGAAGGCTAATGAAGCATTTTCCAAAATACACACGAAGAATTTTATGAAGGAGTTGACACTATTCTGATGCTCCGTCTCGCTGACAGCAACTTTAAATCGAATAAGTGGAAAAAAAAAGTACTTTCATTGTTTATCACCAACCATTCAGTAGCCGGAAGCAAGGAGGACACACCTGTAAGGGACTGAGCTGCAAGGGTCACAGGCTCAAGCTCATCTTCTCTTCCTGGCCTTGACGTTGTCCTGGAGCAAGTTCTTCAACAGATGGCACTTCTCATGCTTCTTTCTCCGTCCCCTTAACCTTCCTGACCATTTCGACTGTCAGGTACCATGATGCTAAAGGTACAGGCACACTTTGGGATTTGTGCTCTATTTGCTGTCCCTCCTACTTCCTTCTAATTAGGCAAGGTTTTAACAGACTTACATCTCTCTAAATCTTAAAGTGTTTCTTAGATTTCCATGTTTTAATTTAAAAAAAAAAAAAGCCTTAAATACTTTACAAACCGTTGTTTTACATGAAAATAAAAGCAATGACTAATTCAAAAGCAGAATTCAAGCAGTGGTCATAGTCTGGTTGCACTTAGTAAGAGCTAGGGATAACAGTAATCGGCAAGGGCCTTTGGAAATGCCTGTAGGGTTTTTCTCCCTCAGTCCTATAAAACTTACTTTCATATTTTATTTTCTGGTCTCTGCATTCTACTTCTGTGTTTTTAACATGAATCCTTACGCAACAAAGAAATAAAAGATTTCTTTCTTCTTCTTTTTCCTCCACCACTAAAAAAAATATGACAAAATAGGAAGGAAGGAAGGGGTTTTGGAATTTACTTCGGGGTTAGGCCAGAACATGATTCTCTGCCCTTCTGCTTGGGAGGTGCGTCTTAAGGAAATAACAGCATTGTCTTCTTCCTTTTCTTCTTGTTCTCATTTACAGCGTGTTCCTCAAGCTTTACCTGCTATTCCTTTTTTTCTGTCTACTGCTTTCTTCCCCTCTCTGCCTTTCTCACAGAGAGAGGGAGGGATGCTGATCTGTTCTGGAGCAGTTATCAAACAGGGCCAAACCTAGGCATCAGTAAGGTGAAGCTGAATAAAAAAAGCTATAGTATACTTTAAAAAGGAGACACTAGCTGAAAGGTAACGAGGAATACTTCATTGGTGATAAGAAAGCCACTCCTGGGACCTCATACCTATAACAAAAGAACGGCTAAAGGCTAGAGTGCCCTGTAACGGATGGATATATAGGACAGGACTGCTGCATAGCTCAGTCCCTGATGTGTCACTTCAATCAAACCTGACTTAAGGAAATAAAGTGCTTAAATGCCCGCACAAATGTTAGCATCATGGAACAAAGAGCAGAGAGGGTCTGACAACAGAGCCTATGGAAGGCGCTGGTTGAGTAAAAGAGCCAGGCCAGAGGAATTCAAGGCAGGATAAGACTCTTCCTTCCCTACAAAGCTTTATACCAGTCATATCACCAGCTGTTAATTAAGGAGAAAAAAAAAAAAAGAGAAAGGGGCTGTTTCTACAATATAGGCCACTTCTGTGGCTGAGATCCTCTATAATATAATGCTTTTCCCCCTCCCTTTCAGCTTGATTCACTAAATAAATGAATAATTGGCTGTGAAACATGGCAGAAGGATATTAAAGGCTATTAGCACATGAAATGAGCTGTGTGCCGGTGTAGTTGTAACCCCGTGTAGTGAACAGCTATGTAATTCACCTGGGACTGATGGATAATTAGTCATCAGCGCTGCCAGAAGTCTCTGATGTGTCAGAAATCAGACAAATTTTCAATAAGCTTTCTTCTGCCACTTCCTTCCCAGTCACATCGATCTGTTGCAGTTATACACGTATAGGTGTATGTTGCAAGGTTAAAAGCCAGTCCAAAGGCAGACATCAGCGAGGCAGCAGCCCAAAGAGCTGCCTGTACTGCTGCCGATTAGCCTGGTCCTGGCCTGAGCCCGCGTTCCGCTGGGACAAGCTCTGGAGACCTGCTGACAGACTGTGCTGCGCGCCACTGCTCCAGATCAAACAGAGGGAAGTTCAGGTTCCCCCAAAGGCACCAAACACGAACGCAGGTGGGCTTTGAGGGCTCTCGGCTTACCCTTTCACACCACCACCGCAGCCGAGTTTCAGTTTGCCATCAGGCTCAGACCCACACAACGAAGACGCAGCGCAACGGTAGAGCTCTGTGCTTCGCCCTCCACAGCCCTGAACGCGGGGAGGCGTGGAAGCCGCACCTGGACCCACCGCTGTCCAGACCCGAAATCTCTGACATGACTTGGTTCCTGGTTACCAGGTTCCCCTTTTCTTCCTCTCATTCGGAGGCCAAGGCGGGCAGGAAGCCAGCCGAGTTCCACAAAATCTGGATAGCACTTTGCACTTTTTTGTAACAACTGTTTTAGTGCTTCTGTACAGATTAAAAGAGAAATATAAAATGAGTGCATAAAATGGCTTTTTTTTTTTTTTCTGCAGAATTATTTTCTTTCAAGCTTCTTTAACCTGGGGAATTGCTCTTTGCCAGTGGTCACTCTCTCTTCAACTCCAGTTCTGTACTGTGAGAATAATATTCATTCAGACTAAATTAAAGGTTTATATTTTCTAGACTGTGGCAAAATCTATGTGAGAAGCATCCCTGCTGATGGGTTCTGTTGCTATGCCAGCAGAGGAGACCACGCTACAGCTCTTCACATTCTACTGCTACCGACGGTACTTTATCGCCTTATTGCAAGAGACAAAGCTCTGGGGTCTCTACAGAGTCGAGTCGATAAGAAGCCATCCAGATGCACATGCTGTTCAAAAACTTTCCGTTTGCCCTGCAGTCCAAATACATCATCTAGCACTCCCTGAAGCCCCTTAGGAATCCATAAACCTCTCACTGTATGGGCACCGCTGTTTTACCTTTTGCTGGGTAGCGTTTTGCATTCTGCTTAAATCTTCGAGAAGTCAGTGTGTACAAGCATCGAAACAAACTTTTCACAGGGAGAACAGGGTGATAAATTCAAACAGAACACGGGTACAGATTTATGTGAACGAAAAGCACCTTAAGAAACCTTAACTGAGCAAGAAGGACACCGCGGCCAATGACAAAAGTTCTAGAAACACGGAAAATCAACGAGGAAGGCAGCCGTGAAGACTGTGAGGTTGGCTAAAGAACTAGCAATACAGACCGCTTCCCACTAACCTCCCTGGTTTCCATTTCATTCTTCTTGTTGATACAAGTGTGTGTATATATATACGCACCTACACATACACACATTGGTTAAGCAGCTGAGGCTGAGATTTTCCAGATTCAGCTGGACAAGGGTCATTTATTTTATCATTCTCGTCTATTGCACCGTGTAAATGTTTGCTATTGGAGTATCTGGAAGGAAAATTTCCAAAAAGACAGTAACGGTCAGTGACACGTGCCAACAAAACTATGTAATCCCTAACATGGATATCCATTGTGTGGTATATCCAAGGAACAAAAGGCAGCAGAAAGAGTTCTTTCTTGCCCTGCATGAACTTTTTACTTGAGTTTGAAGAAAATGAGAAGGAATAAGAACACAACTGAGGAAAGAGGAAGATTTCAACTGAATTTGGTCGCGATCCTAATTGACCTAAGGGCTGCTTTGTCTCTTCCTCTTGGCATCAGTACTCAAATGGCTGCATGGGTCAGGTCTTGCCTTCTAGAATTTGTGACATGGTGTATTTGCTAGCTACCGGGGACTGTGCTGAGCCTACCACCATCTACAAGCTGACTATTCATACATCTCTCTTGCTTATCCCTTTCTTTTTTATTAGGATGCAGTGGGCTTTTTTTCATTAGAGATGATGTATTTTAACACTTTTAATCCTAGTAGGTAATTATATATTTCTTTCTTCCCTTCTCCTGGAATACAGCTGCATTGGGAGTTAGTTCCTGTGCCTGAAATTGCAAGATGGAGTATAATTCTTTCTCAACATTTTTTGTGGATATAAACTATGAAACTTACCCTGTACGTGACAGAAGTAGAGATTTGCCGAGCCATAGAATCGTCAGCATAAATCAAAAGTTGTACCATTCCACCAATCTATCATATTGCTTTAGTCCCTTTAGTTGAAAGTTATTCCTTTTACTTTTAACTCCTATGCAGCAAGCCGCTGGAGAACGCCTCTTGGAAGGGATTGCCCAAGAGCATCCAACACTCTTGTGTTCACGCCAGCCATCGCTGCCCTGCATTCCGTGCAGCTCATTTGCAAGCTTTAAGCTTGCGCTGTAGGTTAATACAAGCATTCGCCCAGCTGAGTTCAGCTGCTGCTAGCGTGTAGCCGCTGCAGACCAATTCGGCTAGAAAACTTGCCCAGGAAGCTAAATAAATATTCAGGAGGGGAGCCCACACCGAGCTTTGGTCTGCCACGGCTATGTTGATCGCAGTATTTAATTTGTCTGGTTTAAAGCTAGTTTCTTCTTCCTTGTGTTAGATGCAGTCACGGCGGCGCTGAGAATATCCTCAGGGACACGTGGGGCACAGAAGTACAGGACAGCAGGGCAGCGCGTGTGTGACCCAGGCCAGGACTCCCAGTTTCAGGCATCCAAGCAATAGCTGTCTGTCCAGTTCAGGAAGAGTCACACAACGTCTATTCCACGCCTAAGGCACAGGTCACAGAGCCGCGGCATAAAGGTGCCACGGTAAAAGACAGAGCCTCAACCATAACGTGCCTCATGAAGGGAACAGGAGAGGACAAGGGGAATCACACCGAGAACTTCATACATAAAACCCATAGATCCCTCGCTTCAGGGCGAGACTGTGTGGAGAGGGAACCGGCAGTGAAACTCATCGGCTTGATCTAGGCCCTCCCTGCCTTGACAGAAAAATATTACTTGAAATAAAGATTGGGTTCTTACCTAGAAACGAGGGTTCAGGTTACCATGACAGAAATCTGAGTCTCAGGCCTGGCTTCTTAGTTCCTGGGGCTGAAAGCGTTTGACTGTTTTCTCGGAAATTGCATCCACATCTCTCTACCAAGACGATCTGGGACGGAGCAAAACCTTAATCAGTCTCAGGAACCCCATTTATTTCAGTTCTGAGTGCGGTTATATTTAGCATTGATACGCTATCTTAAAAATAATAATGAAATAATCTCTAAACTACTTGCCAAAGAAAGTTTGTGCCCATATATGTGATCTTGTGTCATAACAGCTCAGGCACTGCTCTGAGTCTTAATGAAGCTCATGTGATATCAGTTATAAATGGGAACGGTGCAGAGCGAGTGACATAGTGTATCTGAGAAGGAGTTATAAAAAAATATGCTAATTCTGAAAATAAGATTCTTGGAAGGAAACGCAAATAACATTGATGGAACTCTACAGAAAGCGACATATTCTTCCACAAAGACCTCGCTGTTGCCAAGAACCTCTTTTTACCCATCTTAAACGATTCCTTGCTATAAATGCAGAATGGGTAGGTGTTTTACAAAAGAAAGACGACTCTCTCTTAGCACTGCTCACATGCTCTTGGGGATGCAGAATCTTTAATCAGCCATTATGTTATACAGCTCTTCAGATGTCTCTTGATCTCCCAAATTCTGATGACTGAAACGTGTTTAGAACAAGAACAGCTATAATTGTGGAGACTTGTGCCTTTTCAAAAGTCATGGCTAATGATAGTTTTTTAAAAATGAGCTTCTCGGTGCTCTTATCCTCTGGAGGGCTGGTGGGAGGAGGGAATTGCATGCGTTCCTGGTTGCTCCCTTCAGTTCCTCATTCTACTTCTGAAATCTCTTCTATGCTTTGCTGAACTGGCTGTTGTGGAAAAAAGTGGAGAACTGAAGTCCTTTGTTCATTTATCAGATGCATTTTAACTCATTTGCAAAAGCAGCATATTTTGGAAACAACTCATCCAAATAGTTCCTGTGAACAGAAATTATTACCATTTTTCACTTCTTTTTTTCTCAGGCCTCTTTTTTCTGCCTTGGTTGAAAATAGGGGAATGTCTGAGATTTGGCAACTCGAACTACTTTGGGCAGGAAATTTTAGCTCAGCAGTTAAAACTGATTTTTTTTTTTCCCCCCAAGAATGCTGGTTTTACATTGGTTAGTTTGCTTTTACATGAAAACGGAATACCTGCTATTATACATTTGAATGTCTTTCTAGAGCATTGCTCTAGTGTTTCATACGACCTACAGTTTGTGCTCTTCAGCTTCTCTTCTCCCCATGAGCTAGGATTCCTCACGGAACTCTGGCTCTATGCAACGGCCAGGACTCTGGATCAAGGGGAGACTACGGTGTGCAAGCGCAGATTTAATTTATCCAATACCAGCTGTACCAAAAGAGCACCAATCCATTTCAAGATGGGAATAGAGCTGTTTCCATTCAAAATAGCACATGGGTTAGTTCCTGTGTTTTCAGTAACACTCACAACCTAAATTTGCTCATAGTTCATACGCCAGGTGAGATGGAGTGTGGGAAAACTATTCAGTATGGGTGCTGTAACCTAATTCGTGTGATATGACTTCGGTTCTTGGATAAACAAGTACAAACTTTTGAACACATAAAGAACAATCACTAATAACTGTTAATGAATTAAAACACAGGTCTGCTTGATGTAGTTATTAAAATTATGGTAGCAGCTTATACCTCTCTATTCTAGGGCTTCCAAATTGGCAGAATTGAACCAGGGTCAGTACTGTTGCCCCTAGAGACATTATGTCGTACAGTGCCGAGAAAGTGGAATATAAAACCAGGAAAAAACACAGAAATCAATAGAGAAAACAAAGACAATCTTGTTAATTTCTTTAGTTGCAGCTAACATATTTCTGCTAGAAATGAAGCCTCCCCAGCTTTTTCCCCACAAAGATACTGATAATTAATGTCAGAGCAACACATTCTATTACCTAAACTATTTGACCAGAAATACTTCCTGCTCCTTTTTAACTCAATATACATCAGGAAACATGTATTGGGTTTTTTTTTCCTTTATAGTTTTCAAGTGAAAATTAAGAATAACATAAACAGCAAACACAGAGTGGGGAATAATCCCACCACGTCAACTAAATTGACAGCGTATAGAAAAATGCTACTGAATTCACTATGTATTTCATTTTAAAACCATTTCAGCTTGAATTGTATATCTAGGAAAGCTTCTTAGGTCTACAAGGGGTTTTTCCAGAAGAGAACATTTATTATAGTTGTCTTGGCAACATGAGCTCAGTGGAAATATAAATCAGGGCTTAAGAAGGCTTTGGTTTTAAATTCTGAAATAAAACAGAGGAGAAATAAAATAAGTAGGTGAGCAGAACTTTGTGATCTGGTCTCTGTTAAATGCACAAAATGACCAGATCCATTACACACTGAAGTATTCCTACCTTCCCTCACGCTGATGAAGCTTTGAGTGGAATACAGTCTTAAACAGCAGCCAGGAGCAATGCTCTCAAAGATGCCAGCAAGCTGCGTGGAGCCCCCATTAAAGCATCAAACAGGGTAACAGGCTTAGAGGAACAGCACCCTTGACAAAGTTAGAGGGAATGCAGAGCAGAAAATAGGAGACTGAAGGAGTATATGATCGTGATTTTTCAAAACCTTAAAAGTTTTTATAAAAAAAACCCCAGTTACTAATTGTTCCACATGGGGATCCCAGCCTTGAGAAGCAATGCAGGCAAAGAGTGAAAAATTCAGCTTAAATTAAGCCAGAATTTTAGCTGTTAATTAATGAACGCCTTTAAACAATGTAAGAAGGTACCTAGAAAACCTGTCTATATCATTAGCAGTTTTTAAGCACAGACCGAAGGAGATAACTTTACAACTGTTCTTGTAAAGAAATTGCTTCAAAGGCTTGCAAAAATGTAAAATATTCTATCCCGCCTCATTTTTTTAACTGGAAAAACCAGCGATCCCTTCCTGTCATACAGCCGTGTGCCGACGAGCCCGGACACAGCTCCACCTGCGCAGGCACGCAGCCTGTCCTGGGGAAGCTCCTGCTGCCGGCGCTGCCTTCCTATTAACATCTGTTGAGAATCACGACCTTCCGACTGCGAATCCAAGTCTGACAACCCCTCTGCTGTCATTTCACCTGAAAGGCTCATCCAGCGGCGACTGCAAAGGGAGAACAGAGGTGACGTGCGAATCCTGAGGGAATTGCTGAGCCTTCAAGAGCTGCCTGGCTCCCACCGCTAGCTTTGGTCCAATATACATAGGAAATATGTTGTGAACTTCAAAAAGGTGGCTGAAACTTCTCTAGCTAAGCAGCACGTAAACCTAATGCCAACTGAAGACGGAGAAGAACGTACTGAACCAGCTAAAAGACAGATTCACTAACCAGTGTCCAAGTGATTCCCCCGGTTCTTTCTTTTTCTATTTTTCCTCTACCAGGTTCTGGGCGTAGTTCTGTAACCCTCACCGATACCACTTCAGAGTGTAGGCATATTAGACACGTTTTTTAATTCTTTACATCTGCTGATTGATCTCCTCTTCATCTAGAAATTAACACATCGTGGTCTAAAGCTCAGATTTGATTTGTGCGCTATGTCAACCCACGAAGTGCTACACAATATTAAGTGTTCTGAAAAAAATTCTCTATTCCCGTATATATAAAATACATTGAGAACTAGAGAAAAGCTGCATTTCTCAGGTCTTGGTCTGTAAATTATGAACAAGAGCATTCATTTTATCGCGTGGCGACAGTGATAAGACGAATTATCGTTAAGGCATTGTTGATATAATTTAAGGATAAGCCCATAGCAAAGACCATGGACCACGTTGCTACTTCGCCATCAGAGTAAGGTCATGTCGTACTAAGTCTGTAGTGTCTATCTAAGTACTACTAAAGATAGTACGTCTCAGTGTGGTTAATTAACAGTGGGGGGAGAGGCGGGAATCTAACTTTTTACCCCCTGCGAAGACATTCATCAGAAATACCACAGGGATGATTTATAACGATCAGACACCCCTCTTCCCCTTCCCCCAGACCCTGTCAGAATCGGCCTTGCTCCACCTACCTTACGGAGTTAACGTTCATACAGACCGCGGTCCTGGCAAGCAGCTCGATAGTTTAATAGTTGAGCAAATTTTAATGAGAAGTTGAAAAACCCTGACTATCGTTGTTCTGGATCCTTCAGTAGTGACAGCTGAATATGCCACAACAAGACTTTCTCTCTTGATTTCAAAAGCAGGCAGGATCACACCTACCGGGAATAATACTCTCCTGTTCATTATACGATGGTTTACACAGCATGAAATGATGAATCAGAGAGCTTGTTAATGCTCTGTAGAACAGCAGCATCTTTGAATGTGAAATGAGCTCAAAATTAAAAATAAAATATTAATATCTTAACAGCATTCCAAAACTTCTAATATATTCTAAATATATTGTAAACTACATAATATTTACCCCTTAAATTCTAACGGCTACCGTATGGTGATACATTCTAAATACAATTAAGGCATATCTATAGCTCGTAATGGGCAATTTTGCTCACCAGATATGATTCTGTCTCGATAAAAACACATACGCTACTATGCATAGAAACCTCGTTAAAATGCCGTTGGAATAATAACGTACACAAAACCCCGTTAGCATCCGTGCTTCTGCCATTATAGCTAATGGCAAAACCTTATTGATTACAACGGGAGCTCTTCTCAGTGAGCGTTTCTGCTTACTTTTACTGCAGGCCAAATTATACCTCTGTAATCTCTGGAACCCTCAGTATTTTCCATTGCCACATCAACAGCTGCTAGCTAGGGCCCAGCCTTCTTTCAAGCGCACGAGCCTCTGCCGCCGTCCCCAGCCAGCTCGCTCCACGAGGTCACATCTGAAATACACATGTTCCGCAGCGTGAATTGTCCTTTCCCTCCCACCTAACGACTAATCTCAGCGCAGATTTATACCAACTCAAATGAAAGATGCACGTGACAGATATTTAGGTGTAAATCTCTTTGCATATCCTCATTTTTGGGGTAGTAGGTCAATTTAATAAAGATCAGTGACGAGCCTGTTTTAGCTAAATCAGAATTAATTAATGAAACAAAATAATAATATAGCCACCAGTTTAAACTAGATGATGTATGCTTTAAACCGTGCTTTCTGTTTATTTGATTCAAATCTGCTTTGATTAGGAATCATGTAAGGGCATGGAAGGACAGCAGATGACTCTTTTCTACACGGAGATAAACAATGCATGGTTTTTGCCATTTTAAATTTTTTTTAAGATGCTTACATTATGGGTCATCATTTTTGCTTCCTATGGGTATTAGGAACGGGAATTTGCGTTGGTTCACGTGTAGATATTGACCTTCAAAACCTCCTATCTGTCAGCAAAAGTGCAAACTTGCCCGTTTTGACGGCCACTCACTCAGGGCGGACACCCACAATATCACGGGTCACGTAACGAAACCCAGCTATACACAAAACAGCATTTATTTTTTAAACTGTAGTAGATCCCGGAGTAAAAAAAAAAGTAAAAACATTTTAAAAAAAATCCTTCCCCTTAAGGTGTTCCTGAGTTGAAAAGCTCCAAATCTTCTAAATAAAAACACGCACTAAAGATTTACATAAGTTTACAGGGGAACTGCCATGTGGGATCTCATCCAAACCGCCATCTGATGGGTAGAGATGCACAGGCAAATCCTGCTTCAGATCGTGGCCTGGGTTAACTGCTTTCAGGGGAGATGCAAGGAGCTATCTGCACGCACGGGAAGCTGTGAAGGAAAAAAAATGCCTATAATGCTAATTCCTTTCCAGGCTCTGACAAACTCTTGGCCGTGAAGATCAGTGTTTCTCACTTAGTTACCCCTGTCAGAGCAAGGCACCGATCGTGGCAAGTTCCTCCCGTCCTCATGTAAGTGATGTTCTCCATTTCTGTGCTAAAGTTTCTGTACTCTTTTCATTTGTTAGACTGACTGAAATAGCCAGAAGTTTGCCTTTTGCTGGCACCTCAGCTTCTTCCATGTCCCTGTTGATGACGATGACGGCGAGTTCATTATTACGACGAAGCGATAAAGCGGATGGTCCCTCTTCAGTCCATGCCACCTGCAGATATGGATCCACGTTTATAACCATGCCAGCTGCAGGTGCCAGAGGTACCATTAACCGAAGAGGGGAAAAACTCGAAGCTGTAACACAGAACCAGAGATATATATTTGTTATTATTATTCAGTCTCTTTTAATAAGGTGCGTGCTCAGTGTGCCAAGCCAGAACACGTACTGCCTGCAAACCTCAGCTGCCTTGGAAAGAATCAATTACCATTAACAAAGACACGGTTTTACCAACGGAGTCTGTAACGACAACGTACGTTGTACAAAGAATTTTTTTTTATGTTGTAACCAGATAAAAAGCTGACGCTATTATCAAATCGACACGGCTGCTGACATAAAGTACGCAGGCAGTGATTTTAGTACCTTGATGGCTGTATTTCTCACATATAGTATTTAAAATACAGTATTTAAACACGACGGCTGCTCTTTTCTTGTTGAGGGCCCTGTGTAATCTCATGAGTGTCATCGTTAACCACGCAGAGCAGCGTATAAACTCGTTGGATTCACTTTGCAAAGGGCTGGGCTCACACGGTTCTGTTATTAGTAAGGGATATACTTTGTCCAAACTCCCAGACTTGCCTTCTCTTCTTCCCATTCCCTTAGGTGTTTCTGCAGAGCCTAGAAAACCGTGCTCAATTATCTGCTGTCTCAATGAAATAAGAGCACGAAGCCTTGGGGATACACGATACAGGAAGCCCACTTGCGAAGTTTACGAGCTCACAGGGATGGCACTACGGTTACCCTGCACTGACGGGGACGTGACAGGACTGGCAGGAGGAGGATTCTGTGACCAGAACCACAGTGGGATGAAAGTTTATCACAGAAGCAGTTCTCCCGTCAGAAATGTCGCTTTGAGAAGCGGTTAATGAGATAAACCCACCTCAGCTCCTGACGCAAGGGAGTTAAAAAACTGAATTACCCCAGGAAACAATGGTTAATGCCTTGTTTCACAGTGGAACGTGTATTTCCATTTTCAATGCGTTCTAGTATTTTATGTTATTTCAGTAAATTTGTTGCAGAAGTATTAACCTGAGAACGGCTACACTGGATGGGAGCAGCAGCCAGGCTCTCTCGCCAGCATCCTCCCTCCCATCGGGGCAACTCGCGGGCGCTTGTGAAGGAACGCTGCCCACAGCGGGGCCTCCTGCCCCATACATTTCTTGCCAAGAGCTAATAGCTTAAGTTCTGCTTGATTCGGAGGTGCGTGCGGTTCACCTTCAACAACCGCTGATGGACTCCCGCTCCAAAGACCCGTTTGCCAAACGACGCATGCTCTTCGCCCCCACAAATCCTGTAGCAATGAATGCATAAACGTTACAGTTTTGCTGTATATATATAAAAAATATTTTCGTTTGTTTGCTTGAAACACAAAAGTCTCTTCGGATGGCTCTTCTCTCTCTTATTTTGAGACATGGGATAATTTATTTCTATTCACCTTCTCTACATAGTGCAATATTTCGGGGAGCTCAGCATTCCCCTACAGATCTCCCTTGTCTGTTTTGTGTCTCCGTACTCACACACCTTTGACCATCCTTATTAGAACTAGGAAACTTTTATATATCCTTTCATGAGGCTGAGGGCCTCTGACAAGGCACACAGTACCGAAGGCTGCGTTCCACGGATCCGTACAGTGTTTTCTATTTTATTCCCTTTACTTTCCCAAGAATTCCCAACATCTTATTTACCTTTTTAACTACAATAACCATTCCACTGGCTGTTCAGAAGGCATTCCGAAAGGTGGTGATAGCTAATAAAGGGTCTACACACAGACACAGAGCAAACTGGTCGCTATTAATCCCATTAGCTATACGCATATTTCTTTTCCCTTTGTATCTTGCTTTGCGTTTGCCATCCTACAACTCCCTGTAGCCGGCTTTTGAGTCGATCACCTCAAATAACTTCGGTCACCCCGCTTTTTCTCTCTTTTACACATAACATAGGAATATGCTACTGGCAACCTCCTTCTGGTGGAAAACCAAGGACTTAGTCCTCCCCTTTGTTTTCCGCTATCTGGCTCTTAATTTCCTCTCATCCCAGGGCTGCTAAACTGCCCTTACAGACCTCTCAACGGACCTTCTTTGATGCTTTCTGAAATCCCTAGTGTGCACTAATAACGCAGCATCCTGACCTCCTGAGGTCTTCGACAGCGTTAACACGGAGGCGCGAGGTGTTGACATCCCTTTTACAAAGGTTCCCTGACCTCTTCGCTAGCGTATTCCAGCTACCTGCGTGCCTACGGATTGTGTTCTTGATTACAGCTTCCACTCGTTCGCCTAGCGTGCAGGTCAGGCTTCGAGTCACCCCCGCGGTCACCCCTGGATCCAAGCTGTAGACAGCCCAGCCTCTGGTGGCATTTTGAGGAACAGCTAACATGCCACATTACTACATAAGCAATTTCATATTTAACGTCTTTTTGAACATGAAGATACATAATCTCAGATTCTGGCGCTATCTACTACCAGTACTGCCATTTTTCTGTAAAAAAACCCACCTCTTTTATGGCTCCTTCAGATTAAGATTTCTCCAATTAATGCCTGGTTTAAGGGTTAAGAAAAAAAAAAGTACTGCTGGAAGAACTTCTTTGATCACTTTCTCCCTGAATACTGATGCAACCAATATATTTCGCTTTTCAGCAACGGCTTTTATCTTCCCTGACTGCTCCTTTTATACCTGGATCAACAGTCTGCTCCAAACGACTCTCTCAAAATCTTCCTAGGTTCTGATGCACTAAAACTAGATTTTGTTACTAGTTTTCATATCTCTGCCAGGATGCTCCACTTTTATCTTTAACTAGCAAAAGGTTAGGCTTATTCATGGTTGCTTGCTTGGAAATAGCTGTGCCTTGAAACACTTTTTTTAAATTTTTTAATTACTTCCTCTATACTGCTGTGCAATCATGTTGGCTTTTGAAGGTCATTAAAGTAAAACAAAATTATACTGCAGTAGATTTGTTTCAACATTCCTCCTTAAAAGAAACGCTGTTCTTTATCGAGTATCTCTGCTACCATTAGGTCTGGAACTAGCACACCTCACTTCAGAATGGCAAGTCACAGCACAGTGCCGAATGCCATATCCTGCGTTATGCTCATCATGCCAGTTACATAATATGGCATGAAATAGCGCATTGTTTTATTTTTAATACATAAACCATTTTATTTTATTAAAAAGGCTAAAGTAGCCATTACGCGATAGAGGTTGACATCTCTTATCTGATTTATTGGGTAGCTTGTGATATAAATGATGACCAAATACAATGAAACCATTTAATACGAGGAAGAAGAAAAACAGATAAGCATTCAGCGTCCTAATTAGAGGAGCAGCTATTTTCTGGATATGTCTCTTAGCCTGGAATCATTTTTCTAGGATATTGAAAACAGATGCTCTTTTAATTAGAAGCAGAAAATCTGAGCTTCAGCTAGCAACACCCAAGAGTACGCTTGAGTGTATTGGAGATAAAGCACAAACTTTATACGAGTCCTACCACCTTCTGTTATGTAAATGTCTGCTTATGTATAGATCTGCTAGATGGCATCAGACCGGTTAAACCATGTGCGTCTCCATGTGGCCGTGACAGTCTCCCCTCCATGGAGGAGGCGCTACCAGTCGGTGAAATAGCGTGAGCTGTTCTTGAACACCAGCGGTCGAGACCTGCAGCTTTTTAAACAGAGCATCCTGGATTCTCTCCCCAGTGCTGTCTATATGCAATTTAGTTGGCTGTTGCCGCCTATGACTATATATAGAACCAGATTTATTACTACGGGTGTGTTACCAAGAGAGCAGATCCAGCCTGATAGAAGGAAAAATATTAATTCCGTTGAGTTCAAAAACATCTCCTGTAGTCTGCTTATCCTTCCCCCTCTTTTATAGCCATGACAGCAGTGATAGATGCCTAAAAAAATACCTAAGCCAGAATAAATCTCAGCAGAGAACATGAAATGAAATGTGACGTCTCACAAATTTCAATTTTACAACAACAAAAATACAGTAGCACCCCACTGCAAAGGACAACTTCACACACGCAAAGAAACCAAACCCATTTGATCACCACAGGTCATGCCGTGTCTAAATATGACAGCAAGAAAGAGGAGGGAAAAGCACAGCCTTGTTTACAATACCGCCTCTTGAAGTCCGGGCAGCCATCCCAAAAATAATAGCCAGCAAGTCACCACAAAAAGCAGGGCCTGGACCTTCACTCCTTTTGGCTCTATGTAAGGTAGAGGTTAACTATAGCATTGTTATTCCTGCACGGTGGCAGGGTTGTCCATGACAACACAGTTAAGACAGTTCTTACCTTCCTACATTGTTTTGACTGCCCCAAGTCGCATCCTGTTCACCGAGCGTTTCTAAAGGCAGAAACGTCCTAACGTTTTAACTTTTCCCTGGTTAAAGCCGCGGCTGGAAGCTGAGAGGTAAGTGCACAAGAGGTACCTTGTTGGCTTGAGGTGACACAGTTGACCATGAGACTTGCCTAAGCTAAGCCAACGAGCTAGTATCTTAAATACTCTGAAAGCCCTAGAATCACTGGTGTCTATCAAAGACTAGTTAGCTCTGATAAAAGGGGAAAACAACTCCTCCTTAAGCTCTTCTAGTTACTTTAAAGAATGAAAAGAGATAAAAAAACCTAATGGAATAGGGCTTTAACTGGCTCACCAGTGCTAATGACACCAGCAGTAATTAGCTTATTCAATACACTCTCACTGGATTGGAATAAAAAAGGGTTGGGGTGTTTTATTGTCCTGCTGTCTTGAACACATTTACAATATCCAGACTAGCTTGCAGACCTTGGCCCCAAGCAGATCACAGGACATCTGCATGCAGGCTGTGGCTGCTTGTTACTATAGAAAGGACAGTGTGGGAGGCAAGCTGTAGTGTTTTAAATAGGCTTCAAGACCTAGAAAAAAGCCTGAGTCAACTGCAGAGAATAGGGAGAGCGAAGGGAAGGGAAACTGATATAGTGAGATGCATAAGCAGATTGGCAAGACTTGTGACAGTTGGTGTTTTCCTTGGAGCCTCAGCTTTTAGAATGAAGGGACTAAGGAGGGAGACGGATTTAATTTAATATCAAAATATTTCTAGCTCTTGACCAGGTTATTTCAACATCAAATCTGTAACAGCCTCTCTCAATTTACACATCAGTTGAATGAAAACAGTGAAGCCTTTAGAGAGGGGCAAGAGAGTTCAGGAGACATGTCATTTGTACAATTTAGCTATTCAAAGCTAAAACTTTCTTACTGTAAACATGGTCTTGTTTTGAGAGTCAGTACACTGCTTTGGACAGAATCACGTGGAAGCATAAAGGGAACCAGCAAGGCTGGGGAGAGCGGAAGGCTAAACAGGAATGAGCTAAGAAAATCCTGTGCTTTCCTTCCGTCGTAGCTGCCCTGGTACAACAGCATTTAAAAGCTAGCTTCAAATTATATCGCGTCGTCCAAAGCAAACCTAGAAGTGATGGTAGCTGGGCCTAGAGATCGGAGGGTGCATTGTAGCTGTGTCTTGACCTTGTACGCCAAGACAAAGGTCTCGTGTTCTTCCCAAGGAATGACTGGAACTTCTCTATTGCAAAAATCTTTTTCTTTTAGAATTCAGCAAAATGACTAGTGAGTAACTCCTGCTGATCACACTCCAGCTCTGAGGGTCCTCTAGCACTCTGCAATTATGAAGTCTTTCATTCACACCCAGGAGTTGCAAAGCCAGCCTTATACCTACATTACAGAAGAATAAACGGTGGTTTGGGCACACCGCGTGACAAGCTCAAGGTCACACAGCAAAGGAGGAGCAGATCTTGGAATAAACCAGGACAAGCTTATAATTCCTGCTCCCTCTTGGCTGGCATTCTTTCCTATTCCTATGCTCAAGTCTGATGACTGTACAGCACTGTAAATACCAGCCAGTCCTTCAGCACAGAAGGACAGGGTTTGCTTTAATGCTATTTTTAGTTAAGCAGATCCCACTTTTAAATCTGCAACGCCTTCATTTTCAATATCGTGATTATGTTTAATGTTCCATAGGAAGATGAGGGGATTAGTATGAATCAGAAAGCACAATGCAGCGTAGGCAGTACCACGCTGCCTTCTGAAACACCAGCACAGAGCGAGCAGGAGCTTCGGTGGGGGCTTTACACGGGGAGGAGGCAGCTGGACGTGTCAGCTGGGTGCCTCATCAGGCAGCTGGTGCGAGTGGAAGGTCAAGAACGCGTTTACTGTTTACTGCATTTGTAAATTACTAATTATTCAGCTCACTAAGCGAGGCAGGCTCATTGCCTTGCGCGTGACATTCCCCCTCCCATCAAGTCTAGGCGCATATGGAAGAGTACGAATTCTCAGCTATATTTTGATAGATGGAAGTCATTAAAGTGCCATAATAAAGGGCATAAAGAGCTGTAATGGGTAGGTCACTAGGAAGTCTAAGCACACTTCCACGTTTGTCAGAGAACTGGTGTAGAAAATAAAGTCCTGCTGTGCACTGAACAACAGCAGTGCTCTGCCTCTCAGAGAGCTCGGGGGGACGGTAAGGTGGGGCGTCCGGGCCTCCGAGGCAGTGGCCTAGGAGGTGTTAAAGAAGGGCCTTCATTCGCATCCACAGCGTTCTGCTGTAGGTGACGGAGACGGCAGCTGGAGAGACCGACTCTGAGCTGGGGAGATTTCGGGGGTACCGACCTACAGAAGCCCGGGAGCTACAATGCAAGAAGAGTGACTGATGCCAAGAAAGCAAGCCAGGAAACGGTCCGCAATGTGAGGGTCACAAAAAAAATTATACAGGGGGCCCTGAACCAAGCCCAAACGAAAGGAAAACCTGGGGAGAATAATATCCAGCTCCTAGTTCCCTTGCAGTCACTTACAGTGGCTAAGTGGCATCATCTCCAGAAGTGTATCCCTGTGCAGGGAAATCTCTGTGACATCAAAATGTAGTGAATAGGGCTAAAGGATGCAGTTACGCTCTGTACGAAGATTTGGTTGCTGCAACACCTACAAAGACCCTTTACAGTTGTCCTAGGCTGAAAAAAAGATTAACCCCTCCCTGTACTTGACTGCTCCGACAAGAACGGAGTGAAGATTAACAAACCAGCAGATCTTCCCAGGATAAAGACAAGGAAGGCAGTACAGAAAAATCAAGAAGAGAGGAATTATGGGTAAAGCCAATGTTTGGCAGAGAGGGATGGAAATACGGGTCAACCATAGCAGACGAGTGAGACAGTGCATTTTCCAGAATATTGGAAAAACAGAAGTAAGCAATCCAGGTGGCAGGGATGGACTTAAAACCAAACCACCCTAAAATGCTTCAGTGGAAAAAACAACACAGGAATGAAAGCAGCCATTAAATCCAACAGAGACTGTGAATGAACTGTATTGTTTCAGAAGAAGTTCTACGCCAAGACACCTCCAAGCAAGTCACTCAATCATTACATATCACTAGAAGCCAGGCTTTATGGACAGCGTTCAGACACCGGGGGCAGGGGAAGTGAAGCGATGCTTTGGAGGGAGAGAGGAGAAGAGCATTCTGCTAGATATGGCAAAAACAGTTGGGTTTTGTGACAGCAACTTTCAGTTTTTGATTCTGGCTGTGCATCGGAAAGGAGACGTACACCTGAGATGAGGTGGCTCTGAAATTACAACACGATGTGGCTTTTCCCTTTTTTTTTTTTCTTAATTTATTTTTGGGGTTTTTTTCCCTCATTTTTAGTTGGACTCCTTCAATACAGGCTCCCATGGAAAGAGGCAGTTCAAGACTTTTTCAATCACAGTTTCATTTGCAGTCCCTGCGTTACCCTAAAGTGCATGAAACAGCAGCTGGCATTTTGAGAGACCTGTTTCAAATGTAAGAGGCACCATCAGCTTCTGCAGCATTTCACGCAGCTCAGGACCCACTGGAGAGATCCTTACGCCGAGGCTCTGCCAAAGATTATTTCAGTCTTGCTGCATATATATAATGCATATACATACACTGGTTTAGAGTATTTGTGAGGCTGTTGCTCTAAGCCTTCCCCATAATCTATGACCTTAATGTGCATCTCGGATTTTTTCTGCAGGTGCTGTTCCACGTTACGATCTCATGCCAATGCCCGGTTTCTGGCGTGACTCTGTGGTAGGTAACCTCAGTGATGTTTGAGCAGCTCTGGAGGGCTGGAGCTTTTAAGAACACTTGAAGAACTCCATCAGTCATGATGACACGCTGAGTAGTGCGCACACAGTACTTGGAAACCTGTTGCCCCTACTGAATGGTAGCGTACTCGAGGGGCAGGTGCACACGGGTCAGCGGGGCATTAACTCTGTGTGGGAGCTGACTTTTAAGGGACTTGAAGAAAGAGGAGGGAGGGCAGTGGCTCCTGTTCTGTCTAATTAGAGAAAAGTTTTGCTTTAACTGTTACTTTAAAAGCTGTCAGGTTGTAGAAGAAATAACATTCCCATGAAATGACTGGAGAGACCTACGGGACAGATTCAACTGGCAGAACTACCATGGACTATAATGAAACAGCAGAGGCAGAAAGGCAGGCAACTACATCCTCTATGCAAGTACGGCTAGAAACGGCTTCTCCCTTGTTTCCATCTTCTCCCGATATACAAAGGGCAATACACAGATCCAGGGAAAATCTAGGCAGGTATAACACCACACTTAGCACGCGGTTTCCATATGCCCCCGAGTTTGGGCAGTAGCTTGACTCCCTTGTTATTTTACCTTTGTTCCTTTCTGAAATAAATCTCATCTCAGTTTGCCTTTTGAGCGTAACAGAATAATCAAGAAGTGGCACTTAAAGTGAAAAGCAGATTTAGAGATCCTCAAGCTGTTGAATAACGTGATTACGGATCTTCAGTTGTTGGAAGGAGCAGCAAAAGGCGATGGATTAAGTTGCAATGATTTTAGCACATCTTTTCAGCAAACCAGATATACGTGCTCTAGTTCTGCTGTTTTCTACAGAGGAACATCAGGCACTTTCATCATGGACTGGAAGCTTCTGCTGGAAAAGAAGGGCAGCGGTGAGATTCGGAGTTTGCATGAACTGCCCGTGACCCCCTTGGCTGTTTTGTCAGTGCCTCTGCTGGGCTGCCCCTGAGCCTCACCATCCCAAGAGGAGCTTCCAAAGGTCCCTTCGAAATCAACTGCAAAATAATTACCGCAGTGCCTGGCTCCAGATCGGACTTGGAAAGTGCTAAGTCATCAGCCCTAGGAGCTATAAATTATCTGGTCAGTCTCAACGAAAAAATATGAAAGCCACAGCTTCTTGAAAGCACATCTAGACACAGCGTAAATCCAGTCCAATTAAAATAAAAACACATGATGAAAACATGTAATGCTTTCTCCAGCGGCTTGTGGTGCCTTTAGCACCCACGGGGAAGCAGATAAGGACGGCTTCGAGACTGAGCAGCGCTCACGCCATCCTGGGTATGTTGGTTTGAGTCTAAGCCTGCTCTGAAAAGCAGGGAAGGCTTTTATAGTGGAGCTTTTCCAGATTCTCAAGATAAAGATGATCTTGAACACCTTCCCTTCAGACTTCCCTTCCCCCCATCTTTGAGCCTGACTACAAGGAAAAGGTAACATTTCGACATGGAACTGACAATCCAGGGGACAAGCATATTAGGAAAAAATACTTTGTCTATGAATTGCCATTGAACACTTTCCAATTCTCACATTTACTAATATTCTCTAAGTAATTTTCTGCAATAAGTTTTTGGCCTAAATACTCTGAGCCATTTACATTTTTTTGAAACCCTATCCTTGCAGAGCACTTGATAAATAGCTCATGTGAGTGAAACCAGGCTCCTTTTGAAAATAGTTTTGTCTTAGACTTCAACATTTGCCTTCTTTCAATACTTCAACTTTTATTTATCTAAGATTAGCTGTTTCACAAGCATTCTTTGCCACAGATTTCTTCAAACCTCTTCGCTAAAATACTCTGTTAAGATAAGAATAGATAAAATTGTCCATTTTCTTAAAACAGAGACAAAATGTACTTTCACTTATTTGTCCAGCTGTGTTAATAGGCTATTAATCAAATAATGAAGAAACATTTAACCCGTTATTGTGCAAACTCCGGTACTGTTGCACTTAAGTACCTCGCAATTTTATCCAGAAAATGCTTCTATGAGGAAAAGATGTACCGATGCTCCTATTTTACAGCCTAAGAGCAAGGCCTGGAGAGGCTATTCAGCCGTCGGGGGATCGCCCAGAGCTTCTCACAGAAAGGAAAACACAGCCACGGACTCCACCTCTTCTTTCCTGAGAAAAAAAGAAAACTGTTTTACTGATTGATCCTCTCCAACCGGCACCACTCAACTATTTCTGTTTATATGGCTATTTTTTGAAAATAAAAAAAACAGAGTGCAAATGGTACACTACCAGACGCGAGGCTGGCGTGGTCTTGAAAAGAAATCACAGACTAACAGGAAACACACAATTCAAGTACTAAATAGGAACCCCGCCGGACTTGACCCATTTGGGTCAAAAATCAATTGAAGCAACTGAAAAACGAGATCGCTATGTCACACTGCGTACTTCAGAGTTGGGTCAAAACTGCAAAACCCAGCCCACAGTGTCCTACATTCTGCGTATACAAATACTTGAATGGACTGACAGGAGGAGCCAGGAACACCCTCCCGGCACTTGGGAAGTCTGATGGCTGGACATAACCAGGCACGGATGCTGCAGGCATCTGCCCAGGGTGCAAAACAAAGCCTGGAGAGGGCACCGTGCTTTAGGAAAGGGGGGTTCAAACGTGAGAAAGGGAGCTGTTTAAAGCTAGTCAGGAAAGAGAAGAAAATGCCAAATGTCTGGGTGACTCCTTGAGCTAAGCTCCCTGCTGAAGTTAAGTCCTTCTGTTCTGCAGGGTCCTGCTTACCCAGCTTCAGCCTCAAGTACTGTTGCCCCCCACCCCAGGGTAAGCTCTTCAACCGCCCTTTAAAGAACTGAGCAGGCCTTGCTGTTTTCCCATTGAAACGAGGCTGCTAAGGCAGAAGAGGAATTCGTGTTTCCCGTGCCACAGCAACTGAGGGCTCTCACCCTGAAAACCTAGGTCCTGTAGGGGCCCAACAGGAGGGCTGGGAGGAGGGTCAGAGCTGCACCCCCCGTCCCCTGGAAGGTTACAGGATGACAGCTGAGAGGGTCTGCAGGAAGGAACAGACAAGCACCACCATTCTGAACAGCACTCGGAGACGCCTCATGCTGTCGGAGTCTTTTAGGGATATGCCAGCACCAGGCTGTGTTTTAGCCTCTCTGACACTTTGTCTAGCTTCTGGATCCCAGTGGTACTGGGGTAGGATGTATTTTGGCACAACGTCAAAAGTCACAAACTACTGTGAAAGATTTACTTAGGTAACTTTCCACAAAAAATACAAGATTCTTTACAAGTAGCACATTTAATTCTAACTTTGAAGTTAAAAAAAAAATCACAAATGCTTTTACTAGCTAAATATTTATAATAGCTTGTCTTCTGCGTGCGATGCTTAATGCCTTCCAAGTACTTTAACAAGCTAGAAATAGAGCAACAGTCAAAGCTGAAAGAGCCATACTTGGGGTGAAAAATGGAAATTGTTTTAAAACACCACCACCAGTTAGAAGAGAAATGACATATTTTAATGTATGGGCTATTTTAAGTCAAGCAGGCTGTAAGGATTACAGTTAGAATTTGGCCAGAATATCAGGCCAGGATATCATACTTGCAGAAGAGAACAGCTGTCAGTAATACAAGTAAATAAGCCATAGGATGATTCCAAAGAAGGAGCCATCTGCACGAGCCTGGAGCCTGAGCACTTTTGATGCTCCATCCTGCAACGCCCTGTGTCTCCTGGTAAGGAAGCATCCCCTGAAACAGATCTTTACCGTCCAAAATTACATGCGAGATGCCCAAGGCATGCAGTGCAATTGTATTAACGGGTCTTACGAAGCTCTCGTAACATGGATGGTCTGCATTTGCTGTAGGGTCTTCCTCGCTCGAGCAGCGACGCTCACTCTTCTACCGCTTGGATTTCTTCCCCGAGCGCCACAGCCCTTCGATAGCCAGGCTTCCGCAGGCAAAGCGCCAGCGCGATAGCGATGTCAACAGGTGAAAGCCCTGGGCTCTCTCCAGTGCATGCCTACGCCTTCTGCAGATATAAAACATCTTGGTGAGAAGTTCATGACGCTGGCAGAAACAGGCAAAAGATGTGTATTCCAGCGACGCTGCAGCCGCCAATATTGTCACTTGACAGCGGCTGGCAGGAAAGCTTGCCACTGCAGACCTGACCTCAGCCTTCACTCATTTGGGTACTCTTCAAAAAAAAAAATCAACTCTCACTTTCTCCCATGTCACAAAACGCTGTTTTCCTTACCGGGAAAGACTGAAGGGGCACACACTTGCTCTGCAGTCAATAAATTTGTCTTTAGAGGCGAAACTTTGGGTAGAGAGACACACCCCTAATTGCCCTAAGTGCTTGAAAATTTGCACTAAATACATTTCTATATATTCCATCAGCCACTTTTCTGCAGCTTAGCTATTTGAGATTGTTATGTGTGTCTGCAAAATACAACGTTTCATTCCCTAAAAATCAGAAATCGCATTGTGGCACTTGAGCCCTTTGTTTTTCGCTGCTTTTAAAGCCTGTTTGCCAAATGCAGTATGTTTATTCGCTGAAATTTCGTGACAGATGGTGGGTGCAGACTGATAGTAAGGCATTTTCACAAGTGATGAAAATGCATTTGGCCATTCGTACAGGCTGCCAAAGAACTCGAACCAGCAAGGCAGGGCGGGGAGGAGAGCAGGGGGAGCCGCCGCTTCTCTCGCGCCACGTCGTCATTGAGACTCAGCTGGGTGCTGCGAAGCACCGAACGTTCTGTGACCAACAAATAACGCTCTGGTTTGTGTCTCAATTGCTGTTCCGGCAGCTCCAGACCAGCCCCTTGCACCAGGCAGACACGCTACCTAAAAGTTGTTAAATTAACATTTTCTTCCTTGTACAGCAGTTCTATAAATTTCCCTCTTTGGGCTGCGGAGGGGCCACAAATGAGATCACGGCCTCCTTCTTCAAGGTGTTGTACGAAATTACAGATCAAAAGCTACAGCCTGAAGCCAAGGCTGGCAAGGGAACATTAAGTGGTATTATTCTTCACCCAAGTGAGACAGAGAATGTCACTCCTTTGGGGTGAGTCTACGTAGTCTAGATGGTCCAGGAAGAAAATGCATCAAAGACGACGTACACAACTCGGGGCAAAGCGTCTCAGGTTGCGGTAGATTTATGCCAGCTTAAGGATATTATGGCTGTAATACTTTCCTCTCTTCCCTTCAAGCCTGCTGTGATTTTCATGGGATATCTAACGTCAAACCAATCTGACTCGCCTGGGATTATAAAAGAAAGCCACCATTTCCCAGAAATGGAAGACAATTTTCTGAGTCCCTTATTTTCTGAGTAGCTTATCATCACTTCCTTCCTTATTTCTGCATCTTCCAACACCTCAGTACACTGAATGCAGCCTCGGCTTTGAATAGAAATGTATCGGCTACATACAGAGGAAAGAGCAGTCTGAAAGCTACTCTCCTTCCTCCTCCTAGTCATGGTGCACATCAAGAGCTTCAAAAAGAATGGAAGAAAAGTAACGATCTCAAAACCACATGGCTGATAGGAGAATCTCCCCCTAGATAAATATGCTATATAGGTACATTCCTGTGGAAGCGTGCACCTGGCACCCCTCGCGATCTTCGCCCCAAGCTGGCGTAGCTTCGGGTGCACTGACTCACGTAGGCCTCAGCACATTCACTGCATCTCACTTAGACAAAATAGCAAGGCTGCTGCTATGCCAAGAGGAGATGTTCTGAACCGCTCTCAGCTGGGAGTCTCGTTTTATGCAGCCTACAGAAAAGGCCTCTGAAAAGCAGCACATTAACACAAAACACAAGTGGTAACTGAACAGGATACAATGAGACTGTTCTCACAAGCGTCTCATCAATAAACATCATAAAAGACTTGCGTCAAGAAGTAGTACTCCATCTACCAGCATACGCAAGCCATAGTAAATAACGAAAACATAAATAGGAGAGCAATAAGGCAGGCGGGCAGAGAATACCAATGATAGCACGGAAACACAACTAAAGCAGCAAGGTTACCGGTGAAAACGGAGGGTATTTTCTATAAGGGAAATTGTGCATATTATTCTGCTACAAGAGAGATTAGTACTGGGGTGAAGAGTAAAGGGCGTGGATTCATTCTTCTATCACGATGCTGGAGTTAAGAGAACCGAGTCCTTTGTGTTTGCAAAGAGTCACTTGGGAAAAAGAACTTGAATTTAACTTTTAATTGAAGTCCTTCCACGTCTCTCACTGCAATGTGAGTGCCCTCATCAGAATTCAAGGAGCTTTTGTTTCTGCAGTGTAGCTCGCTTCAAAATGCCTCGGTTCTCGAATGAGTGCACCCGTACTGTCCGTTTTGGTCTGAGTAATCAGTGTTCAATTCACCTGACTAGATTAACCGTCTGAAGCGCCCCCATACAGACAGGCAGTAAATGAGAGAGGGAAAAGAGATGCACCAAAGAGGAAGAAAATAAGACAAGACTCTGAGGCTCGCTTTATCTTGAGCTGCAGGCAAGGCTTGCCCCTAAAGGCATCAGGTAAGTACACACGCAGTCTTAAATTCATCCAACAAATGCACAAACCGCATTTGCCCAGAAAATGAATACGTGAGCATTCACGTGAGAAAGGCATTAAGAAATTAAGTTAAAGATAAAAATTGGAATCTATTCTTGAGTTCTTACAGCACAGGCGTTTTCTTTAATTGGAAGCAAGCGTCCACGTAAGAAATACAGCCCTGTAACTTTTAATAGTTACATCAGCATAATCAGTTGTGACGGAAACTCCAGATACGCGCTCTCATCTCTCGACCTTGGAGTCACCACGCTTCTCTCTAGCTGTAATTAATACCCTTGTATTTGGGGGCAACGACTTTGTAGGGAATGTCAGTAAATACGGGAAATCAAGGCTGTAATTTCACTGCATTTCAGCTCTCCTCTACGTGAAACTAGCGCTACCGAGAGGCTGCATAACAAAGACTAGTCTTCCGGTACCAAGCCCCGGCTGATCAGAACAAACCCCATGAAAAAACTAAGCACTCATGGTCCAGACGTTTCTCCTTCAAATGGCTCCCTTTGTTCTACAAGTTTGACAAAGGAAAAAGCAAGCAGTCTAAAAGAAAAATGTTTACATCTTGTTGGAGAGGGGGATTTATATCCATCTCTGCCCTTCATCAGGTTAAAACTGACTGATGGCTCCTCCAGCTCTGGCTGGAGGCCGTAGCAATATCCATTATGTGGCCTGCCCAGCTTTATACTTGTATAAACTCAGCTTTACCTCAAAACCCCCAAACAAACAAAACAAAAAACCAAATAAAAAACCACCCCCCCTCAAAAACCCCCTCAAACAAACCCCAACCCACAAACCCAAGAGCACCAAATTTATCTTTCATCAGTCTGTCTGCATTAAAAGAAAAAATTTTCATGTCTGTGCCCCTACCCCCCCATTCCTCACAGGTGACAATTGTCCGACGGCTGAAAAATGATAAGGGCAGCAACAAGTTTTGCCTTTGAGCTGCAGGAGAAACTCTTGCCTTCAGCAGCACTACAGCAAGGGCTCAAAGTCCGGTCTGGAAGACCAGAAGAAATAGAAACAGAATGATGTGAGGAGTAAACACAGAGAAATGCTGATTGTGAAATACTGAAATGTTATTTCCTGGAGTAATTACGTGCCTCAGTGAGTGCACTGAAATCAGCAACGCTAACGTAGCTGGACACTTCACGCAGCATCACGTAGCAGAGTTTTCCTGTTGAGCTATACCCTTCGAGTAGCACGTTTCCTCTTTATGGCATCTTTTAGAGTATTATATTACTAATTTTTTTAAAATCCCTTACAATTTTTTTAAAAATTGGACTCTCTCTTCGCCCCTCAGGTCCCTACCTGTAAAACAGGATACAGTTTCCTATCTGTAAGACATCTGTACAAAGATGTTCAGCTGCATAAAAAGGACTCTGTAGTCTCCTGGGATAAAGCACAGGCTCTTCCAAGAACGAAAGGCACTCAAAAAGAAAAACTGCCCCTGCAATCACATCTGGTAACAGGGTGCTCTGCCTCTCGCAGATCACCCTGCTGCTGAAGGGTTTGTTTTAATTATTTTCCTGTTTGAAGTAACAGCTAACCACTCGCTGCCCTTCCAGCCCCGTTCCCCCTCCGTATTGATAGATTTTGTACCAACAGGTAAGCCAGGTAATGAAAAATCCAGGTAACGAACACAGTTTTACAGTACATCCACGGTCTCAAAGCAAACGAAAAAAAAAAAAAAAAAAGGCTAACAAACAGGGGCTCTGGGGCCTCCAGCAGGGTGAGGAGAGAAGCAAGAAACACAGCCAGCGTCTCAGTCCCTTCAAAAAGAGCAACCCGAACCATACGGAGCCAGCACACAGCAGGCAGAGCTGGACCGCAGCCATGCTCCCGCTCGCGCCAGCGCGAGCCTGGCTCTCGTGCCCTTTGACGGTTAGCACTGGCAACGGGGCACCGACCACTTCAAAACCTGTACGCAGAGGTGGTGCCTGTAACGTGAATAAAGAAATTTAGAAGAGAAAGGTCACGGCCCAATGCATGGATCGCGAAAGGAGAGACACGGAGCAGCTTCTCGTGAGGCACCGGGACAATTTGTGTGTGCTGCGTACAAGACAGCGACACATGGCAGAGGAGTTTGTTGACAAGTTAATCAATGTATTACTTACCTCGGTGCCTAAACAAAAGAAAGATGCAAATCTGTTTGGGTTTGGTTTTTTTCCTAGTAAGAGGAAGACCTGCACACCTAACTTTGGAAGCTGGTACCTAAAAATGTGCCTCTGTCAGTGGGAAAAAATGCTGTGATCACTGAATTCTGGACCTTTAAAATTTCCAGCTCCAAGTCAACATAACTAGACACTGGTATTTCAAATACTTGTGTCTCAGAGAACTTCCTCCGCAGATTTGTATGAATATACCTTAAAGGACTGTAGAGAGCTCTAAATGTGTCATAAAAGGAAAATGCTAGTCCAGCTGTAGGTATGTTTGCATAACGAGACGGGCGCTGTATCTGTGAAGGCGTACACAACAGCGACTTCGGCTGTGAAAGCCTTGTCAGATCAGCCTATCAGTTATTAAGGTTAAAAACTCCCTGGTGTCGCTCCTATTGCTCGAAATACTTAATCTGCTTTAAACAGAACTTAAAGATACGCTTCCGGCAGGAGCATTTATAGTGTGAGAGGCCTCGGTTCCTGTCCTTGCTCCTACAGCAAGGGGTACGGCGCCCGTTTTAGTGGGACAAGGGTGGAGACATAAGCATGAAACTGCTCACTCCTCCCAAAACAAGAATACAACTCTTTCATTATCAGAAAATCCTGAACACTTAATTTTGAACACAGGCGGATTCAGAAGAGTTTTCAGGACTGGCATCTGACATCTGGATGTGATGCCGTCGCATCTTACCTGACTTAAAAGCAGCGGCAGTTTCAGTGAACTTGTATTACGCCTGCATCTGATAAACACTTAAGGATTTTCCTTCCAGGGAACAACACGATTAGCAGCCGTTGCCTCTAAGGAAAAACAGAATATAATAAAGTAACAGGTTTCGGAGGTTTGAGGAAGTTGCCTCAGTTTTTCATTTGAAAAAAAAAAAAAAATCAAGTGGTTTCAAGAAAGAGCTTTACCTATGGCAAAAGAGCCCGTGAATCCTCACAAATTTTAATACAGAGTTATGTTCTGGAAAAACAATTACTAATGAAGAAAAGCCATCTGTTCCCCATAAATTAGAACTAGTTAAACATCCATCGGAAAAATATTTATTTGACTAAACAAAAGAACTGCCTGCACCCCTCTGTGCTTGAAGCCAAATTTCCTCGCTTGTGTATTCACGAATAGGTGGAAAATAACTCTCCGCGCAGGCTATACACACTCAGTTAGCATAAACTGTCACACAGGCTTTCCATTTTAAGTCATACCTTTTACAAGTAGGACTTGACACGCAGCCAGTCAGCCTGATGCTCTCTCATGCTTTTTGCATACTTTAGAGACTAGATTATTGTTGTCTGGTCTCAGCTAAAGGTCTGTGGCCATACAAGGCTCAGTGTGCCTTCTTCAATTTGGAGTGATTGTTACTGAAGCGCCCGCAATCGGTGTTTGGATTTCACACGCTGGAAATGCTGGATTTACAGATAGGAAATAGGCAATGCTTTGCAAACCTTTCAGAACCTGCATTATTTGAACTCCCGTTAACTGTGCGTCACAGACCGCAGCACCCATCGCTTCAGCATTCGGTCACTTGGGTTCTTCATGCCACCTGTGGCAGCCGTTGATGTACGGCCGTCACTCAGGCTGCAAGTTCCCACCTCTGATTTTGCTAATACTTTCCGTCTTGCAGAAGAAATTGTCACAGAACAGATACTCCCTTACTTTCTTGAACCTAAGCGCGATTGTCTGGTTTGGTTTTGGGGTCATTTTATTACTTTACAGCTTGCAAAAAATGAGAGAAGAATTTTCTGCCAGGCCTGTGACCTTGAGGATGACAGTTGGAAACTCTGCTCTTAATCTTGCAAGAAAAAACAATCAGTGCTATATACAGCATGAAATGACTGTAAACGAGATGTTGTAACTATAAAAATAAATAGAGTGTCGGAGATAATGTTTGATGCGTCTGTTTGCATCAGGGAGAGTTTCTCGAATTTTAAAAGAACCGTTTGATAAATGCAAGTCATCTTCTGTGTATGTTGTTAAATAATTTTTAACGTTTTTTTTCATCTGCTGTAGTTCTTGTACTGGCCGTGTGAACATACAGGGAAAAGAAAGATTTAGTCCCTCTCACATACCAGAAATACTTTTTTTCCCTCTAGTCGTTACATTCCGTACTACACGCAGCAAAAATCCCCAAACAAAACTTTTAATGATGAATAATTATATAGCAAAACTCCTGTTTTGAGGATTGAGACACCTCTTAAAGGGTCCCTTCTTTTTCAGAAATGACCGAACGTTTTCCTGAAAATAGCGAATACCAAGAAATCTGATGAAACAGAACAGCAGCCTTCCTTCTGCTGAAACTTAATGCCTCACTTCTGTGCTTATCGAATTAAGTGTTCCATCCCAATTAATTAACATTTTCCAAATATAACTTTCCGGCCCAAACCACCTCTTTAAGCTAGGCCCGTTAAAAATCAAACACAAGGCTAAATAAGTGAAAATCAGAACATCAGGGGTTTGGTTTGGGGTTTTTTTAACCAGCTTAATTCGAAACTATTTTGCCATTTTTGTGTTTCACGTATACTACAAGCCATATATTGGTCATGTACTTACCTCTAGTAACACTGATTTTTAGGAAGTGTTCTTGGGGGGGGTGGGGTGGGTGGGTGTAGGATTTGCAGAATTGGGAATTTTTAAGACCAAAACAACAACCAAAAAAAAAGGAAGACAAACCACCACACGACTCGAAGGGGAATCCCACACTGGATAGATTAGCTGACCTAACTTACCCCTCCAAAAACTGAGGAAGAGGCCACTTGAGTTTGAAGTGACTACAGAACCATGAATTCACACCATCAAGCAGGACAAGTCAATGAGTTATGATGGAACAAACCCCTTCTTACACAAAAAACACACCCAGTAAGTAGCAGGGGGAAACAAAAAGCCATAAAACCCAAATGGCTGGAATAGATCAGGTTTACACGCGGAATACTTGAAATTGTCTCTGGATTATAAGACCTTCTTTAAGAGTTCAATGGAAAAATAACAAACCACCTCAGTTTTAAAGGGCAAGATAAGATTGGGGCAGAGCTATGAACTTTCTGTAAACAGACTTTTGCTTGCTCCAATAAATGTCATTGTTCTGTGCTCGGAGAAAGCAGCTCTGTTCCTTTACCAACACTATTTTTCATGCCTGGAAAGCAACATTTCCATTTGTTCATGTGGTAGTAAAGTTTGGCTAGTCAAAGTAGTGTCATTCAGTCTAGAAAAGGTGCAGAGAACTGGTAGCAGGAATCAAGAACCTACCACTTAGTAACTTGTTCAGCCTAGTAAAACAAAAGCTGAAAGCGCTCTGCACCATGAAGTACGTATACTGAGGCAGAGAAGTTAAAACAGTATTTCCACAAGAACCAGTATTAAGGTGCCACAGGTGCACTTGGTCTGGACATCAGGTGGTTCCTACAAACAAGGAGTTCGATTTTCAAAGTCTCAGAGCGCTGAGAGCAAGAAAGAAAATTACTTTCAAACTCTGGCTTAATTGTTTCACGAAAGGATTTCTGTTTCTGAGTAGCTCTTGCTGCAGGTAAAAACTGAAAAGGATTTGAAGGACCCACGACTTCCAACACCCAACGCTGCTCTGTGGCCGTTCTTGTTCCTTCCATCATATCGTGTGTTGCAGGCTGCCTACATCTTCGAATGACTGACAGTACAGAGGCCGTAAAATGAAAACTGGGCTTTAAGTGCAAGGGTCGGGTGGGAAAGAAACAAGAGAAATACGGCTACTGGCGAGTTCCAGCATTTCAGAACTCTTTGTATAAACTGACCTCTTGTAATCTCAGAAACATCCGAAGTTATAGCAAAAAAAGGTTAAAATTAGAACAATGCTAGCTTATTTCTAGTGGTCAAGCACGGTTTGGGGATCTCAGTAATCTGTAGCATGTCAGTTCAGCTATACCTCTGCACACCTCACCAGCACCGTGTTATCACAGAATCAGGACGGTGCAGAGGGAAATCCAAATTAATTCAAGAGACTGCAGCCCCTGGAAGCCAGCAGAGGTCACAAAATCCTAAGGCAGGTGTGTGGAATTTCTCAAGCGCTCTTCTGTTGCTTACCAAGTAGGTTCTTTTACGACTGTACTGCTGACACTGCTGGAAACATCGTAAGGCATCGCTTTCAGAAAGTGCAGGCGTGGAATCCTTGCTAAAACATTATCTGAAACCGCAGGCTGCTGAATGCTGGAGCGGATCAGCCGCTGCTGTTCGCAAGATCATCAACAGCGAGTACAACAAGCGTCTAGAATCAAATCAGTGATTAATACACAACTGCGTAGTATGCTTTATGAAACAGACTTTACATAATCTCCCAATATACTTCAGTATTAGATAAAGGGCAAGGAAGAGAGAGATTAGGTTGCGTCAGCAATGGTAAAAATACCCTCGAGAGTTTAGATGTGCAAGGAGTTGAGAGGCAATGACAGGAGCGAAGCGCGAAGCAAGGAAACGGGGCAGACAGGAAGGCTGTGCTGGATGGGAGACACACCTTGAAAGGGGATCTATCTAATGGTAGCAAAACTATAAAGCAAAGGGGAACTAAAGCCGAGTATAGCAGTAAAAGAAGGGGAAGGCCTGGGATGTATCCCTAATATAGTTCTCACTTAAACCAGCAGCTCACTCCTACTCTGAAAAAAATTTCAGGGAGCACTTGCCAAAACTAATCGTCTGTGTACGGAACATAGCAGGACAGGGACAAGTGAAAGGGAAAATGCGGCAGCAATTGCTTTTCAGAAAGCAGAAAGCAGCTCTGGAAGGCACAGAACTGCCACTGCGGAGCCAGGACTGGAAGCGTCTTACTAGGGCTACCTCGGGCACGGACCGAAGCGTTGTGAAGAGCACAGCTGCGGGCTGGAGCCGGTGCAGCCCCAACAACTCCTAGTAAGTAGCACGCGGTCAGGAGACAGCTCCGATCATCTTCTGCGCAGGACAACAGAGCAGTGCCAGCATCAGAGAGAAATTCAGGTGTCTCCTGGGGTTCCAGCCTTGCAGCTCTGAGGGAAACGCTGCCCACGTAAGGCCAGGAGGAGGGGAAGGATGTGCAGCTGGTTCTGACAACTTCATTTAAGTAGTTCTGCAGCTGTAAAATAGTCGCTCTCGCACAAAGTACGTGGTACCACCCTGAAAAATGAATTCTAAATAATTGAACTGCAAATAAGTCAGAGCAGGCCTCAGCAGATCACGCTGTAATTGCAGCTATTAAACACACATTTTTTACTACAGTACAAGTCAGGGCAGAGAAGTATAAGTATTCATTTGAATGTTAGAGACACATTTGCAGCCAGAAGCTCTGCAAGGCCACAGAGTTCAGCCAACCCTAGATATAAGTGACACACATTTGCCACCATGGGACCGACCTGAAGGGCTGCTGAGGACATGTATCACCCTCCTGGAATTCAGCTCCACGTGCCTGGTTTCTTCAGCAATTGCACTTACTCACCTTTGCATCACAAATTTACTTGTTCCTACAATGACGCGAGCAATTGCTAGCACCCTCAAATCATATTTCACAGCGGGGAACAAGTTCCTAGCTCCTACCTTAGGATCTTCTGGCTGACTCCACTGGAATTATCCTCTCAAAATGCTATAAAAACCAGTTATTTTCATCACAGAACTATAAGACTTACAATCGCGTTTAGACCCCTTGCACATATTTAGATGAAGCAATGCATTTTCAGCCTTTTATAGCTTACGCTAGCCAAACATCAGACAAGCTCGAAACCTAAAACCTTAGGTTTGCCCCAGGTGGGCCACAAATATTGTCTTAATTAGGTTAAACAATGAGATGATTTGAGCATCTAAGTGCTAAGCATTTGTGGAGCAGGTGGATTTGGCATATGAAGGAATTATGATGATTGTAATTGATTGGCGACATTGCTAACAAGGTAAGATGAATCTGCAGCCAAACCAGATGCAAAAGCTGGGGGAAAGGGGCCGTCTCTCTGAAGATCAGTCACCATCCTCAAAGCCAGTCATCTCTTGCCTTCGGAGGAAGAGCATAGGGAAGACTACATAAGAAGCGTCATTTACATTTGCGATGGAAAAAACTTTAAAAGAAAAAAGCCATTGCAAATATAAGCGAAATATTATCATGAAACAGGTTTTTTTCAAGCTGGTGAAAGTATTTAACATTTTGACAGACTCGCTTCCAATTTTGGAGACATCCGTGTATTGCTAAACGTGCAGTACGTACGTGGATTAAGAGTAAACTGCTGCTGTCTTTGTCTTCTGAACTTCTAATAGATCTTTCGGAAGATGGGAAGGACCCAAAACCATAAGAAAGGCCAAATGGGACACCCTTAGGAAGTGGGGTTTGGGAGGAGGCTCTAGCTCTTGGACATTCTCTTTATACAGTGAACAAGCAAAGGAAAAGGTCATAAATCAAGATACCGTTACTCTGAAAGCTTCCTCAGCCACCCTCGTTATTTCCTGCAATGTGACGGACACAGAAAATAACCCGGTGAACAGACACGTTTCGCATATAACGTACTGTTAGTTCAACATAGCCGTGACAGGCAACTCACCATAATACGAAGAAACAAGTTACAGAACACCAAGATTTTGGTGATTTGCTTCTTAAAACAATTATTAGATCTCTTCCATTTTCCCTCCCACAGTTTTAGGAAGAAGACTCAGATTTCTAAAGCTTCTGAGTGTTAAAAAAAAAATAATTCTGGCATTTCATACTTTACACATGGAGGAAAACCGAACTCATGGCACCTTTAACAGGTGCATTTTGTAGAGGAAAATTAACTACAAATCCTTACCTGAAAGCAATCTACTGAAATCAGAACACCTTTCATACTCCTGACTGTTTTTAAAGTAAGTTACAAGAAGAAATAAAATACCAAAAAAACCAAAACATTCTCCGTACTGGAGGTCTACAAAATAACTTCCAGTACTGAAAATGCTTTGAATTCTTTTAGTCACTGTATGCTTTTTATGCACAGTTTACTTGAAGAAAAGGATCCATCTAGACAACTTTTAAATATAAAGTTATGACGTTCCTCTAAAATTATTGTATTTATAATAAACAATCATTCTTACAAAAGCCTGGAAGGAATTTTTTGTTAAAAGAGAGTTGAACAATCCCAAGTTACGCTGGTATGCTTACGCTTAAGTAATAGGATGCCTTACTCACCTGGTTCTTGGATTCATGCTCGCATCTTTTGGGTTGCGCTAGCAAAAGCGTCTCCTCCAACACCATGAGAGAAAGAAGTCAAACTGAATAGTTAAAGTTTGCTACTAAATGTTCATCAAAAATGTACTTTTTCAGTGCAGAACTCTGAGATGTTTTCTAAGCAAAATGACACAGAATTAAGGTTGGGGGAAAAAAGAGAGACCTCTTCAAAAGCAATGGAATAAACAAGAAACCCTTACACTTATGGACACAGCAGCCATAAGAGAATTCACAGGAAGAGGCCAAGCACCTTTTTATACTGTTCAGTTTCTACTGCGGGTCTGGGACCTTTAACTAGTTGTCGCACAAACCCAACAAGGCAGGCTTTGGTCGTCTGTGCTTTTCACAGCAGTCTCTTTAGTTTCCAAGCCAGTGCACATTTTTCCTACGTCAGTGTATTTAAAAAAGAAACTGTCTACTGTGAAACAGAGCCTTAAATGTGAGTCTAGAAAAGATTACCAGGCTGAATTTCGACCATGAACACATCCATCCGAGATGCATCTAGGAAAGCTGTTCAAAACCGCTTACAGGCAACGTTTGTGTTCACTGAAAGGGATTATGATACGGCCTCCACATTTACCAGACACTGAAAAAGGACCCTCGCTCGAGGTGGAGAGGTTGGCAGCTGTCCGAGTGTAATTCTGGATCTGGCAAACACTTGCCCTGCAGTTCGGGTCAGCGGGAACAGAATGCAAAGGTTTGAAAGCAAGCGGACGCTCGTCAGCAGAGTAACAGCAGATCGGACCTATGGGCTGCAGCATCTTCAGCCATTTTATGTCGGTCTAGCTACGGAGGAGTGAAGTTAAAAGATACTGATTTCTAGCTAACGGCTTACCCGCAGCCATACGCGCTGCATGGTGGCTTATGAGCCTGAGGGTGAAGTTTTTCAGACTTTTGTTGTTCAGCTATATTACTTTTCAACTATTTATAAAATGCCCACAGAACTGTATTCTTTATTTAAACACCTGGACAAAGTTACTCTTTCCAGAATGACGGCCAAACCTAGCTCCAGCACGTAGTATTAGAAAATAAAATGGTGTATGAAGAAACTCTTTATCAGAGCTAAAGGAATCTTTCTAGTGTTTAACCAAGACTTCAGTTCTACTTCCTTGTGATCAGCAGATATGCAAGGTACGGCTGTTACTGACCTGCCAGAACCTGCCTATTTTCATTTTCTTCATCCTCTACTCGATGATGGCACCGTGGTAGGTTTTGCTTTTTTTGTTTCTTTTTTTTTCTTCTTCAAGAAAAGCAGGTAAGGCGCAAGTCCTGCCTTATGACTGAAGGCAGTTACTAGGTGCGCAGATTACAAGACCGGCCGTCCACCAACCTGGGTCAGGTGAAAGTTGACTATTTGGCATCTGAGAATAAAGCAATTGATGAAGCAGAGAAGGTAATACGCAGTAATTACCTTCCCTAAGCTTTCGGGTAACTCAATGGACAGAAGAGGCTGGTCTGGCTGGAGTGTCAAAACTGAGGCACAGGATTCTACAACGTGCCTTTAAGCCAATGATTTATGGTTTTGCAGATTAGGTTTTCCCTGGATTCCAGTGACACTCTCTTGAAAATAACAGTGATAGGCTTGTTCTCCATCCGATGAATTGCATTTCCACTTAAATTCTTAATGCCACTGGGCCAGAACGTTAGGAATACTTTAACACAAACCAAGCCTGAAGTTTTTGAACATCTTTGGTAGTTCCATACGCAAGGCTGGGCCAACCACAAAACCGGGACTCAGTCCTCTCAAGGTGAGCACTTGAAGCTGCATGTGCCAAGGTTCATCAGAAAATAAAACCTTATATGAGGACTCGACTAAATAGTCACGGCGAAGATCAGCTACACACACCTTTTACACACAAGTCAAGTTATAGAAATTGACCTTTATTTAAGAATCAGTTTCTTGAACTTTTTTTTTTTTATACAAAGTGACATTTTCATTTTAGTACAGAAAATCCATGTCAGAACAGTACCTGTCTGTTTCAGCTGTACCACTGGAGTCTACTCTGACCTCAAATTGTAAAAAACAAGCAAACAAAAAATGAGATAAACAAAAAATAACTGCTGTCCCTCACCATGAGAAGCACTTTGAGTCGTAATTCATCCATACCATTTCATATTTTTCAATTCATATATATATACAGTATTGTTATAGTATGGTATAATACTATATAAAATACTATATATATATGTATTATAGTTCAAAATACTCTCTCTCTATAGTATATAACTATATAAATCCTATATAAAGTATTTTGAACTATAAAATAGCATCTGTAAAACAGAATTTAAACTTAGGACCAGATCTTTCTTTGAAGAACTGTGCAAGAAGAATCCCTTCTTTTTTTTTTCTTTCTTTTTTTTTTTTTTAATTAAAAAAGCTGCAAACAGAAGCAAAACTACAGCCTGTAGTGTAAAACCAGAAACCCTACATAACGAAACATTAGGAACAGTGACTGAGAAGCAGTTCTACTCAAATGGTGTTTTAAAAAAACAATTAAAATACAGTACCCAAGAAACATGGCACAAGAGACAAGAGAGACAGGTACAAAACCTGTGTTGGGAACACAGAGTCAGAAGTGCAAAAAACAAAGAGGGAACTGATACAATGGAGTTTGGTACAAAAGGTAAATAAGTATTGCAACAAAAACTAAACGATCACTTATTTTTTGACAGTGAAAACACTAGCAATTTAGTACCTTTCTAAAGGCTTTTAATTAAAGCCCTAAAACTGTGGCTGCTCTTAAATAAAAACAATCTATGTGAATGCTACACACCGAAGTACAAAGCTTAAGAATTACCCTGCAAAATTGCACCAACGTAAGCTTTCTGTATTTACAGTATCTAAAAGTGACAGAACACAGCATGCTAGGCCTAGCTTATGACTCTTCCCCGCCGGTACTTAATCCAGGCCCAACAACCAAAAATTATTATTTCTCAACACACGTCAAGCTTGGATTGTTCAGATATATTATGACGTTTAAATATTAGATTCATGCATAAAACAAGAAACGATATCTTTGACAGACAAGCGTTGACAGGATACAAACAGTGGTCTGCCCTGTAGAGGAGCGTACTGCCTTCTGAGCTTACTCCCGAGACGTACCGATTCGATCCGTGTTATTTCCTGGTTGTCAAGTCATCAACGTGCTTAGAAATGGTCAAAATTGCAACTGAGAGTCACATTGCGCATAAACCATTCACTCATATTGAGAGATTTCACTCCGTTTTGGAGTGAATTTCGCTTCACTCATTAAGTGAAAGGACACAAGAGTTAAAAAACAAACAAACAACAAAAAAAAAAAAACCAAAGACGACATTCAAGTAAACGGCAACAACCAATACTTTGAAAAGGATTTTGTAAACTTGTCATTCTACAGGGTTCTGCAGCATTGTTAAACTCATGACTCGTGGACAAGTACACGCAGGTCGCAACCCCTCGTGACAACCTGTCACGTGTACAACGCACGGTGTAAGAGACAAGCTCGGTGAAGCGATCCACCCCTTCCCACGTGCCTCGTCGGGTCCTTGTGTGTTCAGTGTTATCATTCCCCTTCATGAAACAGAAATCACTTACGGATATCTTTATAAAGACAGAAACAGAGTCCGTTGGATAGAAAGTTAGTTGGTTATTTACATCTGCAAAGTAGTCTCACAGCGAAATAAATCTACAGCGGGCCAGCTGGGATCCACAGGACTTTGTTTTGTTCTTGATCGACAGTTGTCATAATCTGAGTGCAAATGCTTGAAAGGGCTCCTCCCTGGACAATGCCTGGAGAAAAAGAACCCCCCCATGGATGAGACTGGAACAAAGAGTTATGACTGATTACAAAGAGCAGCCTTCTGCATTTTTCTGCAAAGTGTTTATCAACAGATCGGAATTTATCTACCTAATTCAGTATTTGCCAGGCGCATGACTATTAAAAACAAGAATAAACAGAGCAAAGAGGTCAAGCATTCAATATACAGTCTCTTCTGCTAGCTCTTAAAACAGCCCAGAGAAGTCGCAGAACCGAAGGCTATAATTTAAGACGGCTCTTTTATTAGAGGCCTCCATGTACTATTTTCAGAGGCATCAGGTGGCAAAGTTTAAGTCTAAAGATGGTCAGAACCTGCTATAATAAACCTTCTCTTGTTCAGCATGTGGTGTTAAGAGTTTTATATTTATGTGGTAATATACATAGAGACTATAGCTGTAGCAACTAGACACTATTTACAAATATTAAAAGTAAATTATGAGGCAGCTCACAGCTTGTTGAGCTAAATAAAACAGCCACGGTTGCTACTCCAATTCTCACTGTCAACTACATTCAAGGAACACAAGGCCAACAGCAAGCAACTCCCTGAAAATCAATTCAAAAGATAAGGTAACACCTTGCATTCTACCCTTGCTAAACGTAGCAGTCGTAAAAAGTTAAACGCCAACACTGAGAGGAGAATGGATGAGCTTTAAGACCTTAAAAGCGAGGAGCTTCATGACTTGAGAAACACGTCAGCAAAGCCTCTGGCCTCAGTTAATGCTGGAAAAGTATGGCAAGTCTTACAAGGCTTGAGTTATCATTTCCGTTTTTTTAAAAGAGAGAATTTGATCTCACATAAAACACTACTTGACCCTGCAGCATACACTGCAGTGACCGATGTCAGGCGAGTTTGGATACAGAATGCAGTAACGGGCACGGTCTGTGAAAGGTGACCAGCGGCAGCGAGGAAGCGATTCACGTGGCACACCGTGCTCACACCTCGGTACAGGAAACAAAGGCAACTGGAAAGAGTTGTGAGTGGAAAAACATGCTTCACGAAGTGTTCTCAGAGCTCAGGTCTGAGAGTGTGTCGTATAGCTTCACGAGGAAGCTACCATGTCCAACGTTCCTATCTACCGGCTTATTTTATGCACATTAGAACTCCAACAAGTTTAAACATCAGTGCAGTTGGAACACCAATCCCCTCGGACTACCAGCACCTGGAAAGGGTCGTGACAGCTGGAGTCCCCTGTCCCTGGCACGAGGAGAGGGAGGCCCTTCCCTCAGGGCACGTGAGAAGATTCCCAGAGGGCTCTCCTGGGCCGAGTGCTGCTTGCGCTCTCAGGGTGAAGTTAAAATACAATGAATGACTTAATACGGAGCACGAGATAACTCGCGGTGATGCGCTCCGGGCACACGCATGCCAAGTTCTGTGAAGGATTAGTATGTAACACGTAAATGAACGTTTGCACGGCTATTAGGTACCAGGTACGTGGTTTTGCTGAGAACGTGCAGCTTCTCTCAGGATGGGCTGAAATAGCTCTATGCTAAATACACCCCCCTTCCCCGCCCTGCACGTGGGCGGGTACACCTCAAAATATTTCTGAGGGAATCCCATTGTTTGGGGCATGAAAAGTTGGGTTTTGGCTGGTTTAGTGGTGGGTTTTTGGGGGTTGGGTTTGGTTTTTTCTTTTTAAGTTTTGTTGCCTTTCACATCAAGATGGCTAGAATTTTATCCCCACTCTTTCGAACCTTTCTGTGGATCCCCATGGAAATATACTCTGAAATAAGCAGAGAGTATTCAAACACAGTTTTCTGTCTCTGCTAAAAATACAGTATAACTACAACCAATATTCATATAATATGCTTTCTGTATATTATATTAATAATAAGGCCTCTGAAGTTGAATTTCATTATTCCAAATTACAGTGCATGCTCAAGAAGCCTTTGACAATTTTTTGCCTTTCTTGACAGATTTCAAGTATGTCTGAAATAATTCAGTAATTTACACGACGGAGGTTTTTTGTTGCTGTTTTGTTTGGTTCTGTTGGATTTTTACAACTATGTAACAACTTATACTCAAAAATCAAACTGACAACACTGCATCAAATTATCTTGACCATACTCCCAGTACTAGGGGCTTATAATAAAACGTTTTCATGATCTCTTTAGGTCACAAGACACATAACGTTAAAAAAAAAACATTTAAAAGCAAGGGATGGTACTTACATCTTGATATTTCCTCTCCCAGTAAAATAAAACACCAAAGCATGAGTTTGCCAAAAGGAAAGGCAGAATGAAAAAATGAGTGCTCTTTGAAGGCACATAGGATCTTTTGAATTACAGTGTAAAGGGATTAAATTGCTGCTGTGTTCCTAGTGAAATGTTGATTAAATACTAACCTGTAAAGTACTTGCTATACTCTTGTTCTATTTTTTGAGCTGTCTCAAACTGTTCTTTGGAATGTTTTTGTGTAACTTTGTCCCTCAGGAAGATTGGGTCTTTTTGCTCTCTGCAAAAAAACAAAGAAAAAAAGAAAAACCTTGTGTAAGAGTAATTTTTTTTTAAATGGACTTGAAATGATTACCTCCAGTTGGGTGAATGGCAAAGGCTAATTAATTTGCAAGCAGAATCCTGTGCATAGAGTGCCATCTACTGTGTTTCAGCAGTATCAGCATAGTCATCGGGATCGTTTCAGCGCTAACAAATGTATTTGCTATCAGACCAAGAGAGTAATCCTTTAAAATCTCAGAGATTGGGAGTGGGTTGAGGGAGAAAGAATGTGACTTTTTTTTTCCAGGTGATGTGAGTCAGACCTTCATCCCATATACACCCCAGTACTCCCTACACAAAGCTGGGCTTAGGTACCGCTCTTTTAAGGGCTTGAAGTATCAAGCATTGAGCAAATGGAATATTTCAATGTCATCTTATATATGACACATTTTGAGAGGACTAGTTTTTTATTATACAAGCTTGGAAATGAAATAAGAAAAAAAAAAAAGGAAAATACAAAAGGTAAAAAAAAAAGTATTCTCATTCCAATCATGGCTTGTAAGACTTCTCCAAATCTGACTCCCCAGTAGGGGATTCTATTTAAAAGGAAGCAGAATTTATGGTCAACTCTTAAGATCATATAGATAGGTACTGAAACAATCTAAGCAGAGTTTCTTATAGCAGTGTGAGAAGCAGCATAATTTTATTTTATAAACAAAAAATTCACTACTAAACTAACCTATCACTGCTGTGTAGCATCTCAGAGACTGCCAATACAACCACGCTATAACAAAAAGGCCGTTTGGAAAACCTTTGGTGCTTGTAACAGGCAGAGAGAAGGTGCCACTGCATCTTATTTTGATGACTGCTAGAAATCCTGGCTTGTCTAGTTCAGTCGCTCCCTGTTACTTGCCAAAAAAAAAATAATAAGGAAATGGCTGCAATGGTGCCCGTTCTATTTCCAAAGGGGCTCAAGACATGACAGTTCCATTTATCATTCAAGTGCATGATCCTACAGTGGTACTGAAATACACCACACAGCTTTATGTCTTGCCTCTACTTGAAAGTGGTGATACATATCTTCTTTATTAAATTGATAGTCATCAAATTTACCTACAGATGAAGAACAGAAGTAGTCTTCAACTTTCAAAATTAAGGCAGCATAAGATCTCTCAACAATACTTATGTTGGGAGGTTTTGCCATTTCTTGCTAAATCAGTCTATCAAAATGTGTGAAGGCTTACTCAAACATTAGGGAAGGGACCGGGGTTTCCAATTCCCATATTCTATTCCTGGCTCTGTTCGAGCAGGAAATTCCCAGTTACTGAAAGAGCGTGGCCCACAGTACATAGACTCCATGGCAAAAGGGGTCTCCCCTTGCTGTTCTCACTGGAGGGTGAGGGTGGGAAAGCTGAGGTTACGCATCAATTGGCACTGCATCCACACACTCGGCCCCGCCGAGAAAATGAATAGCTCTTTGTCACAGTCACCACTTAATACTCAATGGTTCTCACCCACATTCTAACAGTTTAAGCAAAGGTGAGCAGGAGAGATCTGAGTGCCTCCTGGATGACATACAGTTCAGTCTCCATTGTTTGGGTTCTTTGAAGGATTCCCTTAATTGTCATGCAACCAAAATGAAGTTAAGACCATTTACCTCACAGCGGTTTTATGGGGATTAATTTCCACATTTTAAAGAGATTTGAGATGACTAGGGTGAAAGAAACAATAAAGGTAACAAGCTTATTTTAAGCTACAGTAAACATCCCTGAACTATACCCCTCACAGACTTACTTGATTTGTTTAGCATTTTTGTAGCGAATAAAAATTACAATAGGGTAGATATGAACACTGTGGAGCCGTTCGATGGCATGAGGAGCGATGTCAAGCAGACAATGACAATCCTAAGATCAAATGTAAATGCAAAACACTCATTCAGTTAAAGAGCACAAGCACACATGCAAATCCCCCCTTTCTTCCCCTACTTATATCATAGCAACCCAGCAGAATTTTGCTACACATTTAGCATTTTGGGGCTACTGAGCGATTTGTACCCAAAGGATTTATAACAAAAGACAGAAGATGAAAAACTGCAAGAAATACCATTCATAGTACCAAAAGCATGCACTGACAGAAATAAAAGTATCTGAAGAACTAATGAAATGAAAACTCAGATTTGAAATATATGCAATACATCTTCTCCAGATTTAAATATTCATATTCACTTTCTCTTTCAGAAGTCATCAGCAAACACAAGCATTAAAGTAATAAGACTTTCTGTGTGGTTTGCCAGAAAACTATAAGCAATATAGAAATTTTAATTAACATCTGTCTCCAGGATAATTATGAAGTTTATGTTCTATATGACTGCATTAAATGGAATAGTTAAAAACCCTAAATCCTCATTTGGGAGCTAAAGGATGGAACATGCAGAATCTAAGAAAATAACTTCTAACTGTATTTAATAATACAATAAAAGAATATGGACATTCCTAATTTCTACAAAGGTCAGCTCACATAAAATAATCTTTGAACAGTTACATGCCTTAGTGGGATACCTTTTATTTTACTCAGTAAAATTTACTGAGGACCAATTTACCGGGGAACAATTCTCTGAACGCCTTAAAGGAGGACAGCACTAACGTAATTTCCACCCCCCCAACACAGTATGACCATATATTGCAAACTGCACAAAGGACTACGCGTTAGAAGCGACTCACCTTTTCTGTTATCTCTTTTATTGAGGCTACAGTTGTCACGTCAAAATGCCCACTCCTCCGTTTATAATCGATAAACAGACAATCCTTCACGCCCCGCTCAATGGCTTGTTGCGAAGCTTTCATAACCTCTGTTGCACAGAACCAGAAGACATCCGCTTTCATTACTATCCCTTAGGCACAGAACAAAGCTAAGAAAAAAGAGTCTGCAAATTGAGTTTGTCGGGGTTCTTTCCGTGTTTGTGCTACCATTTAGTTTACTTACATAGATGTTACTATCGTTTACTCCGAGGAAGAATAAACTGGTGATATTTGCATACTTACCAAGAGGACACCTGCAAAATTTCCCAGGGGATTCCTTGACCAACATGTCTTTCACAGCATCAAGTAAAGGTCCTAGAATAAGCACAGGCCTAGGAGAGGTACAGTCCACTTTCTGTACTCGCTGGTAAGCCAGACTTGCAGAATCTGCACACAGAGAAGATTTACTTATAAAAGTATAAACTGTTTTCCTGGCATTCCTCAGATAAGCAGAAGCGCCCTAACAGTAATTAAGAAAACAATTCCCTTGCAGGGGATAAGGGTCTGGACAAGTATGAAAAATGCTCACTAGCCATTATTGCAACTTTCTCCACTTAACAACTTAAAACAGGTGTTTTTCTGATTGAACCTGGTGCTTCTTCCTCCCCCTGCCAAACTTTAAAACCTATCGTTCTTATTTTTTTCCCCATAAAACATAAACAAGACGTGGTATTTGGTTTCTCTGGTTTGGTTTGTTGAGCTCTTCCATGGAAGGAAGCATGATTTTTGTAGGCAAGTGAAGAAACAGGAGTGAAGATTATTGAATGGTGCCCAGGATTTCTGTCTAGACTAAGCGACCTGGACAGAAATGAAATTAAAGAGTTGAAAGGAAGATCAAAACCATGCATCAAAAAAGCACTCTCCCTCTGCAAATGAAACATTAATGCTCATAGATCTAGGAATAAACTACAATTAAAATCAATTTGAAACACTCTGGCTTGTTATTCAATACAAAAATATTTTGTTATTAAGAGTCATGTACGTGATGGGACATACGATCACCTTTTTTATTCAGACCAACCAGAAAGCAACATTATTTGTTGTTGTTATGCTGCAGCTGTTTAAAAATGAAAGAGAAGGAAAGGCAACCCCCTCCCAAGTATAACAAATGGACTTGCCATCCAAGAAAGGAATTGAGTCTGTACTGATCGTATCAAGGGCCAGCAAATCCTTTCCATCTTTGGAACCACTTCGCTTGTGTTTATGCTTTCTTCGGAAGAACGACCTCCGTGCTGCTGCTGACAACGTCTTAGATGAGCTGTTTTCATCTTTAGCCTCAGACATGCTGTGTCTCCGGTAGAATTCCTGATCCATCCTATAATGGAATGGACTAAATGGTTGATACTTAAAACTTGTCTTTTAAAATCTTTTTTGACAAACAATATCACTGCTGCCTCTGGAACACACTGGAAATGCTCGTCTCGAGTCTTAGCCCAAGTATCTTCATCACAGAAAATCAATCTGAAGCAAACATGAACATAAATCAGAGTAATCTGAAAACCTCACACTACCATTATTTCCTCGGGTTTCTTATAAATAAGCAGCATGGAACAGAGGGTGACCACTCTGACAGGCAGGACAAAAACCTGCAAAGCACAGGCAGGAGTATGCACCTGCTTGCCAGTAAAGCCAGCCCCGCACAGAAGTGAGGATCCCACTCGTTCTATGAGGCATGTTATACTCATCCTCACAAGTAACTTCTTCGAAATCCAAAATAACAGCTTTATTTCATGCAGGTTTTTTTTTCTGTATAAGCACAAATATTTTGGCCACATAACACGTGTAAAATATAGGTGGGTTTACTGTCCATCTTCCAGTAACAAGCCTACCAATGATGTGTACGGGTCTGAATGTATGTATTGCACTTCCACACATCCCACACAGTACCACTGTCCCGCTGGTAGGGTGGATTTTGAATTATGACATGGACAGAAGACTACTAGAAGAAAAGGAAACCAGAAAACCAATAACCTTCAAGTGAAGAAAATATTGTTACCGCTGAGCGACAATGAATGTGATTTCAGTAACAATATAAACATTTGAGTTCCTGCACACTCCTCTGAACTGCTCTTCCAACATTACGAGATTATGGTGGATACACAGTCTTAGAGTAACTAAAACACACCGATGCTTCCCAGGAACAACTGTGATAACCTTGGATTCAAGGTTATTTTTGCTGCGGTTACTCTCACTTTTGTTATTGAATTATTACAACACTGCTCTACGTATCATTTCCATTTCTAGTTTACTACTTAGTAGCATTAAAAACAACTTGATAGAGCAATATATTTCAGTGTTATTAAAATACACGTCTAAGAATGAATATCTCCCAGAAAGAATAGAAGCAAACAACTCTCTTATACCACATCTCACTAGTCAGACTTTTAAAGACTGTAAGATAAATACTCTAACTGAGGTCACTCACATATATTTACTTGGAATCTGTCCTCTTTCCAGCTTCTGAGCATTCTCGTCCAGCTGCCAAGCCATCCAGCAACCAAAGTTTCCCTGTGGTAGAGTGTCATCAACATACAAAATGTCATCCTTCTTAAAGCTTAAATCCTGTTCCACATCTGCCAGACGGTCATAAAGTGCTCTGGAAAGGAAGACATAAATAGCCTCTGCAACTGATCTCCATCAGCTCAAGGGAAGAACACGCATACTTATTTGGAAAAAAGTTAACAGATTAGTGGCACGCTCCACATCGCAAGAGCACACAAGTTTGCAGCAAACCGTGCAGGCTTACTCTGCTGCAGATTGGGCACTCGCTGTCAGAGACTAGCCGGGATGGATTAGTAAACTTGGAATTCAAAATATGTGGTAAAACCGACGTACTACCTCTCTCATGATGGTCAGCATGTTATCCTAACAGCCTTATGCTCCCGTTACCAGTCACGCTCAAATACCTGATATAGAATCCGTCTCCAGGAAGCTCTTTTATCTTATTAAACTCTTCTATTCTGTACTGAGTCTTTATCTTGATGTTTTCTCCAGGCTTCAACATTTCAAGATAAGCTTCCTCAGCTGTTTTATTTCGCATATCAACGGACCCATACTGCAAAACACAAAACACAGAAACCCTTAGGTGTGAAATTGTATCTTAACTGGCAATATTATTAGGTGAGCTTGAAAAACATGCAAAATCAGTTTGTTTTTCCCCACTGGCAGGCTCTATATACAACGAAGTCTTGCCACTCAACTCCAGTACACTTTGCACCTTAAAATGTCTAGCAGGAGATGGAGACATGGGGGTGGACAACAAAATACCCAAGTGAACAGAGCAGAGATGCACCGTGAGGGGGAGTCTGCACTTCTTTAAACAGTTTTCAAAGCGTAAGCTGAGAACCATAAAAATTCACGTTGGAAAGAATTTAGTATTTTTTCAGGAGAGCGAGTGGTCCGAGGGAAGTTAGAAACCTAGTTACAAAGCAAAATCTCCATCTGGATACTCCAGGCGCAAAGGGAGAGTCTCAGTGCTCCAACAGTCTCAATGCTCAGCTGTATCTGAAAAGATCATAAACACATATGTGTTTATCACCTTCACAGCCCTGCCTAGCAGATAAATATTCTCGTTTCAGATACAGAGAGCAGAGTCAAAGACATATTGCACGGCTTCCCCTAAACTGTCATTAGAATTTCACGGTGATAAGACCGGTATTGTTCTCTGGTTTGCAATACCTTTCATATCCTTGCCTTTCTCCTATGTACAGCAATTGGATTCAAGGCTTCCTATTTAAATGAAGAGAGGAGTAGTTTGTAATTCCAAGTGGACATACAGCAGTCCTTCAAACCTGTGGGCAACTTGTCCTCTCAACAGCAGTTGCTCTCCAGGTCGGCATCATCCAGCTGCTCAGGTGTCGCAGCCAGAAGGAAGGTTATGCACTCTCACCGTTCTTACCCGGGTTTTGAGGCAGGAACTCAGGATTCACAGAACACCTCCCATTGCGAGACAGCACGATTCTTGGTACAACTCCTCCCCTTCACACCATCCTAGACGTTTTGTCAGTACGCTGCAGGCTTTTCTTAACAGCTTACCTCAAGTATCATGTCACCCAAGACTAGTCCATCAGGTCCTTTTGCTGGGCTATCATCGTCTACATCTGAGACAAATATTCCGTACAGGTTTCCACCACAGATCTGGATCCCAAGATCCACTTGGGATTTTTTAACAAAGACAGTTCTAGGTTCAGGAGTCCTTTTGTTTGTGTCCACAGGGCCCCTTTTGACAGGGAGAAACAATAAGTGTACTTCAATTTTAAAACTCACATTACATACAATCAACTAGCTATCTGAAGAATATCTATTTACAGAATTATTATTCACAATAGGTCACCTAGAGATACAGACTTATAAGACAATTATCATGGTCCTTGCAGACCTTCTAAACTAGGACATCAAGTTGCTGGAGCGTGTCCAGAGAAGGGCAGCGGGGCTGGGGCAGGGTCTGGAGCACAAGTGTGCTGGGGGGCAGCTGAGGGGGCTGGGGGGGTTTAGCCTGGAGAAGAAGAGGCCGAGGGGAGACCTCCTCGGTCTCTGCAGCTGCCTGAGAGGGGCTGGAGTGAGAGGGGGGGCTGGTCTCTTGGTCTCTTCTCCCACGTAACAAGAGGAAATGGCTTCAGACTGCATCAGGGCAGGTTTAGATTGGATATTAGGAAAAAGTCTTTACTGACAGAGTGGTCAGGCACTGGCACAGGCTGCCCAGAGAGGTGGGGGAGTCTCTGGAGGTGTAGTCATGGCACTTCAGGGCATGGTTTAGGAGGCCTGGGGCTGTTGGGTTGGCAGTTGGACATGATGATCCTAGAGGTTTTCTCCAACCTTAATGATTCTGTGATTCTATATGATTCTATGAACTAAACCAATCTTGTAGTGAAGTGTCTTCACTCCTCGCAGGCCCCATTTTTCAAAACCAGTCTGAAAACATGTACTTTTGTCCTGGGTTCCACTTGTCTCCTGACTTGTTTCAACCAGACACAGCATTCACAGAAGTACACTTTGTTTTTTAATACCCTTCAGATCCACCCAGGCCATTTTTATTCCTTAAGGCAAAAATTTTACTCTCTACCTTAAGGAATTCCGGGGACTTGTAGTTGGCGTGGTTTGTTTGGATGGGGGCGTCATTGTTCCTTCATCCTGTTCACTCACAGTATCGATTACGGAATGATTGTCAGGCGTTGCAGCTCCACTGCCCTGAGGGGTGGAATGATTACTCACAGGTTCTAGCCGAGAACTGAAGAGAAAAAAAACAAATGTAAAAAGAAAAGACCAGTGGGTTAGTGTTTCACCAATGCCAAGTATCTTCCGTGCAGCCAAAGTTTTAACTATGGCTGTAAATCAAGTATAAAGGAAAAAACTCCCCCCAACCCAAACCAACATGCCAAATAACATATGTTCACCGTAAGTCTAAGAAAAAGATAAAGCTCCGCTTTGAAGTGTGATCATGCATCGAAATGGGACAGATAACTTCACGTGCTTTCTCTAATTAGTTTTTAGAAACTCCAAGTATAAAAAGAATAATTTAAAACCTATTTGAAGTACTAGAATTTTATATTCTTAGGAAGAAGTCATCTTTGGGCTTAGTTTGATGTATCTAAGGATTATGCCCAAATAAGAAAGAAAACGTAGTAGGTGCATCAAGCATTTTTCTTTTCTTTTCGACAAGCATGTACTCACACAGTACTGTAATATGCAATCACACATCTCATCAGTACAAATGTGCTGATCTTTGCTAACACATTACCCCGACAGAAGTTATCTACTAGCTAAATAACTGTGTAGACCACAGTTTAATTTTTTCAAAGTCTAGCCAGCCTTACCTTGATCGTGAATGATTGCCAAGCTGATACATATGTGGGTTATACTGAGCCAGAATAGTAATGGTGTCGCACTGCTGCCCAATGATTAGTCGAGCCTGTTGCTCTGTAGCATTTCTCAAATTGATTCCATTAAACTACAGAAAAAATGCACAAACCAGGATGTCAAGTTTTCAGAGGGTAACTAGCAAAATCATTCTTTCACTCTCCTAATTAGTTTAATGTCTAAACGCTGACTTATTTCCATTGGGGTAAACAGGAGGATGGAAATGCTGCTATACAATGATTCCTATATGGTTTACTCCTTGGAAGGAATCACTGTAATTTTAAACTATTTGGTAACTTGACCATGAGTTCAAGAATCTTTTTACTATCGAAAGACCTATATATTATGAGCTGTGCTATGATTTGATACCACTGATTAAATACAAGCTGGTTCAGGTCATTGATCTGAATTAATTCAGGATTTAAAGATAAATTCAGACCCATGATCCATTTGGGTCCACTGTAGTATCAACCACACTCTGTGCAGATGCTTTAACATACACAAGCATGAACAAATCTAACATTTACAAAGCAGCTCTGTACTTTATAAAATGCTCCTCCAGGTGATCACCTAATACTGTAGGCACAAGCATGACTGCAGCTAATCTAAAGCCTACCTGAGTATTTTTAAGGCAGGTATCTCAAGTAAGGGTATGGCACAGCAACGGCAGCATGAAACTCGGTACAAGCCAGCTGCTTGAATATTTACTCACCTTATCAGGCAGAGTATGGTGTGGGGACTATATTGGTTTAAGCCCTGACACTGGCTAACTTAAAATTTAGTTACACCTACGTAAGATGCAATGCAGATCTACCATCGAAAGGTATTATTTTATGATAAAACCTGTCAAAAAGTCACAACAATCTCAATTACTGGAGTATTACAATACAGAGCACCCTCTGCTACATCTCATAGCACACAAGCTTTCACAAGATACTCTTCTGGGGAAGGCAGTTATGGCTGGAGTCATATGAACGGATTCATTAAGCCATAGAAATAGTAAGCAAACAATTACCTCTAGTAACTGATCACCATACTCAAGGCCAGCTTGATGGGCAATGCTCCCACCTGTTACTTTAGAGACAAATATTCCACCATTTTCTCCGCTCACAATGGAAATCCCTAGTGGCTCAGAACCCTTCTGCACTTTAACATGACGTGGCTCTTCCATGTAGGGCCTTTTAGAGGAGATAGTTAAAACTGATTTGGACAAAATTGCACTTGAACCATCACAATGTCAAAGTTACATGCAATACTTTATGTCTGTCTGAACTGTAATAATCAAGTAGGTTTAAAACAGGTACTTTAAAAAAAATTTCCTGTCAACTGTCTTAAATGCATTCCTTAAACACCATGCAACGTACAGGGGAAGAAGTAAACGTATACCAGGTACATGACTGCTCTAAAACATTATGGTAAATATGAATTATAAATAGTATGGCGGTGAAGTTGGTAGCAAAGAAGCTTCCCGATACATATTATATAAAAGTAATTGAACCACTGTATATAACATATCATTTACAAACCATATTTCAGAAAGATATGTTACAAATATAAGTACTGGGATTCTTTACTGCCAGTGAAAATAAACATCATATATAAGAAGGTGGTAAACCAAAGGACAACAATGCACAAATATCAGTTTTCATATTTGTATGCAGGGAAGCAGAAATTAGTAACGAAAATTAAGCAGTTGCAAACTCAAGCCATTAAGACAGCGGTTTGCATGGCAGCATTACAATTACCATGCAAATTCTCCTCAGGGCAATTATCCAAACACGTAAAATAGCACAAGGTGCGCAATACTGCTCGAGAAGGACAACCTTATATCAGGCCAACCTCAAACTCCTTAGTGATGAGAACCTAGGCCTAGGAGCCACAGGGATTCTCAGAAAAGACCTATTACGGAACAGATATCTGCAAGACGTAGAAGGTTTGAGAAGAGAAGAACACTTAGAAAGAGACACACAGTAGTAAGACACCAGCAAGTATAACATGAGAATGGCTTATACAGAAGAAAACCCCGAGACATTGCCCTTTCCTCCCCCCCGTAGTTAGGATGTATCCGCCTGTGCAAACAGGGCTGGTCCCTGCATGAGTGTATGAACAAACAGTAGCCTCCTAAAAGTGCTGCCTCATGGTACCACGAACTTAATAATGTCTACACAGCAAAAGGCGTCACCAGGTATCAACAGCTGGGCTCATTCGAATGAAACAGCTTGGGCGCCAGGTGTGGTGTATTTTTTTTTTTTTAACAGCATTATACTGCATTTGACACACATCAATTTGAACGTTTTCTTTTCTAACATGTCATTATATCATATAGACATTCTCTAAATTGTGCCAACGGTTTAAACTATTTTAATTGTGCCGTTGAGAAATCAGATGAGTTAACTGGGCTTCACTCACGGCTACTAATGTGAGCCAGGCCGAGGAAAGGTATTTTTAGGAAGAGTAGGATTTGGGCAGAGGGAAGAGGACATCATTTCATAAAGTGTGCTTATTGCCACAGTCTTTGAAGGTAACTATTTCGTAGCCTTCTGCCACAGGGGCATGACAGTTTGCCAGCTTATTAATGCACAGACGACATAACTGCCTGCTGATCTGAATGGAACTCTGGGACCCAGTAACCTTATACCACCAGCACCACTGTCAGAGGTAATGCCCTCAGAGCCCCCCTATCGGTGCAATGAAGGGAATGTACTGTTACTGCCAGCAAACTTCAACTGAAGCCCACATTTTGTGTATGTGGCATATCTTAATTAAACTGTGCTCATTCCCAGAAAACTGCATTTTATTAACTTTTTTTTTCCAAACTCATATGAGCACGTAAACCATGAAGCTTCTTAATATCACAAAATTTATCAAGGCATACTACCTCATTAAAAACTAAAATTACACCTTTCTGACCTTTATTTATTGTACTTTCTGCTTTTCCATCTACCACATGCATTTTTAAATTTGTTTTGTTTGTTTGTTTTGGTTTGGAATAGGAAAGAATCAAAACCGTACAAACCGCACAGGATCATATCTTAGAATTCTAGTAAACACGGAATGAAAGATAACTAGTAATGCATGTAGTAGAGACTAATCAATATCATATAATAATAAAGTAAAACAGAATGATAACATTAAAAAGGTGTCTTACTTGATAAGCAGTGTTATTAAAATCAAGTGAAGCGCACTCTTCTATAACATTCAGACTGCCTGCCAGAATCACTGAACACTGATTAGAAAAGAGTCTTAATTGATCAGATCTTTTAATTTTCATTTAAATTAAAATCAAGACAAGAAACAGAAACATTGGTGGTTGAGGCTTTTCCCCCATTTGTATTATTATTATTTTTACCTGGGGAAAGGCCAAGCAAGTTACTTGTATTTTGTGGGGAACAGAGAGAATTATAAGACCAAATAACCATTTAAAATGCTATCTAGGCATCTTCAAACATTTTCTTAGGATAGACTTAAATTAGCTACTTACCTAAATTAAGAACGGTTTGTGTTTGTTAGGTGTTTTGAATTTTTTAAAAACAAACACAACCAAAAACTTAGAACTACATGCTTTTTCAAGAGCCAAATCAGACTACGGTTTCTACCTATGCCCAGCAAGAGTGAAGGGGCTGGAAACAGTCTGATCCACATTAACGGAAATTGGTATTTCCCAGAGATCAGAACACGTATCTTGGGCTCAGATACACGAAGTTTTAGGTGTGTCAAAACCCTAGCTTTTTTGGCTGAACGATATACATCATTAGTCAGGTGACAGAGAAAAGGAATTCTGACTTTGAATTTGCAAGTGACAATTAGAGGAACATTTATATGAGAACACAAATTGAGTACACGTAGTGCAAAAGTCACACTGAAGTAAGAGAGAATGAAAATTGACAAAAACCTCGAAGAACCACTGTCCTCTGTACACAATATACATTCGAACTTAGTTACCGATTCTTTAAACGAGACAAGTTTCACAAAACATTTTATGAATAACTTTTTATTACTACCAGAAAACTTAGAATACAGAATATCCTTATTACTTTATCATTCACATTTTTATGGTCACTCCTTTTACATAAATCAAGCAATACAAAGGGGTCTTGAAGTCCACATAAATGTCATCTATTCCAACACATCACAGCTCCTTTACACTGCCAGAGGGGCGTTCGGCCGCCTTACTGTAAATAACAGCCTGATGCAGATTTGTGTCTTGTTGTTCAATGCTTTGAATTCATGCAAACTTTTTCGTATCTTCAGTCTAGCCAGATCACAATAAAATGAAATCAGATGCCCAAGACTGATACCATGAGCAACGTATCTTGAAAATATTCATCACGAGACACAGAAAGTTTTTTAAACACAAAGCTCACGTTTTTAAGAAAGCTATCGGATCAGGTTCAAATTCTGCAAGCAGCTACACATACACTTAATGCTGTTGCTGGCAGCAGCCCAGGTGCAGCCAAAGGGATCAGTCGCAGTAGTAAAATTGCATCTGTACATATGGATACGTTCTGGCAGTTATGACCTCAATTTTTCATGTTTTCTGGCTAAATTGAATCGAGGCATAGTGGTTAGCGCATGTATTGTACAACGCTAAGGCACCTGATATTTATCTATCAGATGTTAAGGTCTTGGTTTTATTTAGTTTTCCAGGGTACAGAACAAGCCTATCACAAACAGGCATCTGAGGTAGTTCAGCTGAAGGGGTATATTCCAACTGAGACCGCTCTTATTTGGTGCGGCCATTAATCTAACATAGAAGAAATAAAACCCTTATGAAACTCCTTAATTTTCTGAACTCAAGAATCCACCCTTTGGTTTTAAAGAAAAAAAAAACCACAAAGATTTCTTACGTTCTATGTAAAGAAAATAAAAACATAGACTAACAGGACCTGAGGTGCACCTCTGCACCTACATATTTGTCATTTACATTCAACGTTGACGTTCCTTCAGCCCAATAAACAAACATACAAAATTTCTGCAGACACATTTGTGTTAAAAGCAAATAACGTGGGGACCTTACCTATCTTTTCTACGTTCTCCGATAGATACTGGGCTAATGGAAATCCTAGGTAACGTAGAAAGGGAGTTCTGAGACTGGCTGCTGGCGAAGGAAGACGTTTCCAAGTTCAGAGGTGACTGCGGAGGAGTTATCAAGCTGGGACTGCTACATTCAGAGTGGGACAAGGAGCCTATGGAAAATGCACAGCTGAGATTTAGTATCCTGCATCTGTCATAGTTTGGAGATCTGCACAGACATAATGGAAGACACCATCCGCATCTGGACCACAAAGAGGACCGACTGTTCACTAGCACTCTGACAGCCGTGTAAGGAGCTCGGGGAGGCCAGGTAACTAAGTTCAGACAGCGCGAACCTACTGCCCTTAATGACTGCGCGTCAAATCTGTCCTCCATAAGCACGCATACGGCTGCTGCCGCTCGCAAGCAGAGGAGGTTACAGACAAGCTACACCATATGCGTGTCTGAAAACACTTAGCAATGCAAAGTTGAAGAAAAATAATAGAAAACAGGAAAGGAGAAGGAAAATAAAAATTTAATACATAGGTTTATTTTCAAATGAAATATTTATAGACGGCCCTTTCCTTTGGGTAGGGGACACATTATGAAACACCTGGAAACACCAACGAAACCCTGACGTGAATCATACACAAAGACAGGAAAGTTCTGCAATTTCAAACCAGCTTGACATGAATCTGGTTGTGTCTCTTCCCTGGCTGTAACCTGCCTGAGTAATTTACTGAACAACTGCCCTGATAGAAACATTCAGTTTGCTTCCTCTGAAAAAGCTACAGAAAGTAAATCTCAAATTACTCATCACAAATGAAAGCCGTCTGCAGGAATTATAACTGCCCAGTTAGGAAGGCATTGCATACAGTCTACTCAGGCTACTGAACATCAGAGCAACGATGGCAGCAGAGAGTTGT